>NC_089860.1:1260000-1877500 GCF_036373705.1 Amia ocellicauda
CAATAGCCATTTAAAGCAGTAAAGAAAACAATAACTAATTCAGTGATTGTCACAGAAACCTCAAACTAGATGTGATTTATTCTAAAATTGTCTGGCATATGTTTACAACCTTTGTTTAGAATCAAAATTCTTCTTTGATTTTATACAAATAAATAATGTCAGTAATATTGCATTTAAGGTGGTAAAAAATCTATAACTAATTCAGTGATTGACAATTCTAAAATTGTCTGGCATACTTTTACTACATTTCTTTTGAATCAAAATTCTGAACAGACAACTCAGGACAAAAAGCATGAAAATAGAAATTATCAGCTACTGGAAAATACATTTTTGGACTTTTAAATCATTGATGTACTTACTGTAGTTATTGTAATTATTGTATATGTCAAATTTACCCTGAATATGACTGAGATATGGTCGTTTTGAACATAAGGGAAGGGCTAAATATATGTCTAAATCCCATTGTTGATCTCATGGAACTTTGCTGTTTTTATGTATTGGCCACTAGGAGGAGATGTTATTTTCATTCTGCATTAGGTCAACAGGAAATACATAAAAAGGAGGGAAATTCTCAGACTTAATTGTTTCCAACAAGGATTGACAATGAATGTTGGAGGTACATTTTTGGCTCCAATGGGCTGTGTAAAACAGAAAGAGGATCTTTGGGGAAAATCTGGAGGAGTAGAAGTATTAAGACAACTAAATAAGGTGACCAAGATATAGTCCTTATTATCAGAAAATATTTTTGGCAGTGACAATATTTTAAAGGCATTGGTTGTATATAGTTTGTCATTACAACCGAAAAGGAAGTAAGAGCAGGATGTGTGGAAGACAGAGGACAGTGGAGAAGGAAATGAGGGGAGAGAGTAAAGAAATTCATGATAGGGAAGAATGTGGTAAGTTGTACTTATTATTAGTAAAGGCAACAATACTGTAGAAAGTAAATTGAAGATCTGGACACACCGATCAAACCTTTAATTCACCACAAGGAAGTGCCCTGTGACATTGAAGCCATCTTCACCAGGTCTCCCTTCACCATACAATTCCAAGCGATGTTTGACAAGGCCAAAGATGCCCTTGAAACAGTTGATGGAGAAAATGACAATCAGTACCACTGCCCAGAGCTACTGAATGTCCTTTTCTCTGACTACCTGATCTTTCCTCTTTGGAGTGGGTTACTGCTAGGTGACCTCACTAGATATGCCTTGGATAAAGATGAAACAATGACTGTTTAGAGCATGAAAACCAGAGAGACGAACTGCCATGCCAAAATCTTGGTTTGGTATTGTGAAGAATTCTATTCTTCAGAAGGAGAGGTCTTCGGCCTGCTTGTTTCATACAGAAACTGTATGCTTTCCTATGAGGGTGAGCATGTAATCCGGCATGGTTTGCCAGAATCCATGCTAGAAAGGACACTGAAGCCTAAGAAGCACAAACTCGAGCATAATGAGGAGCACTGGGCCAAAAGAGTAGACTCAATCCCCCCCAAAAAGTTTTTCGATGCCCCGTCAGAATACCAACTCCAAATGGTCCCTCCACAAGAAAGCCCAGGGTCAACAAGAAGCCTAACAAGAAGGTATAATTGAATTCATAAATGTATACAGTACATTTTACAATTTTGGGGGATATTATTATGAATAACTTGATAATGGAACACTGTTCATTGCATGTTACATTCTATAAATTTTGACATGATAATTAATTGGATTATAACTACATGTGTTTGATCTTTCATATATTAAAAAATAAATTAACTTATTTAAAAAAGAGCACAAAATAAAAAATCTCTGGAACAGATAGCACAACTATCACGACCGCCATAGATGTTGCTGGAGTAATAGATAGGGCTATATACTGTATTTAAATAGACAGACATTAGTGATTATTATTTAAAACTATGTGTGGCCCCTTCAAAGATATATGTTTTAAATGTTCACATGAATGAAGTGTGACATTTTCACTATTATGTTGTCAACTGTTGTACAAAAACAATGCAGGAAATGTAACTATTTATGTTCATTCATGTTTTCCAGATAAAGTCTCTCTGGAAAAAAGTGTGGTTGTTGTGGTTGTAATTCAGTCAGAAAACAGAATGATCTACAAACTGAGCCACACAGAACAGTTTCACTAAATAAAATGTGGAATGTACTGCCAGCAAACAAATCCATTCTAAAAGCTTTAACAATAGCAAGGTATTTTGTTTAATGTAAAAAACAGTATCACATTTAAAAAAAAAAAAACCTTGACTCTGTAAATGCTAAAATAATCAACACTGTTAGTGAGTGTATAAAGGCATCAACAATACTAAATACACAATTTAAATTGGGAAATTAATTTAAAATAGCAACATCAAATATGCTGGACAGGTGGCTGTATGAGGCTGTTTTAAATTAATTGTTTACTGTCTAAAACTAATAGAATGAGAACATGCAATAGTATAGTAAATCAATGGATAACTAATCTCAGCATTCTATTTTGATCCAGTTCATGGATGTATATCTTCAAGGTCTGCTGAATAACAGTGGCACAACACAAAGAATATATCTCCTTGATCATTTTACTGCTACTGCAGTTATTGTGCATAAAACCAGGGATGCTGTGATACATCAAACACTGAAAGGTACATTGTTCAGTTTGCGGTTGACATGCCCTCTCTATGCCTGTATGAAGATACTTTGTGGATTTGGACTTCTCTTATATCCTTGTACTTTTCCTACTTATCTACCCTATATTATCACCTAGAAAGTATCTTAAATAGTGTCACAAGGACCCTCATCTGAAGTCAGTCATATTCTAACTTTCTTATACCTGACCTCTAGTGAGTCCCTTAATCAAGTGTGTAGACTAAAGTTCTAGTGTTTAACATCAAAGCACTGCAACACAACCCAGCAACACCTAGTTTAACAACTAATCTCAGTAGGCTACTGCTCCTCCATGGAATGGTCCTTTTCACCCATCAGTTATATTGTACGCTGAACTATTTTTTTCACCTTTAGTATTATTATTATTTATTTTTTAGCAGATGCTGTTATCCAGGGCTTCTATAGCTCAGTTCTCCTTCCACCCCACCATACACACAAACAGACACACACACTACCCTTGCCTGCGGCATGAAAAAAGTTTCTCTCCCCTAATGTGATAAACCTGTCATGCAACGTTATTTTAATTTGTATTAATTTTAATAATTTTTCATGTGTTATTTACTAATGTCAGAAAACCTGAAATTCTGTCCATATGAGTGAATGCACACTTCTACATTGAAGGTTGTGTTTTCCAACTACGATGCAATCCTACAATCAACAATCTGCCCTGGAAGTTGTTGGTAAGAGAATCTTTTATTAGTTGCATTGTGCAGTGTTGCATTGCAAAATAAAACATCCGTACTTGTATTGGTATTTTGTTAAATTTTGTCAGCCTATCTGCTGGATCCAGCACGAGTGAAAGAACAAAAATGTCCAGATGAAGCAGCAGCAAGAATGTGCTCTAATTCAAGTTTTACATTACAACAAGTATACCATGTTCACATATTAATGTAAGATTATTTCGACATAATTCACTCTTTTAAGAACCAGACACTGAAGTTTAATCACCATGTTCGTATTTGCTGCATTGTCCTGTGAGCCCCTGACCCGTATGTGTTCACCCTTGTTTGTCCACCCTGGTTATGTTGGAGGGACTCCAGCACAGCCCCCTGGCTTTCCTCTCTGTCTGTTCTTTTAAGAACGCATGAGCCAACACTTTAAATAAAGAGCTGTTTTTGTCTTTGACCCGGAGGCTGTTCAGTGGAAACGCACAAGGCCCTGCAGACAGGGCTCTAGATAGCCCACTCACCTGGACTCCCCTTTAAGTTCAATATAGTGATTTAACAGCTTTTCAATTAATGAACAGATAGATGAGTCTTGGACCTAACAATTAAGGATTGTTTATTCAATAAGGGGTGTTGCCCCTCTGTTATAGTGCCATGTTTTCTTTGTTCTGCCTCTTTCTCATAGAGTGTGTGCTTTGGCCAAACAGTATTCTGTGAGTTCTTGTTAACAAACTGTGTATTGGAATTATTTTGTTTTTGATCTAGCAAGGTCATTAAAATATCTAGTGTTGAAAACAAACAATTACTCTGTTTATTCAATTAATGAATAATTTAGATCAAAGCAGAAGATTACATTCTGTTGTTCGCTGTGACATATGGACAATAAAGTTATATGACTTACATAGTATTATATTACCTCATTATGTTAAAATGAAATTTCAAATGTCTATGTTTGGATGACTTCTACTAAATTGACCATATATTTCTGAATATGTAGATGGTCACACAGGGTGTTGGCAGCTTTCCCAACCTTCCAACTTATATTGGCATCAATTCCTCAAAGAAGGAATTGTCCCTGAAAAGAATGAAGTTTGCAGAGGCCATTCTACAGGCATCAGGTGGGGAATAAGGAATTACCACTATGACTGATGAAGTTGCTTACATGACATCTAAAGTCCTGCTATATTTTCTATTGAACTATGTATATTTTTTGAATAATTTATTTATGTAAATGTGTAAACATTGAATTTAAAAGTGGTAATTCTGATGTGTTTTTAGTCTTCAAAGGAGATTCCCAAAGGTTCACCCAATGGGTTAGTGTCGTTTTTGTCATATACTGTAGAATGCAGTTATGCAGTTATGCAGTTATATCAGTTATTGAAACATTCTTGGAGCAAAAAAAATATATTACTTTGCACCATTATATCCTTGCTGTTGGCCTTGTTGAGAAAATTGAGGGGTGATACCTCAGACAGTATAGGCAGGCCCTACTCCTAGGAATTGTTGCCATGTCGTGCCTGGAATACTGTAATTTCTATAGAGATTCCATACTGAATGATACATCCACAATTATGTCATATCTGTTTTATAACCTACACATTTCTCTCACACCTGTTATTCAATGGTCATGTTGATATAATTGTTTCATGCCACATATGATATCATCTCAAAAAAAAATGTACTGCATGTACTGTATGTTCTGCCAGTTATATGTGTTTCTGTTATTAATTTTGCAGATACAGTGTTCTAACTGCCACCAATGGTACCACACCTCGTGTCTGGGAATGAGCAAGAGAGGCTTCACCACAGCAAGAGAAGATGAACAGTGGAAGGGATCTCTTTGCTGTAACTCCTTTTGAGCAGCAACATTTCTGTCAGGCCCCTACATTATTATTATTATTATTATTATTATTTCTTGGCAGACACCCTTATCAAGGGTGACTTACAACATAAGTGCAATACAAAGTGCAAGAATACAGTTAAGTACAAGGCATCAAACATTCAAATTTACATTATACAAAGCAATTCAAAGTATAATACATTTTACAACTTCTAATTTACACAGGTAAGTACAGTAAGTGAGGTCATACATCCTGGAAAGTAAAATCTAAGTGCTGTCAAGATGTTACATGCCCTCTAACAAATCAAAACTAGAATTTCATTTCAATAAATCACGTCTAGTTTGAAGTTTGTGGCAATCACTGAATAAGTTGATTGATTTTGTTGATTTTGTTCTGCCTGCAATGCAATATTATTGACTTTATATATTTTGATAAAATAAAAGAAGAATTTTGATTCAAAGCAAAGGTTGTAAAAGTATGCCAGACAATTTTAGAATAAATCTAGTTTGAGGTTTCTGTGATAATCACTGAATTAGTTATTGATTTTTTTACTGATTTAAATGGCTATTGGCGAATGTCTGTTGAATGTCTGAATTTAAAACCAACTTTACCTCGATGCCTACATGCATACATACGCAGGCTACATACATACATAAATGAACAAATTAATATTTATATATTTTTTTAAATATGTAATATAAAGCAGTATAGGTGTACCAATATTGAAGACATTGTAAAATACATTTCAACACTAATGACAATATGCATTTTAGCTGGTGTTTTGTTTGTTTTTTTCCCCATGTTATAGATCTATGTAGGATGTAACTGAAATAGAAGAAAAGTATCTTCTTATTTAGATCTTTCTTCTGTTTGCAGTAGGAAAAGCAATCCCTGCATCTATTGCAACCAGGAAGCGTGTCCCTGTTTTCCATGTTCAAATACGAAACAGTCACAATGTATGAACTGGCTGCACTGTATTACTGGACACTCACTACCTCAAAGCAAATCGTCCCATTTTTAACAGGACACTCACTGACAAATAATATAATATAATACAATATAATTATAATTATAATATAATAAACTAAATAAAACTTTGAACGCTAATCGCAAAGTACAAATCAGACTAGGGTGTGTGTTTGATCAGTACAAAGCTTGTTACGCTATTCAAGTTTTTATCTAACTTGACTTTTCTGTAAGTGTTTTGTTGTTAGTCACTCATTAATGGTGCTTTGAGATCCCATTGAAACATATCTGAAGTGAAGTGCCTGCTACACAACTTGAATTTGTTGGACCTTTTATCTGACTGAACATGATCAAGAAATGTGTTTGGCTGGCAAGTTAGCGATCTTTTGGGAAGGGGAATAGTTTTACTTCCTCCTCGTCATCTTGATGATCTTTTGATCCACAGTGTTGTTTACAGAACAAGCCACACAGTGTGGCATGTTTGCAACACAGACGGTGACTGCCGCTAGCCTCAGCAGCTGTCAGTGTCAGACACCCAGCCTCACTGCACAGTGGGGTCTCACTGATTGTCTGCTAGAGAGAAAAGCCACCACTTCAGACTATTTTCAACATTTTAGAAATTTAGAATCTAGTCTGTAAGGTTCTGCTTGATCCACCAGTCCACATTATCTCCTCCCTGTACACAAAACCTGATTCTTTTGTTGTTGTACAGTAGGTAGGAATACCTTTATCTCTCCCAAGAATGTAATTACATTGGCCTCTACAGACATTAACAGCTTTGCAAGTAATCTACCTTTAGGCACTGACCAGAATTTTAATGTGGGACTGTTTGCCTCCAAGGCTTCTTCTCACAGATCTAATCATTTCCCAGCCAGTTTATAAGTACTGGAGGAAGAAGCGCGACTGTCATTTCTCGGCCTACAAATCTGCATCAAAGGAGCCTTAAGAACAATAAAAAGCTGCCCACGGATTCAAGGAAACATAGCAGAGCAGGGGCTTACTTTGATTTTCATTAGCCCAAAAACAAAACACACACAAATAAATAAGTTATGAATCTTTTAGGAGGATTATGATTGTCATTTTAATGGCAGCACACGTGTTAAAACAAAAGCTGTTTAATGCCCCTGAATTAATACAGCACATATAATGTCATTAATCAAAATGTAGAATAAAAAACGGACTGCATCTGTCAGCAATGCTGAAAGGGAAAAATCACTTGAATGAATACACATCCACTGAACATCAGTTTATTGCAGTACCAGCAAGAATATATATCGACACATTCTTGTATATCTATATATCCCTTTTATATAACAGCATGAAGCAATTACAAGCAATCTAATGTGAAAGCTATCCCAATAAAATAGCAAATAGGTTGTTATTTGTAGAATGAGTGATATTTTGAATGTACATCAGCTGTAGTCATTTTCTGTGGGTTTAGAAACAAGACCAAGCATTTCTGGATTTCCCTCTTTGTTCCACATTACTTATGGTGATGGATGTATGAATAGTGAATAATGTTACTAAAAATAATAACGTCTTCAATGTCATCAAAACCAGGGCAAACACATACAGTGGGGGAAAAAAGTATTTGATCCCCTGCTGATTTTGTACGTTTGCCCACTGACAAAGAAATGATCAGTCTATAATTTTAATGGTAGGTGTATTTTAGCAGTGAGAGACAGAATAACAACAAAAAAATCCAGAAAAATGCATTTAAAAAAAGTTATAAATTGATTTGCATGTTAATGAGGGAAATAAGTATTTTACCCCTTCGACATAGTACTTGGTGGCAAAACCCTTGTTGGCAATCACAGAGGTCAGACGTTTCTTGTAGTTGGCCACCAGGTTTGCACACATCTCAGGAGGGATTTTGTCCCACTCCTCTTTGCAGATCCTCTCCAAGTCATTAAGGTTGACGTTTGGCAACTCGAACCTTCAGCTCCCTCCACAGATTTTCTATGGGATTAAGGTCTGGAGACTGGCTAGGCCACTCCAGGACCTTAATGTGCTTCTTCTTGAGCCACTCCTTTGTTGCCTTGGCTGTGTGTTTTGGTTCATTGTCATGCTGGAATACCCATCCATGACCCATTTTCAATGCCCTGGCTGAGGGAAGGAGGTTCTCACCCAATATTTGACGGTACATGGCCCCGTCCATCGTCCCTTTGATGCGGTGCAGTTGTCCTGTCCCCTTAGCAGAAAAACACCCCCAAAGCATAATGTTTCCACCTCCATGTTTGACGGTGGGGATGGTGTTCTTGGGGTCATTCCTCCTCCTCCAAACACGGCGAGTTGAGTTGATGCCAAAGAGCTTGATTTTGGTCTCATCTGACCACAACACTTGCACCCAGTTCTCCTCTGAATCATTCAAATGTTCACTGGCAAACTTCAGACGGGCCTGTACATGTGCTTTCTCGAGCAGGGGGACCTTGCGGGCGCTGCAGGATTTCAGTTCTTCACGGCGTAGTGTGTTACCAATAGTTTTTTTGGTGACAATGGTCCCAGCTGCCTTGAGATCATTAACAAGATCCTCCCATGTAGCGAACACTTGAATCCTTTCTAGGGAAAGAAGATTGATACTGGGACAAGACTAACTCTGATTTAGTCAAAAATTCTTGATCCCCCAAACAACAAACAAACACAAAAACAATATTCACCGAATAATCAAAGCATATGGTCTATCGTCTTGCAATATTGAAAGTAGTCTGAATGATATCTAAATAAAAACATCTATGAATGATGGAGATATCTGTGCTTGAACCCCTTGCAAATATTCTCACAATCAACTCATAAACTTAGACAACTTATTCAGATCAAGGGGAACATCATTATTGTGGTAGCAGGGTGAGTCTAGTGCTGTGCTGCCTATGTTTTAGTAAGATTTTAATGCAATTCCTCATGGGTATATGGATGTATTTTTGAATGCTGATTTTTGTTAAATTTAGAAGCTATGGCAATTTTGAGTTGAGCAAGTACATGACAACACCCTGAATTTTATTTTTATGTAGATCATAGGCAAACTAGGAAAATGTATACATTGTAGAAATGTCTTAACTATTTGAATAGAAAACACACTAATAAATTTAAGGGACTTCTGTTGATTGCTGAACAATGTAACAATGTACCAGTGAAGGACAAACTCATAGGAGTTCTGTAAAGACAACCAGCTGTTACAAATCACTTTTGCATACTCTACTGTAGTATGTGGCTAATGGGATCCCTATTCATTGTAATAATACAATTATAATATTGCTTATTGTGTATAGCACCTTTCATCTAAAAACATTTTAAAACTCAAATAAAAAGAGAGCAAGAGCTATAAAACATTTCAACTAAAATTTAAAAGAGACGGAACAGAAAGAACAGCATGAGCTACAAAATAGGTTTTTAAACTGGATTTAAAAGTGTCAAAGTCCCTTATGAAGACTATCCCAGAGTTTTGGTGCAAAGAAGCACAATGCATGATCATCCAAAGTGCAGTGTGTTATGTTGGGAACAGGGGAGTAATACAGAGTCCAAGGAAATTTGACTGCAAGGAGAAGCAAGAGAGCAGGTCATTGAGGTAGGAAAACAATTACATGTACAAAGGATTTGCTCAATTTCACAGCATCCGAGTTCTGCAAATACTGAGGATTATGAAGTCATTTTAAATATATCAAGCATAAAAAAGGACATTATTATAGAACAGTTCACTATCAGACACATTCTGTCAACAACAACCAAGATATGAATCAATACATTAACATATATTTATAGTTATCTTCATAAACAAGAAGAAAGAGATAAACAAGCATATGTTCAATAAATAAATTAATATCTGTGATGAAGGATATAGGTAGGCTTAAATGGAGTAGTTTGCATATATATATATATATATATATATATATATACACACACACATACGACCATAAAACATTTTTCAAGTAAGACTGCCATTACCTTCACCCATATTCTGACCAGGCACTCCAGCACACACTGCTTAACTGCTATGTAGGTGGGATCACTTACAGACAAAATAAGTACAGTAGTCACCACCACTCGACAGGTTTGTGGGTTGCTGAGGATTAAAAATGTTCTCTGAAACAGTCTAATATATGCCTTAGAGCAGTAGTTCTGTGTCTGATGTAAGGGAGAGCTCATTTGAACAAAATCCAACAGATACAAGAGGTACCCAGGACCAGGGTTGTAAACGAATGCTTTTAGAAGTCACTGTCCTTTGTCTGTAAAACCACAGCTTTTTATGTTGTCATAGATTGCCACACATGTATTAGATCTATCTTATAGCATATGAAACAAATGAGGTTGGCTTTTGTCAACAAAACAAATACAAATAACTGACAGGGTTGACATGGATTCAGTTAGAAATATTTGTATATTGTATATTTGAAAAATAAATACATTGTCTCAGTCCAGATGTCTTAATAATTCATTTGTTCTGATTAGCTTTTGCATATACATATATGATAACATAAAAATGCTATGGTTTTAGTAACAAAGGAAAATGTATTTAACTTTGAAAACAATGGTTCCAGCTCTATGTTTGTTAAATGAACACTCAACTCACCTAATCATTAATCAGATTTTTAAACTATTCTTCACTTTATAATAATTTGAAGATTCCTAGGACCAGGATTGAGAACCACTGTTCTATGGCATCTATTCAGCTTTGTCAAATAACTTTTCAATCCTCAGCACCCATGGACCAGCACAGTGGTGGTGACTACTTTAATTACATTGTCTGAAGTGAATCCTCCGACATATCAGTTAAGCAGTATGTGCTGGAAAGCCTGGTAAGAACATACAATCAAGAACCCAACCAACACAATGGATACTTATAAGTTGTCAGAGAAGTATTGAAAAGATGCAGAGAATATGAGCTTCCTCTGTGCCTGGGATTTGTTGACTACAATACAAGCATTTGATTCAGTATAAACAAACTCTTAAAAGCTCTTAGAAATCAAAACATTGAGGAGACGTATACAGCTCTTTTAAAATATATCTTCAATAATGCAACTTACGTAGAACCTGCCTTTTAATGATCAACTACTTGACTCAGCTACTCATTCAGATCCTGGTTCTATCCCACCTGTACTAATGCAACACCCTCCTGGCTGCCTGCCTGCATCCACTATATGCCCACTCCAGCTCATCCAGAACTTGGCCGCTTATCAGGTGTTCTCTCTGCCTTAATTCACAAATGCTACACCACTGCTCTGCCACCTTCACTGGCTCACAACACCGGCTCACATCCAGTTCAAGATATTGACCCTCAACTACTGTTGTCTCAACCAGACTACACCTAGCCACCTTTATACTCTCATCTCTCCTTACATTCCCTCCAGACCTCTCCAGTCCTGCGCCAGAAGATTAACTTTTCCTCCTCTCCCCTTCCTCCAGAGTCGCTCCCTTTCATCCCTGGCCCCTAATTGGTGGAAAGACCTTCCCACTGAGGTTAGGAACACCTACCGGTGATTACTCAAACACATCTGTTCAGACTATACCTGTAATGTAGTAGTTTATTCCCCATAGCTATTCAGCATTCCTATAATATTGCACTTTGAATATACTGCTTGCTTTTACATTGCTAATACTCCTGTTGTTTATTTGTGATTTCCCCTATGTCCCCGTCCCCTTAGCTCTTAACTATGACTTCAGCTCATCTTGTCTGCACTTGTTAGTTATTAGAACTAGGATACATAATGTCAGGGCTGTCACAGAGAGACAGGTGGGATATTTTAGGACCCACATGCAGGGCAACAATGAAGACAAAAAACTGGCCAAGGCAATCCAGGGACTTAGTCAAAATAACAGACGTAAGGTCTGAGATCAGACGAACAAACCTAGACAGGTGATCCGGGAGTCGAAGTCAATAAAGGGAGAAGCTGAGGTCAGGGAACACAAAAGGCAATCACGGAACAATACAGGCTCAGGAGTGTCACACTGAAGGCAAACGAGGCTTAGCAAGAAAGGAAGGGAACAAAGGGGTTTAAATACTGAATAGGGTAATGAGGGGCAGGTGTGGTAATTGATCAATGACTGAAGGGTGATCATTCAATAAGCAGCTGTGGCAAGAGCGACATCTGGAGGTGAAGGCTGAGCAGAAGTCATGACATATAACTTGTATTTTATATTAACTGTATACCTATGCACTTAATTCTGTAATTTTGAAACTGTGACTGTAATATGTTTGATTTGTAATTATTGCACTGTTTTCTGTTGTTGCTCTGGATAAGGGCATCTGCAAATAAATAAATAATAATAATAACAATAAAATAATAATGTGCTTCCCTCAGACTGAGTCATCCCCGAGGCTTCTGGAGGATGACATGCCATTCAGGGCAGCCTTTACCTGCCCTGTACAGCACTGTGTCACAATTATATATATATATATATATATTGTGATGCAGTGCCAGGCGACAAGCCGAAGGACAGCCCTCTTAGGCTCCGGCACTCCCCAGACCCAGGTGGGGCACTATACTTGGAGCTCAATCACCAACTCATGACTCAATAAAACAGGAATATATCCACTTCCTGGTGTGGAGAGGCAGCCAGGAGAGCCTGGGAGTGGAGAGAAATAGCGTTTGTTTGAGCGTGAGTATGGGAGAAGATTAACTTTGGTTAACAGGACTTTGTTTATGGATGTATGCAAACGAATATGGATTACAGACTTGGTTTGGCTGCTAGCGTTTGCATTTGTTACTATTAGTTATAGAGAGGGAGTTCTTTCAACATGTTTTAGTTAGACTGAAAAGGGAGTTTGGTTTTTGTTTATAGTTTTATATGCGTTTTGGTTTGTGCACTGTAACAATAAAACCTACACTTATTTTCCCACATTCCTGCCTTGTGTCCCCTTAAACACACCTACAAGCCTACAGAGTTCTTGATCGACCCCCTTTGGGTCATTCTCCAAAAATATGTATAACTGAGGGTGATCACCAATACTATAAAAACTTGGCAATAGTTAAAAAAACAAAACATGAATACATGAATCTTAACACACATTATTAGCATCCATACAAAACTAAGAAATAAATATGATTTCAATAGTGAAATCCTTACTATTTTCTTGTAATTAATTACAAAAAGTTATTTTTTTATAGATGCCATTTTGTCACATGCTTTGTACTCATCACAAACACAAGTCTATTTTTTAACATAAATTGCTCAGAATTATTGTCTGCCTTACTTATTTTTTATAAACAACATTTTGACTGATAATATAGCATATTAAATGATAACAAAATAAAACGTTTAGATAGTTATTTTCTATTTATTTCCCACCTTGAGCTTGAAACACTCAGTGTCTTTTTTGCCCGTTGTAGTATTAAATAGAAACTACAGAGTCATGATATATTATCAGATGTATATAACCACACGAATACAAGGTCGGTCTTTTGAAAATGTGGTTGAGAATGCGTGCAGTGTTATGTAATAATTAAAAATAATTAGTTTCTGCGAGCGTGGTGTCCCGAAATTATGTTTGATCGGCACCTGAATTTGGACGGATTTTCTTGCACTCGGTATCTAATATACAAACAGTTATTCTGCATTTATAAATAACCAGCTGTTGTTGGAAAAATAACAGTTGCTCAATTTAGAAAGGTTACTATGTGTCAGGAGTGAAATGAGCGATTTGGTTCGAGGTGTGTCATTTGTGATTCTGGTTACAACAGAGACTTACGCCACTAGCACAAAATGTAGCAAGCTGATTATATTTTTTTCATATAGATGTCTTTAGATAAGGCATTTAATAATTAAACAAACAGAAGAATATAATAGATAATGACATGTTAAATAGTGTAACACTAGTAGTTCATGTTTTAGGAGACTGACTCATATATACACACACATGCACACACACAAATAACGTGTGGTACTTAGTTCTTTCAATAGTGCTTTTATGTTTCTGTGGCTGCAACCCTTTATTTATTGGGGGTTGTGTTAGTTAGTTTAACAACATGGGTTGCCACAATTTCCTTACTTTGCAAACCTAACTTTAATTAGGAAATCCTATCCTATCCAGGGCCAACCATGCTTTAACTATGTGTCTCTGTCACTGAAGAGCAGTGAGAGACTCTGAGACTCTCAGCTTTCTAACGATGTGAAGCATTCTCTGATGCAAAAATGTTGGGTTTTATGCCCCACCCGCATTTACGCCCCCCCAATTGACAATTGACAGTTATGATATAGACAGGAGGGCAGCACCATGGTGTAGGGGTTAGCACTGCTGTCTCACAGCTCCAGGGTCCTGGGTGTGAGTCCTGGCTCAGGGTGCCTGTCTGTGTGGAGTTTGCATGTTCTCCCTTTGTCCGTGTGGGTCTTCTCTGGGCACTCTGGTTTGCTCCCACCATCCAAAGACATGCAGGTTAGTTTAATTGGTCTCTCTAAATTGGCCTGTATGTGTTGTCCAGTGATGGTTCTGTGTGTATTCCTGCATTGTGCCCTATGCCTGCTGGGATTGGTTCTGGCTTCCCTGTGACCCTTGCCAGGATAAGTGGTTTCAAAAATGGATGGACATATTCAGGAACACTACATAATTTCTACAATCCAAACTGATTTTGAGGATGGTGGGTAGCTCACACTTAACAGCTGTCTTTTACCAAATGTATGACTTTTGCATAATGGAGTGCACACTACACGATCATTTAAGAACAGGGGGTCACACTACCTGAAATCCTTGGGAAGCTTCAACTCAGACTCAAAACTCCCAAGATCTCATGGAAACATGTGTGATCCAACCAGAGAAAAAGTAAACAAACATGGACCTGGACACTTACAAGCTCACCACCTTTGCTGTTTGTGTGTTCATCTGTGCAAACAAACACAAAAAGCGGAGAGGAAAGAGAATCTGGGTGAAGACATTGCTGGGGAGGTGAGGGAAATATGGCCTGTATACTCTGCTGTGAGAGCTGGAGATGAGCAACACTCATAGGCTATATCTATCCCATAGTAAGATCATCACATTATAGGTATCGATATTTTGCGTAGACCTGGGACAATTACAGATACAAATTGGTATTTGTATTTGAAAATATTATTTTCCATGTATTAGATTTTTAAATAACCTGCCCCAAAACAACCATTGTTATTTGTTGTATTTGAATCAATACTTATGAAAATCAACTACAGTTATCATGTTTATTCTTCCTTTTTTTTTCCTTCAGTCATCTCAACTCTTATTGGCTACTGCCAGTCTCCGTTCTCAGTATGTGTCACTGATCATCTACACGAATCGTGCTGATTTGAGTCAGACTTTTAAACATGTTTGATATAATAGTAGCAGCTCCAACTAGCTTACTATTGGATCAGAGGGCAAATGATTGCATTGTGGACCATCTTACACTACACGTTCACTGATAGCGGGCACACGCCCAAACTAAGCTGCTCATCACAATCAGTGCAGATTTGTCCGGATGTCCAAACTGAGCTAAAATTGGGCTAACGTGTGTAGTGTGTGTCTCCCTTTAAGTCAACACCTTAAAACATTTTTAAGTAATGTTGGGAATAAGTCTATGTGGACTCCTCACTTTCTCCATCCATGCAATGTGGGGAAGTAATAAAAAAGGCAAACAGAATGCTAATGGTATATTGTCAAAAGTGTAGAATTTAAAACAAGGGAAGTAATGTTAAGACTGTACAATGCGCTAGTTAGACCTCATCTGGAATACTGTGTACAGTTCTGGGCACCACACTTCAAGAAGGATATTGCTGCTTTAGAGGTAGTTCAGAGGAGAGCAACCAGACTTATTCCAGGTCTGAAGGGAAAGTCCTACTCGGAGAGACTGAGGGAACTGAACCTTTTCACCCTGGAACAGAGGAGACTACGTGGGGACTTGATCCAAGTCTTCAAAATCATGAAAGGCATCGACCACATCAAACCAGAGGAGCCTTTCCAGATCAGCAGGGACACACACACCCGGGGATACAAATGGAAATTGAGACACTTCTTTACACAGAGAGTAGTCACAATCTGGAATAAACTACCCAGCGATGTGGTAGAAGCTGAAAGTTTGGGAACATTCAAAAATAGACTGGATAGGATCCTTGGATCACTTAGATATTAATGAACACCAAACGAGCACGATGGGTCGAATGGCCCCCTCTCGTTTGTAAACTTTCTTATGTTCTTATGTTCTAATTTATCAGGCAGTTTATTTCTCTAAAATTAATTAATTTATATATATACACCGATCAGCCATAACATTATGACCACCTGCCTAATATTGTGTAGGTCCCCCTTTTGCCGCCAAAACAGCCCTGACCCATCGAGGCATGGACTCCACTAGACCTCTGAAGGTGTGCTGTGGTATCTGGCACCAAGAAGTTAGCAACAGATCCTTTAAGTCCTGTAAGTTGCGAAGTGGGGCCTCCATGGATCAGACTTGTTTGTCCAGCACATCCCACAGATGCTCGATTGGATTGAGATCTGGGGAATTTGGAGGCCAAGTCAACACCTTGAACTCGTGATTCATCAGACCAGGCCACCTTCTTCCACTGCTCCGTGGTCCAGTTCTGATGCTCACGTGCCCATTGTAGGCGCTTTCAGCAGTGGACAGGGGTCAGCATGGGCACCCTGACTGGCCTGCGGCTACACAGACCCATACGCAACAAACTGTGATGCACTGTGTGTTCTGACACCTTTCTATCAGAACCAGCATTCACTTTTTCAGCAATTTGAGCTACAGTAGCTCGTCTGTTGGATCGGACCACACGGGCCAGCCTTCGCTCCCAACGTGCATCAATGAGCCTTGGCCGCCCATGACCCTGTCTATGGTTCACCGCTTTTCCTTCCTTGGACCACTTTTGATAGGTACTGACCACTGCAGACTGGGAACACCCCACAAGAGCTGCAGTTTTGGAGATGCTCTGACCCAGTCGTCTAGCCATCACAATTTGGCCCTTGTCAAAGTCGCTCAGATCCTTACGCTCGCCCATTTTTTCTGCTTTTAACACATCAACTTTGAGGACAAGATGTTCACTTGCTGCCTAATATATCCCGCCCACTGACAGGTGCCATGATAACGAGATTATCAGTGTTATTCACTTCACCTGTCAGTGGTCATAATGTTATGGCTGATTGGTGTGTATATATATATATATATATATATATATATATATATATATATATATATATATATATAACATATTTCACTATATTAAAAGTTTCTGAATTGTGAAATGTTACAATGATCACAATAAGACTAACATATTTTTGTATTAAATCAAAGCATCTACAGTATCAGAAATCATGTGCCCCTCCGCCCCCAATGAAAAATGTATCTTTCCAAAGAACACGTTCAATTTGATCCAACCTCCACTCCACACTATAAAAGTACAGTACAATACAAAGTTAGATTTTCTTTTGATGGAGCATTATTTTTTAGTTTTTGATTTTGGCTGAGCTTAGGTTACCTTTCTGACAAAGGTTGTCATGATTAAAGTAGCACCTTGCCCCTTAATAGAATAATAATTAGTACAATTATATTGTATTATATTGTGTATATTGTTGTTCTTTCTCTTACTCCACTATTTCCGTATAAGCCTTTATGGCTATAAGAAATAAATACATAAATAAATAATCAAACAAAAACACAACATAAGTCCTAACCAAGTAAGCTTGTGCAAATGGCTCAAATTCATTTAGCTTTGTGCATAGCCAACATTGTTCAATACGATTTTTGAACTAACACAAAACAAGAGGTTTTACTGGCCAACTAAAAAACTGAAATTAAAATTGCCCAAAAGGAGGTAAACATGGTCATAATTAAATTTACAAAAAAAAAAAAAAACATACTGTTTCAAGTTATTGTCAGTTTCAGGGTGAATTAACTGACTACACACATGCAAAACAAAGGCCTCCATGAGAGAACATAAATGGAAATTGACAGCTTGCTTCTAATGAAGAAAGTGTTGTTATCTTTCAAGTCGGAAGCACTGCCCAAGGGGGAGGGGTTTCTGCGCACTGCCGTAGAAACCTGATCGAAACATCACTCTATGAAAGCTGCCATTGGCCCCTGCACTCGTCACTCAGAACAGGTCCCTTCCCACATCCTGTTCCATAAAATGTGACATCAGCGCAGGTTCGTCCTCTTTTGCCGGGAGCTAGGACTCCTGGGTGACCATGCAACCCTTGGGCAGTGCTTCCTTTTTCAGATAACCGGGGTTGCATTCGCAACCTATCATTATCATTCAAGTCGGAAGCACTGCTCAAGGGGGAGGGGTTACTGTATAACAAAACCGTCGCAAGGGAGGAGGCAGCAAGCTGTTAAGGGAGCCTGCCCCAAAGTGTACCGCTAGGGGCCTCGGCAACACGACAGTAACATCAAGGGCCCTGTAGGGCTGCACCTGAGCCACCCAGGAGCAAGGACCGTAGTCACACTCTTACTGGGAACTGTCTAGAATCAGCATATACAAAGCGGGACTACAGAGGTTAACTCTTACGCCCTCCGCTTACAATAGCAAGGCCAGCTGCTCTATTAGTGCAGCTAGGAGCGAGGCCGAATCTACTTGCACAATATCTGGCGCGGGCAATCAAGCATCTTGTACAGCCTGCGCACATTATCATGGCAGTGGACCCCTGAACCATATGCACGGGGCCACAGACCCAATGAAAAAACAACAGAATACATAGCCAGCTAGTCAACAGAGTAGCCTAGCTGAACAACAATATACAATATGTACATATCGCGTGACAGAAAGACCCTCATGCTGTCAGTGCACAGCACAGGAGCATCCAACTCAACTGAATAGTATAGAGTTGAAGAGCTCTATTGTGCTGACAATTAGATTTCATACAAATTAACTATATACACCATGGGGTGCAGGAGCCCGCGCATATGCCATACGTGCTCCACTAACACAGCTAAGAGTGAGGCCGAACCAGCTCTATAATGTCATCACAAACAAACTATATACATTGCAGGGCACAGGTTTAATAGCTCCATCAGGATGCACTTAACAGGGGCAGACTGGGAGAGGAAAAGGCAGGAGCCAGAGCCTGTAGGCAACTGGGGCTTGACTGCACCCAACACCAGGTTCCCAATGGAAGGGACCGGTCCTGTCACGTCCAACCTGTAGAACCAGGCAAATGTAAGCACCGAGGCCCAAGCTGCAGCAGCACAAATGTCTGCCAAGGGGGCGCCTTGAAAAATGGGCCCAAGATGTGGCAATGCCTCGAGTTGAGTGGGCCACAAGGTGTTCAGGCACTGGGGTCCCGGTAGACTTTTTAGGCCGTGGTAATGGTGTCCACAATCCAATGCGAGAGGCACTGCTTTGAAAGTGCCTGGCCCTGTGTCCACGCTCCATAAGACACAAACAGTTGGTCTGAGCGCCGAATGTCCTTAGTGCATTCCAAATAGCACCTGGGGGCCCGCTCTGAAGCGAAGGGAGGAGAATGAAAAGCCATCAACTCAATAGGCCTGTTGACATGGAATGGAGACAGCACTTTTCGGGAGGAACGCAGAGTTAGGCCGTAGCGTGAACCTGGAGCCATCTCCCACAAAACGGACACAGGACGGGTGTACGGACAGGGCATGTAACTCACTCACGCGTTTTGAAGAGGTGATTGCCAGCAAAAATGCAGTCTCAAGTGACACCAGCTTCAGCTCAGCTGAGTTCAGTGGCTCAAATGGGTCTTGGGAAAGTGCGTCCAGGACAAGGAGGCCGCAGCCATCGAGCTCCCTTTAAAAACTGCACAGCCATGAAATGAGACCCAGGGTAGGACTTGCCCTGGTCCAACAGCTCCTGTAGAAATTGCAATATGACCCCGATGGGGCAATGAATTGGGTCTTGACTGCCGTCTTGGCATCAGGTGCTAAACGTCCGCTAGCAGTAGGAATACTGCGACCTCATAGAGGGAGCTCTCGCTGACTGAATAGTGGCTACTACCGCGATTGACAGACCCCAGGCAATCAGGTCCCCAGGAAGGATCTGTGATGCAGCCGCTAGGAGGCCCAGCAGCCTCTGGCAAAGGTACACCTTGACACGAGCTCTCAGTCAGAAGAGGGAGAGACAAGTGCATTTGGAGGCAACTCTCTCTCACGCCAATGTGACGAGCATGGCAACAGAATCGAGGCGCAGTCCGAGGAACTGTGCCTGCTGAGTTGGCGTCAGGTGACTCTTCTCTCAATTGACCCGGAGGCCCAAATCAGGTTTGTGTGTTTCTGAACCTGCTCCCTTGAGTGAGAACAAACCAGCCAGTCATCTAGATAATTGAGGATGCGGACCCCCTGGCAACGCAAGGGGGCTAAAACGATGTCCATGCACTTAGAAAAACTGTGTGGGGCTAGTGACAGGCCAAAGGGGAGAACAGCAGACTCGAACGCTCGGCCCTCGAAGGCGAAGCGGAGAGAAGGATCTGTGAACCAGTCACTGGGCTTGATGGCCTGGGACATGGTGTGCAGATTGAGCATCTTGAAGCGCAACACCTTGAGGTGGTTCAGGCGCCTCAGATCCAAGATGGTGCGGAAACTGCTATCTTTCTTGGGCACAAGGAAGTATGGGGAATAGAATCCCTCGTGCTGCCCCGGCGGGGGCACTTTGCAGATTGCTCGCTTCTCCAGGATAGTGGCGATTATGCCTGTGGCGGAGCAGGATCAGAGGGCTAGGGGAGCTGGAGAGACTCTGGATGACTGCCCAGAACTCCCTGTCCTGTCCCGTAGGAGCAGGAGGGGTGTCCACACTCAACCATGGAGGAGAGGTGGGAGCGACTAGCTCCTCCTCCATGAGCTCCGCCTCAAGCTCTGAGTCCTTGTGCGGACCCAGAGACAGGCGGTCCTCCTACCAGGTAGCCCGTCCACTGCCCTCATCCTGAGATGGGACAGACAGACTCCCCTCAGACTCCAGTGGCACGGTGTCATCCAGCGGTGGAGAGTCATGGTGTTTGGGGGGCGGCACCTGTTGCGCTGCCTGTGTGGCCAGGAGAGCGCTGATTTGATCCATCCTGCTGTTTAAGGCAAGGATGGTCTCATCACACTCCCTGTATGGGGAGCCTGACCTCCGATGCCAACAGCACGGGGGGGAATATGCAAGGGATGACCCAGAAGAGGGGGAGGGAGGCGTCGATCCACTGCTCTTCCTTTGTTGGTCATGGGCGGCACCGTGCACCGCGGGCACTGCAGGCAGGAGGGGTGTGGCTGCCGTGGCAGGTGCAGTAGCGGCAGCCGACACGGCAGCGGATGCAGGTGGAGACGCAAGCGAGGGAGGTGCGGCTGTCTCCATCACTACAACCCTGGAGGAGGAGGCAGAGGGGCTCGGGGAGAGGCAGAAATCATCGCTGAGTGCCGAGTGAACAGGGAAACGTGCGCCAGTAAGTGTCTGCACCGGGGGCACAGAACAACTGAAACGCCTCTGCGACAAGTGGAGCGCCTAGCGGGCTCGCTGCTGTAAGTGCGTTTCCACCCGGCAACGTTTACATACACGGGGGCACTGCCACACTAACCACACGCAACCTTGCCCTCCCCCTTGGGCAGTGCTTCCTTTTTCAGATAACCGGGGTTGCATTCGCAACCTATCGTTTTACAGTTGTCATAGCAACACTACAGGAATTATAATATTACAAGTTGGTAAAATGGTGCTAGTTACACAGAGCAACTGCAAGTAGTAAACTGCTTCTTATTTGATAAGCACTGTGTGAATTTTACAGCACATTTTACATACATTAGCTTTATAAATTCATTTTAAATGTATTGATTGAATTTCAAGTGTTTTTTACAAATGTCTCGGAATCTGATAGATCTAAAACAGCTTTACACCAGGAACAAATGGTACTGTTGAACTCTAACACTCTATCTCTTCTATCAATGTCCTAAACAAATGGGACTTTGAGGCCATGATAATCTAATTATGATATGTAAGTGGAGAATATCCCATTGTGGATGCCTTCAGCATTTATCAAGGGTTACATTTCTGCCAATAGTTGAAATGCATACAGAAACACTAGCCCTAACACTTTTCCTATGCACCCTTTTATAGTTATTATTATTACTCAATTACTTAACAGACACCCTTATCCAATTTATACATTATACCCATTTATACAGCTGGGTATTTACTGGTGTAAACTAGGTAAAGCACCTTGCTCAAGGGTACAAGAGCACCCTCCACTCCACAGTCCAGAGCCCTAACCACTACTCCACACTGCTGCCCACTAATTTGATTCCATTTGATTTCTGCTTCCTTTCTGCCCATACCTTCTCATCTCTTTTCTACCTTTAATGTGTTTGTCTCCCTTGTCCCCCTGTGGCAGAACCAGTGTAAATTCAGTCAAAGTTTGCTTTAGTTTAGTCACAGTCTCACAAATTGACTGAAATGTTGTATTACATTTGTTTCCGATCTTCAGTGTTATTGCCTGATCAGAATACTGCAATATATCAACACAGAAAATAAAATGACAACATTCTTGTTAAGAGAAACCAATAAACTAAACTAAGACTTAAATGGTGTCAGCATAGAACACAATGGTGTCAGCATAGGACGTGTCTCCCCCAATGTTGAGAGAACATTTTATAGTCCCCTCCAGTAATGTGTGCCCGGCTCCATAGGCACAGCAGATGCATCACCCCCAATTCTGAAACCAAACCTACGCCACTGGGTGTCAGTAAAGTTTCCTAAATCCACAACCAAACCCTACCACAATGTTCTGAAAAGTTGTGACAATATCTGTTAGCTGGGCAACGACCTTAAGGCATCTACTCAAAATATGCCTTTTCAGGTCTGCACCTGAAGCTGCTACAATCTATCATTCTGTTTTGCAACATACAAAATATTAATCACCAACAATACACTACTTCATATTGTTCTCTACAGAAGATCATAATTGTGTTTTTTTAACTCTGCACTGTTTGTTCTGCTTTGTTCTCACTGTTCAAATTGTGAGTATTGTTTACAGTCTTGACTTTAATTAGTTGCAGTAGCACTGGAAACTTTTTTTGCATTGCACAATATTTGCTTTTGGTCAGAAAGACCCTCCTCTCTGTACATGATGTTGAAACCACATACAGTCTTTCTGAAATCAATGAGCATGGAACCTTCAAGTTTACCTTACCTTTATTATTGTAAACATCAAGGTAGTTTGGCGCTGAGAAAATGGTGATTAAAGAGGGAAAGCCTGTCGTCTGACTTTTTCTATACATCCGGTAGCTTGCAAGTGAAAGGGAGAAGGAAAGACATTTACCATTTGGTGGTTGTTCACATACACAATCAAGACAAACTCTAACTAACTAGCCAGAGTTTTTGACAGTGGCGTACTGTCAGTATCTAGGATACATCAAATGAAAGAAAAATGTTGTATAACGAATGTAAAGAATAATATAGCTATAATATAGCATTTTTACATTACCATTGTATATGAATCCTCCCTGAATGTTCCCTGTGCATTTTTGAATGGGAAGAATAATAAATGCTCAAATTAAGTTACTAGGTATAAAATATGATGTAGTCTCTTCCCACAAGGGTCTTCAAAAAAAGCTGCTATATATCTGTATAGTGCTGTAATTTTGAAGTGATAGTATGACTAGCTAATCATATTTTGATGTGTTGTGGGTGGGTTTTTATTTTCAACTGTTTTACACCATTCTGGGCATTCAATAAGTTCTTGTCATAGACCAATGCGCCAGGGGTCAGCGCTATTTTTGAACAGAACCTTCTCCAGTATGTTGAATTGAGTAGGGCTAACTAGCTAGCTTGCTAACTTACATCAGCGAAATGGTATCTAAGGCATCTGTTTGAGCAGACATTTTCTGTCATGAAACGGATCAAGACGTATTTGAGGAATACAACAAGACAAGCCTGGCTATCATCTTTATCTGTATTTTGTATCAAGAGGGAGCTACTCATGGGCTTGAAAGCCAAAGGAAAAGTAGATTGATTTGTTCAAAAGTACTGCAGGCTGGGTATCATCTTGAAATAATCTGGTGAGTGTTATGGTGGTTATCTTTCGAGTTAGAAGCATTGCCCAAGGGGGAGGGGTTTTCAGCGTGCATCGCTGGAACATATTGAAGACGTTTGTCTATCAAAGCTGCCCTTCCACTTCCTGTTTGTATAAAAGGTGATGTCTGCACAAAGACTTCCTCTTTTTGTTCTTTTCCTTGGTTCATCAAGACAGGTGAGAGCCTCTTTATTTGTGAATAAAAAACAGATATTGCGTTTTTTGTCTGGCTGGTAGTACAACTAGTACCATCCACCCACCGATTCACTACAGTTGTGTGTGATCACTTTTTAAATATATTTAAATTAGCCACGCTGGTTTGTTCTGTCCGCGCCACGGAAGTCCGATGGCGCCTCGGTTCATTTCGGCTTTTCACATACGACTACTAGTAATTTAATATTGTTCTTTTTAATCAGACTAGTTCGCTGTGTTCGTTTTTTGTCCACAGGACTTTTTCCTCCACAGTGAGAGCGCACACAGCGGCAGTAATAGACGAGACCAGCTGTCCAGGCCAAAGCCTCAGTCTGTCATAAGAGATGTCGCCCGCGAGAGGGGCTCCTCCGCCAGCTTGCGCCCACACTATAGCCCGTAGCTGCGGCTGTAAGAGGTCTCGCTCTTCCAGTTTACTGGATTGAGCTCTGCTGTGCTCACTCGTCCGTATAGTGGTTCTGGTGTATTAAGCCCCGCTTCGGCTGGTGGTTTTACTACAGCGGGCCCTCCGGATTCCAAACAGTGTGGTGCCCAGTGTTCCCGGTACCCCCCTGGCACAAGTGGTGAGACTAGGCCTATAAGGCCCGCGCGGCGCTTGCAGTGTGCAGTGCTTTGTTCGGCTTTGTTTGTTTGCTTGGTGTTACTCCTTGGGACCTCCTGTGTTGTTGCCACAAAAGAAAAGGCACAACTTGGTTGTAGTGTTCCCTGGTTTTTCAACCCAGTGCCCCAGTGCAGTAACGTGTCATCAGTGTGTAGTACCCCCCCCCCACTGTGTTGTGTTGCGTTGCCAGTGGAGACGCGCTTACAGTGGCAAGTCCTGCTAGGTACCGTTCCTGTTCCTCCTCCTCCCGTCCCCACCGCTGTACTGTTTGTGGCCACCGCACGTTACCCACTTGGAGCGGTGACGTGCTCTGCCCCTCCTGTCCAGGCACGTGCGCTCGATCCCAGTCACGTTCTAATGTCATGTTCTAATGCGGACATACAACACAGTGGTGGTTGCCTACATCAACAGGCAGGGAGGTCTCTGGTCGCACACACTATATCGGCTAGTGCATCATCTGCTTCTATGGACACAGCCTCAGCTGTGCTCCATCAGAGCAGTCCACCTGCCGGGCATCTCCAACACAGCTATGGATGTCCTCTCTCAGGGAGGCCCCCCAGTGTCGGAAAGGCACCTCCACCCACTGGTGATTCAGCAGCTTTGGAGCCACTACAGCAGGGCAGCAGTGGACCTCTTCGCTTCTGCGGAGTTCACACATTGTTCCCTATGGTTCTCCATTCGGGACCAGTCAGGGACCCTGGAGATCAACGCCCTAGCCCACATGTGGCCATGCTGTCTTCTCTATGCATTCCCACCATTCCCTCTTCTCCCAGTGGTTCTGGAGAAGATCAGGTAGGAACGAGTGACAGTTCTGCTGATAGCGCCTCGTTGGCCCCGCAGACTGTGGTTTGCAGACCTGGTTTCCCTCTTGCCCGGAGAGCCTTGGCAGCTTCCCCTGTGAGCGGACTTGCTGTCTCAGGTGCAGGGCACATTGTGGCATCCCAACCCAGGCCTGCTCCAGCTCTTGGTTTGGCCCCTGAGCAGGATCACCTGATAGCTTGGGGTCTGCCAGATGCGGTAGTGGCTACTATTCAGTTAGCTGCTGGTTGACAGTGTGTAACTTGCTCCTGTGTCCTGTGTGTGGTGCAGCTGGCTCCTGCACCCCGCAGTGTATATAGTTCATTGGAATACACAGTTGAGCTTGTCCACTCCTTATTACGTTGAGTGTGGATGAATGCTCCTGTTGTTAGCGATGACACGTTGTGCCTCGCTATGTATATAGTTCCTTTGCCAGCAGTCAGTCTGTATGTTTGCTGCTGTGTCCAGTTCCATTATAGTTCCATTATTTAACTGAATTATCCAGCAGTGGCTATCCAGTCTGGTTAGGCCGCTGTATGTTGAACACAGGTGAGAGACTGCACCCTGTGCTTATATGGTGTGGTCTTGGTATTGGCCCCCCGCTTCTAGCCCTGCTAGTTCAGCGGGAGGCCGCTATTACTAGGCTTTGTGATAAGGATTCTTCTTGCCCCGCGGATACAGCATTCGTTATTTCTTCCCAGTTCAGTGAGACTGCGGTCTTCGCATCTGGGCAGCCCGGATGTGGCCCCAAAAGGCTCCTGTGGCTTCTATCATAGAGTTGGTACAGCTCCTAGTAGGTATGCCTAGGGGCAAGCTCTCTTACCAGCTCGCTCGCTGCCTCCTAACTTGCAATGGTTTGGTTAAACTGTAAACCCCTTCCCTTGGGTAGTGCTGCTAACTCGAAACCGTGCAACCGTGGTTATCTGAGAAAAGAAGCACTGCCAAGGGTTGCAAGGTTGCGCAGGAGTTCTAGCTCCTGGCAAAAAGAGGAAGTCTTTGTGTAGACGTCACCTTTTATATAAACAGGAAGAGGAAAGGGTCCTGTTTGAGTGACGGGCACAAGGGCAAATGGCAGCTTTGATAGACAAATGTCTTCGATACGTTCCAGCGATGCATACTGAAAACCCTTCCCCCTTGGGCAGTGCTTCTTTTCTCAGATAACCACGGTGGGTATCATCTTCAAATAACCTGGTGGTTTTAAATGTCAGCCTTATCATCTTAATTTGAACATGTTATTGTCTTACAGATGTGTTTGGGGTGTCCGAGCAATGAGAGAACTGGTGTTGCAGTTGCAAAAAAAATAATAATATGATTTATTTGGCATCTTCTCAAAATAATTGGATTGATTACGTTTAACCAAATATACACTAATTATTTGCGTGCCTCACTAGGTTTATCCACAGATATTAAATATGATAAGACCGAGCATGAGTGATGTATCTTGCTGTACAAGTTTAGAGATTGTCATGTGCGTTTGGTTTCTGGTCCTTGGAGAAGTTTTTTGAGGTGAAGTGCAGTCATAATGCATGGGCGCTTCCAGAGTGGTGTGTGACATGTAAATGTATTTGTGTGAGGCGGAGTATCTGTATGTTGTTGAAGGCCCAAAGGCTCAGTACGCCACTTAAGAAAAATCTAATGGCTAAATCCTTTTCTTTAGATTACTTCAGTGGTCAATGTCTCGTACTTGGGGCTTGGAGACTACTTGAATAGGCTCGGCTTAGTTTAGACCATGCATGCATATCCCCAGTTGTGGAGTCTAGTAATTTATTTTATTTCACCTACTCAGTATTTAATTTAATAATCATAATTATTTAAAAACGTTGTTGATTTTTACCAATTTAACATTTCAGGAGTTAATTAATTGAAGTAACTTATAGAAACAATTTTTTACCCTTGAGGACTGAATGCAAAATAGATTTTGGATGGCCAAAGATGTTCTAGCTTATCAAATCTGTCAGCCATTGCAGATAGCATTAAATCCTGCAGGTCACAAGTCAATTCAATTTTATTAAACATTTGTTTGCATCACTTTAGTCTGAGTCAAAATACTTGGATTTTCAGTGTGGGATGCATGCAAGAATTTCTGAAAATTTGTATATAATAACTTAACAGCAAGGTTATAAATAAGCAAGATTGTTTACATTGTTAGCAGAGAATACGCAATTTATAATAGTCTATAACCCTCAAAAATGCAGATGGAACCAAATAATACATTATATATTATTTGTTAAATAACACGACAACAAAAAATGCATGTCATAATGTACACACAAACCTTAATAATTGTGTGGAATTTCCCCTTAAAATAAAGTGAGAGAACTCATCATATAGTGTAGTACTACTGATTCACACAGATTTAGAGGTTATGTCTATTAGCAATATTCTGAAAAAGTGGATCCTGTTCTATGCCTGAATTAGGGTGAGCAATATTAGGGGACAGGATAACTAGATTGCTTACATTTTGAAAATGCATTTATTTATTTTTAAATTAATTAAAATCAGAAACAAATAAAACCAATGGATGTGTATTGTTTCCATAAAATAAAAATGACATACAATTGTCCTTATCTAATGGTATTACTGCCATTAAAATCACATTAAAAAGTACATCTAAAGCACATTTAATGAATATAGATGTACAACCAGTGAATTCTGCTTCTGGAAGGAGGTAACTTTCCAAATCACAATGTCAGTCCTCACCTACAAATATTATGTTTCAATCTCTGTCTATCAGTCCATTCCAAACTTTTAGTAACCAAAATGTGAAAATAACCTATAAAGTAATTGAAGGGGAAGATCAATACACAGGTAATGCATTTTTTAAAGGGTTTTAATACTGAATCGCCAAATTCTTTGCCCCATTTTCACCCCAATTTGGTATCACCAATGACAGAACTCTGCTCCAGGCTGTCAGCATGTTTCCTCTGACCCACAAACCATCAAAGCATTCTACTATTTTTTGTACTGCAAGCACAGAATGCCTCCTGATCATCTGTCACATCAAGTAGAGAATTTAGCTGACACCCTGAACTTGCAGGTGTCTAATAAGTCTCAGGAGTTGTCCATGTACAGAAAATGGAATTATCCACCTGGCATCCACCTGCTCTCCCCCAGCATCCTCTGGGACCTCCTCAGAGAAGCCAGTAATGGCTTTTAAATCTCCAGAGCTCTGCTGCATACATGCAAATGTAATAGTATTTTGAAAACAAACAAACAAAACAAGTATGTATTTCTGAATGTGTATGTAAGTGTATAATTAAATACATATTCTATGCTTCAAATTTAAATGTGTGTACTACTATTACTTCTTTCTGTTGTGTGTGTGGTGGATGTAATGGGGGAAATAGGAGAGAAAGACAAAACAAGCACATGCAAAATTTGCAAGACATACCCTGCATCTTGTGCTTCATGAGCTCGGATAACCGATAATAAATTATTGTTCTGTAGAAACTCACAAACAGCAGGATAACTAGATTAGAAAGAAGAGAGAGAGGGAGAAATTGTTAAAAACAAAAATATTTTTAAAATGTTCAGGTGTTCACAACAGTCCTAAGCAGCTGGGTAACCACACTGCAATTATTGCATGATATGTACATAATGTAGATCAACCAAACTAAACATCTAATAGACAACTTCTCCCGAATTTGTGCTTATTCTTATAATTATTTATTCCCTTAACTATGACAACATATTAGATCTAACAATGATTAGATTACCAAACATACTGTCACGGTCTCCCCTGTTTCCACCTTAGTTCACCACCAGAGATCTCCCTCTCCCAAATACTAGTCTAGTGCTTCTCCTTTCCTTTGTCCAGTCAAACCAGTCTTTCCACATTCTTTCCTGCCAGGTGCACCTGTTCTGTCCTCCTCTCCTATCATTGGTCAATCTTTCATTCACCTCGTTCAAACCCTCTCTCCTTCACAGTACTTAAACCCCTCTGTTTCATAGATTCATCGTGAAGTCTTGCATTCTTTCCCGAATAATTTCTGAGCCTTGTTTCGTGTTTGCTTTTCCGTGTTATGTGACCTCTTGCTACCCTCTCTCGTTTACCCCTTTTGGATCTCCCTACTAGCCTGTTCGCCTGATCGATTGACCTTGGGCTGTCCCTGTTTACTCTCTCTCATTTTTGCCCTTATCGGATTATCTGCTTCAACTTCTAGCCTGCACATGGATCCTTTCCTTTGGTCCTTGTGGACGTCACACATACGGTACAACAACAACCCTATACCAGTGTTCCGCAAAATATATTTTTTCCATGGGCATGTATCTGGCGGTCCGGGGGGGTATTTTTATTTTGGTGACTGCAACCAAAAGTCCGTTATTTTGCTGGACTTGAGCGCCTGTCTCACAGACATGTCATTCTGAAACTCTGTCTGCTCAATCTCTCACTACATTGCTTGTTTGTGACTGAGAGTGCCTGACAACTTTTTTTGTTTCGTTTTTGTAGTCCATTATTGGAATAAAACATTTTTTTTCGTGATAATAATCTTTTGGTGCTTTTCCCCCCTCAAGAAATGTAGTTTATTTAAAATTTAGAATAAGCATCACGGGCACAGCAGACACCTCTCGCAGGCACGACTTTGCAAATCACTGCCCTATACCTACTAAATTGCTAAAACAATCTCACACATTAATGATTCACCTAATACACAATATTATCAATACCTCTTTATCCTCAAGATCTGTTCCCGAATCTTTTAAAATAGCTGTAATTAAACCACTTCTTAAGAAATCCAGACTAATGTTTGTGCTCTCACATGTTGTGTGTCTCACATGAGTTTACTTGAGTTTACTACCAAACCCAGATTGGAATATTAAAAGAAAAAATGACTTGTCATTCTGTAATAATGTGAATGGTATGCCACACCGACAAAGAGCAGTAGTGCCCTGTGTATCTATATATAAATCTACATCCCCTCTGTGAAAATAAAAAGTGTAAGTCCTTTGGTTAGGAAAAGAGTCTGTGTTTAGTTTCCCGAGTGTGTCCTAATAAAGCATGGTGTTTACAGCATCTTGGATTCCAGTTATTACACATTCTTAAATATAAAAGTCATGTCTGGAAATTGAAATAAAACAATATATCACATTGATGATGAAAATCATATAGTTGCTTTGCTTTAAATCTGAAGTTATTAATCAAATCTATTGTAACCTCAGATTTTACATTTTAGTCCAATTTTATGAAATTGCATCAGTGCCTTGAATTTGTCCTATGGTGTGACACCATACAATATGTATATGTAACATTTGAAATAATCTTATTTTGATAATAAAATGGTTTATCTTCATCCTTGACCACTCCTGTTTCTAGATACTTTTATCTTTTGATTATCAAGTGAAATGAGAGAAAATATGCTGTTATAATAGTGAAACCCAGGTGTCTCCAATTAAATTTTGAGTAAGATTTGCTGCGATTTTTCTGCACATTGTAAAAAATCCATGAATTTACTTGTGTGGTATAATGACATTACCTACTTCATACTGTACAGTTATTTTCATATTTTTCTTTCAACTCAGCCATTTTCCGCTCTCATTTATCATTTGTCACCCCAAAGGAAGAAACAAGAATCAGTGAGATTTTTCCTTTTAAAAAATATATTTTATGAAACTTTCAAAAGTGTGTGAACACCATATAATCTTTTAAATGTAACAATCAAACAAAAGAACTTGAAATGTATTTAACACAAGCTTGAAAAATGTGCCAACTCTATGAAACTAATGTTGTTTTAAAAATTAACATAACTAAGCAACAAAGCATCATTTAATTTATCCATTTCATTGTTACTTAAGCTTAACGCTTGAATTAATGTAAAACATGATTTATACTGGTTTATTATTGAGAACACATACACTGGTATGACAGCTGTGTCCTCTGGAGTGACATGAAAATGGTGTCACACATATCTGTCACGCCAAAGGACATCTCATGATGTTTGGTCATTTTTGGGCCTTGTGGTGATTCTCAAGCATTCCATTTTAACTCACTGGACTATTTTTTCATAGTTTTCATTGTGTAATTATTTAAAATGTATAATTATTTGCATTTTCATTTAAAAGGTGTCACACCAAAAGATGTAAAGGATGCACACATAGGGCAATGCTAGAAAGGTGCAATATTTTGATACATTTATGATAAAAAAACTCACCCTCTGGCTGCACCATATGCTACAGCAATGTCGTCTATACTTCCTGAATGAGGAAAGACCTTCTTTTCCATAATGGTGTCCATGTAAATGTACATTTTAAAATCACATTATGGTGTCACACCACGGGACGTCCTCTTTGTGGACAACACGTAACCTAATATAACTATTTAATAATGTAATGTATATAATTGAGGAATATCATTCTTATAAATACACTTCTGTATTGACATTTTACTAATTATTCTTAAAATGATCAATGTTTTACAATTTTGCAGCCATTCATAACAGTCACACCAGTGGACATTATGTTTAGTTAAAAATTCCCCTCATAATTAGTGTACATTTTGCAACTTTCCATATAGTTTAGATAATATACAAAAGCCTTGTACCATATGACAGTTTTAATAAAAATAAAATGAAGTAATTATTTTTATTTGCTCCATGGAAAGAAAAAACAACACGCCACGTCAACTACTCCTATACCAATGGGGGAAAGAGATCTACACCTCCATAAAAGAGCTATGAAACCCTACAATACAAACATCGGCTTTAGTTTGGGCTGTGTCATTCTAGCTTAGACTGATTCTGGGATTCAGCACATGGTGGGACACACCTGATGGGGAGTGTTATTTTGTGTTAGGCAGTACACAGCACACATTTCAATCTGTAATACTAACTGGGCAAAATACAATATTATTTGTAGTGACAGTTGAAGAACAATGTATTTACTCAAACCTAGATATTCTGTCTGTTAAGGCAAGGGAACTCAGAACCAAAGCACTGTGTAGCGTTATGTTGGGTGTATTTGGATAAGAGCATTTGGGCTCTGAGCTGAAGCACTGATCTAAAGAAGACCTCTCCCCCCCCAAAGTTATCAGATTTCCTTAGCTCATCAGCTTGGAACTGGTTTGCATCAAAGTGACAGTTTTGGGGAGGATGGCACCGAGAAGAGGCCAAATAGTTTGGAATTCTGCTATGAGATGTCTGGAGAAAGGGGCCTGTAGGTGATAAAAACTCTTTGAAGTGGATGAGAGCCGAAATCCCGACATAGAGCTACGAACCCAGGCCAACCGGCATTTCCAAAAGATGTCATGGATTGCCATCAGTCATAAATCAAGCCCCCCTCCAATAGGACACTGCGGGCTGAAACCGAAATCCAATCTCAAGAACTCAGGGACCAATCACCTATTGATCTGACAGACTATAAGGAACAGCAGACAGTCTTTCTCTCTCTCTCTCTCTCACCTGAACCAGAAACTCTCTGCCACAGCTCAACCTGTAGCTCTGTTGCCAGAACCGGAACCAGAAACCAACCAAGTCTTTGCCGGCAACAGAAGAGTTAAACTGGGAAAAGGAGATAGAGCCGTACGAAGAATTCTTTTAAAAGACTTTATTAAATAAAGAACTTTACAGACTGCGCATGCCCGCCTGTGCCCACCTGATCAGTGGAGTTTTACAGCTGGACAATTGACTAAGTCGACTGAATACAAAAGTGTCAGTCATTTAAATAGCTATTTGAGTCTTAAGAAACTTGACCCTTGGAACAAACAGGGCCCTGCTTTCCTGAAAGACTTCGTCTTCAAGTAACTATGGTGGAAACCCTGCTTACAAAGAAGATTTTGTGCACAACCTTGGAGCCTTCAAACCAGTGGAAAATCTGTTTGGAAACAACTCTACTTTCGCGAAACCCCAACTTCCAGGTGCATCAACTGAGTGGAAGTTCTTGGACAAAGCCGAACCGGACTGCCTTTGTTCCAAACCACACGGACCTCGTGCCGTGTGCTGTTATCTGAGCCTGAAGACAGAGAGGCCTCTCTGCGACGAAGTTCAGATAAGTTTAACAGTTTGGAGTTCATCATTCATGACATTTGAGAAATCAATTAGAAATGTTAATCTGTGATTCATAACTCTAGAATGTGTAATATCATTTAGTTTTCTTAAATATAAATGTGTGTTGCATTAAACTGTTTTGTTGATAATTTTAGAAATAAAATCTGTCAACGCCAAGAAATATCTTCTCATTCCTGTTTAACTGTTTAGTCTGAAATTGACACAAGTTAATAGACATTAGATTATTGGTGGCCCTGCCTATCCTTAATCATTGAATAATAATCAATAATCTTTCTCGGCACCTAAACGTAAATGAGACTGATATATATATATATATATATATATATATATAACGAGAAGTTACCTGACATTAAATACTAACCTGCGTAGTTATTTAATGTCTGACTAATAATACTAATGAGAGACTCACCTTCGTCTTACTAACCGGTATTGTAGTCAATGTGTTTATAACCTTTTTTGTTTAACAATTTATGTTATCATATGCGATCCCATGGTCTTTGATTTGGTCACAGAAGTGGTTTGTCTTTGATTTGTTGATCTAGAGTTGAATTTTAATTAGTTTTTCCCTTTTGTATAATTAGTGTAGTGCTACATTTAGTCTTTGTTTTGAATAGATTTGACAATTTATATCTTTGGAATTGGTTTCTGCGTCCAATTATTACAGAAATTGAGTTCTACAAGATTCCAGGATTTGTGATAAGGTGATACTATAAATTCACTTCTTTAATTGAAATTTATAAGTGTACCTTACGCTACAACTGTATACTATAAAATGGGTACAGCATTGTTTGAAAAGGTATTGGTTTCTTGTTCAGTTGATTTTTATTTTCATGTTTTCACAGATGTGTTGGTTTGTTTATTATTACTATACTATGAGTATAACATATACAGTGCATCTGGAAAGTATTCACAGCGCTTCACTTTTTCCACATTTTGTTATGTTACAGCCTTATTCCAAAATGGATTAAATTCATTACTTTCCTCAAAATTCTACAAACAATACCCCATAATGACAACGTGAAAGAAGTCTGTTTGAAATCTTTGCACATTTATTAAAAATAAAAAATAAAAAAGTATTTTTGAGTATGATGCTACAAGCTTGGTACACCTATTTTTGGGCAGTTTCTCCCATTCTTCTTTGCAGGACCTCTCAAGCTCCATCAGGTTGGATGGGGAGCGTCGGTGCACAGCCATTTTCAGATCTCTCCAGAGATGTTCAATTGGGTTCAAGTCTGGGCTCTGGCTGGGCCACTCAAGGACATTCACAGAGTTGTCCTGTAGCCACTCCTTTGTTATCTTGGCTGTGTGCTTAGGGTCGTTGTCCTGTTGGAAGATGAACCTTCGCCCCAGTCTGAGGTCCAGAGCACTATGGACCAGGTTTTCATCAAGGATGTCTCTGTACATTGCTGCATTCATCTTTCCCTCGATCCTGACTAGTCTCCCAGTTTCTGCCGCTGAAAAACATCCCCACAGCATGATGCTGCCACCACCATGCTTCACTGTAGGGATGGTATTGGCCAGGTGATGAGCGGTGCCTGGTTTCCTCCAGACATGACGCTTGCCATTCAGGCTAAAGAGTTCAATCTTTTGTTTCTCATGGTCTGAGAGTCCTTCAGGTGCCTTTTGTCAAACTCCAGGCGGGCTGTCATGTGCCTTTTACTGAGGAGTGGCTTCCATCTGGCCACTCTACCATACCGGCCTCATTGGTGGAGTGCTGCAGAGATGGTTGTTCTTCTGGAAGGTTCTCCTCTCTCCACAGAGACACGCTGGAGCTCTGTCAGAGTGACCATCGGGTTCTTGATCACCTCCCTGACTAAGGCCCTTCTCCCCCGATCGCTCAGTTTGGCCGGGCGGCCAGCTCTAGGAAGATTCCTGGTGGTTCCAAACTTCTTCCATTTACGGATGATGGAGGCCACTGTGCTCATTGGGACCTTCAATGCTGCAGAATGTTTTCTGTACCCTTCCCCAGATCTGTGCCTCGATACAATCCTGTCTCGGAGGTTTTCAGACAATTCCTTGGACTTCATGGGTTGGTTTGTGCTATGACATGCACTGTTAACTGAGGGACCTTATATAGACAGGTGTGTGCCTTTACAAATCATCTCCATCGACTGAATTTACCACAGGTGGACTCCAATCAAGTTGTAGAAACATCTCAAGGATGATCAGTGGAAACAGGATGCACCTGAGCTCAATGTTGAGTGTCATGGCAAAGGCTGTGAATACTTATGTACATGTGCTTTTTTTGTTTTTTATTTTTAATACATTTGCAAAGATTTCAATCGAACTTCTTTCATGTTGTCATTATGGGTGATTGTTTGTAGAATTTTGAGGAAAATAATTAATTTAATCAATTTTGGAATAAGGCTGTAACATAACAAAATGTGGAAAAAGTGAATATGCTGTGAATACTTTCCGGATGCACTGCAATATATATATACAGTGAGGGAAAAAAGTATTTGATCCCCTGCTGATTTTGTATGTTTGCCCACTGACAAAGAAATGATCAGTCTATCATTTTAATGGTAGGTGTTTTTTAACAGTGAGAGACAGAATAACAACAACAAAAATCCAGAAAAACGCATTTCAAAAAAGTTATAAATTGATTTGCATGTTAATGAGGGAAATAAGTATTTGATCCCCTATCAATCAGCAAGATTTCTGGCTCCCAGGTGTCTTTTATACAGGTAACGAGCTGAGATTAGGAGCACTCTCTTAAAGGGAGTCCTCCTAATCTCAGCTCGTTACCTGTATAAAAGACACCTGTCCACAGAAGCAATCAATCAATCAGATTCCAAGAAACACAAAATAACTGTCAGTCTCCCTCGGTCTGGGGCTCCATGCAAGATCTCACCTCGTGGAGTTCAATGATCATAAGAACAGTGAGGAATCAGCCCAGAACTACTACTCAAGGCAGCTGGGACCATAGTCACCAAGAAAACAATTGGTAACACACTACGCTGTGAAGGACTGAAATCCTGCAGCGCCCGCAAGGTCCCCCTGCTCAAGAAAGCACATGTACAGGCCCGTCTGAAGTTTGCCAATGAACATCTGAATGATTCAGAGGAGAACTGGGTGAAAGTGTTGTGGTCAGATGAGATCAAAATCAAGCTCTTGCATCAACTCAACTCGTCGTGTTTGGAGAAGGAGGAATGACTCCAAGAACACCATCCCCACCGTCAAACATGGAGGTGGAAACATTATGCTTTGGGGGTGTTTTTCTGCTAAGGAGACAGGACAACTGCACCGCATCAAAGGGACGATGGACGGGGCCATGTACCGTCAAATATTGGGTGAGAACCTCCTTCCCTCAGCCAGGGCATTGAAAATGGGTCGTGGATGGGTATTCCAGCATGACAATGAACCAAAACACACAGCCAAGGCAACAAAGGAGTGGCTCAAGAAGAAGCACATTAAGGTCCTGGAGTGGCCTAGCCAGTCTCCAGACCTTAATCCCATAGAAAATCTGTGGAGGGAGCTGAAGGTTCGAGTTGCCAAACGTCAGCCTTGAAACCTTAATGACTTGGAGAGGATCTGCAAAGAGGAGTGGGACAAAATCCCTCCTGAGATGTGTGCAAACCTGGTGGCCAACTACAAGAAACATCTGACCTCTGTGATTGCCAACAAGGGTTTTGCCACCAAGTACTAAGTCGAAGGGGTCAAATACTTATTTCCCTCATTAACATGCAAATCAATGTATAACTTTTTTTAAATGTGTTTTTCTGGATTTTTTTGTTGTTATTCTGTCTCTCACTGTTAAAATACACCTACCATTAAAATTATAGACTGATCATTTCTTTGTCAGTGGGCAAAATCAGCAGGGGATCAAATACTTTTTTTCCCTCACTGTATATATATATAAACTTTATTATCATTTTACCTTGCATGTTTTTGTTCTGTCAGGGTACCAACATAAGTGAATGTTTTTATTTCAGTTTGGGCAAAACTTAAGCAATAATATCTACAAGCAATATTTTTTTCTTTTTCATTTTGTAGGTGATGCAGTCACCTCTGGCTGGAGTGTTGGGACAGCTTTACTTTCATATGACCTTTCTTATAGCAAAAGACAAAACAAATAATTTTGTGCAGATTGTACTGGAAATAAAAAGTTACTATTTACCTGGTGAACACACACTGTAACACAGGGCTGGATCTAGGCATGGGCAGGGGTGGGCAGAGCCCACCCAAACGTCTGTCTTGCCCACCCAATCAGAATTTAGGCAAAGACAGCATTAATCTTTTATTTTTTTACCATTTTTGCATTGGTTAAAAGCAATCTGAGGTGTGCTGCGTGTTGAGAAGTTTGAAGAAGTGCTGTAGACTGCCTCAACCAATCAAAAAATAGCACCAGAAAATTGCAGTATTTTTTTATTGGCTGAAAGCAACTGCACTCCAGACTCACGACTCGCCTTCAGTAGCGGAGCAGCAGAGTCTGACAGACACGACCAGGTGATAACATTAACAAGCAGTAGTATTGGCGTTGTTGGTGCCTGTAAGGAAGTCTGTTAGCGGCCACTGTTGTTTCACAAACTCCATCTTCCCCAGCTCCCGCTTCAGAAATAAACCCGTCTCCCTCCACCTCAGCCCCCCAAATCACGATGCCAGTGGCAGTGAAATACTGGACCTAAATTTAAACGCACCAATATTAAATAGCTCCCCCAAACGTGCATTTGGTCCATATCACGGTCATTTAATGCTGGATGGTACCGTTCACGTCCATGGCTTGAATACAGCATTTTGTGGGACGCATGCTTATGTAGCACCAAAAAAAAAAAAAAAAAAAAAAAAAAAATCTATAAAATGAAAAATAAACTAAATCTAAAAAAAATATTTAAAAAAATCTTAAAAATCTACCTATCTATCTATCTATCTATCTATAAGTACGTTTACGATCACAGTGAACATTCAGATCTGCGTTGGCGATGCCGCTGATCCAGAGAGAGCAGTTTGTGAAACAGTTTTCACAAATAGTCTTTTCAACCACACAGTATCATTATTTCTGTGTTACAATAATTCAAATTATCACAGAAGTACAAAGATAAAAGTGTATAGTTCGGATATAAACACTGATGTCTACAGTAGTGACCAAAAAATCTCCTCTTGGAAGTAACTTGATGATTTAAAGAACGTTTGTATCAATTACATTGTTACACCAGTAACTGTTAAACAAGTGACTGTTAAAAAATGTATTTGTCATTGAATTATTCATTCAAGGGATTTGTTCAAAAACACTGATTTATCCAGTAATTAAACCAGTGAAGTCTTTATGAGAGAGTCATTTAATCATTCATTCAAACAGATAAAAAAAATAAAAAATAAAAAAATGAAATATTCTTAAATAGACTGCAGCAATTAACATTTTGTCAGAAACTCTAGTAAATGACGTTTTGTGTAGTTCTATTCAGAATAATGGGAGAATCGTGATCTGTATTAACAAATAAATAAAAAAATCTAAATTTATCGCCACAATTGCCCACTCAGGATATCTGCCAGCCCACCCTTCCATAGCTGACAAGAACCGGGCCTGCTGTAACATGACTATGTATTAGGCAATTCAAGTGGAAGCCAGTGGCTTAATCAAATGATTTGCATATTGAAATGCACTGCAATCAAAGTGATCGCTGCAGATTGGCATTTGATTTCCTTTTTGAATGTGGGATTGCTTATTGCACAAATGATCTCCCCTGCGGATTAATCTCCCCTGTTGTTAGAAAGTAGAAACCAGTAATGGGGTGTTCACAGTTTTTTTTTTTTTTTTTCTGCAGCCTTGTACACAGTAACCCTTCATGCTGTGTATGGAAACTATGATTATTATCAAGGAGTAAGACCATGAAATGCTACAACTTGGTTGACTTGATAATAGTTGCCATGGGGAAGATAAATCTGGTTATTCCGTGGTTTTAATTCTATCCAGAAAATTATGACACAAAATATCTGAATTTATCTTATATTATTTGGCAAGTAACTTAATTTTTTTTTTTTTTTTAATAATATGTCCATAGTTTTTTCTCTGGAAAGGTGATTTAAAAATATATATTTGTGTATACAATGGAAATTATGATTGTGGACCAGAAAGGAGCAGCGATGTGTCAATAAAGCAGGTAAATATGATACAAATAATAATAATAATAATAATAATAATAATAATAATAATAATAAAATGTAATCATGTTCCACTAGAACCCCCGAGATTTCTGGCTAAATACAGCTGTCACACCCGCAACATGTAGTGCTCAATCCTTTATAGAACACCTTTGAATCGACAGACAGGTGTTTCATTCAGACAGAGCTAATTCTAGTGGGACATATAGCCAGACAAGAATGGATTTTTAATGAAATAAAACCCTGCCCACACGCTATATCTTAAAAATGTCTCTTGTGTGAGCTAATGGGTGGACCTGAGCAGGCATGTGACTGATGACCGATCTCACTGTATGCGGAAGTCAAATCTCAGTGTAAACAGATGTGAAATCTCACTGTATACGGAAGTATCTTACTGTATGCATTTCAGTATGTAGTGTATATGCGTCTCAGTATATAGTGTATGCATCTCAGTATATAGTGTGTGCATTTCAGTATATAGTGTATGCATCTCAGTATATAGTGTGTGCATTTCAGTATATAGTGTATGCATCTCAGTATGTAGTGTATGCGTCTCTGTATGTAGAGTATGTACCACGGGGTTGAATTATGTCCCTAACGGCACCTCATAGATAAACAGCGATCTGGCGCTCCGTGTTGTAAATCTGTGTTGGAGTTTCTATGTGAATGCAAGTCTCCTGTTGTGACGCCCGAATTCATCAATAACATCAACAGACATTAGTGTGAGTCCTTATGTACAGGTGCGCTGCCCATAAAGACTTTCTTCTGCCATAGTGGAGTGCAAATATGTTTTAAGTAGTTTTTGCTAACTGAAGATAGCACATTACAAGTGACATAACCTTCCGAATTAATAAGTACAGTGTTAAGCCGTCCACTTTGACATATCTACCTGATTGTCCTGGTGGGTGTCACAGTATCGGAGCTCTGGGTGTCTGAGCTGTGGGTTCGAGTCCCGAACGGGCAGTCATGGCACCGTGACCCCCCTAAACACGCCACTGCTGGACACGATGTTGTGATATAAAAGCCTACAATTTTTATTATCATCACTTGAAAATGAACAGTGATGTGTACATGAGAACAAAGTACATAATTTTAATATCACTTAATGACATCTACTGTAAAAAAAAACAATACGTACAAACTTTACGCTCGGTGTCTCAAGGTGCAGTACTAGACCCCGCGGTGCAGCGCACCTGCGCACTCGCCATCTCTCTCCAAAGAATGTGTGCACTGTTATGGGCTCAAATTAGTGCCATAAATAACACATTCAAAATAAAAAATATTGTAAACAAACCGAGACAATCGATGACCATCCCACACAGAGATCACCCGAGACCAGCCCACCCTGCTCACTGATTGGGTTAGGAAGAACTGTCACTCAAACGTAGTGGACCAATGGAGAACCATGGCCTACGCCTCCCTCTAAGCCCGCCCTCACGACAAAACAGTGCTAAATCTCATAAACAAAAAAAAAACAAAAAACGAAAGCAAAGAAACTGGCGGCGTAAGCAAATATTGCAGCATCGCAACCAAACACAGGGACTCAGTGCTCTCACTTTAACATCATTTGCTTTTGATATAATTATATTTGTTTAAAATTCTGTACATTTTGCTTTCGAATGTTTTATTTTTGATCTCAACATCGATTTTTTGTTTACAATATTTTTCTTATTTTGAAATCGTTACTTATGGCGCTAATTGAACACCAGTAAACCAGTGTTCAATGTTTAAACATGATCGTGTACACTGTAGCGTTGGGGGGTATGTATTTTGAAAGAGCATTTTAGCTCTGAGCTGAAGCTCTGATCTAAAGAAGACCTCTCCCCCAAAGTTATCACATTTCCTGAGCTCAATTGGCACGTGAACTGTTCTATATCAAAGTGGCAGTCTTGGGAGGATGGCACCGAGAATGGGCCAAATGGCTTAGAATCCCTGCGGTGAAATGTCTGGGGAATAGGGCCTAGAGGTAATAAAAAAGCTTTGAAGCAGATGAGAGCTGAAATCACGAAACAGAGCTACGAACCCAGGTCAACTGGCAGTTCCAAAAGATGACATGGATTGACATCAGTCATAAATCGAGCCTCCTCCAATAGGACACTGGGGGCTGAAACTGAAATCCAATCTCACAAACTCAAGAACCAATCGTCTATTGATCTGAAGGCAACACACAGCACCTTTTTCTCTCTCTCTCACCTGAACCAGTAACTCCCTGCCACAGCTCAACCTGTAGCTCTGTTGCCAGAACCGAAACGGAAACTAACTAAGTCTTTGCCGGCAACAGAAGAGTTAAACTGGGAGAAGGAGATTGAGCCGTACAAAGAATTCTTTAAAGAACTTTATTCAGTTATAGAACTTTATAAATTGCGAATGCCCACCTGTGCCCACCTGATCAGTGGAGTTTTACAGCTGGACAATTGACTGCAATACGAAAGTGTTCAGTCATTTAAATAGCTATTGAGTCTTAAGAAACTTGACCCTTGGAACGAACAGGGCCCTGCTTTCCTCAAAGACTTTGTCTTCAAGTAACTATGGTGGAAACCCTGCTTGCAAAGAAGATTTTGTGCACAACCTTGGAGCCTTCAAACCAATGGAAAATCTGTTTGGAAAAGACTCTACTTTCGCGAAACCCCAACTTCCAGGAGCATCGACTGAGTGGAAGTTATTGGACAAAGCCGAACCGGACTGCCTTTGTTCCAAACCACACTGACCTCGTGCTGTGTGTTTTATTTGAGCCCGAAGACAGAGAAGCCTCTCTGCGACGAAGTTCAGATAAGTTTAACAGTTTGGAGTTTATTATTCATGACATTTTGAGAAATAAATTAGAAATGTTATTCTGTGAGTCAAACTTTAGAATGTTTTGTTTGTCAATTTTAGAAATAAAATCTGTCAACGCTGAGAAATATTTTCTCATTCGTTTAACTGTTTAGTCTGAAATTGACACACGTTAATAGACACTAGATTATAGGTGGCCCTGCCTACCCTTAATCATTGAACAGTAATCAATTAGGGAGAATTGTGGTAACAAAAAATGATAGGATCTTTCTCAGCACCCAAACGTAAATGAGACCGATATATATATATATATATATATATATATATATATACAGTGAGGGAAAAAAGTATTTGATCCCCTGCTGATTTTGTACATTTGCCCACTGACAAAGAAATGATCAGTCTATAATTTTATTGGTAGGTGTATTTTAACAGTGAGAGACAGAATAACAACAAAAAAATCCAGAAAAACGCATTTCAAAAAAGTTATACATTGATTTGCATGTTAATGAGGGAAATAAGTATTTGACCCCTTCGACTTAGTACTTGGTGGCAAAACCCTTGTTGGCAATCACAGAGGTCAGACGTTTCTTGTAGTTGGCCACCAGGTTTGCACACATCTCAGGAGGGATTTTGTCCCACTCCTCTTTGCAGATCCTCTCCAAGTCATTAAGGTTTCGAGGCTGAAGTTTGGCAACTCGAACCTTCAGCTCCCTCCACAGATTTTCTATGGGATTAAGGTCTGAAGACTGGCTAGGCCACTCCAGGACCTTAATGTGCTTCTTCTTGAGCCACTCCTTTGTTGCCTTGGCTGTGTGTTTTGGGTCATTGTCATGCTGGAATACCCATCCACGACCCATTTTCAGTGCCCTGGCTGAGGGAAGGAGGTTCTCACCCAAGATTTGACGGTACATGGCCCCGTCCATCGTCCCTTTGATGCGGTGCAGTTGTCCTGTCCCCTTAGCAGAAAAACACCCCCAAAGCATAATGTTTCCACCTCCATGTTTGACGGTAGGGATGGTTTTCTTGGGGTCATTCCTCCTCCTACAAACACGGCGAGTTGAATTGATGCCAAAGAGCTCAATTTTGGTCTCATCTGACCACAACACTTTCCCCAGTTCTCCTCTGAATCATTCAGATGTTCATTGGCAAACTTCAGATGGGCCTGTACATGTGCTTTCTTGAGCAGGGGGACATTGCAGGCGCTGCAGGATTTCAGTCCTTCACGGCGTAGTGTTTACCAATTGTTTTCTTGGTGACTATGGTCCCAGCTGCCTCGAGATCATTAACAAGATCCTCCCATGTAGTTCTGGGCTGATTCCTCACAGTTCTCATGATTATTGAAACTCCACGAGGTGAGATCTGGCATGGAGCCCCAGACCGAGGGAGACTGACAGTTATTTTGTGTTTCTTCCATTTGCGAATAATCACACCAGCTGCTTGGCGATGGTCTTCTAGCCCATTCCAGCCTTGTGTAGGTCTACAATCTTGTCCCTGACATCCTTGGACAGCTCTTTGGTCTTGGCCATGGTGGAGAGTTTGGAATCTGATTGATTGATTGCTTCTGTGGACAGGTGTCTTTTATACAGGTAACGAGCTGAGATTAGGAGCACTCCCTTTAAGAGAGTGCTCCTAATCTCAGATCGTTACCTGTATAAAAGACACCTGGGAGCCAGAAATCTTGCTGATTGATAGGGGATCAAATACTTATTTCCCTCATTAACATGCAAATCAATGTATAACTTTTTTGAAATGCGTTTTTCTGGATTTTGTTGTTGTTATTCTGTCTCTCACTGTTAAAATACACCTACCATTAAAATTATAGACTAATCATTTCTTTGTCAGTGGGCAAACGTACAAAATCAGCAGGGGATCAAATACTTTTTTTCCCTCACTGTATAATATATATATATATATATATATATATATATATATATATAACGAGAAGTTATTTGACTTAAATACTAATGTGCATTAGTTATTTAATGTCTGACTAACAATACTAATGAGAGACTCACCTTCGTCTTACTAACTGGTATTGTAGTCAATGTGTTTGAGAATTTATATCTTTGGAATTGGTGTCTGCGTCCAATTATTACAGAAATTGAGTTCTACAAGATTCTAGGATTCTTGATAAGGTGATACTTAAATTCACTTCTTTAACTGAAATTTATAAGTGTACCTTACTCTACAACACAGATATATTTACACTTGTACCATTGTCGTGCCAGCTTTCTTTCCACTTTGCCTCAACTGCGAGAGGCTTTAGACAACTCCGAAGTAACTAAAACTAGAGGAGCTGCGAGAGCATTTTCAGGGTGTTTTCTCGCAGATATTTTCTTGATTTAATACAGCGAAAATGTAACCACTCCCACTGTATTGTTGGGTGGGATTAACTACACCTTTAACCAGCCGCTAATAGCAAACTACACAACTGTACATCATGGGATTTACATAAAAAATTAGAACACAGTAGCATCTACCTAACCATGAAAGCACGACTGAGTACAGTTGTGTAGTTTTCTAGTAGCGGCTGTGTGAAAGTTGTGTTATCATTCGAGTTAGAAGCACTGCCCAAGGGGGAGGGGAGGGGTTTTCTGCACGCGCTGGAATGTATCGAAGACATTAGTCTATCAAAACTGCCAATGGCCCTTGTACCCGTCACTCAAACAGAACCCTTCCGCTTCCTGTTTGTATAAAAGGTGACGTCTACACAAAGACTTCCTCTTTTTGCCCTTCACCTTGGTTTGTGGAGACAGGTGAGAGCTTCTGTGTTTGTGAATAAAAAACAGAAATTGAATTTTTCAGCTGGATGGTAGTACAAATAGTGCCATCCACCCACCGATTCGCTACAGTTGTGTGTTGTTGTTGTATTTAAATTGTATTTAAATTAGCCAAGCTGTTTTGTTCCGTCTGTGCAACAGAAATAAGTTGGCGCCTCGGTTCATCTCGGCTTTCACACAACTACTAGTCGTTTAATATTAATATTAATATTATTATTATTATTGTTATTATTATTATTATTATTATTATTATTCAGGCTAGTTCGCTGTGTTCGTTTTTGTCCACAGGACTTTTTCCTCCACAGCAAGAGCGCACGCAGTGGCAGTAATAGCCGAGGCCGGCTGCCCGGCCTAAGCCTTAGTCTGTCATAAGAGACCTCGCCTGCAAGAGGGGCTCTTCCGCCGGAGGTCTCGCTCTTCCAGTTTACTGGATTGAGCTCTGTTGCGCTCACTCATCCGTGCAGTGGTTCTGGTGTGTTAAGCCCCGCTTCGGCTGGTGTTTTTTCTACCATGAGCCCTCCGGATCCCGAACAGCGTGGCGCCCAGTGTCCCCGGTATCCACTCCCAGCACACATGGTGCAACTAGGCTTGTACGGTCCGCACGGCACTTGCAGTTTGCAGTGCTTAGTTTGACGCACTTCGGTAGTGCTTGGTGTTACACCTCAGGATCTCCCGTGTTGTTGCCACAAAAGAAAAGGCACAACTTGGTAGAAGTGTTCTCTGTTTTTTTGACCCAGTGCCCCAGTGCAGTAACGTGTGTGTAGTGCCCCTCCCCCACTGCGTTGCCAGTGGAGATGCGCTTACAGCGGCAAGTCCCACTAGGCGCTCCACCTCGGCTGCTGGTGTGCCTTCGTTACCCGCGCTGACCGGAGCACTCGCTGCGTGCTCATGTTGCACTGATGGGATGGAGAGACCCAGTTCCTCCTCCTCCCACCCCCGCCGCTGTGCCACCAGGGGGAGCAACTGTGCCCGTCCCCCCACTGCTTGGGCATGTTCCAGTCACATCCTTGAAGCCAGCATTGCTGCAGCGTCGTCAGGCTGTCATCCTCCCCAAGCGGTGGGGCTTCGGTGGATCCTGCTTTCCACCTAGACCTTAGCCCATCTGTCTCCTCTGTCAGTCCAGTGACTGCTGGGGCTTCTGTCCCACTGCTGGCCGTGATAATTAGGGGACAGAGAGGGAGGCCTGCGGAGAGGCATCCCTGGGCCCCCTCCCCCTCCTCTTCCTCACTGTCAGTCTCATCTCCACTGAGATGCTGGCACAGGGGCCCAAGTTCTGCAAACAGGGGGCAAGATGCTGCCATCCTGGCTCTCAACACCAGATCTGTGCCCTACTTGTTGCGCAGGTGGCCCAAGCGCCCCCCCCTCCCCCACCTCCTTCTCCTCCTCCACCTGCCATTCCAGCAGCAGTGTCTATGGAGTCAAAGGGGAGCCTGTCTGTCCATTCTGCGGAGGAGGACAGTCAGCAGGTGACCTGGGGAGATGACATCATCTCCCTCAGCCCTCATAGAGGTGGATCTGAGGGAGGATGTGGCTTCCCCCCCTCCTCCCCCCACAGGTGAGGATCTTGTCCCTGCTTCGGCGGGCCTCGCCCAGCGGGGTGTGGAGTCCCTCCAGATTCCCTGGCCAGTGGACCCCGCCCCCCCACCCTCCAGGTTTGAGAGAGGGGAGTGGTCACAGAGGCCCACACGGGCCCTCCTGCTACTGCCTGACCTCCTGGCGGAGCTCCCCTCCACCTGGGACCACCCGGCAACAGCCCCTGCCCAAGCATGGGCAGGCGAGGTCTACACCAGGACCCAGGGTGTGCAGCAAGCGGGGCTGGTGGATTTCCCCAAGGTGAATTCCACCATCTCGGCATTGGTGTCCTTACCCCCCCTCTCCGTGATGCCAAGGGACCTGTCCTGTCCTAGCAGACAGTGCAGGGTGACAGAGGCGATGCTCTGCCGAGCATATGAGGCTGGAGACCAGAGTCCCTACTGGCCCTCTACATCACCCAGCTGGTGGAGGCCACGGATTCGAGGCCTTCAGGGGCCTCACAGCCTACATGTTGGCACGCTCCCTCCAGAAGAGAGAGCAGTCGCTACAGTCGCTACCGAGTGTACCCCCAAGCAGTACCTCTGGGCCAGGCCTGCAGACAACCTGCAGGACCTAGAAGGCCAGCCCACAGGCAGCAACATCCCCGCACTCCTGCTGACCTGCGCCAGCGACTCACCGCCAGGCAGCCGCCTACCCAGGCCAGACGTTGTAGAGCCAGGCGAAACGCCAGGAGCCGCGGCAAGAGGATGGGCAGCGGACCCCTGCCCCCTCCACCTCCCCCGCGTTCCAGAAGCCTCTGGCCCATCCACACATCCCCCAGCAACTCTCCAGCTGGCACCTCCCGACCCAGGACTCCTGGGTGCTCCAAATTATAACAGTTACTCCCTACAGTTCCAGACCCGTCCACCCCCCTTCAGAGGCGTGGTGTGGACGTGAGTGAGGGACCCGTTGCAGTGTGGGGTGTGTTGCCATGGGGTCCGTGTCCTCAATTATCTAGACGACTGGCTGGTCTGTTCGAACTCCAGGGAACAGGTTCAGAGCCACACGATCCTGATCCTCGACCGCCTTCGGGTCAACAGAGAGAAGAGCTCTCTTGTGTGAACTTGGCAAGCGAAGTTCTTCGGATTGCGCCTTGAGTCCACACTGGTGCCAGAGAGAGTTGCCTCCATACGCGCGTCTCTCCCTCTTCCAGTTGAGAGCCCACGTCAGGTTGTCCCTTTGCCAGAGGCTGCTGGGCCTTCTAGCGGCTGTGTCCCAAACCCTCCCCCTCCCCTGCAGTGGTGGTTCGGGTCCCATGGGATGCATCCTCGCCACGACAGAGCACATCGAGTGACAGTCACTCAAGCGTGCTGGAAGGCGCTCGGTTGGTGGCAGAGCCCTTGGTCCCAATCTGCCACTGAGTGGGTTTGACAACAGATGCAGCCAAGCAAGGCTGAGGAGCTGTCTGCAATGAACAGGGAGTCCGGGGTAGTTGCATGGCCCCCGTCAGGGCCCTCCATATCAACAACCTGGAATTATGAGCTTTGCTCCTCGTTCTCTGTCACTTCATGCTGGCCCTTCGGGGCAGTCATGTTCTAGTGCGGACAGACAACACAGTGGTGGTTGCCTACATCACCAGGCAGGGAGGTCTCCGGTCGCACACACTATATCAGCCTCAGCTGCACTCAGAGCAGCCCACCTCCCGGGCATCTCCAACACGGCTATGGACCTCCTCTCTCGGGGAGGCCCCCCGGTGTCGGAATGGTGCCTCCACCCGCTGGTGATTCAGCAGCTTTGGAGCCACTACGGCAGGGCAGAGGTGGATCTCTTCGCTTCGGCAGAGTCCACACATTGTCCCCTATTGTTCTTCGTTCAGGATCAGTCAGGGACCATGGGGATGGACGCACTAGCCCACACGTGGCCGCGCTGTCTCCTCTATGCATTCCCACCATTCTGTCTTCTTCCAGTGGTTCTGGAGAAGATCAGCCAGGAACGAATGACAGTTCTGCTGGTAGCGCCTTGCTGGCCCTGCAGACTGTGGTTTGCAGACCTGGTCTCCCTCTTGGTCGGAGAGCCTTGGCAGCTTCCCCTGTTGGTGGACTTGCTGTCTCTCTGGCACACTGTGGCATCCCAACCCGGGCCTGCTCCAGCTCTGGGGTCAGACGCGGTAGTGGCTAGTATTCAGTCAGCGAGAGCTCCCTCTATGAGGTCACAGTAATCCTACCATTGGCAGACTTTTCAAATGTGGTGTCAGGAGAACAAGGGAAACCCACAGGGGGGGACAAGGTCCATATGGTTTGGAACAAAGGCAGTCCGGTTCGGCTTTGTCCAATAACTTCGTCGATGCTCCTGGAAGTTGCGGTTTTGCGAAAGTAGAGTCTTTTCCAAGGTTGTGCACAGGATATCTTCTTTGCAAGCAGGGTTTTCCACCGTAGTTATTGAAGACAATGTCTTTGAGGAAAGCAGGGCCCTGTTAGTTTCCAAGGGTCAAGTTTCTTAAGACTCAATAGCTATTTAAATGACCGAACACTTCTGTATTACAGTCGACTTAGTCAATTGTCCAGCTGTAAAACTCCACTGATCAGGTGGGCACAGGCAGGCAGGCGCAGTTTCTAAAGTTCTTTACTTAATAAAGTTCTTTAAAAGAATTCTTCGTATGGCTCAATCTCCTTCTCCCAGTTCAACTTTTCTGTTGCCAGCAAAGACTGAGCAAGTTGAGTTGTGGCAGCGAGTTACCGGTTCAGGTGAGAGAGAAAGAAAAAGTGCTGTGCACTACCCTTTTATACCTTTTAGATCATAGGCGATTGGTCCTTGAGTTTGCGAGGTTGGATTCCGGTGCCAGCCCCCAGTCTCCTATTGGAGGAGGCTCGATTTATGCCTGATGTCAATCCATGCCATCTTTTGGAAATGCTGGTTTGCCTGGGTTCGTAGCTCTGTTTTGGGATTTTGGCTCTCGCCCGCTTCAAATGGGTTTACGACCTCCAGGGCTAGAAAGCTCTTATCACAATACACCCCCCCCTTAATGCTATGGCGGTCTTCGCATCCTGGCAGCCCAGATGTGGACCATAGATAACACGTGGAGCATAGAGTTGGTACGGCTCCTAGTAGGTACTCCTCGGGGCAGGCTCTCTTACCAGCTAGCTGCCTTCTCCCTTGCGACGGTTTGGTTATACTGTAACTCCCCCCCCTTGGGCATTGTTTCTAACTCGAAAGATAACGATAGGTTGCATATGCAACTGTGGTTATCTGAGAAAAGAAGCACTGCCCAAGGGTTGCAAGGTCACGTGGGAGTTCTAGCTCCCGGCAAAAAGAGGAAGTCTTTGTGCAGATGTCACCTTAATACAAACAGGAACCGGAAGTGCACAATAAAAGAAAATTTACAATTTGTAAAAACTATTGTGTACCAATCTATACCACCAAAATTATCTGTGCCAAGGACACCAAACATGCCAAATGCCTTCCTGGTAGGTTTTGAAATGGCCACGAAATTACCACTTTCTGTACGTAAAAGTGTCTGACAGATTCTTGTCATTTTATTGTCATTCTGTAATTAACTTTAGGATTAGTCGTTGTGTTGTTGATTATCACCTGTGAATTATTTGTCAATTATAATTATAAACAGTAGGTATAATATTGATAATTATACAAGATATATGCACTGCATGCATGATGGATGTAACTCTGGGCAAGTTACAATTATCACAAAATAATTGGCCATTGTTCATTTACATTAATTACATTTGGCTCAAACTATGATTAAAATAATATTACATAGAAATAGAGATAAATAGAGATAATCTAAGGACTGTAATTATAGGTGCATGGTTGGGGCCTACTCCAAAGGTATCAAAGGTATGACTTGGGAGCCACCCTAGATATTTGGTATATTTAAATCATCAATCACTGGATATACTGAACATAAGTAAATTGTGAATAATTAAGACCAACTGCTTAATTATAATGATTTTGATTAAAAAAAAAAAAAAAAAAAAAAAAACATGAGGCACTGTGGCTCTCCAGGATCAGGTTTGGCCACCCCTGGACTAAAGTAAAGCAGTTAAACAGTATACATTAATTTATAAGAAACTAGTTTATTTATTTAGTTGCACCAAGTCGGTAACACTTTACAATAATCTCCCAGTTACAGTGTATTAACATAGTAGGTACTCGGTAACTATATTTGTGAATTAAGAACAGTGAAATAAGAACAGTGTAATTATGCATTATTACATTGTACTTCATGTGTAAAAAGTATTAACGGTATATGTAAGTACACAATTTTAACTACATTTGTAACTACGCTGGTAAGTAGTTTTTTTCTTACATGCACATGTGATTACATAAAACTATTTCAAAAAGCTAAATATGTTTTTAGAATGAGTGACTTTAGTTGTGTAACAATGGTAACACTGCATGGGCAATGTAAACAGATGGTAGTGTCAATCCATCCATGCATTTTCAAACCCTTTTATCCTGGTGAGGGTCGCAGAGGCAGCAAACTAAGCAGGGCAGACCACACCTCTCTTTCCTCAGCCACGGATTTCAACTCCTCCTGGGGGACATAATCCCTCCAATGTTTCCTGGGTTACCCTCGAGAACTCCACTCAGTAGGCCATGCCCAGTATAGCTCCGAAGGTAGCCTCCCGATGAGCATCCTTACCAGATGCCCCAATGGGTAGAGATCTCTTTGCTCAAAAATTGGGACCATTTTTTTTATATTTAATCATATGTGCATTTAGTTATAAACTTAGTTACAAATGTAGTTACAATTGTGTGCATGAAATGCATTATAATAATGGATAATTACACCCTTCTGATTAATAACTGAGTATCTACTATTTAAATACACTGTAACTGGGAGACTTATTGTAAAGTGTTACCGATTTGGAAACACAGTTTGCTAATGTAAAACACTCAAATGGTTGCCAACAACCATAACTACTAGGATTTTTTCTAAGATAAACACAAAACCATTTCTAAAGCAAACTTAAAATCAACATAAAAATTGTTAAGCTGCACTGGCTTACAAATCTTCCTAAAGGAAACAAAAGACAATAGAGCTAAAGAGGTAAAAGGTCTTACCTATAGAAATAAGAACAACCTCTGACGGTATTGTGGCTGAAATATTCCTGTGTTTTTTCATTTCCGAAGTCTTCCAAAGGGTCTGACCATAAGAGGTCACACATTGGCCCAAATGCTGGTGGCTCTTTAAACCTATCCAACTGCAGAACAAAACAGCTTGGAATGTTTTATCACATGTTACATGAAGACTTAAATACAGATAAACTACTTGATCATTGTGAACAAATAAATACATGGATTTTAATTTTAGTGCTGGAACTTCATAATAAAGTTGTTGTTAATTTAACAGATTTCTTATGCATAACTTATGATGCTAAGCATTGTAGGAATTATTGCATATTTATAATTGCTTACATGTATATTAACATTTTGTTAAAGTACCTATCTGTAATCTGGAATGTATAGACTTTTGATTCATGAAAAGGCAATAGTCGTGTTCATTAATAAGTGATTATAAATTAATCTATTATTAACTATTATTATTAATTATGATTAACTTTTCCTCCCCCCGTATTTACATGCACACACAGTCAAACCAGATACCAAAATATACATATCTGTATCAATACAGTTAAGAAGATGCAATTAATAACATTCTTAATTGTAAATAGATTTCAGGGACAGGCTGGCCAGGTGTGTTATAAATGACAAAATATGTATAAACTGCTCAGTCCAGTTTTGGCTCCACCCATCATAACTTCTAATTCTAGGCATGATGTGTAACAAAAACAATGAAATGACATTTAATATTGTATTATACAGTGAGGGAAAAAAGTATTTGATCCCCTGCTGATTTTGTACATTTGCCCACTGACAAAGAAATTATCAGTCTATAATTTTAATGGTAGGTGTATTTTTACAGTGAGAGACAGAATAACAACAACAAAATCCAGAAAAACGCATTTCAAAAAAGTTATAAATTGATTTGCATGTTAATGAGGGAAATAAGTATTTGATCCCCTATCAATCAGCAAGATTTCTGGCTCCCAGGTGTCTTTTATACAGGTAACGAGCTGAGATTAGGAGCACTCTCTTAAAGGGAGTGCTCCTAATCTCAGCTCGTTACCTGTATAAAAGACACCTGTCCACAGAAGCAATCAATCAATCAGATTCCAAACTCTCCACCATGGCCAAGACCAAAGAGCTGTCCAAGGATGTCAGGGACAAGATTGTAGACCTACACAAGGCTGGAATGGGCTACAAGACCATCGCCAAGCAGCTTGGTGAGAAGGTGACAACAGTTGGTGCGATTATTCACAAAAGGAAGAAACACAAAATAACTGTCAGTCTCCCTCAGTCTGGGGCTCCATGCAAGATCTCACCTCGTGGAGTTTCAATGATCATGAGAACGGTGAGGAATCAGCCCAGAACTTCACGGGAGGATCTTGTTAATGATCACAAGGCAGCTGGGACCATAGTCACCAAGAAAACAATTGGTAACACACTACACCGTGAAGGACTGAAATCCTGCAGCACCCACAAGGTCCCCCTGCTCAAGAAAGCACATGTACAGGCCCGTCTGAAGTTTGCCAATGAACATCTGAATGATTCAGAGGAGAACTGGGTAAAAGTGTTGTGGTCAGATGAGACCAAAATCGAGCTCTTTGGCATCAACTCAACTCGCCATGTTTGGAGGAGGAGGAAGAACACCATCCCCACCATCAAACATGGGGGTGTTTTTCTGCTAAGGGGACAGGACAACTGCACCGCATCAAAGGGACTTTGGACGGGGCCATGTACCGTTAAATCTTGGGTGAGAACCTCCTTCCCTCAGCCAGGGCATTGAAAATGGGTTGTGGATGGGTATTCCAGCATGACAATGACCCAAAACACACAGCCAAGGCAACAAAGGAGTGGCTCAAGAAGAAGCACATTAAGGTACTGGAGTGGCCTAGCCAGTCTCCAGACCTTAATCCCATAGAAAATCTATGGAGGGAGCTGAAGGTTCGAGTTGCCAAACGTCAGCCTCGAAACCTTAATGACTTGGAGAGGATCTGCAAAGAGGAGTGGTACAAAATCCCTCCTGAGATGTGTGCAAACCTGGTGGCCAACTACAAGAAACGTCTGACCTCTGTGATTGCCAACAAGGGTTTTGCCACCAAGTACTAAGTCGAAGGGGTCAAATACTTATTTCCCTCATTAACATGCAAATCAATTTATAACTTTTTTGAAATGCGTTTTTTTAGATTTTTTTGTTGTTATTCTGTCTCTCACTGTTAAAATACATCTACCATTAAAATTATAGACTGATAATTTCTTTGTCAGTGGGCAAACATACAAAATCAGCAGGGGATCAAATACTTTTTTCCCTCAGTGTATATAGTGCTGTGTAGCATCAAAATAGAAAATGACACATGCATTCCCTTACAGGTATGTTACCAAAAAGTATTAGTAATTGTAGAACTAAACTAAACTTGAAAAGATATAAGAAAACAAGATTGCAACCTTACATAATGATTAACCCAGTCATCCATTCCCAAATACCTTTAAACATGCCAGAATAATATTTCCCATTTTCAGTTCAACAGTGTATGTATAACTCACTTTAAAATCTGTAAAGAACATGCTAATGTATAATTAATAACAATAAAATATAATAAACATGAAATCAGCTGACACTATTTGATTCCCATGTGCTTCCATGCATAAGATTGTTTTAATTTGCTAAAGTGCATAAGACAGCTTAAAAGACAAGAAGTCAGTCATAATTACCTTTTTTATATCGTCTAAAGTGTGTATTTCTGGTGACAGGCCTCCATGAACACACAAGAACTGCTGGTTCATTAATGCAGCAAGGGGAAGGCAATCAAAAGCATCCATACACGAGTCGTACACCTGCTCGGAATACTTGATTTTACCTGAATGGTGAAATACAAAGACAAACCAAACAGGAAAATGACCGACTGATGTTAAAACCTCTCATTTGGGAAAATGCATATCAGCAATACTAATATAGGGCCGGATTAAATCAAAACTTTGAGCCACCTGCTAATAGCGAACTACAAACCTGTGCATCTTTAACAACTGTCATCTTGCTAAAAATGAAGCCGCAACTGAGTACAGTTCTGTAGTTTTCTATTAGTGGGTGGGTCAAAGTTTTGATTTAATCCGGTCCATAATTCCATTGTCATTTTGCACTTTTTCTCAAATTTTCACTGGATCATTCTGTTGCCTATGAAACAGATGTGTAAAAGTATTTTAACCTTTCTGTACAGATGACTGCATGCATTAGTTATATGGAATGAAGCCAATTAAACCCTTTGTATACAGACTGTACTTCTTACAGGAATAACGTTTTATCAAACATTACTACAGACATTCCCCTACAAAGCAGACTGTGTATGTGTGTATACATGTACATAAACATAGTGTCTTCAAGATATATCCATAAACCTGAATAAATAGGAACAAAACACATATAAACAAATATTTACATATTGGATAATGTGTCCTATAGAAACAATCTTAAAAATGCTATACTGTAATCATTTTAGCATTGCATGGAGGAAAGTAATATTTGTCATGAATAATGCACTTCATTCCAGAAAACAGGAGGGTCACATTTATTCACACCCAAGTATTCAGTGTGAAATATGGTGGGGAATCTATTATATTTTGGTTTTGTTTTGCATCTACAGGTCCTGGAACCCTTGTTACGTTAGAGCAAATAATGAACTCCAACATGTACTAAGACATTTTGGCCAAAAACCTGGGTCCCCTCCCTTGCCAAGAAAATCATGCTTAGTAAATGGACATTCCAGCATGACAATGATCCAAAGCATGAATTCACACCTACAAATAAATGGATACTACATACAAAATGTATGTTCTCAACTGTCTGAAACACCTATAGCAATTCATTCTGGAGGAATGATAAAACATCTGGTGTCTTTTCAGTGTAATCCACGCCAGAGGAGGATTTAGAAAGTACTACTAAATGTGACCTTCCTGTTTTCTTAAATATAACATTTCCTCTTCATAATAAATCATAATCATAATCATAATCATAATAATAGTTATAATAATAAGATTAAAGTATAACATGATTAGAATTGTTTCATTATGACACATTATCCAATATATAAAGTAATATTTTGATATGATTTTTTGTTCCTATTTATTGAGGGTAGGACTCAATCTGGAGGGCACTGTATACACCAATCAGTCATAACATTATGACCACCTGCCTAATATTGTGTAGATCCCCCTTTTGCCGCCAAAACAGCCGAGGCATGGACTCCACTGGACCTCTGAAGGTGTGCTGTGGTATCTGGCACCAAGACGTTAGCAGCAGATCCTTTAAGTCCTGTAAGTTGTGAGGTGGGGCCTCCATGGATCGGACTTCTTTGTCCAGCACATCCCACAGATGCTCGATTGGATTGAGATCTGGGGAATTTGGAGGCCAAGTCAATACCCTGAACTCGTTGTTGTGTTCCTCAAACCATTCCTGAACCATTTTTGCTTTGTGGCAGAGCGCATTATCCTGCTGAAAGAGGCCAATGCCATCGGGGAATACCATTTCCATGAAAGGGTGTACGTGGTCTGCAACAATGCTTAGGTAGGTGGTACATGTCAAAGTAACATCCACATGAATGGCAGGACCCAAGGTTGCCCAGCAGAACATTCCCCAGAGCATCACACTGCCTCTGCCGGCTTGCCTTCTTCCCATAGTGCATCCTGTTGCCATGTGTTCTCCAGGTAAGCGACGCACATGCACCTGGCCATCCACATGATGTAAAATAAAACATGATTCATCAGACCAGGCCACTTTCTTCCATTGCTCCATGGTCCAGTTCTGATGCTCACGTGCCCATTGTAAGCACTTTCAGCAGTGGACAGGGGTTAGCATGTGCACCCTGACTGGTCTGCGATGCACTGTGTGTTGTGACACCTTTCTATCAGAACCAGCATTAACTTTTTCAGCAATTTGAGCTACAGTAGCTCGTCTGTTGTATCGGACCACACGGGCCAGCCTACACTCCCCACGTGCATCAATGAGCCTTGGCCGCCCATGACCCTGTCGCCGGTTCACCACTCTTCCTTCATTGGTCCACTTTTGACCACTGCAGACCGGGAACACCCCACAAGAGCTGCAGTTTTGTAGATGCTCTGACCCAGTCGTCTAGCCATCACAATTTGGCCCTTGTCAAAATCGCTCAGATCCTTACGCTTGCCCATTTTTCCTGCTTCTAACACATCAACTTTGAGGACAAAATGTTCACTTGCTGCCTAATATATCCCGCCCACTGACAGGTGCCATGATAACGAGATTATCAGTGTTATTCACTTCACCTGTCAGTGGTCATAATGTTATGGCTGATCGGTGTATGTATATATACACAGTGGTTTACATATATATGGAAAGGTTTACATATTGAGGGAAAGATGGATTCAAGCATGTTCCAGGACATTTTTGCTAAGAAACTCAAGCTTGGCTAAAAATGGTCATCCCAGTATGATAATGGTTCAAAGCATACATCCAAGTCTACAACACATTATAAATGTTCCTAAATGGCCATTGCAATCTCCAGATCTAAAAACGAAATTCTTTAGAACAAGAACATTTTTGTTTGAAAAGTTTTTTGTCCCAAAAGTTCACAAGCAATAACCAAGGACTCAGACGGAGCTACAGAAATTCTACCAGGAAGAGTGGTTATAAATCCCTCCTGAGAAGTTCAGGACTTTATAAAAGACTACAGGAAGTATCTTCTCAGTGTAATCAAACGAGGAAGCATAAAAATTGTTATGATTTGTAAAATTACATTATTTGTTGATGTGTGCAGTGTGGATAGTATTAAACATGATACTTTTTCATTTATTTGAGTACAATTGTATATATATAAGCTGCTTTCCTTGTTCGATACATTAAATTAGAAAGAGACTCAATTAGTCTGATTTTGAAAAGAAAATGAAATGAAGCAGTGTTCTTATTTATCATTAAAAGACTATAGTTTGCAGTTAAGTCTGGCTTGAGCAGTGTGTTCTATTCTGATATTACACAAAGAAACCAAAATCTGATCCTGCAAAGACACCTAGCTATCAAATTACAGTTCACTGATTTGCATATTTTATCCAGTTTTGCAAACCAGAGCAATTTAATCAAAGCAGAGACAGACGTATGGTTAAACAAAAGAAAAGTATGGATTTTTTTGCTGGACCTTTTTTTTCTATAATAATATTTCAGATTGCAGCGTTTCTCATTGGTAGCTAAAAATGCTTTATTTTTCACTGTAACAATCACTGTCAAGGAACCAGACCAGTGGTGAATATTTTGACTCACTTAGCAACTCATTCCGTAACATTCACAAACTTTGCATACTTGATCTCCTTTTGGCTTGTGGATTTAAATCCTAAAATATCATGTCATCAATGATTTGTGATGCTTTATGTAATTTTTTCATTACTGTTTCCCCACTGCAGACCCTTTGTTTCTGATCTGATCTATATATGTAATCATTTGAGGCTTAAACTCCATGGGTCTCTATCACTAAGCAACAGCAATGTTTATTGTGTGCAGTATGAATGCATGACATGCAAGTAGTCCCCAAGAAGTAATCTATGCAATACATAATGCCTGATAATATCATGTGGGGAGTTGAATATTGTATACTTCGATTAACAATTCAACAACAAATCAGTGTTCAGAACAGTGTTATTAAACCTAGTAACATTTATGTAAATACACTGAGAACAGAAATGAATAAAAATAAAAATACAAATACTGTATAGCCTGCCATTAGAAAGCTTTCCCATGGTATTTGATGTTTAAATTGATATATCAAATTTGTGACCATTGTATAAAAATGGTAACATAGGCACTGTTTACAGAAACATTTGCTGTTCTTATAGTGAAGAATATAATTTTAAATCCATAATAAATAAGGACCCTGAGATTTTGTTTTACAACCATGTTTTAAGCAGTTATCCAATTGTAAATTTGTATGAAAACATCTTAGGACCTAGCAGTGTTTCCTGATCTAGTGAACTGTTTATGTGGCTACCTGTGGCTATAGTCATAGGTACTGTGGAATAGCTAGCACCATGTGATTTTACAAAGCAGAATAATCAAATGCAACTGTGTAGAATGGAAACTGACAAATAACTACATAACATTATTAATACTTATTAAGTTATAAAAAAATGTTGCTTGAGTTTGCTCAGCTCAGTTCTGCCACGGTAAAACACTGACTCACCCCAAACCCAGGCTATATAAATTGCAAAGTATATCAACACAGCATTGGGTAAATGCAGTCAGGATTAGACAGTTTGGAGACAGTTTCTGATCCTATTTAATATCCCAGGGAACACATAGAACTGGGCTTTACTGCCCATCCCCTGTCTTACTTGAAAGCTTTACAACTGCTTTCAATAACTGTGGGACTGTAGAGTGAACAAAGGATGATTTAACAAAAGCCAATGTGGATGTGAATATGAGTTTCCGATGTTTTATTGTTTTTCTCCCAGGTTGGTGTTGGGGTGGCAGCAAATATAAAGCTTGGAAGTATTGCATTCTAAGTTGGATTGGCTGTTTAACAGGGTAAATTAAAATTACTATGATGGCGTTTTTCAAATGGGTTTGGGGCAGGAAGATGGACCAAGATTTTTCAGGTTTATGTTAGGAACCTTAGTTTCAAGTTCTTTAGACAAAAGACACACTGTCCAATTATATTACACCAAATGTAACATGGCACAGGTCCTATAATGCTGCTAGAAGTGTTTGGGAGTTACCAAAGTCAGACACAGGACAGGTGAGAGAGAGGGAGATATTTTGTTCTGTTTTTACTTTCAGAAAGTCTTAGCATTCCTAATCTTGTCTTTAGATTTGCCTTTATTGAAGTAAATCTTATTCATAGTTTGCCTTAATTGTAGTTAATTCAGTCCAGATGTTGTGTAGTTAGACTAGACTGAAGGAAAGGTGACCTAGTTTGGAAATCTGGAGGTGGAGTCAGTGAGTCAGTGAGGTGTCAATTGGTGGCCAGAAGCTGAACACAAAGGTATTTAAGCAGCTGCAGAGAAACAGCTGTGCTGACAAAAGGTCAAGCAGTTGAATTAGGGGACAAAAACCAAGAGACAGTCTTTAGGGCACTAACAACATACTAAATTTAGAAGCCAAAACCTAGGAGAGTTGAGACCTTAGAGCAGGACAGCGTAGAGAACTGCTGGGTTACAGTAGGTCGTAACCACAGAAAATTGCACGCACAACCCTTAGAGACATCCCAAGAGCTAGAAATGCCCAACAGGTTCCAACTGCTGAACACCGAGTTGGACAGTGACAGCGCCGAGGGTGACGGGAGGGCAGTTGAGCACCAGAGCACCATGGTGCCCACTCCCCCCCAGAACAGGGAGGTAGTTATAGTAGGAGACTCAATTCTTAGAGGTGTAGATCACACAGTGTGTTCTAGTGATAAGGAGACCTTGCATGGTATCTTGCCTGCCTGGTGCTCAGGTTGCAGATCTCCCTAAACTACTAGATGGGCTACTGGCCAAAGCCGGGGGGAATCCACTGGTCATGGTCCATATTGGAACCAATGACAAAGGAACAGGTAGGACAGAGGTTCTGCAAGACAAATTTAAAGAGTTAGGAACGAAACTAAACAGCAGAAACTCCACGGTAGTTTTCTCTGAAATATTTCTGGTACCACATGCCAGGCCAGGGAGACAGGCAGAGATTAGAAAGTTGAACACGTGGTTGAAATCTTGGTGTAAGGAAGAGGGTTTTAGATTTATGGAGAATTGGTCTTTCTTCTGGGATAGATGGGACCTGTACCAACTGGACAGTCTACATCTAAACAGAAGGGGGGCTAATGCATTGGGAGAGCATATCTGCAGAGTCATTGAGAATCTTTTAAACTAGGGACCAGGGAAGCAGGGAGATGACATGACAATCGGAGATGTTCCACTAAGGAAAGAAAATCAAGGGAAACTGCTAGTAGGAAAGTCCTGAAGTGTTTGCACCTCAATGCTAGGAGTATAAGGAACAAGTTGTTAGACCTAGAAGCCACAGTGCTGGTGGGTGAATATGATGTTGTAGGAGTGACGGAAACATGGCTCACAGAAAATGATGGGGATGAATACAAATTGAAAGGATACACACAATTTAGGAGAGACAGACAAAATTGAAGAGGTGGTGGGGTAGTATTATATGACAGAAATTACAGAAGAACAGAAGAACTCAAATTAGATCCTATTAACGAAACAGAATATTTTATGAATAAACTTTTGAACAAAAGATCTGGAGGATTAGCGAAAGGAGTGTGTTACAGACACACCCAACTCAGATATTCAGAAAGATGTTGCATTGTACAATGTAATCAGGACTGCATGTAGCAAGGATGTGGCTGTTATCATGGGGGATTTCAGTTTCCCAAACATAGACTGGAAAAGCCCAGTTGGGACTACAGAAGCAGAAATACAAATGGTTGAGATGGTAAATGACTGCTTTCTAGCTCTATTTGTCAGGGAACCAACCAGGGGGAGTGCATGCATTGACTTGATCTTTTCAAATGACCAAGATAGAGTTAGAGGGACACTAGTTAGAGAACCAATGGCAAACTGTGATCACAATATGGTTAGCTTTGAGGCATTCTTTCAAAAATCAAGGACCAAGTCTAAAACAATGGTCTACAGTTTTAGAAAAGCAAACCTTGAAGGTATGAGGTGGCACTTAGAAGAGGTAGACTGGAGCCCTCTGGATACAGATTCAGTTGAAAATGGATGGTTATATTTTAAGAAAATACTACTTGAGGCTCAGAAAAAAATTGTACCAAAACTCGACAAATTGAAGACCAAAAAACACTGGCCAAACTGTTTTAATAGAGGTATGCAAAAAAATACAAAGAGAAAGAAAATGTTGAATAGCGCATACAAAAGATATAGAGATTAAACTAAATACAAAGAATATGTAGAGCTGCAAAGAGATCTTAAGAAAGGGATCAGGAAAGCAAAGAGGGGGAAGAAACATAGCTCTTGGAGCTAAAACTAATGCAAATAGCATATTTCAATTCTACAACAGCAAGAGGTCAATAAAGGATGCAGTGAAACAGCTAAAGGGCAAAAATGGAAGTATCTTGGAAAACGAACAAGATGTGGGAAATGTTCTAAATGAGTATTTCACAGAGGTTTTTACAAAATAAAAAATGGATAACATGCCACAGGTTAACAACCAGTCCAGTCAAACTCTAAGAGAGATCAGGATAAATGAGGAGGAGGTACTTAAGGGACTAGCAGAATTAAAAACAAACAAATCACTTGGGCCAGATGGTATATTTCCAACAGTACTTAATGAAATTTGGGAAATTATTCGTAGGCAGCTAACTCAAATATTCCAAAAGACACTTAGAACAGGGGATGTGCCAAATGACTGGAAGACAGCAAATGTCATACCAGTCCACAAGAAAGGGGACAAAACTGAGCCAGTAAATTACAGACCAATCAGTCTCACCTGCATTACTTGTAAAATGTTGAAAAGAGCATCTTAATGAAAACCATATTCTTGGAGATGTCAACATGGGTTTAGAAGAGGCAGATCATGTCTTACTAATTTATTGCAGTTTTTTGAACATGCAACTGCAGCTGTAGATCATGTGAAAGCATATGATATGATGTACTTAGATTTAAAAAAAGCTTTTGACAAGGTTCCACACCAAAGACTGATCCTCAAATTGGAAGCTGTAGGCATTCAGGGTAATGTAAGTAGATAGAGATTATGAACAGGTTGATATATAGGAAACAGAAGGTGTCAATTAGAGGAGTTGCTTCTGGATTGAGGTTGTTAGTGGAGTTCCACAGGGATCAGTAGTTAGCAAACTTGATACTACTTGATACTAAAATAGGTGGCTCAGCATATACAATCTCAGCAGCTCAGGTTATTCAAAGGGACTTAGATATGATTCAGTTGTGGGCCGACACCTGGCAGATGAAATTCAATGTAGACAAGGTATTACATGCAGGTAATAAAAATGTCCACTATAATTACACTATGGGAGGAATAGAACTAGAAGAAGTAACGGCAGCACTGTGGAGTTGTGGTTAGGGCTCTGGACTCTTAACTGGAAGGTTGTGGGTGCTGTTGTACCCTTGAGCAATGTACTTCATTTAGATTGCTCCAGTAAAATGCCCAGCTGTATAAATGGGTACAAATGTAAGTCGCCTTGGATAAGAGCGTCTGCTAAATGACAAATAATGTAATGTCTATGTGGACTCATCACTTTCTCCATCCAAACAATCTGGGGAAGCAATAAAAAAGGCAATATATTGTCAAAAGTGTAGAATTTAGAACAAGAGCAGTAATGTTAAGACTGTACAATGCGCTAGTTAGACCTCATCTGGAATACTGTGTACAGTTCTGGGCTCCACACTTCAAGAAAGATATCGCTGCTCTAGAGGCAGTTCAGAGGAGAGCAACCAGACTTATTTCAGGTTTGAAGGGAATGTCCTACTTGGAGAAACTGAGGGAACTGAACCTTTTCACCCTGGAACAGAGGAGACTACGTGAGGACTTGATTCAAGTCTTCAAAATCATGAAAGGCATCGACCACATCAAACCAGAGGAGCTTTTCCAGATCAGCAAGGACACACGCTCCCGGGGACACAAATGGATATTGGGCTTCAAGGCATTCAAGATGGAAAACAGGAGACACTTCTTCACACAGAGAGTAGTCACAATCTGAAACAAACTACCCAGCAATGTGGTAGAAGCTGAAAATTTAGGAACATTTAAAAATAGACTGGATAGGATCCTTGGATCACTTAGATATTAATGAACACCAAACAAGCACGATGGGTCAAATGGCCTCCTCTTGTTTTAAACTTTCTTATGTTCTTATGTTCTATGGGGATTTCTTCTAAAAGTGTGCTTTCCTGATCATCAAAATAATTACTTTTAAATGCAGAAAGAAAATTTCTAAAAGTCACATTAAATACAATTTAAACACAGTAAGATGCAAATAAACACGACTGACAATTCTGACTTTGGGGGCTTTGATTTCTGCAGTTTCTTGTCTTGCCTTTTGTTTTAAGCTGTGCTTATATGCTTCAGATATGGTGTGGAAGTCCAGTACAATAAGAACTGTCTATTTTCTTTGCGTTCTGAAGCAAGGCTAGTTTACCATAAATTGGCAATATCCATTTAGGTTTCTCAAGTTCTAACATATCATTTTAACCGGTATCTGACTTTTTGTACCTTATAGTGCCTATAGAAAGTCTACACCACCTCACATTTTGTTGTGTCAGTGTGAGTCCATTCCACCTATTTACACACCACACTCCATACTTTTAAGGGGAAGAAAAAGTGAAAGTGAAAACAAATATATAAATATATTTAAAATACAAAACTGAAATATCATAATTGGATAAGCCTCCACACCCCTGAGTTAATACTTGGTGGAAGCAAGCAATTACAGCTGTGAGATTGGTCTCTACCAACTTTGCACGCCTAGATTTGACAATATTTGACCATTCTTCTTTATAAAGCTGTTCAACCTCTGTCAAGTTCCTTTGGGAGCAATTCATGTCATGCCACAAAATTTCAAATTTTCAATTTCCATTGATTTAGGGCAGGCTCTGAATGGGCCACTCAAGGATCTTTACCTTTTTGTTCCTTAGCCACTCCAGTGTAGTTTTGCCTGTGTTTCAGGTCATTGTCATGCTGAATATTCAATGCCTTTGGTATTTTTTATACCCATCCCCTAAAAGTTTTGTCCTGGAGTTCTTTTGAAAGCATCTTTGTTGTTAACGGTTGAGACTTTGCTTTGGAATGCACTAAACAGCATTCCAAACAAATGTTGAATTTATCCTGAAATCATGTGAATCACTAAAGTGTAACACAGGTGAAGTCCTCTTGACTTGGTGTGTGAATTTGAAGGTGATTGCTTCCACCCCAACTAACTTAGGATTGCTATTACAAGGGGGTGGACACTTCCAACAATGCTATTCCAGTTTTTATTCTGAATTCATTTTCTACAAAATATCTAGAATATTGTCCTCACTTGGACATTGAAATTCATTCAAACTGTATCCATTGTATCCATGTGTTCATATGACTGTGGGTGAGTAGGAAATCAGGCTAAAATGCCAAAATACTATAGTATCCCTTTAATGCATTTTAATTGATCCAGGATATAAGGCAACAAAATGTGAACATTTTGAAAGTGGATGTAGCCTAGACTTTCTATAGGCACTGTATATATACTTATGTAATATAGTTTAAGTATATGTAGTATAATTAATTAAATACTTCTAGAAACATTTTTTTATCCTAAACTGACAGTGTATATTGATTGAATACTACTTTACTTACTCCATATACTTTCATTGCACATAAAGTGTATAATGGAGACCTGCATCAGTCCTCCATGCAATATCTTTTTTGTTTGTACTGTGGGTTGGTAGTATAAAAATAAATGGATAGCTTGGTAGTGTGTGTTGTTTCAGAGGATGCATAATGTTTTCTTCTTTTCAAAATAAAATTCTTATGGTAATTTAACCCTTTCCTTAATAAGACCATTTGAAACCGTTTTTAGCTCTGAAAAAGTTGTGTAGGTGAGGTTCTTCTCAGATAAACATCTTAGAAGTTTGAATCAATCGCATTGTCTGTAGAATAAAGATGCATGTGCAGAAAGATTGACCAGCTCTCCTGGGTGCAGAAAGGTAGCTTGAGCATAAATCTTCTGACCATACACACTTTCCACAGGGTATAATCTATTCTAAAATCATTTTAAAGAAAGTCTCTCTGACATGAAATAGATTATAACTCTTTCCAATAGATGGTGAATTATTTCAAATGTATTGTTAGCTGATAAACTGTATTGAATTACAGATGCTTATGCAAAGATTCTCGCCTCTTACATTGAAAGTAAAAAAATAGGATTGTCTTATATATGTACATCCAAAGTGCAATTAAATAATTTAGTAACAGTTACCCCAATTGTATTCCAAAGAAGTTAGAGCTTGCACCCTGCAAAATAATTTATACAATACATATTTCAACATAGTTAATGTAGATGAAAAGGTGTTATATGAAATTATCCTAACCCAAGGTCATTTGCACCCTGGAGATTGTCAAGTAAGGTGAGTGTGATAGTACAACCAGGGTGAATGAGATTGAGTCAACAAAAGTTTCCCCTGGGATGAATCAATGTGGTGTAGTGTGAAAGCAGCTTGAATCAATATCTGTATATATCAGCTTTTACAAAATAGTGCAGTGCCATGCATGTTAGCTGTAATATAGGACATACAAAACAGATTAATTGATAGCACAGTTTGGGTGCAAAACAATAATGCTAATGTGGCATGTCCACATTTTTCAAGGAAATATTCACTTGGCCATGGTAGTACAAAAGGCTTTATTAGATAGTCTTAGATGTTCTAATATGAACAAAATCTAAGCAAACATGCATATCAAAAATTGTGTTAAAATGTGTGCCAAACATGATGACATTTAAAAAATTGGTCAAAAATCTGAAAAGCACATAATTAACATTGTTCATTAACGAATGTCATTGTAAATAGTGTTAGCTTAAAATATAAAACTATAATGTGTACATAAGTCATATTTTCTATGTCTTGAAGATGGTTTGGGAGGTGTAACATTACTGTTTCATGCAGAATACACAACCTCTTCTAAACAATTTATCTGCCATACAGATTACAGAGCATGTAGGAGTCTTAATCTGTACTTGTATTCATATTCAGCAAACCATATTCTGCAATGATGTGTTGAGTCCTTCAGAAAACTTGTCAAGGCTTTAAAGCATTTATATAACATATACACTCACCTAAAGGATTATTAGGAACACCTGTTCAATTTCTCATTAATGCAATTATCTAACCAACCAATCACATGGCAGTTGCTTCAATGCATTTAGGGGTGTGGTCCTGGTCAAGACAATCTCCTGAACTCCAAACTGAATGTCTGAATGGGAAAGAAAGGTGATTTAAGCAATTTTGAGCGTGGCATGGTTGTTGGTGCCAGACGGGCCAGTCTGAGTATTTCACAATCTGCTCAGTTACTGGGATTTTCACGCACAACCATTTCTAGGGTTTACAAAGAATGGTGTGAAAAGGGAAAAACATCCAGTATGCGGCCGTCCTGTGGGCGAAAATGCCTTGTTGATGCTAGAGGTCAGAGGAGAATGGGCCGACTGATTCAAGCTGATAGAAGAGCAACTTTGACTGAAATAACCACTCGTTACAACCGAGGTATGCAGCAAAGCATTTGTGAAGCCACAACACGTACAACCTTGAGGGTACCACTCATCTCCACTACAAATAGGAAAAAGAGGCTACAATTTGCACAAGCTCACCAAAATTGGACAGTTGAAGACTGGAAAAATGTTGCCTGGTCTGATGAGTCTCGATTTCTGTTGAGACATTCAGATGGTAGAGTCAGAATTTGGCGTAAACAGAATGAGAACATGGATCCATCATGCCTTGTTACCTCTGTGCAGGCTGGTGGTGGTGGTGTAATGGTGTGGGGGATGTTTTCTTGGCACACTTTAGGCCCCTTAGTGCCAATTGGGCATCGTTTAAATGCCACGGCCTACCTGAGCATTGTTTCTGACCATGTCCATCCCTTTATGACCACCATGTACCCATCCTCTGATGGCTACTTCCAGCAGGATAATGCACCATGTCACAAAGGTCGAATCATTTCAAATTGGTTTCTTGAACATGACAATGAGTTCACTGTACTAAACTGGCCCCCACAGTCACCAGATCTCAACCCAATAGAGCATCTTTGGGATGTGGTGGAACGGGAGCTTCGTGCCCTGGATGTGCATCCCACAAATCTCCATCAACTGCAAGATGCTATCCTATCAATATGGGCCAACATTTCTAAAGAATGCTTTCAGCACCTTGTTGAATCAATGCCACGTAGAATTAAGGCAGTTCTGAAGGCGAAAGGGGGTCAAACACAGTATTAGTATGGTGTTCCTAATAATCCTTTAGGTGAGTGTATAAGCCTGTATAAAACTGAATTTTGAAAAAGTGTCCACCATAAGCCATCAACAGTTCTTATTTGATATCAGTTTTTTTGTTTTTAAATAGACCCATGATTTGAGAACTTGCATGTAAAAATCAAACAAAAAATGCATAACATAAAAATACACAAACACTTACATTCTTGTTTGAAAGTGAAATATTCTGTCAAATGTCTACATTCGTGGTTTCCTCGGAGTAAAAATAACGTCTTTGGATACAGGATTTTCAACGACCACAGGTACAAAACACACTAAAAAAGAAGGGAAAAAACATTGGTGTTACTTACTGTTGTTTGTTTCAAACCAATATACACACACTTGAATGTGTTAAATTTTTAACTGGTAATCACTGACTTCAAGCTGTTTAGCTTTTCAGTTTGGAATTGGGTTATTGATTTTGTTTTCAATCTTTAAAAAAAAAAAAATTCCAGTGATGGAACTGTCCATTCTGAACCAGCTTTGGCTCAATGACTGTTAAAACTCTCATACTAGCACAGGAGCCTATAACTATATACACCTGTTCTCCAGAAAATGGACTTTTAGGCCACCCTCTTATCATTTTGCAAGATGTCAGTATAAGCAGCAGAGCTAAAGGATATTTTCAAGGAATGATGTAAATGTCACAGAAAATTAAGTGAACCTCACAGCAATGGCAATGAACACACCAGTTTTTAACCCTTTCAGACCCACTTCGAGATAATCTCAGTTACAGATATTTGGCATCATGACAGTTCAAAAGATTTAGTATAACAATTTATATGTTTTGAATATAGGCCTATTGATTGCAAGTGATCATGCAACTATGTGTTTCTATAATATGTATATAGACGGAGTAAGAGAGAAACAAAATATAAATGCATAGGTACATGATAAACTATATATTCTCAACATACAAACACAAGCAGATATGTTTTTATGCAAGTGTTCATCTATGTTCTTCTGCATGTCAGTAGTCTACTTATATATGTATTCTCTATGGTTTATACAAGGGGTGGGGGTTAGGGAGAGGTTTCAAGCAGGTAGAATTGAAATGCTCCTGTGTGTGATGTAACATAAACAGAGTTCAGGTCGTGAGACAGTCAAGGCTTCAGTGACATATCAGGATGTGATTTTAATGGCACAGATGTTGTTTGCTGTAGGATTGTGGTCCCCTTGGAGACAGCAGCTGCAAATCATACCAGTGTTCCCACTGGTTGATTGTGAACAGTGAGTAACACTGAACTGGATTGCCATCTTTACCCTCACTGCAGCTGTTAATTACCCTACTTAATGTATGGTTGTGGATGCAACCTTGGTTATCTGAAATTGTTCCCAAGAGGATATTGGTAAACACTCTAAGAAACGTTATTTCAAAGTCCCTGATAGGCCTGTCTGTGCAGTCATTCACTTGGCCTTCCCCTGCTTCAATATACTGCACACAGGAGAAACACCCTCTTTGCCTAGTCACAAAAGGCCAATACAGAGACCCCAGAAAGTTGGGAAACTGTTTCTGCATTCGCAACCCAATGTTATCTTACAGTCTACCTACTTAATTGCGATAGAAGACTGATCGGCAAAGGCACTCAATGGCACAATGAAACAGTGGAACACCGCACCCAAGGAACTCATTCCAGGCTTTCAGACATAATGAGCAGGGAGGGACTCGACCTGATCTGACGATCAAAGAAAGTCAAGTCAGGCATACAGAATGGATGGAGCAGAACTCAGGACGTTCAGCCTGCCACAGACCAAGGAAACTCAACCCGGAATAGGTTGCAACACAAATAATAATAGATGGGACAGTGCTCTATACATCTAGCAAACGGAGAACAGGGAGACACTCAAGTGTCAGTGCAGCAGTGTCAGATCATAAGGGATGGAGCAAAGCTCAACATCCAGTTTAAAAAGGAGCAGGGAGAAACTCAACCTGCTTTTACAGTCTTAGCAAAGCCATATATGTTATGTAACAACTGGAGTACAATCAGACAATAAAGGAGCAGGGACATATACTAATCTGTGCACAGAGTGCACAGGACTTTTCCCACAATATTGACATTCCTAATATAATCACAGAATTTTGGCTGGGATTAAATCAAAACTTTGACCCACCCGCTAATAGAAAAGTACAGAAATGTACTCAGTTGCGGATTCATTTTTAGTAAGATGCCACATTCTTCTAATCATAAATGTAACCGCTGAGATGTACAGGTTTGTAGTTTTCTATTAGCGGGTGGGTCAAAGTTTTGATTTAATCCGGCCCTATGTCTGTGTTTTGTTCACAGTAACTGTAACAGTCCACTGGAGTATTTATTTTGTTTTTCTTTTCAATTTCAACAGCAATACATTTGTTATTCTGATCTAAATCTTTGCAATATTGTGAACTGGAAGTTTAACACATGGTGGGCATCTGTTTCCATTACCCATGGGAGAAACTGTCCATGTGTCAACAATTGATCAGGAACTCCACAAATCTTGCCTGTATGGAAGAGTGGCAAGAAGGAAGCCATTTCTGAAAAAAGTAACTTAAAGGGTAAATAAAAATGTTTATTTTATATTTACTACCATGAAAAAAGTAGTGGAATTTGCAAAAATATTGCAAAAATATTAGTCAAAAAGGATTGAGCTAAATACAGACAAATCCTTGAGGAAACCTTCTTCAGTCTGCAAAAGACCCCAAGAACACAACCACAGTGATGGTGGAGTGGTTTAAAAAAAAGTGAATGTGTTAGAGTGGCCCAGTCAAAGCCCAGACTTGAATTTGATTGTGAATATGTGGCAAGACTTGAAGACTTGGTCCATCATCAATTCCCATCCAACATGACAGAGTTTGAACAATTTTGAAAGTGTGGGCGAATATTACTCAATCCAGATGTGTAAACCTGGTAGCAACTTAACCCAATAGACTTACACCTGTAATTACTGCCAAAGGTGGTTCTACCATGTATTGACTATTTTTGAATATTTCTCTAACCAATAATTTCATTTTTTTCTGTTGTTTCACAAATTGTGTAAATCAAAGGGAAACAAATCCTGTTTAAATGCATCAATATTTCAGGTTGTAACACAACAAAATGTGAAAATGTGCAAGGGAGGTTGAATACTCATTGCTCAGCTGTTTGCTATTTTGTTTAATCACTACCACAGCACATGGCTAAAATAGATTCCATTTGGTTAGTATAATGGCTACACGACAATGCTTTAAGGTGTGTGTCAGTAAGCATCAGGACGTAATGTCAGTACATGCTTTACAGTACATGGTACAACAAAGACATGTTAAATTGCTCTTAGAGAGCAGCCCCGGCAGGGTGATTTGGTACATTGGCATTGTGTCATTATGAAGATGTTTTTGAACACAGTATTATTATATAATGATTAAATACAATCACAGCATCAAGATATAAACATTTTTATTTACCCTTTAAGTTACTGATAATGATAGGGTCCTGTTTTATTACTTTGTTATATATGATTGTTAAATCTTTCATCAATCATTTTAAATATATAATTACATTTTGATGAAGTAGAAAAAAATAACACTATACCTGCTGAATCACTCAGAAGCCCCAATACAAATATGTCTTCAGTCAGACAAGCATGTGCTGTTACTTTACCCTTGAACATTTATCTCACCTCAATACTGAAGTAGCCCCTGTCAACGTAATCTCCAAGGAAAAGGTACCGAGTGGTGGCTGGCGATCCGCCCACTTCGAACAACTTCATCAGATCAAAGAACTGACCGTGTATGTCACCGCACACTAGAAAACACAAAGACAGGACAGAATCTGTTAATTTTTCAACTACAAGATTTTCTGAAATTGATTTTCTAATTTCAAGTACATAACATATGCACCACAGGGATGCTGGCCCAAGCAATTCCATTGCTTCCTATAGATGTTGACTGGTAGTCAACTGGAGGTGGATCTCTACTCTGAATAGCTTGTTTGATGTAGAATAGTGTGTTTTACAGTAAGCTGAATTCACTGTCATGTTTCTGGAATCATTCCTGGACATTCCTAGCCTTGTGGCATGGAGCATTATCCTCCTGAAAGAACTCATTCACAGATGGATACACTGCTGCCATGAAGGGATGCACCTGATGTTTCTCCACTCATTTCAAGGGACCCAATGTGTGTCACGAAAACATGCCCTACACCATCACCCTGCTGCCACCAGCCTGCATTTATGGATCCATGGACTACTGCCATTTTTGCCATATGCTGGTCCTCCCATCAGTATAAAACAGCAGGAACTGGGATTCATGAGATCAGGTGATGTTTTTCCAATACTCCATTTTCCAGTGTTTGTCTTCCTTAGCCCACTGCAACCGCAGTTTCTTGTTTTATGCTGACAGGAGTGAAACTCACTTAGGTCAGTGGTTGCCATGCCCCATCTGTGACAAAGTATGATGAGTTGTGTGCTCTGATATGTTTCTGTTGTACTCAACTGTTATTTGATTTACTGGAGCCAGTTTCTTACTGTTATGACTGTAGTCATGTTAGCATCCTTCTGTCTTTCCTCAATGAGCTGTTTCCGACCACAAGACTGCCGTTTGCTGAATTTTTTGGGATGAATTCTCGATACACCCATTATACTGATATTTCTGACAAATTCATACTCAGGGTTTTTCCTGGCTCAGAATGGGCCTTTGGGGGGTGACTACACATGACAGTAAGCATGATCGTTCCGTGTACAGTAAAGGCAATGAGTTACCTTATGACAGAAATCTATGCATTTTCTTGTTATTTATGACCATTTGATAATCAAAAATGTCTATCATGCTTGAATAAATGAAACCCCATTAACAAAACTGGTTAAAAAAATTATTTTATTACAACATTGGAAGGGGGGGAGGGGTGTGGGGTTGGGAGAGGGGAGGCAGTCAGTTGCAGAGGTCACATCCTGCTTCAGAGCATTTCACCCTCCTCTTTTTATTAACTAAATTACATTACATTACATTATTTGTCATTTAGCAGATGCTCTTATCCAGGGCGACTTACATTTTTACCCATTTATACAGCTGGGCATTTTACTGGAGCAATCAAAGTGAAGTACCTTGCTCAAGGGTACAACAGCACTGCCCCACACGGGATTTGAACCCACAACCTTCCAGTGTTGCCTAAATAAAAGGATCTGACAAGGCCATGGTAGTATATTAGACTACCAACAACCGGAATAACTATATACAAGTAAAGAAGAATACTAAACAGGGAACAGAATTCCAAACATCTGGCTTTTGAATATTGTCACTTTAGGCACTACATAGACACATGCTATTCTTTACAACAGCTCCTGTCTATGTTGATGCAGTAACTCATCCCAGCCAGTACACTGCCATGGCGTTTTATTCTAGCACTGTCAGTGGCTATCATAGTGCTGTAAACTATGGAAGCGTATTGCTGCCACACATAAAAAAATATATATATATCACGTAATTACATGATAACTATCGCGTTTTTACATGTTAGGGACTTATCATGTTATTACGTGATAGGGAATTGTCATATAATAACAGACTGAACTAGAATACAAGAGACAAAACAACAATGTCAGACGTTGAGGATTTTGTACGAACTTACTTTAGGTTGCTACTAACTCAATACTTAGCCAATGACATTTTAAATCACAAACACAATCAATCTTGAAAATATCTGTGAAAATAGCAACGCACTGTTTCGCTTTAATCAAAGTCCATGCGTCCAGATATTATTTACATCATCTTTATTTACACATTTTCTTCAAAACAAGGTACAGGTGGTTGAAAACCGGTTTGTGACCCAACAATACACCATCTATCCCCCGCCCTGTCTAATTTCCTGAACTATTTCACTCCTTCCAAGTTCTCACCCAATTATCAGTTACATTAATTATCAAGTTATCAAATGAAAAATAATTGTATACTCAATGCAACATATAGAAATACAAAACATATTATTATAAATGTTTATTAATACATAAATTGGCTCCTACAAACATTACTATTTGAAGATCAGGAATATGTATGTGATCATGGACAAAGAGAGCATGCCGATCAAGACAACAGTAATAATCTAATCTAATCTAATTTAAAAATTGAAAATACTCAATATGAATTATCCTGAACAAATGCACAGTATTTATATCGTCAGACTATCATTTTAGCCTGGGTGGAAACATACATACATACAGTATATATGACTCCCCAAGATTATTTGTAACATTCACACATTATATATATTATTATCTTGAGTAAAACAAACATACATAGACACGCACAAAACATGCCTATGCACATGCTGAACTTAATATGTGAATTTTCTGAATATATGACCTCCATTCCTTGAAATGTCTAGTATAATCAGTATTTTACCATAGTGAAATTGCAGTATTATGGGCTTTAGTTTATAAAACAGCTTTGTTGAAAAGTTTAAATTAAAATGTCAACCTTTGCACAATAAATGTACGTGTTGCTTAATTTAAGATAAACATTTAGCAAAAGAATCGTTGATTCTTAAGGATACACCTGAGTGACCTAATGTTTATTATGACATTGTGTACATGAGCCAAATACTGTAACATTTCCCTGGGGCTATATCCCAACCTAAAGTAATTTCGAACAAAATCCCTAACGTCTGACATCGTTGTTTTGTCTCCTGTATTCTAGTTCAGTCTTATAATGTGATCATTCCCTATCACGTAATAATGTGATAATTCCCGTGATAGTTACCACGTAATTACGTTATATATATATATAATTCGACTTTAGTGTTTATAGGCACAGCAATACCGCGAATACCGTCTATGTTGATGCAGTAACTCATCCCAGCCAGTACACTGCCATGGCGTTTTATTCTAGCACTGTCAGTGGCTATCATAGTGCTGTAAACTATGGAAGCGTATTGCTGCCACACATAAAAAAAAATATATATATCACGTAATTACATGATAACTATCGCGTTTTTACATGTTAGGGACTTATCATGTTATTACGTGATAGGGAATTGTCATATAATAACAGACTGAACTAGAATACAAGAGACAAAACAACAATGTCAGACGTTGAGGATTTTGTACGAACTTACTTTAGGTTGCTACTAACTCAATACTTAGCCAATGACATTTTAAATCACAAACACAATCAATCTTGAAAATATCTGTGAAAATAGCAACGCACTGTTTCGCTTTAATCAAAGTCCATGCGTCCAGATATTATTTACATCATCTTTATTTACACATTTTCTTCAAAACAAGGTACAGGTGGTTGAAAACCGGTTTGTGACCCAACAATACACCATCTATCCCCCGCCCTGTCTAATTTCCTGAACTATTTCACTCCTTCCAAGTTCTCACCCAATTATCAATTACATTAATTATCAAGTTATCAAATGAAAAATAATTGTATACTCAATGCAACATACAGAAATACAAAACATATTATTATAAATGTTTATTAATACATAAATTGGCTCCTACAAACATTACTATTTGAAGATCAGGAATATGTATGTGATCATGGACAAACAGAGCATGCCGATCAAGACAACAGTAATAATCTAATCTAATCTAATTTAAAAATTGAAAATACTCAATATGAATTATCCTGAACAAATGCACAGTATTTATATCGTCAGACTATCATTTTAGCCTGGGTGGAAACATACATACATACAGTATATATGACTCCCCAAGATTATTTGTAACATTCACACATTATATATATTATTATCTTGAGTAAAACAAACATACATAGACACGCACAAAACATGCCTATGCACATGCTGAACTTAATATGTGAATTTTCTGAATATATGACCTCCATTCCTTGAAATGTCTAGTATAATCAGTATTTTACCATAGTGAAATTGCAGTATTATGGGCTTTAGTTTATAAAACAGCTTTGTTGAAAAGTTTAAATTAAAATGTCAACCTTTGCACAATAAATGTACGTGTTGCTTAATTTAAGATAAACATTTAGCAAAAGAATCGTTGATTCTTAAGGATACACCTGAGTGACCTAATGTTTATTATGACATTGTGTACATGAGCCAAATACTGTAACATTTCCCTGGGGCTATATCCCAACCTAAAGTAATTTCGAACAAAATCCCTAACGTCTGACATCGTTGTTTTGTCTCCTGTATTCTAGTTCAGTCTTATAATGTGATCATTCCCTATCACGTAATAATGTGATAATTCCCGTGATAGTTACCACGTAATTACGTTATATATATATATAATTCGACTTTAGTGTTTATAGGCACAGCAATACCGCGAATACCGTCTATGTTGATGCAGTAACTCATCCCAGCCAGTACACTGCCATGGCGTTTTATTCTAGCACTGTCAGTGGCTATCATAGTGCTGTAAACTATGGAAGCGTATTGCTGCCACACATAAAAAAAAATATATATATCACGTAATTACATGATAACTATCGCGTTTTTACATGTTAGGGACTTATCATGTTATTACGTGATAGGGAATTGTCATATAATAACAGACTGAACTAGAATACAAGAGACAAAACAACAATGTCAGACGTTGAGGATTTTGTACGAACTTACTTTAGGTTGCTACTAACTCAATACTTAGCCAATGACATTTTAAATCACAAACACAATCAATCTTGAAAATATCTGTGAAAATAGCAACGCACTGTTTCGCTTTAATCAAAGTCCATGCGTCCAGATATTATTTACATCATCTTTATTTACACATTTTCTTCAAAACAAGGTACAGGTGGTTGAAAACCGGTTTGTGACCCAACAATACACCATCTATCCCCCGCCCTGTCTAATTTCCTGAACTATTTCACTCCTTCCAAGTTCTCACCCAATTATCAGTTACATTAATTATCAAGTTATCAAATGAAAAATAATTGTATACTCAATGCAACATACAGAAATACAAAACATATTATTATAAATGTTTATTAATACATAAATTGGCTCCTACAAACATTACTATTTGAAGATCAGGAATATGTATGTGATCATGGACAAACAGAGCATGCCGATCAAGACAACAGTAATAATCTAATCTAATCTAATTTAAAAATTGAAAATACTCAATATGAATTATCCTGAACAAATGCACAGTATTTATATCGTCAGACTATCATTTTAGCCTGGGTGGAAACATACATACATACAGTATATATGACTCCCCAAGATTATTTGTAACATTCACACATTATATATATTATTATCTTGAGTAAAACAAACATACATAGACACGCACAAAACATGCCTATGCACATGCTGAACTTAATATGTGAATTTTCTGAATATATGACCTCCATTCCTTGAAATGTCTAGTATAATCAGTATTTTACCATAGTGAAATTGCAGTATTATGGGCTTTAGTTTATAAAACAGCTTTGTTGAAAAGTTTAAATTAAAATGTCAACCTTTGCACAATAAATGTACGTGTTGCTTAATTTAAGATAAACATTTAGCAAAAGAATCGTTGATTCTTAAGGATACACCTGAGTGACCTAATGTTTATTATGACATTGTGTACATGAGCCAAATACTGTAACATTTCCCTGGGGCTATATCCCAACCTAAAGTAATTTCGAACAAAATCCCTAACGTCTGACATCGTTGTTTTGTCTCCTGTATTCTAGTTCAGTCTTATAATGTGATCATTCCCTATCACGTAATAATGTGATAATTCCCGTGATAGTTACCACGTAATTACGTTATATATATATATAATTCGACTTTAGTGTTTATAGGCACAGCAATACCGCGAATACCGTCTATGTTGATGCAGTAACTCATCCCAGCCAGTACACTGCCATGGCGTTTTATTCTAGCACTGTCAGTGGCTATCATAGTGCTGTAAACTATGGAAGCGTATTGCTGCCACACATAAAAAAAAATATATATATCACGTAATTACATGATAACTATCGCGTTTTTACATGTTAGGGACTTATCATGTTATTACGTGATAGGGAATTGTCATATAATAACAGACTGAACTAGAATACAAGAGACAAAACAACAATGTCAGACGTTGAGGATTTTGTACGAACTTACTTTAGGTTGCTACTAACTCAATACTTAGCCAATGACATTTTAAATCACAAACACAATCAATCTTGAAAATATCTGTGAAAATAGCAACGCACTGTTTCGCTTTAATCAAAGTCCATGCGTCCAGATATTATTTACATCATCTTTATTTACACATTTTCTTCAAAACAAGGTACAGGTGGTTGAAAACCGGTTTGTGACCCAACAATACACCATCTATCCCCCGCCCTGTCTAATTTCCTGAACTATTTCACTCCTTCCAAGTTCTCACCCAATTATCAATTACATTAATTATCAAGTTATCAAATGAAAAATAATTGTATACTCAATGCAACATACAGAAATACAAAACATATTATTATAAATGTTTATTAATACATAAATTGGCTCCTACAAACATTACTATTTGAAGATCAGGAATATGTATGTGATCATGGACAAACAGAGCATGCCGATCAAGACAACAGTAATAATCTAATCTAATCTAATTTAAAAATTGAAAATACTCAATATGAATTATCCTGAACAAATGCACAGTATTTATATCGTCAGACTATCATTTTAGCCTGGGTGGAAACATACATACATACAGTATATATGACTCCCCAAGATTATTTGTAACATTCACACATTATATATATTATTATCTTGAGTAAAACAAACATACATAGACACGCACAAAACATGCCTATGCACATGCTGAACTTAATATGTGAATTTTCTGAATATATGACCTCCATTCCTTGAAATGTCTAGTATAATCAGTATTTTACCATAGTGAAATTGCAGTATTATGGGCTTTAGTTTATAAAACAGCTTTGTTGAAAAGTTTAAATTAAAATGTCAACCTTTGCACAATAAATGTACGTGTTGCTTAATTTAAGATAAACATTTAGCAAAAGAATCGTTGATTCTTAAGGATACACCTGAGTGACCTAATGTTTATTATGACATTGTGTACATGAGCCAAATACTGTAACATTTCCCTGGGGCTATATCCCAACCTAAAGTAATTTCGAACAAAATCCCTAACGTCTGACATCGTTGTTTTGTCTCCTGTATTCTAGTTCAGTCTTATAATGTGATCATTCCCTATCACGTAATAATGTGATAATTCCCGTGATAGTTACCACGTAATTACGTTATATATATATATAATTCGACTTTAGTGTTTATAGGCACAGCAATACCGCGATTACACAAAAAAACTTGTTTACATGGGATCGGTGAAATAGTGACGTTTCTCTTTATAAAGGACCTGGCGCCGGTTATGTAGTCAGACATGAACACATTTAAAAAACAGATAGAAATCTGACAACGCTGATAACATGCTCAAATTAATCAAAGTGTTGGACAGAAATCTTGGTGTGTTACTGCTATTAAGACCCCGATTAAAGATATCAGATTAAGGTGTTTACATTACTTTTTACATAGCCAGATATTAACCTTAGTCGGGGTATCGGAGTATTAGTGTATATGTACATGCACCCACTGAAATATTATGCTCTTCAAGAAATAAAAAGTATGAACTGATTTCTGTTCAAATGATTAAAATAAGCTAATATTATCACTTAGAAAGCCGGATAATGCCTGCCTCTCTGAAAGGCTTCTGTCAGCTCTGCCTCACTGTCAGACGCGGTGGTGTGTCTGCTCTCTCCCCTCCTCTAATCGCCTCCCTGCAGCTCATCGTGCTCTCGTGTGTGACTGATTTTTATGTGTTTTAGGTTTGTGGTATTGCCACAATATCTTACACACTTTTGACATATGTCACATTTTGCTTCATTGCTGTTTATTGGACTGGAATGACTCCAAACGATGCCTCGTTTTCTTTCGGCCATGAAAGCAGAGCAGCACTGGTACCCGTGTTCACTATCGTTTATGTGACTGTACAGGCTATGTTAGGAGCGGAGGGAGAGGGCGGAAGGAGAAGTAGTTCTTATCCTAAACAACAATTTGCTACATTTCATTTTATTTTCACTTTTCAAAATCTGATACACATTTACTTTCATAGAAAAAGCACCTGGTATCGATATTTTTATGTGAGGATCGATTCTCAAAAATGAAACGTCAGGATCAGAAGTATCGATACTTTGGATCAATCCGCCCATCCCTAGTGTCTGGAGCCAACTACCATGCCCCATTCAGTCGCTTAACTATTTTGTCTTGCACATTCTCTCTCTTAATTGCACATGCATAGAAGTACTTGCCTACCTGCTTTAAATAGCATAGCCTGAACACGTGATGCTGTCACTGTCTGTGCAGTCTATTTCATGGAAAGGGAAGGTGTAAATGTTGCAGTTAAAATTTAAACTACAGTGGACTGCATAAGTATTCATGCCCCAAGGACTCTTTGACTTTTTGTAGTGTTACAATCTGGAATTAATTTAATTGGGATGTTATGTTACTGATCTACACAAAGTATTACATAACGTCAATGTTGGAAAAAAAATCTATTATCTTTTTTAATTAACTACAGATAAGAAACTGAACAGGCTTGATTGCATAAGTATTCACCACCTTTGATATGACACACTTAAATAAGCTGTGGTGCAGCCAATTGCCTTTGGAAGTCACAAAATTAGATTAATAGAGGACCTACTAGACAATTAAAGTATCACATGATCTCAGATTAAACATACCTGTTTTTGGAAGGTCCCAGAGCATATCCAAACAACCATACCATGAAGACCAAGGAGCTTTCAAAACAAGTCTGAGAGAAAGCAACATTTAGGGATGGGTTATACAAAGTATCCCAAATTTTGAACATCCCCTGGACCACAGTTAAATACATTATAACAAAATTGAAAGATTATGATACAAGCATGACTCTGTCTACAGACCCTAGGCCTTGCAGTTCATTGATACTGAACAACCGGGCAAGGAGGTCGGTGGTCAGAGAATCCGCAAAGAGGCGGCCCATATGTCAGCTATTACCCAGGTGCTCCACAAAGCTGGGCTATATGCAAGAGTGGTGATGAGATATCCATTGTTGAAAATACATCACATCAAATCCCATTTAGGTTTAACCATAAGGCATGTGGAAGACACAGCAAAGATTTGGCAAAAGGTTCTCTGGTCTGATGAGACCAAAATTGAACTTTTTGGCCTAAATGCAAAACTCTATATGTACTGTAGCACATAGCAGTAGTTCTCCTTGAGAACACCATACCCATGGTGCTGGTGGTGGCAGCATCAAGTTATGGGGATGCTTTTCATCGGCAGTGACTGGGAAACTTGTCATGATTGAGGGTAAGATGGATGGAGAGACCTTGGACTGGTGTGAAGGTTCACCTTTCAGCAAGACAATGATCCTAAACATGCAGCCAAAGCTACACTGGAGTGGTTATGCAGATAACACATTTACGGTTTTTATGTTTAATTAACTTTTGTTTCACGGTAGGTGGTATTAATCAAAGGGAGAGAATCCCAATTAAAACCATTTTCATTCCAGTTTGCAACATAACAAAATGTGAAAAAGTCCCTGGGGGGTGAATATTTATGCATTCACTGTAATTACACTGACAAAATATGTGTTTCAACTAATAAGGCCACTGTTTCCAGAGGCTGAGGACTGTAAATTAAATACATAGCACAGTCCTGGACATAGTTAAAGGCAGTGGTAGTTGAGGACATACACAGGTATACGCTGTACGCCCACCTAATTTGAAGGGAACTTTGTGTATGCCGACCTAATTTGAGGAGATTTTGGATATACTCTTCTATAAGGGTCAACCCCAGATGGTTCATTACACAGCCCCAGCTGGACAGTCAACAAGTCAGAGGATGGGGGTACAGATTGAAACTGCAGGTTATTTATTCTTTATTTTGTAGCGTTATGTTGGGTGTATTTTGATAAGAGCATTTTGGCTGTGAGCTGAAGCACTGATCTAAAGAAAACCTCTCCCCCCCAAAGTTATCAGATTTCCTTAGCTCATCAGCTTGGAACTGGTTTGCATCAGAGTGACAGTTTTGGGGAGGATGGCACCGAGAAGAGGCCGAATGGTTTGGAGTCCTGCTGTGAGATGTCTGGAGAAAGGGGCCTGTAGGTGATAAAAACTCTTTGAAGTGGACGAGAGCCGAAATCCCGACATAGAGCTACGAACCCGGGCCAACCGGCATTTCCAAAAGATGGCATGGATTGACATCAGTCATAAATCAAGCCCCCCTCCAATAGGACACTGGGGGCTGAAACTGAAATCCAATCTCAAAAATTCAAGAACCAATCACCTATTGATCTGACAGACTATAAAGAACAGCGCACAGTCTCTTTCTCCCTCTCTCTCACCTGAACCAGAAACTCGCTGCCACAGCTCAACCTGTAGCTCTGTTGCCAGAACCGGAACCAGAAACCAACCAAGTCTTTGCCGGCAACAGAAGAGTTAAACTGGGAGAAGGAGATTGAGCTGTACGAAGAATTCTTTTAAAGGACTTTATTAAATAAAGAACTTTACAGACTGCGCATGCCCGCCTGTGCCCACCTGATCAGTGGAGTTTTACAGCTGGACAATCGACAAGTCAACTGTATACGAAAGTGTCAGTCATTTAAATAGCTATTTGAGTCTTAAGAAACTTGACCCTTGGAACAAACAGGGCCCTGCTTTCCTCAAAGACTTTGTCTTCAAGTAACTACGGTGGAACCCTGCTTACAAAGAAGATTTTGTGCACAACCTTGGAGCCTTCAAACCAGTGGAAAATCTGTTTGGAAACGACTCTACTTTCGCGAAACCCCAACTTCCAGGTGCATCGACTGAGTGGAAGTTCTTGGACAAAGCCGAACCGGACTGCCTTTGTTCCAAACCACACGGACCTCGTGCCGTGTGGTGTTATCTGAGCCCGAAGACAGAGAGGCCTCTCTGCGATGAAGTTCAGATAAGTTTAACAGTTTGGTGTTTCTGATTCATGACATTTGAGAAATCAATTAGAAATGTTAATCTGTGATTCATGACTCTAGAATGTGTAATATAATTTAGTTTTCTTAAATATAAATGTGTGTTGCATTAAACTGTTTTGTTGATAATTTTAGAAATAAAATCTGTCAACGCCGAGAAATATCTTCTCATTCCTGTTTAACTGTTTAGTCTGAAATTGACACAAGTTAATAGACATTAGATTATTGGTGGCCCTGCCTATCCTTAATCATTTAATAATAATCAGTTAAGGGAAATTGTGGTAACAAGTAATGATAGGATCTTTCTCGGCACCTAAACGTAAATGAGACTGATATATATATATAACGAGAAGTTACCTGACATAAATACTAACCTGCGTAGTTATTTAATGTCTGACTAACAATACTAACGAGAGACTCACCTTCGTCTTACTAACCGGTATTGTAGTCAATGTGTTTATAACCTTTTTTGTTTAACGATTTGTGTGTTATCATATGCGATCCCATGGTCTTTGATTTGGTCACGGAAGTGATTTGTCTTTGATTTGTTGATCTAGAGTTGAATTTTAATTAGTTTTTCCCTTTTGTATAATTAGTGTAGTGCTACATTTAGTCTTTGTTTTTGAATAAATTTGACAATTTATATCTTTGGAATTGGTGTCTGCGTCCAATTATTACAGAAATTGAGTTCTACAAGATTCCAGGATTCGTGATAAGGTGATACTATAAATTCACTTCTTTAATTGAAATTTATAAGTGTACCTTACGCTACAATTTTAACTGGACAAAGAATTACTTTCTATAGTTTATTTTTAGTGTATTTAGCTCTAACCCTAGCTCACATTTGATTGCAATAGTTGGTAGTTGCAGTATACATGGTCATACCTTGGATATTACCTGCTGTTACAGGCCTAATGCCTGACACACACAAATATATCATATACATTATTATTAGTATTTGTAAAGCTACAATTACTCTAGTTATCTGTACCACATTAAAGTAGAAGATGTATTTCTTCCAGTATTTTTGTTATGGTAAGATCTGTCTCTCTGAAATAGTCTGAAAACTCGACTGCTAGATTCTCTGACTCTAAATCCCTGACACAAAATCCGAGTTACACGTGATACAAAAATGATATGTACCCCAAATATCTGAAAAAGAGAATACTACCCAAAAGGGCAGTAGCCTATGTCATAAAGATGCCTATTGGCCACTGTATGTGTCACTCAAGCAGCCTTCTTCTGCTTGTATAAAAACCCTCACATACAGTGGAACAGCCTCTCTTTGCCAGATGTCAAGAGACTCCCACATGACCAGCATGGGTAGTCATTGGGTAGTATTCTCTTTTTCAGATAACCAGGGTTGCAATCGCAACCTATCACTATCTTTCAAGTCAATGATATACTGCTAAGGGGAAGGGTTACTGTATAACGAAGCTGTCGCAAGGGAGGCCAGCAGCAGACTGGTAAGCAGACTTGCTCTGAGACTATAGCGGAGAAGGCCTCAACTTAAACCAGAAAACATATTGATAATCATATAAAACTGGGCAAGGGACCAACAGGGACACAACACCATTAAAAACCAGGAGCAAGGGCTAACAGCCAAGCTCTATTGGAATAAGAAAAACACTGAATGAGGGCAGAGCCACTGCCTGTGCACACAACTGTTAGGCACTTCGGGAGTAGACAGCAGTGTCTGGTCTGGTAGAAAAAGTATATACAACTATAAACAAGAATATTGAGACGGGCAGGGCAAAAGCACCTGTACATCGGCCGTCCGACACATCATGAACAGGACCCAGATTCTGCTCTACTGGAATCAGTTGAAGCAAGGAGCAGGGGCAAAGGGCATGCTCTACTGTGCATTATGATTTAAAGATTGTTTTTTATTAAGAATTAAATTAGGAAAAGCACAAGGTCTGCTCCTCACCTGAACATAAAACCTAGAGCACATGCCAGTAGGCCAAGCTTCACTAATAAGAATCTATACTTGATGGGGCCAGGTAACACCACCCGCATAACATACGTCAGGTGCTTCACGAGCAAGACAGCAGTGTGCTGAATGGTGCCTACAACAGCATAAGATGGTCCTAGGGCAATGAGGTTCTGCTCAGGGGCCAGACCCAGTGTTGCAGTTTGTCTGGGTTTGTGTGCAACAGCACACCCTGAGCCTGCGACAGAAGATCTGTCCAAGGACAAACGCTGTCAAGGGTGCCTGCTCAGTAGGTAGTGTAGGTTCGAGTACTACAGTCTGCGAGGCCACTTGGGGACGATCAGCAGCACCATTGCTTGCTCATATCTGATCTTCTCCAACACGGCTGGGAGAAGAGGAAACAGGGTGTGACAGAGCCCCCTGTCACTGGCCGGGACAGCACTCTTAGATGATTTCCCCTACCCTTATCAATATGACATCAATACACTTGGAGCTTTTCTAGCATTCCCAATTCATACATGCAATACACCTCCACGCAATACGCACATGTATTCCAATTACAGATAACCCCACAAAGATAACACCCTTACACAAAGCAATTCATTTCCATTGGTTTTCATGAACGTTTTATTTTCATTATTTGTACTTATCTGTTGTGGAGCGCTCTGTCTGTCTGTCTGTCTGTCTGATTGAATCAATTTTTGTTTGTTGTCTCTGACTTCTGGGTATGGCGTCCATACAGGGTCAAACCGCGTGTCAGCATCTGTGCTGACTTAATCGTGTTTTCCTCACGCCATGCATGGGCGGTGCGACCGGGGGCAGAACGTACCATTGGTGTTTAAGGAAGGGGTTGAGGCATAAACATGTAATGCCATGTTTTGCTGAACTCATAATATTATACATTGGTACTTTGATTAATTATTAGGCCTGTTTACATATAATGTGTACATGACTTTGTTGATTTAATGTAATTATGTAATTACGGTATCCACTATTATTATTATTATTTTTTTATTTCTTGGCAAACGCCCTTATCCAGGGCGACTTACAACATAAGTGCAAAAATACAAAGGCATCAATCATTACAAGTTCAACTTAGCTAAAACATAGCAATTCAAAATACATTTTACAGATTCCAATTTACAATTTACACAAGTACAGTAAGAGACTTCCTACATCCTGGACGGTGAAAGCTAAGTGCTGTCAAGATGTAGGGTTACAGACAAGGGCTACGGGAAAAGGGAGCAAGGAGGAAAACAATCAAGAACGTGAGGAGTTCAAATGTCTTGCTGTATATGACAATGGTATAGACCAAGTGGGCGGGGCTACCCATAGAAGAAGAGCCTACAGAGCAATAGGAAAAGAGAACTATACTGAGCCTAATTGGAGTAGGACCTCAGTTGGAGCTATTGAGGACATTCAATATTATTATTATTATTATTATTATTATTATTATTATTATTATTATTTACTTTGTTGTAATTTTTCAGTTATATCTTTTCACCTTGGGTGTTTGGGACATGTACAGAGTAGCACTGTAAATAAACTATCCTTGCACTAAGTGCCACTGTGGTTGAGCCATCATTGTCTATGAGTCAGAGTAGTGCCTCCCGACACAGGGGAAAGGCACAGAGGATGCCATGTGCATCAATCCCCAATGTCCTGGAGTGGTCTCAAATGGAGAACCATAGTGGGCAGTGAGTGGACTCTCTTGTGGTGATGAGATCCACATCTGCCATGCCATAGCAGCTCAAACTATGCTGAACCACCAGTGGATAGAGGCACCTCTGGAGAGGAGATCCGCTGCAGTGTTGGACAGACCAGGAAGGAGATCTGCTTTCATGGGACAGAGCCGGGGCTACACCCAGAACAGAACACAATGTGCCATGTGCTCGGGGAGGACATTGAGTTGACTGCACCCGCTAGTACAGCAGAATTGGGGGGGCTGGGTCCTTGGGCTAAGGGATCCCTAAGAGGTCGACAGCATGCCAGATGACTGCCAGGAACTCTCTGGACCCCGCTGTGGGAGGAAGAAGGGATTTCTCCCTCACAAAGGTAGACGGGCTGAAGTTGGTCTATCTACTGCTTCCCTCTCTGGGTAGTGCAAAGTCCTAGGGATGGATGGACAGCATGCCCTCAGCCCTAGAATTCAATTCACGGCCCCTTGTAGGGGTCTGGGGAACTAGAGACAATAGTTCACGCACCACTGGGGCTGAGACTGCAGATGGAGGTGGTGGGACTGGAGTGGCTTGGGTAGCTGCCTGGAGGCGCAAGATTTTGAACTCCTGGTCTATCCTGGTTCAGTTCAGTCAATTTCTTATGACCTCTTGTATTGAATATAATAGTTGTGAATAAAACATTGCTTATGATTTAATATTTCACATAATAAAAACGTGTGTGTGTATGTGTGTATGGCTTAAAAAGGAACTAGCTGGGTTTATCCATAATGGCAATGCTATGAGGTAAGAGCCACCCAGTATATGTCATTACTAATGGTTTTCTTTCCACCGTTTTATTTGCTGACACACTGATCTGGACGTCGGCTTGTCCAGATGTATTCCAAATCCTCATAAAATAATAAATACACACATTTTAAAATGTATTACATATTTCAAGTAAAATATTTGGATCACTTGGATCCAAACAAGCATGATGGATCACATGTCCTCCCTTTGTTTGTAAACGTTCGGCTCTTATTTAAGACATTTGACAAATACTTAAACACACTAAAATATACTATGTACCAAACAATTAAATACTGCTATTTCTATAAATGATTCGATTTGCGTTGTTTACAAGGGCAGACAGTGGGATGTGACAAGTGAAAATATTTGTCAGCCCCCGTTTCAGTCCCTCCAATTCCAGCAGAGAACTGTAACCTGTTTCATTACACATTTTTGTTTTTTTTCGTTTCGTTGTTATTTTTAACAGCAAAACAAACAACCAAATTTGTCCCTTTTTTTATCAAAAGATGGCTTCTTCCCTTTAATGTTTTTTTTTATGATTCCCTTTTTTAGGAACTGTATACTTAAACTCACCAAAGAAATGTGTCCAGAAGCAATTCCAGCAAGGAAACTTTTCACATTTCCTTTCTTGCCAAGCCATCATCAACTTGTTAAAGAAGTGACAAATGTGAAAAGTGTGATGTTTTTTGGCTGTTCTGGGACTAACTAAGGATCTGCTCAAATCAATAATGCCTGCAAAGTTATACTTCAATATCTGGACACTCGGGCAAGCCAGCTGAGAAGTCGCTCAAGTCGCCGCAGCTAAGTGTCATTTTTTTCTCTCACGTTTCCTAGTTTAGTTAAGAGTTACATTGATTGTTTACGTGGTTTGTTGTTTAGCTACGAATTATATATCTTGCACCTGTTTTGTAGTAAGAGCAGCGACTCTTTGTTAGTGAATTTAGCAACTTACAGAGCACACTCGACTTGACACGCCCTGTCTGTAATCAGAAGAGTTACACTGTAGGCTGTGATTATTTAGCATTTATTTAGCATTACTACAAGCTATTGTTCAGTGTAACTGCGTGTGTCTGGCACTGTCTTTGTATTAAGATATTAAGGGGCCATTAATCGTGCTATTAGCAGTCCTGCATGGGAAGATCTGGCACAGGTCTTGGGGTCGGTGTACAGAGAGGGTAGACTGGCCCCTTCTATGAGGAAGAGCATTCTCTCTCTTCTTCATAAGAAGGGAGATCCAAAAGATCTGAAGAACTGGCAGCCGGTCAGCCTCCTGTGCACCGACTACAAGATACTGGCCAAAGCACTGACGCTCTGGCTGCAGTGGCCACTCCCTCAAGTCATGGGTCCCGACCAGGTCTGTGGTGCCCGGGGGAGATCGGCGGTCGACAACGCCATGCTGCTCAGGGATGTCATGGCCTACTCGAATGAGAGAAGGCTTCCCCTGGTCCTTATTAGTCTGGACCAGGAGAAGGCCTTTGATAGAGTGGGCCACGAATACCTGCAGCTCATTATGGAGAGGATGGGTCTCGCTCTTGGCTTGAGGAAATGGATCAAGATCATTTACAGCGGCCTATGCAGCAGGGTCCTCGTGAACCGCCACTTGACCGAACCATTCCCGGTCAGGTCGGGGGTTCGACAGGGTTGTCCCGTCGGCCCTGCTGTACATCCTCTGTTTTGAGCCGTTCATGCAGGCGATCCGCAGAGAGCAACTGAAAGCCCTGGCCTATATGGATGACGTGGCCATCATCTACATGGACGGGCCGTCCGTGGCCAGGGTTGAGGAACTGCTGGACGGGTTCTGAAGGGCGACGGGGGCCGCTGTCAATAAGGCCAAGAGCGAGGTCTACCTCTCCAAGGCATGGCCTGTCAGCCGGGGCCCGCCGACCATGTTCCCTGTGAAGCCGTCCATCAAGGTTCTGGGGATCACGATCGACGGGACCAATACGGGCACCCGGAGCTGGGAGAAAGCCTTATCCAAGGTCCAAAGAAAGATCCACAGCTGGAGCACAAGGACCTTAACGATGGCTGGTAAGGTGCTGGTCGTAAAGGCTATCCTCTTTCTGATACTTCTCTACGTTGCATGATCTTCCCCACTTCCGGTTTGTCTGGGGGAGCAAAATGGAGAGGCTGAAAAGAGGGCAAATGGTGAAGGGTACCCTGGATGGAGGTAGGGGGGTCCCGGACGTTGTGCGGCTTATAAAGGTGCAGGGGCTGGCATATGTGGTCAAGAACATCCAGGCTGCTGGCAAGAAAGTGAGTTTCATGTACCGCTTTTATTTTGCCATCAGCCTGAGACCATTCGGCCTCTGCGTCATGGATAACACCAGGCTGCACTCGTGGGATCCCCCGCAGTTCTACAGGGCGCTCCAAGCCTTTGCGCTCGAAGTAGGCCTCCATAAAGTCGAGCCGACTTTGCCTCACAAACACGCAAAAAGATGTCTCCTGGATGGCTGTGAGTCGGTGTCTTCCCACCTGAGTGTTCATGCACAGAAGGGGCCTGGCCCTTTTTGACACCTGCCCCTACAAGGGTTGCCTGGGAAGGGAGACAGAGGCTCATATCTTTAGGGATTGCCCCTCCGCTCGCAGGGTCTGGCTCCTGTTTCTCCCGTTCCTCCACAGGTTTGCCGTTCCTGTGCAGGCGACCCCCCAGCAGATCCTCTATGTACCAGCTAAAGGATTGACATCTCCTGCCTTGAGGTGCTGTCGTCTGCACAGTGAAACAGGCCCTGTGGGAGGGACAGAACATCTGTCTGTTTAACAAGCAGGAGCTGGACGCAGTTGTCATTGTGCGGAGGGGCATGGTCCTAGTCAGGGACTACGTCAATCTGGAGGTCCATCAGAGGGGCAAGTAGGAAGCCTTCAAGAACTGGCATCTTCAAGATCTGGGGGAGCTTAGGATCCCATGATGGGACCCCACCTTCGGGGACGGCCATCTCCCCCTGCTGGAGCTCAAGTCTGAGATCTTCTAACCTTTTATTGATTAATAATTGCTTTTATGAATTATGATTGTCTTTTAAAAATAACTTTTAATTGGTTTTAATGAATTTTGGATTTTAAAATGCACTTTTTTTTTGTCAAATGCGTTAACTGTTATGTTTATTATTCAAATGCTTCAGATTGTTTTGTTTTTGTTTCTTTTATGTTTTTGTTATTTTATTGATTTATCTGATGCATTTCCTGTTTAATTTGAGTGTTTTGTTGGTTTGGCAGTTTTGCCATTTAATGACTAGTTTATTGTTTTATTTGATTGTTGCACAATTATGTTTTGAGTTATTTGGTATTTTTGGTTCTGTTATAATCACATAAGATTTTAAAAGTTTTAAGTGATTTTAGAATTGATTTAAAAAGTGTTTTAATGATAAGTATTAAAATTTTGTACATTTTTATGTAAAATACTCACTCATTAAAACAGTATCTGTCAACTGTGCTACCTCCTCTTTGTTCTCCTCCCTCACCTCCTCCCTTGACTCTCTCTGTCCTCTCACGTCTCGTCCTGCCCGCAATTTTTTCCATGAAAGACCTGCATAACATACTAATCCCTAACAGTCTCTAGTAATAACTCCTGTAACTGTAAAAAAATAGATGTGAGCATGTAGGAGGGTGCACTCAGTTTTAAATGAACAAGTCAAGGAAACCATTGAAACTATAGGTCGTGTGTGTTTTTTTTTAATGTATATTAGCTTGTTTACTTGAGAAAATAACATATTAATCTACTGGCCATAGTTAAAAAATAAATAAAAAACAGTGCAAATAATAAGAAAGTGATTATCATTATTAGGCTATTAAATAACAGTTACCCTACTACTGACGTTTTCTACCTTTTCATTTCAAAATGCTGTTATGTTACAGCCTTATTCCAAAATGGATTCAATTAATTATTTTCCTCAAAATTCTACAAACAATACACATCTTTTCGGCAGTTTCTCCCATTCTTCTTTGCAGGACCTCTCAAGCTCCATCAGGTTGGATGGGGAGCATCGGTGCACAGCCATTTTCAGATCTCTCCAGAGATGTTCAATCGGGTTCAAGTCTGGGCTCTGTCTGGGCCACTCAAGGACATTCACAGAGTTGTCCTGTAGCCACTCCTTTGTTATCTTGGCTGTGTGCTTAGGGTCGTTGTCCTGTTGGAAGATGAACCTTTGCCCCAGTCTGAGGTCCAGAGCGCTCTGGAGCAGGTTTTCATCAAGGATGTCTCTGTACATTGCTGCATTCATCTTTCCCTCGATCCTGACTAGTCTCCCAGTTCCTGCCGCTGAAAAACATCCCCAAAGCATGATGCTGCCACCACCATGCTTCACTGTAGGGATGGTATTGGCCAGGTGATGAGCGGTGCCTGGTTTCCTCCAGACATTACGCTTGCCATTCAAGCCAAAGAGTTCAATCTTTGTTTCATCGGACCAGAGAATTTTGTTTCTCATGGTCCGAGAGTCCTTCAGGTGCCTTTTGGCAAACTCCAGGCGGGCTGTCATGTGCCTTTTACTGAGGAGTGGCTTCCGTCTGGCCACTCTACCATACAGGCCTGATTGGTGGAGTGCTGCAGAGATGGTTGTTCTTCTGGAAGGTTCTCCTCTCTCCACAGAGACACGCTGGAGCTCTGTCAGAGTGACCATCAGGTTCTTGGTCACCTCTCTGACTAAGGCCCTTCTCCCCCGATCGCTCAGTTTGGCTGGGCGTCCAGCTCTAGGAAGAGTCCTGGTAGTTCCAAACTTCTTCCATTTACAGATGATGGAGGCCACTGTGCTCATTGGGACCTTCAATGCTGCAGAAATTTTTCTGTACCCTTCCCCAGATCTGTGCCTCGATACAATCCTGTCTCGGAGGTCTACAGACAATTCCTTGGACTTCATGGCTTGGTTTGTGCTCTGACATTATATAGACAGGTGTGTGCCATTCCAAATCATGTCCAATCAACTGAATTTACCACAGGTGGACTCCAATCAAGTTGTAGAAACATCTCAAGGATGATCAGTGGAAACAGGATGCACCTGAGCTCAATTTTGAGTGTCATGGCAAAGGCTGTGAATACTATTGTACATGTGCTTTTTTTGTTTTTTATTTTTAATAAATTTGCAAAGATTTCAAACAAACTTCTTTCATGTTGTCATTATGGGGTATTGTTTGTATAATTTAGAGGAAAATAATGAATTTAATCAATTTTGGAACAAGGCTGAAACATGACAAAATGTGGAAAAAGTGAAGCGCTGTGAATACTTTCCGGATGCACTGTATACCCCCAACTGCCCACCTTAGCTTCTCCTCAGATTCTGATTGCTCAGCAGTGGGTGTGTTCGATTTAAATGTCTTTAACCATGAAATATTACATTTAATTCGGGTGGTTTCAAACAGTAATGTTTTTTGTAATGGAGATTGTAAACTCCAAATGATTTGTATATTTTAAACTAAACCATATTCCTTTCATTAGGTAAAGGCCATGTTCCCCCTGTATGTGATGGATTTAATTTTATGAAAAACATTGTATATTCACATTTATGTATCTTTTCTTTTAAATAATCTATACAGTATTTATAATCCCCCACACACATAACATGTTTTATATTCATTCAAGTTCCCTTGTTGATTTTAGTATGTGTATTTTAAAGTGTTCAGTCAGTGGAAAAGTTTATTTGTCAAGTGAAGGAGGAGCGCATTTTAAATGATAAAAGTCTCCCGTCTGGCCTTTTCAGGCCTTACAGTACCCCAAATTATAAAAATGCACTATACCCTGCAATTTCACTCTGCTACCCCCCAGTTTCCAAGCTGTAGTGTGCCCCTTTCCCCCCCCCTCTTCCTCACCTTCTCCTGATCTCTCCATCTCAATCCCCGTGGAATCTACGACACTCTCTCCTTCTTCTTCCGCTAAGAACCTAGTAGTCACCCTCGATCCTGCACTCTCCTACACTCAACACATCACCATGCTGACACGCACCTGCAGATTCTTCATTAGCAACATACGCCGAATCCGACCCTTCTTCACAGACTACTCGACTCAGCTGCTCGTCCAGTCACTGGTCCTCTCCCGCCTGGACTACTGCAACTCCCTCCTGGCCGGCCTGCCTGCATCCACTACCCGTCCACTCCAGCTCATGCAGAACTCTGCGGCTCGTCTGGTATTCTCTCTGCCCTGATTCGCACATGCTACTCCACTGCTCCGTTCCCTCCATTGGCTCCCAATACTGGCACGCATTCAGTTCAAGACATTGACCCTCACCTACCGCCATCTCGACCACACTGCATTAAACTACCTTCAGACCCTCGTCTCCCCATACATCCCCCCAGACCACTGCGCTCTTCTGGTGCCAGAAGACTAACTCCTCCTCTCCACTCCCCTTCCTCCAGAGCCCACTCCTTCACATCCCTGGCCCCTAAGTGGTGGAACAACCTTCCCACTGAAGTCAAAACAGCAGAATCCTTGACCTCCTTCCGACGCTTACTCAAAACACATCTTTTCAGACAGTACTTGTAATTTAGCCATTTACTCTCCTGTAAGATAGCACATATAGAATGTTTTATCATACTACTTGCCTTGCAATACTAGTACTCATATTGTTTATTTTGATTTCCCCTATGCTCCCTTTCCCTTGGGCCTTGACTGTGACTTAACATCTTGTCTGCACTCATCAGCTTTTACAATCCAGGATGTAAGACCCCATATATTGTATACACTTGTGTAAACTGTCAAATGTATTTGGCTTTTAATTGCACTGTATTATGTAAATTGGAATTTGTAATGTTTTATGCCTTGAACTGGACTGTATTTTTGCACTTTGTATTGCGCTTATATTTTGTAAGTCACAATGGATAAGGGCGTCTGCTAAGAAATAAATAATAATAATAATAATGGTCATGCAGACTTCTTCTCTGGGTGCAGCCTCAATTTTGCAAAGAGATATTCACCTCCCTGGCCTGTCCAATACAGCAGCAGACCTCTTGGCCTCCGAGTGGCACATTCACTCCCAGGTGGTGCAACCCATTTGGAGCCAGTTCAGCATGGCAAGCTTTTATCTTTTCGCATGGCTAGGATGCATTATCCCAATTCCTCTTCTCATGGTTTTGCTGGAGAAGTTCAGGAAGAGCAAAAGTGCTGTTACTTGCACCCTATGGCCTCACAGACCTTGCTTCTTGGCCCTTGTTTTATTGTTGTGTGGGGACCTCTGTCAGTTTACCCTGCGGGCAGATCTCCTGTCCCAAACGCAGGCCATGCTGTGGTATTTGAATGCTGACCTATTACAACTTTGGGTCTGGACCCTAAGTGGGACCACCTCTCAGCCCTAGGGCTGTCAGATGCTGTATTGGCAACTATTCAGTCAGCAGGAGCTTAATCTGAGAGTTTGCAGTACCCTTAGTGCTGGCAGTCCTTCAAGACAAATTATCTGGAAAGAGGACATGACCTAGACACCTAGTCCCTATCCATGCTCAAGGTCTATCTGGCAGACATTTCCACTGGTAGACATGAATGGTGAGTCACCTGGAGTCCATTTCCTGGCCTCCTATTTTTTGAACATGTCAGCTCTCTCCAAGCGGGGTGCCTTGATTGTAGTGCTGGATGTGCTTGTCCAGGGCTCTCTTTGAACTGCTTCACTCAGCTGAGCTGAAACTGCTTTTTTTGAAGACTTTGTTTTTGCTAGCTATTAGGTCTGCAAAACATGTGAATGTGCTGCATGCATAGTCAGTGCATCCTTCTTGGTCTTGCTTTGATAATGATGGTTCAGGGTTATGCTTTGGTCTAACCATTGTTCTCTTCCAAAAGTTCACTCCCTCTTCCATGTCAACAAGCATTTCATCCTCCCTTCACTCCCAATTGTTTGTGTCATATGGTGCCCGGATGCTGAGTCAAGCCCTTTCAAAGCAGTGCCTCTCCCACTGGATTGTGGACATATTGTGATGGCCTATAAATCTGCATGCCTCCCAGTGCCTGAGCATTTGCTGGTGCACTCTACTTGTGGTATGACTTCATCCTAAGCCCCTTTTCAAAGTTCCCCTCTGTCTGACATTTGTTTTTGCAGCAATCAGGGCTTTGCCACACACTTTCATTTGTTTTTTCAGACTGGATATCACGGACCCGGCTCCTTCTATTGAGACTGGCTTCAGTTGAGCCTCAGCAGCCTGCATGGCATATGCTCCTGGCTTCTGTTCTTGAGATTGTTCCTGTCTGCTAATCTGTACATACTGCTAGGCTATTATCCTGGGATATCGTTTTCATGAACTGCTTCCTCACATCATTGTGATTCAGTTCCCAGTTGAGCAATGAGCATGGCTTATATCCCTTGCTCCTGGTTTAGTCTGATTGTTGGTGTGAGGCCACCTTGTAGGCTATTGCCTCGGATTGCATTGGACATCCCTGAGTCCTGCCAAAGTACTCCCTCATGATGGTTTGGGTACTTAGTATCCCTTCCCTTCCCCTTTTGGGTAGTATTCTCCACTTGAAAGATGGTTGTGAATATAATCACTGTTATCTGAAAAAGAGAATACTACCCAAAAGCTGTGAGGCAGCTCTGGAACCTGTTGGTTTTAGCAAAAGATGCAGGATGTCTGTGCACTGTACTAGTAAATGCAGGCACAAGGAGGGGCTGCCTGAATGAAACCACATGGTGGCCTACTGGCATCTTTGCTAGAAAAATAATTTGTGAGTTCCCACTGGTAATGTCCCATCACCCTTTGGGTAGTAATCTCGTTTCTCTTTTCAACTGGGGTTGCATTCACAACTTATATTTTTTAAGGTGTAAAGGCACACCATAAATGTAATTGTATAGGGTGTGAGATGGAACCTAGGAGGCAAATGACAAAATATAGGTTTAATGAATATAAAAATACTTTAAATAAACATGGAAGAAAGTTCCTGGCACATGGGTTTAAAACAACCAGAAACCATAACCATAAATAAGCACAAAAAATGTAAATTTCTCAGAAATTCTCCCTCTCTGTCCTCTGCTGGTGAGCTTTTATAGGGCTGGGTGCCTGCTCCAGGAGGTGTACTGACCAATTGGTCAGCCAACATGGAGGTTGGTCTATTGGTCAATCAAACAATTTAGCAAATCGGCAGGCAGCTACAACAGTTCTGAGTCTCCTTCCAGGATAGTCCTTTGATTACAGGGGAGCTTACCCTACCACCTAGTAATGGCAATTAAAGAGAGATTGCAAACGGTTCCTGATCACTCTCCCCTTCCCTCTACCTGCAAAGCCCTGCACCTGGGTGTGGTACTCTCCTTTCAGTCTCAGCATGAATATCATATAATGTAACAATTCGTCAAGTCTTTTTTTTTCTTTAGGCTGTATTATGTAACCTTGTCTGCAGTGGATGCCCTATGAACATGACACATCCAGCTAAAAAAAAAAACAGCAATTCAAACACGAATGGAAAAAAATGCCTTTCATATTTTCTCCTCCACTCATTGAAGTAAAAACATGGCTCTTCATAAAAAGATATACAAAAGTCAGGGCTTGTTTAGTGTGATGTGCTATGCCTTTGATATACATCTTCCCTTGAAAGAGAATGTTAAATTCCTTTAATGGAAATACAGTATTGTGGTTCAAATGTATATGCTAAATAAAATGTGCTGCAGTAGCCTGCTTGTGCCTTAATGTATTATATTAATTAACATAACATAAAGATTTCTCCACCATGGATTTCATTAGTACAACACATCCTCCACAAATTAGGGTATGTTTTTGGAAAATGAAATGTCAGTAAACATGCTGCCACACATAACATAGCCTTAAAAAGACATTTGATTGATTGTTTCCACTGTGGTCTTACTCTAGCCTGAGAAGAGGATTTATCATTGTGTAATGTTGGGGTAAAATTTCCCCCTATGTATTGTACATACACTTTCCAGTAAGTTACTTGTTCTTATTATGATTTTTCTGCTCAGGCTTATCTGTGTGGCAGATAGAGATCATTTCTACTGCTGTGGACATTCTTTAGGTAATGAACCGAAACTATACATATCACGTTCTTATCAGTATAGTGTGTGCTGTGCCCTTGGTACCAGCGCTTCCATGTCTGGACTAATTACAAAGAAAACCTTATGAATTATTGGAACTGCCCCGGGATATATGCCAAGAAAATATCATCCAGGTGCGGGACGGCCCCAAAACTCCTTTGAAATATTGCTTGTAGATGTATAAAAGGCTGTGTGAAACTTTCAATAAATGAAGATAAACTAACAGACTTCGGTGTCTGTGAATTTACTTTCCGGGCCTGTTACTGGACGTGCTCACTGGAGTGCCTGATTCACTGGGATTAGAAGGGTTGCTTCAACTGAAGCGTTGTACCTTAACATGTAATATCAGAACTTTATTTTAAATTGCAGATATGAATATTAGATTTAACGTGACTGCTTTTTGGAGTTATTTTAAAAGATTTATGTGCACTTTAAATTTTCTACAAATCAGATTAAAATACAAATGTTTTTGTCTGAACTACAGCAGTTACCATTTGTTAAGAAATATTCCATTAGCGTATGAGTGGACTAAAATCATTTACATTGATCCCAAGTGTCCTGTCAGTGATTGGTATTTCTCGTTAATGCAAGTGAAAAACAATGATAATATATTTAAATGATAATCATTATCATCATAAAACAAGCCTTTTAAACCCATGGTTAACATGTATAATTAACCTGCGGGCAGCACACTGGTGAAGAAAAGTTTAAAGCATGATCAACTACCAGACATTTTATGAAGGATCCCAAGAAATCAGATTCAATAACATTATCGGGTAGTTTGTTTCAGACACCCATGACCCTTTGTTTTAAGACATTCATGGAGGATATGGAGACTTTTGCATAAGTCAGTGATTTAAGCATAATTGGCTTTTCTGTTGACTAATAATCATTGTGTATTCAACACAATGAAAACACGTATCTACTCAATTATGTATTTATTTTATGTGTGAAGGGTCAGGTTTCCTGATGCAAACTTTCAGTATCTTTCATAAACGTAATTTTTGTATCCCTAATAATAATGAATTTTGTGATGTTATAGGCAGTTTTATGTAGGTACTCACTAAATATTCATATGAAATAGCAATACTATAATGAATATATATATATGATTTAATTGAGTTTACAATATGTTGTCAAATCATTTGGGCCAAGTCCAAGGAAGGGCAAAAAAGCAGGGATTGGAATACACTTGAGCATGCCTCAATTAAACAGCGCTACTGATACTGTTTCTTCAACCATTAACAAACTCCTGCAGTTCTTGTGAGAGCTGACCTAAATCTATGGCATTGAAGAGGATTATACAAAGCGTATGAAGCTTTTGAGCACAGTCAAATAATCATGCAAATCTTGCAGGGGAGGGAAAAACACAGATGTGACATGAGAGTTTTTTAATAAAGCATTGTTTTTTATATTATATTAAATTACAAATACTTAGGTAACACTTTACCATAATGGGCATGAATAATTCCTCATTAATTCTGACAGTACAGCACAGGAAAAACACAGGAATACATTCAATTGTAATTCAAGTATGTGAATTCATAATGATTTAAAGGGTTTTATTCATATGAAATTCCCTTTTAATAAATTAAGTTGATCATATGTATAAATCCTGTCTTCACACATTAATTCATATTTTTCACAACCCCCTGGCAGCAAGTAAGAGGATATAAATTAATTATGATTCATGGTTATTAATGGGCTTTTTTTCTCCAGTATGTTCCTCATAAATTCATGCATAATTCCTGTGCAACAAGTCAGGACTGGTTATATGAATAAAAGCAACCTTTTATGCAAACAAAATGTATGGATTCATCACAATTTGAATTTTAAAATGTATTTTTTCTTGAAAAGGAATGCCAAGTTATATTTTCTTGTAAATGTAGCGTTATGTTGGGTGAGTTTTGATAAGAGCATTTTGGCTCTGAGCTGAAGCACTGATCTAAAGAAGACCTCTCCCCCCCCAAAGTTATCAGATTTCCTTAGCTCATCAGCTTGGAACTGGTTTGCATCAAAGTGACAGTTTTGGGGAGGATGGCACCGAGAAGAGGCCAAATAGGTTGGAATCCTGCTATGAAATGTTTGGAGAAAGGGGCCTGTAGGTGATAAAAACTCTTTGAAGTGGACGAGAGCCGAAATCCTGACATAGAGCTACAAACCCGGGCCAACCGGCATTTCCAAAAGATGGCATGGATTGACATCAGTCATAAATCAAGCCCCCCTCCAATAGGACACTGGGGTCTGAAACCGAAATCCAATCTCAAGAACTCAAGAACCAATCACCTATTGATCTGACAGACTATAAGGAACAGCGCACAATCTCTCTCTCTCTCTCTCTTGCACCTGAACCAGAAACTCGCTGCCACAGCTCAACCTGTAGCTCTGTTGCCAGAACCAGAACCAGAAACCAACCAAGTCTTTGCCGGCAACAGAAGAGTTAAACTGGGAGAAGGAGATTGAGCCATACGAAGAATTCTTTTAAAGGACTTTATTAAATAAAGAACTTTACAGACTGCGCTGCCCGCCTGTGCCCACCTGATCAGTGGAGTTTTACAGCTGGACAATTGACTAAGTCGACTGTATACGAAAGTGTCAGTCATTTAAATAGCTATTTGAGTCTTAAGAAACTTGACCCTTGGAACAAACAGGGCCCTGCTTTCCTCAAAGACTTTGTCTTCAAGTAACTACGGTGGAAACCTGCTTACAAAGAAGATTTTGTGCACAAACTTGGAGCATTCAAACCAGTGGAAAATCTGTTTGGAAAAGACTCTACTTTCGCGAAACCCCAACTTCCAGGTGCATCGACTGAGTGGAAGTTCTTGGACAAAGCCGAACCGGACTGCCTTTGTTCCAAACCACATGGACCTCGTGCCGTGTGCTGTTATCTGAGCCTGAAGACAGAGAGGCCTCTCTGCGACGAAGTTCAGATAAGTTTAACAGTTTGGAGTTCATCATTCATGACATTTGAGAAATCAATTAGAAATGTTAATCTGTGATTCATAACTCTAGAATGTGTAATATCATTTAGTTTTCTTAAATATAAATGTGTGTTGCATTAAACTGTTTTGTTGATAATTTTAGAAATAAAATCTGTCAACGCCGAGAAATATCTTCTCATTCCTGTTTAACTGTTTAGTCTGAAATTGACACAAGTTAATAGACATTAGATTATTGGTGGCCCTGCCTATCCTTGATCATTGAATAATAATCAGTTAAGGGAAATTGTGGTAACAAGTAATGATAGGATCTTTCTCGGCACCTAAACGTAAATGAGACTGATATATATATATAACGAGAAGTTACCTGACATAAATACTAACCTGCGTAGTTATTTAATGTCTGACTAACAATACTAATGAGAGACTCACCTTCGTCTTACTAACTGGTATTGTAGTCAATGTGTTTATAACCTTTTTTGTTTAACGATTTGTGTGTTATCATATGCGATCCCATGGTCTTTGATTTGGTCACGGAAGTGATTTGTCTTTGATTTGTTGATCTAGAGTTGAATTTTAATTAGTTTTTCCCTTTTGTATAATTAGTGTAGTGCTACATTTAGTCTTTGTTTTGAATAAATTTGACAATTTATATTTTTGGAATTGGTGTCTTTGTCCAATTATTACAGAAATTGAGTTCTACAAGATTCCAGGATTCGTGATAAGGTGATACTATAAATTCACTTCTTAAATTGAAATTTATAAGTGTACCTTATGCTACATAAATAATAATGTTTATTTACAAGCTAATCACACGTACTTCATGTTTACAGCCAATTATTTTAAAGTCATGACTTATTCATGTAATTTCCTAATGAACACTGCATGACCAGACCATTATAGTAAAGTCATACACTATTCATGTTATTTCCTAAAGAACACTAACTTATCAAACAATTATAGTAACGTCCTTAGTCTATGTGCAATAATCCAAGCTTGTGATTGGATACTTGATGTCATTTAATTCATAAAGCTATAAGCATTTTGATAAACTTTCACTGCGGGATTGCCCTGACACGTGATTCTTCCAAGCTTATAATAAAGTTTCTATTTGCTTTACCACACACACTTCTCCACTTTTTTATAAGGTTCTTCACTATTTAACATTTTCTTTCTCTTGATCTTTTTTGGCATATTTCTATCAAACCATTTTGTCCAATGTTTTCTGGTCCTCAATTTACAAAGTTTTGGTACAATTTTTTCCTGAGCCTACGAAGGAAGCCATTTCTGAAAAAAGCCCATGTAAAATGCAGTTTGGAATTTGCAAAAACATGTGGCAAATGATTCTGTGGTCCAATGAAACAAAAATTGTACTGTCTGGCCTAAATGTCTGGTACAAACCCAGCCTAACCCAGCACATCACACAGGTAACACCATGCATATTGTGAAGCATGGTGGTAGTGGCAGCATCATATTTTGGGGATGCTTTGCAGAAGCAGGGACTGGGAAGCTTGTCAGGGTAGAGGGCAAAATGAATGAGGCTAAATACAGGCATATCCTTGAGGAAAACCTGCTTCAGTCTGCAAAAGACCTACGACTGGGACAGAAATTCATCTTTTACCAGGGCAAGGACCCCAAGAATACAGCCAAAGCGACACTGGAGTGGCTTAAAAACAAGAAAGTGAATGTTCCAAAGTGACCCAGTCAAAGTCCGGACTTAAATCTGACTGAAACTCTGTGGCCAGACTTGAAGACTGATGTCCATCGAAGATCCCCATCCATCTTGGCAGAGCTTGAACATGAATATTGACCGTGAATATTGTATAATCCAGATGTGCAAACCTGGTAGAGAATTAACCCAAAAGACTCACAGCTTGAATTGTTGCCAAAGGTGGTCCAACCAGTATTGACTCAGAATAGTGAATACCTTTCTAACCAAGCCATTTCAGTTTTTATATTTTTCATTAACTGTTCTTTCACAATAAAAAATACTATTGCCTTTTCAAAATGTTGAGTTGGTTGTGTAAATCAAAGGAAGAAAAATCAAATTAAAATTCATCACAGTTCAACACAACATATTATGAAAAAGGCGGGTGAATAATTCCTATAGCCACGGTACATGGGGGATAGTGTACAACTGGACATTCTTTAGAATATGTTACATGAAAAAGCCCTGGCTGTGCAGGTGTGCAACACGCAATGCAATGTTTTGGTTTCCCTGTCTGCTGCTTCGTACATCGGAGGATTTGGCCTGGACTGACTGAGGGGTGAGCGACATGAAGCACATCTTGGAAAAGACCAAAAAGCACTTACACGTTAAAACCTGATTCAGAACGTGGTAAAGCTAGTGGTGCTGGGTAAAGCTAACAGATACTCAACCAGATGAGGGCTATTGCAACGGAATTTGAAACCACAATGAAGCGGTAGACAGGAACAGACATTTTGTCAAAAATCATTGTCTCAGATTTTGCCGGCCTTTGAGCTAGATCTGCACATTAGTAATGAGAGTGAAAGCTCACAAAACCCAGGAGTGTTTCTAAGTTTACTGAATTTGGTGTCAACATTGCATAGTCCTGTAAAGTTACACCTAGAGATTGCAACTGTGGTTAAGGGCACTTCCAAAACAGTTCAAAATGAACTGATAGACTGCATGTTCAGGGTAATGAAATAAGTAAATAAGTAAATAAATAAGCAATGCTAACTTATAACCGATGTTTCAACACAGTGCCAATTAGTCCTAGTCTTGAATTACGTGGAGAAATTATACAAAGTGCAGAAGTGTTTTTGTTGGCTTCCATACATTGCAGAATGCAAATGTCTTCCTCTGTTCTTCATAATAAGTTAAATGGAAACAACAGCTTCAATATAATATTAGTTTTTATTTTTTGTTACCCCTGGCAGTGTGTATCTGTTTGTGCTGTGTGTGTGGGGGGGTTTCTGTCCCACCTTACAAAACCCCCACCACCTGCCACAGGACAAACAGATACACACTGCCAGGGGTAACAAAAAATAAAAACTAAATACATAAATACATATTATATCATGTGAAAAACACATAGACTGGGTGGGATATAAATCACATAAATTAAGACAGCTCTGGACAAGAGTTTTATTGCCATGTAAAGCAAGATTAGATTTTTTTCAGATCTAATAGGAAAAATAATTAAATAAAAAGGGTTGTGAAAGTCTTATTGGCAAGAGATATTAGGTGGAATCTTGAAGACCTTTATGCCTGTATATTGACCATAACTACATTGACAAAATCAAATTTTAAGTAATTAACAGGATAGTCCCGTGTTCTAACTCGCAAGCAAGCTTATCACATGGATTTTTACATTTTGCCTACCTCAGTTCGACTCCAGCCCTCTTCTATGATCCACTGATTGCCACCTTCATGACCTAAGTCCCAGACACAGCCAAGAAAATCTCACCTGATCCAGGAAATTAACTATTCCACAAAGATCAATCAATCCTGCAGGCTCAACCCTCCTCTTACAGCCAAGCTTCACCACCTCTATTCACATCCATCATTGTTACAGCCTGATATCCTCCAGCTCATACTGGAGCTCCTTACGATGCCTGCACTGTAGCCTTGCTCCTGACTCACCAAGCTGCCTTCTCGTGGCTCAAAACAGAGGATCACCCTCCAACCGTCTGTCAAGAAATAAATAAACCGATTCACAAAGGATCCATCACTAAGCCCATGGCTCTCCTTCCTGTCTCTCCCACACATCAAAGACCAGACAGAATTTAGCACCACCTCACCCACTCCCATGGTCAGTCCATGGATCTTCTGTCATTGATCAGCACCTCCTCACTCCAGTCACAAATCCCCTTCCAGTCACTCCTGCCTATGAATAGCCAAACCCTTTTCAGCCATACCCCTGCCAGCTCACTCAAGTGGCCTGCACCGTCCCACTCCTGAATTCTCTGGCAGCCTGCTTCCAACCTCTGCCAGCAAGGCTCCCAGTTCACGGCACACACAAAATTGACTTCAATCGTCTGCTGCACAGCCCTCCACAACTCAAACCCACTTCTCCACATAGACCATCCCAGCTACTTTTAAGTCCTTGGCCCCAAACATCAATGATTGGACTGTTGCCTGCCTGCAAACAGTGTTTTGAATGCAGAACTCTTCAAAAAACTATTTATCTAAAGAGGTAAATCCCATGGTTTCCATTTCAACCAAAAAGCTGCTTCAGCCCCCCCGATGATCAAATCCTCTCTTGTCTCTGATTCTAGATAGGACCCAGGGCTACCCTCCTCCTTCTGTTATTTTGAATCCTGAACCTTTTACCTATTGTTAAATATCCCTGGCATTTAATCTCCAAAGCCCCACCCACCACACCTCTGAGCCCAGCAATGTTGTCTATGTCTTCTTTATAATTTTCCTGGTGACCATGCCTTAGCTCGCACAATTGGCCACAGTTTCCATTTTCACGCCCCCTGCTGCAACTGATCCGATTTGGAGAGGTTGAGCTTGAGGTGGTGCGAGTGCATCCAGGCGGAGATAGCAGACAAGCAGGAAGAGATGTGAGAGGGGATGAGAGGGTCAGAAGAGGGAAAAGACAGGAATATCTGGGCATCATCAGCGTAGAAGTGGTAGGAGAAACCATGGGATGCGATGAGGGGGCCCAGGGAGCGAGTGTAGAGAGAGAACAGGAACGGGCCCAGGACGGAGCCTTGGGGAACATTTGTGAGGAGAGGTTGGGGGGTGGATGAGGAGCCTCGACATGTGACTTGGTAGGTCCGGTCGCTGAGGTAGGAGGAGAACCAGGTGAGAGCAGTCCCAGAGATTCCAAGGTCAGCGAGGCAGGAGAGGAGGATGGAGTGATCGATGGTGTAAAATGCTGCGGAGAGGTCAAGGAGGATGAGGACTGAGGAGAGGGAGGCCGCCCGAGCACAGCTGAGGGAGTCAATGACTGCCAGGAGAGCCGTCTCAGTGGAGTGAGGTATGCGGAAGTGCGGATTGCAGAGGATCAAGGAGTGAGTGTTGGGACAGAAAGTCAGAGAGCTGAAGATAGACCGCCCGCTCAAGAGTCTTTGAGGGAAGGTGAGTAGGTAGTTCTGAGGAGAGGTGGCATCAAGGGTTGGTTATATACATAAGAAAGTTTACAAATGAGAGGAGGCCATTCGACCAATTGTGCACGTTTGGTGTCCATTAATATCTAAGTGATCCAAGGATCCTATCCAGTCTATTTTTAAATGTTCCCAAACTTTCAGCTTATACCACATCGCTGGGGAGTTTGTTCCAGATTGTGACAACTCTCTGTGTGAAGAAGTGTCTCCTGTTTTCCGTTTTGAATGCTTTGAAGCCCAACTTCCATTTGTGTTCCCTGGTGCGTGTGTCCCTGCTGATCTGGAAAAGCTCCTCTGGTTTGATGTGGTCGATGTCTTTCATGCAATAAGTTAGCCATTCTAATGAAATTAAGTGGCACTAATACACAGGGACAGATGTCTTGTATTTTCACAGTAGGGCACATTACTTTTTGTCCTAGATTTTCTCTATTGATTCTTTTCAAGCATTCAGGACTTATGGTCACCTAGAAATTAAATACCACAATCCACAAACTTCAACCTCCCAAGGTATATTTTTATAGGTTGAACCTCAGTATTTTCTGTCTAATCAAAAGTTATTGTTGAACAACATGTATGCTCATAGATGTCTCAGAAATAAATGCACTTTTTTCCCTTTGTAGCAATCAGCATATTGTGGATAGCTATGCACTCTGTACTAAAGCCTTTGTCCTTGCCATACCAGTGTAACATTCGCCTTGCCAGAGAACTGTCTCCATACCCCACCAGAGACATGTACACACAGAGATGAGTCAGTGTAACACCTGAAGGATTGGACTGCCTTACTGTCTTGCAACCCTCTTTCGAATTGGTACATGAAAGACACCAGGAACTTGGTTTCACTGCACCATCGTTCCTTGTTGCAGCAAGACTCCCTCGAGTCCCAACTGCATCCTTGTAAAGCCCTGATTATGTCGGCCAGCTTGTCAGCTTTTTATAAGTATCTGAACATTCAGTATTTGTCATATTAATCATTGTGAATGATTAAGTGTTGCTAATGAACAAGAGCATATTCATGTATTTTTGCATAATCTAGTTCTGTGATAAAAAAAAAAAATGTATCCTGAACCGGTGTTTAAGACTGATAAAACAAGATTAAATAACTAACCTATACAAACATATGAAGTTAAGGTTGGAGTATCAATATTTTATATTAAGAGTAACCTTCCTCTTATATATGTTGTAACCACTTTCTAAAGTATCTCTTATCTTATGTACCATAACATACAATATACCTTTTTTATAATAAAGAGTTGTTTGTAGAATTTGAACTTGTGTTTGTGTCTGATCTATTCTAAAGAATCAAGCTCTACTGGTCAAACGCCTTACAAGAGTTATTTAACTAGAACAAACAACTCTTAGTATTAAATTGCACTATACTATTATACAATGATGCAAGAAGACTTTTGCAAAGCAGCTTAAAAATGTCTTTAGATATTCATTAAGTGTGGTTTGGTGTAGATTCCAACAGCAAACCGAACTAAATTAAACAAACATATCACTGATGTCGTAGTTTAAATAAAGTTGTCTGTACCTGTAGTTACTGAAGAGTCTACCGATGCAAAAGATCATGTTTTGTAGATTTTGTTTGTTCTCCAAGGGCTATCCAGTACCTCTGAACTGAAAGTAATGTGGTGGAAGAAAATTTTGGAGTCCGGAGTTCTAAACAGAATTTATTACGTGCACGGGAGGAACAGCGCAACACAGAACTCAGGATTTTAGGCTTGCATGACACTGTTCCCCAAAAGTTTTAAGACAGAACAAAGCTTTTATACCCTCTCTGGGACATACGCCCAAGGGGCCTTAACATCTTACAAACAGTGTCTGAATGGTCATTTCTAATAACTAGCAGTGATTTCATTGGCATTCTAAACTAAGCCTTCCCATCTCATCAATATTATAATTATTACTCATGAATAATAATCATTAACCTCTACATTGCCAGTTGCATTGGAAGGTAATTTGCAGATAATATGTTGCAAGAAAGGAATGTGAACTGCTGTAACAGCACACCAAGGACAAAGGCAGGATAGGATTTCTATATTTTTCCCCCACAGTAATTATAGGTGATACAGGTAATCTGCACATTGTGAATTTCTCATTGGTGACATTGAGAAATGATCGCATTGTGAAATGTTTAAACACATTTAAAGTTCATTTTAATTATGTCACTGGATTTGTCTTCCGTAATGCCAGTTACATGATCAAGGCATACAATGACATTCTTCAAGGTTTACTGCCAGTACATTTGACTTTTAATTCCCACATAATAGACCTTACTTGCAATATCTGGGCATGTAATTTTCAGAAAGTTTGCAACCCTCAAAGTACTCTCCCTAATTGTGATGCATGGCAAGGGACTGGTGAATCTGATTCAGTGGTTTGACTTTTCCAGTTATCATTATCATTAACGTTATCAACGTTACATAAAACAGGTGTGGCACCATTTCTATGGTAACTGGCCCACAGTACTCAGTAAACTTACATTCTATTGCCTGAAGAAAAAGTTGAGGAGCAAGAGACATTAGGGGTTTTCCTAACCTGAGGGGAATTCTTTTATGCAACACTCTTAATTCATCCCCTTAGGTAAGGAGAAAATGTATTTAAGTGAACAACTTAAGAGAAGTACTTAAGTACTTAAATTGTTGCATGCACAAGGCGTAAATTTACACAACCGGCCATATGTCTTTTGTGCATGCAACAATTTCAAGGATTATATATGAAGTTACAGTTCATATAAGGAAATCATTAAATTTCAATAAATTAATTAGGCCTTAATCTATGGATTAATCTAAAGTCTCAAATTTTGAGGGAGGTGCAATTGGCATGCTGACTGCAGGAATGTCCACCAGAGCCACAGTCAGGGCAAGACCCTGGTGAGAACAACAAGCCACAGTTGAGTTTCCCTGAGACGGTTTCTGACAGTTTGTTCAAAAATTCTTCAGTTTCATCAGCTGTCTGGGTGGCTGGTCTATGGTCTAACCCACAGGTGAAGGAGCCGGATGTGGAGGTCTTGGGCTGACTTGGTTACATGTGCTCTGTAGTTGTTAGATGTACGACCAAATTCTCTAAAGCAATGTTGGGGGTGGCTTGTGGTAGAAATAATAACATTCAATTATCTGTCAACAGCTCTGCTGGACATTCCTGCAGTGTTGAGTTGTGTGACAAAGCTGCAAATTTAGAGTGGCCTTTTATTGTCCCAAGCACAAGGTGCACTCGTGTAATGATCATGTTGTTTAATCAGCTTCTTGATATGCCTCACCTGTCAGGTGGATGGATTATCTTTGCAAAGGAGAAATGTTCGATAACAGGGATATAAACACATTTGTGCAAACAATTTGAGAGAAATCAATTTTTGTGCGTTTGACAAATTTCTGGGATCTTTCATTTCACAAGGGTCCAACACTTTACCTGTTGTGTTAATATTTTTGTTCAATATAATATTCCTATAGTATCAATATTGTTGTTGTAAAATAATAATAGTAAAAAATGGGTCTTTGCTAGAAAATAACTAATAAGTTTCTTTTGAAAGAGGAAAAGATATTTGGGGACAAATGTCCCCAAAATGCATGCTACATGTATGCCCACCTGTATAGCATGAAATAAATACCATTCACACTGAAACAATTGCCGGCAAGGTCTGTGTGAATGGGTTATTGCCGACAAATCTTTGTCGGAAATTTTCCCGCAAGGGTCCTAGTCTAATTGGCAGCAATTTGCCAGCAACAGGTCTGTGTGAATGGAGCAGGAAAATGATTGCCGGCAAATTCAGTGTCAAGTCCTTCAAGTGCGTCAGCTAACTGCCGTAACCAATCAGAATAGGGGCGTATTTTTGCAAACACAGCATGACAAGGTTAAGCCACCTTTGAACAAGAACTTGTGATTGTAACAAGAAACGGATGGGGTTGTTGAAAACGGAGATTGAAAATAATATAGTCACAGCAATTCTGAATGTTATTGATGAACCAACAGGTTCGCATATGTAATGCTAACTATTGTCACACATTATATACCAATAAGTCATACAAAATATAATATCTCTATACAGGCAAACATGTAACCCTCTCACACTGCGTTTCAATCGAAATCGGTTTGGTTCGTCTGCTTTGAAACAATGTATCAGTCAGTGTGCTCGGCATTCACACTTGTCTTGTGTACAAACGTGCTCAGTTCGATTCACTTCCATGTTTTCTCAGGACTCCAATCATATTGCAATGATCAAGTGAGCTCGGTTCCTTCTGTATTAATAAAACATTGGATATTTACATTTTACATTTATAGTGCATATACGAAATGGCAGCATAACGCATACAATAACAAATACATATGACTCCATTGTGTTGTTTACTTGTATATTTCCTATACACGTGTGTAAATTTGAATTTGTAAATTGCATTATGCTTTGAACTGTACTGTAGTTCTGCACTTTGTATTGCTCTTATTTGTAAGTCGCCCTGGATAAGGGCATCTGCCAATAAATAAATAATAATAATAACAGGGTTGGAAGGGTTACTTTTAAAAAGTATTCCGTTACAGAATACTGATTACCTTGTTTTGAAAATAAAATGTAACCTAATGCAATACATTACTCCAAGTCAGTAACGTAATCAGAATACTTTTAGATTACTTTTGGAATACTTTTTTCAGTGGTCAGTGTTCGTCTGTTTGAATTGTGTCTGAGATCTCGAGGGTCCCCAAGGTGCTGGCGAAGTGTGGCCCGGGGGGGTTAAATTACAGAATGTATCTGCGACAATGGACATCAGTTTTGTAACAAGAATGCACATTACCATAAGACATTTATACATGGACAATTAATAACCGGATCAAAATAAAATGTGATGGGGCACAATATTCCAACTGAGGGGGCATTGCCCCCTTTTGCCCCCCCGTGGCTCCGGGCCTGATCTTGATACCCTTAATTTTTTTACAAACCAATATAAATCGGACATATCAATTATGTGTTAATGTCAAAGAAGGTGTATCACGTTCAGTCATTTTAATGCAGGAGTTGGTTTCAGTTTTCTGCTAATCACTGATATCGTGAAGTACGTTTAATGCTTATAAAAACTACAGTTTATTTTGTTCTATCTGTGAAGATACATGGATCAAGCAACTTGCTATAATAAAGGGGATTTAAATGCCATGCATGTTATCCATTTTTTTGTTGTCACCGGTTTCAATTCACCAGCACCAAAAACAAAATTTGAAATCAATGCAATTCATTATTTTTAAGTATCACCACGTGAGGAATGTTAAGCATCTTGTTTATGCAATTAAAACATTATTTATGTCTTACCTTCTTTTAAGTGATATCTATCGGTTTGTAAAAGTTTATAGGTTTGATATGTGAGGATCCCCTGAACGTGTACTCTCTGTTAAAGAGCACAGAACGGCATGCCACGGATAGGACTAGTTTATTCAGTTTGTGCGATTTGTTTTGTTTTAGGCTTTAAACATGTTGTGTGATGTTATTTTGGTATTATATTAAGTCTTTCATTATTAAGGTCACAGAAACAGCTAGGATGCACAGGAACTATTTGTAATGTACGTGGATGTATCTTAAATTGAGATAGGATAATTTATTACTGCAAATTCAAACTATCGATAACGTTTTTGGTTATACTATTTCCGTGCTGCCGTTTAGCTTATTATGCTTTCATAAAAATATGTAATTATTAAATCATATTTATTATAATTGTTATTAAAATGCCTATTTTCTACTCGAATGTCAAGCATAATTGTATTACAGTTGTGCACATTTAAAACATTTAATCTTACCTCCAGATGTTGTTTTTTTTAGATTTTAAGTTTAGTCCTCGGAAGTAGACAGTACATTGTCCTGTGGTAGGCACATCTTGTATTGCACTTTAATATTTGTTCCATTTTCTTTATTTGGAAGTGAACAATTGCCTGTAGTTCCACAAGTTAAATCCCTGCTCACACACAATGTTGCCACAACAGCCGCAGTTGTAGGACTGTGTGTTACTGGCTGTGATGCTGACTATATAGCAGCTCCATTATGCTGCTTGTTGCAGAATGGTGCCGAATCACCCGCTCTTAAATAAAAACAATGTTGCAAAAATACGACAGGCAGGCCCCTTCGGATGTCCTTACACTTGTACACTTTAATGTAAATGATGTATAAGTAATGAGTAATCTCTTACTCTTTTAAAAAAGTATTGGTAATCAGAATACTCGTATGACAGGAGTAACTTAACGGAAATACAAGTCAAAAATCTAAATACTGTAATCTGACTACGTAACGACGCTACTTGTATTCCATTACTCACCAACCCTGAATAATAATGAAGGCAATAAAGTTATTACATGTAGTCTAACACATTTGACTACTTCTGATACAACCAAATAATACATGAGCGCATTCACATTGTGCAGAATGTGCGCAGATCTGACCAGCAAACAATTCATTTTCACAATCTATGACAAAAGTCTGAATAGTGACCACATCCAATTGTCTATTTGAACACACAATATGCAGTTATTGAACACAACAATAGGCTACTATATTTGAGAATATTATAATCAGGGTTGCGCTGCCGAATGTTGATTGTTTTGCCTATATAAAAATATATAACAACACAGTAGTGTGACCTCTCCTAAATATCCATCTTGGAGTATTTTACTGCTACTGCCATACCTTTAAACCGGGAAATGATCAAACTTGTACAAACTCGTCCAGATTATGGGTCCGTGTCTCCTGTCCGAATCCACTGACTTCTGTACCGTCTGGTCCCCATGGCCACAGCGCTCTTGCCATCAATCTTGCTGGCAATCGTTATGACATCATTACGTAATAACTTAAAACTGCGCCATTACGTAGAATACACAATAACGTTTCTCAAATTGACTGGCCATCTCAGTGGAAAATATGATTTGACATTTGATAGTTTAGATTTGTTTGTTTATTATCACATTTATATTTGTAAAAGTAATATAAGCACAACACATTTTATAGGATCAGATATTTTTATTTTTAAACACAACACATTGAATTATTGAACAATTACACATTATTGAACAACTACATTTTATTTATTTTCTCATTAACTAGATATTGCAAGCATATCTGATTTGCAGTACGCACAGTATGCCTGACAATCATCCCCAATTACTGGCTTCAGCGACCCTTTAAATTCAGGTACAGACTCCCACTCTTTTCTGTACTTCTGGCAATACAATTTTGATTGAGACATGTTGATTGATGTTGTAAGTTCTGTTCAAGAGCAAATATTCATGACAAATTATATTAATTGGGTTTGTCTCATCGAACGCATACTACTGCTGCTGCATTCAGCCAAAAATGATTTGCAATTTGCTGAAATTGCTGCTGGCCTGCTGCTGCCTGTGTACGAGCTGAGCGCCTGCTGCTGACATTACTCACAATGCACTTTTGCAGTCAGGCACGTGTGTTGTGACTGAGTGTGTGACAGAGAAAATAGTTTTTGTGTAATTTAGAGGGAACATGCGTGCATTTTAGCATTTGAGTCACGTTTCAAAAGTTGCTAAAAGCTGCAAATACATTTTTAAAAGTAACTAAATTTGTTGCTAGGTGCTGTTTGAAGAACAAGTTGCCAGGGTAGTCTGAAAAGTTGCTAAATCTAAAGTTGGCATCACTGGTTAAGGCCTTTGTGGCTACAGGTCTGCTCGGAGTCTCTTAGTTCTCTTTGTTCTTGGCTTTTTACTCCAGCTTGAAAACAATGTTAAAAACAACTTTTTGATTTTTCATTATAAATTCATTATGGATGGGCACATTTTTTTTCTTTGTGTTGTCATGGTTTTATACTTTAGTTGCTTAAAATAGCCAATTACATAGTGGATGCAGGCTACTCTCCCACAAATCCTTAGCTTTGCACATAGAACTAGTCTGATGCTGTAATTTATAGGGTAGTTATGAAGTTGATATGCCACACCAGTCAGGTGGATTAATTAATTTGGCAAAGGACAAATGCTCACTAACAGGGATGTAAACACATTTGTGCACAGACTCTTAGAGAAATCTGCTTTTTGTACGTATGGAAAAAAGCCACCCCAAATCAGTCTGGAATACCGTAAAAGGCCTCATATCCCTCTAGTGTGTAGCTAAATGGGGAAATTCAAATGAAACCTATTGACAAAGCCAATAATTTTGCAGACTTGAAAATAAGGTGAACAGTCTCAGTCATCTTGAAAAAGAGAGGGGCATTGCATATTCTATTGTCCAAATCATGGCATCAAAAACCTGCACCTACCGGTGAAGTGCTAAAAAAGTGCTAGTCACCTAGGCTCGATCTTATTGATACCAAACTACTTTGACTAGCAGCACTTAATATTGCAGGTCCAATAAAATATATCTTCAGCCTCCCATTACTCCAAGGAAAGTTTCCTCATTAATGGAACCAGGCAAAATTGTATCCAATTCCAAAAGACAAAAAATAACCATTTATGGTATCAAACACCGATTAGCCTACTATCATCTTATAGCAATTCTCAGTAATCATATATTTAAATACATAGAAAAATATATACAACCTCCATGAAGTTGGCACCCCATGTGTTCGGAATATGAATCAAAACATATGAATTCGTTTGTGCTGCATTTGTGCTGGTTTGTGCCGCAAAAATCATTTGTGCCAGCTTGGTTCCCGAGATATTAAAGATTATATTTTATGAGCTGTTACGTCACTCAGCACCCCATCAATGTCCAACGTTTGTTCTACGTTTGTGCCGTATTTGTTTTCATCAGTGCAGTTATAGTTTTTTAGATATTCATTTTTTAATTATCAGCGATGATGTCACCTAGCACCCCAACAAACTCCAAATCGATCCGAAGTGGTGTCTTTCGTTTGTGCTACGTTTGTGCTGGTTTGTGCAGCAAAAACAATTGTTTGTACCAACATGGTTCTTGAGATATTACACATTATATTTTAATCACTTAACAGTGGTCTCTGTCCTTTATGCTACGATTTTGATGATTTGTGTTGTAAAATGCATAGGCTATTTTGGCCGTATCCGGCTTCAAATGCGTATTCTGCTTCAATATAATTCTGCTCATATGTTGCAGTGCAATTGCACAACAGGGTTCTTTATTCGGCTGCCTACAGCAAAGCAGGATAGTCGGGTTCGGGCTGCCGACAACACCAATCAAGCAATGTTTTGCTTTAATAATAATTAAACACGTTATCAATGCATACACTTCTCCATGTCTCATTTTCGTTGTTTAGTACTACTTAATTTCTTATAGGTTTAAGCCTAAACCCCTACCACGAAACCACCAACAAACACTTGAAACCATGACAACAAGAATAAACTTTCAGTTCAGAAATTGTTACCTGTTATGAGCAGGTTCACTATTCCATTCTGGGTACAAGGATGTAGCCTATAACTCCATGCAAACCCTATACAATTGAAAAGGTATATTTTTTGCACCAGACATCAGTTATCCAGGGCAACTTCTTACTAGACGGTCAATGCTATTCACGCATTGTAAGTTGTTTCAATCTCATTGTATTAAAATTGGTCTCCTTTATTTAATAAAAAGTTGAGCCATGTACACTAATAAAACAGTGGTCAGCATAGCACGTAGACATGTGATAATGAAAGAAGCTGATTTAGACAGTCCAGAATTAGGAATGATTCAATGCACAAACCAGCACAAACGTAACACAAACAAATGACACCACTTCAGATTGATTTGGAGTTTGATGGGGTGCTAGGTGACGTCATCGCTTATAATTAAAAAAATAATATCTAAAAAACTATAACTGCACTGATGAAAACAAATATGGCAAAATAATAACTCGAGAAATAAAATAGCACAAATGTTTATTTTAATGGCACAAACCAGCACGAACGTAGCACAAACAAAAGAGACTATTTTGGTGCATTTTGGACATTGATGGGATGCATATGTTTTGATTCATATTCTGAACACATGGGGTGCCAACTTCACGGAGGTTATATTAAAACATACCAACATGCATATCATAAGAATCTCTTGAATGCAATAGCCCTGGTTGATATAACAAATCAATGGTTAATGTCACTTGACCAAGGCAAACTTGTAGGTGTGCTGCTTCTTGATTTTAGGCTGCTTTTGAGCTTGTTGATCACAATATACTGTTATTGAAAAATCATTAAGATTGTTAGAGTTCTATCTTGTCAGCAAGAAGCAGTTTACATTCATAAATGGTGCCTATTCTGAACTTCGGAAGTTTGTGTTGTCTCATGAGGTAGCTGCCTAGGACCTCTTATTTACTTGCTGTATACGAATGATCTACCTCTAGTGCTCTCTCATTCTACCACAACCATGTTTGCCGATGATACCACTGTCTAAGTTTACAAATGAGAGGAGGCCATTGTTTGGTGTCCATTAATAACTAAGTCATCCAAGAATCACGTCCAGTCTATTTTTTAATGTTCCCAAATTGTCGGCTTCAACCACATCGCTGGGGAGTTTGTTCCAGATTGTGACAACTCTCTGTGTGAAGAAGACTGATTTCTGTCTTGAATGCCTTTTAGCCCAATTTCCATTTGTGTCCCTGTGTCTGTGTGTCCCTGCAGATCTGGAAAAGATCCTATGCTTTGACGTGGTCAATGCCTTCATGATTTTGAAGACATGGATAAGGTTCCCACATAGTCTCCTCTGTTCCAGGGTGAAAAGGTTCAGTTCCCTCAGTCTCTCCGAGTATAACATTTACTTCAAACCTGGAATAAGTCTGGTTAAATTCTATACTTTTGACAATATACCCTAGCATTTTGTTGCACTTTTGAAAGTGATGAGTCCACATAAACTCCTAGGTCTTTCTCAGGGGTTACTTATTCTAGTTCTATTCCCCCAAGGTGTAATTATAGTGGACATTTTTATTACCTGCATGTAATACCTTGTACTTGTCCACATTGAATTTCATCTGCCAGGTGTCAGCCCACAACTGAATATTATCTAAGTCCCTTTGAATAACCTAAGCTGCTGAGATTGTATCTGCTGAGCCACCTATTTTACTATCATCTGCAAATTTGACAAGTTTTCTAACTATCCCAGAGTCCAGTACCCGTATGCAGAAAACATCTCAGAATTACTCCTAGGAATCAAAAGTAAGTTTAGGAGTAAAATTACACCTCGCTCAGAGTAGGAGGTAGAAGTTAGTCATAAAGTCTCTTACACCTACGTTTAGCTGGGAGTAGGATCCAATCCTAGGAAAAACTTTGAGCAAATGTTCACAACAGTTTATACGGCTCACAGTGATGTATTTTCATCATTTTGGAAAAAACTAAAAAAGATGAGATCACATGTAGACAAGCAGAAGTGAAAAGACAACTATGCGACTATGTTACGCTAACTCAGCCTTTTATTTGTTTATAATTTGACACAAAATAACAAGTGTTTCGCACTCATTCCTTCATTACGAAGACGTTAAGGTGCTACATAGAATTAAAATGCTACATTAATTTCCAATCATAAAATATACATTATTATTATTATTATTATTTATTATTTACTCCTTAGCAGACGCCCTTGTCCAGGGCGACTTACAAAATGTGAAACATCTTACATTTAATACTATTTATCCTTCTGTTGTACATAGTAAATTGTCCTATGGGGTATATTCATCAAGGGTTTGACACCGATTTGCTATTTCAGACACTTTTTCTGTATTGAATAAAATAAAAATTATGCTTTGTATGAGTGGATAACTTTATACTTGTATTTTTGTTAAAAAAAAAATCGGATATAGAATAGTTGTAATGTAAAACCCTTGATGAATATAGGATAGTATTGATTATGAATTGATTAGGCTAGCATTAGGCTAGCATTGATTATATAGGCATAATCATTAATTATGAATGCAGCTTGTTTTGGGGATATTTGCCATGCAGTAGTGGGGAGATCAATACACTGTCGGACAATCTCGGGTGCTGTTAATGTCATTATGGTTTGATGGAAAATTCTGCTTATTGAAGTCAGTGATGATGGTCCCAAATCATCACTACTACATTGTTTCATTTTCCCTGTTGCCAGACATCTCTGCTGACAGTGGTGGAAGAAACTGCATTTCTGACTTGTTCAGTAAATAAGTATATTCAATTTCTGGCCAATCTATATCGTCACAATATCTCTTCATCATTACACCGCTGTAACACATCTTTCACGGAAGGGGCGCTCAGTCGTCTTCTCATTGCTGCCATCTCCCTACTCCTAACTAGTTAGAGGACCTCATGAGGTATTCTAAAAATGAATAGCTTTTAATCATAAGAGTGAAAATAGGACCAAATTGACGTCATCCTCAGATATTTCAGGCACTTAGGACAGATTTCTCACTCTCAGACGGTTTATGAATACAGGTGTAGATCTTAATATAGATTAGGAAAAGCACAGGCCCTAATACTGATCCCTGTGGAACTCCACTAACACCCTCACTCCAGTTAGAAACAACTCCTCTTATCGACACCCTCTGTTTCCTATACATCAACCAGTTCATAATCCATCTACTTACATTACCCTGAATGTTTACAGCTTCCAATTTTGGTGTGGAACCTTATCAAAAGCTTTTTGAAAAATTAAGAATATATCATATGCTTTCATGTAATCTACAGCTGCAGTTGCATGTTCAAAAAATTATAATAAATAAGTAAGACATGATCTGCCTTGTCTAAACCCATGTTTACTATCTCCAAGAATATGGGTTTCATTAAGATGCTCCTCTATTTTCTGTTTAATATTTTTACAAGTAATGCAGGTGAGACTGATTGGGCTGTCATTTCCTGGCTCAATTTTGTCCCTTTCTTGTGGATAGGTTTCCAAGCACATCATCTGTTCTAAGTGTCAATTGGCATATTTTAATACAAAATTTCCCTCATTACTATAAGTACTTTTGGAAATACACCATCTGGCCCAGGTGATTTTTCGTTTTTAATTCTGCTTTAATTCTCCTTTAGTACCTCCTCTTCATTAATCCAGATCTGTCTTTTGACAGATCGTTTGACTGGACTGATTGTTAACCTGTGGCATATCTGTTTTTTCTTTTGTGAAAACCTCATATACTCATTGAGAACATTGAAGCCACATCTTTTTAATTTTCTAAGATACTTACATTTTAAGCCTCTAGCCATTTCACTTCCTCATTTATTGTCCTTTTGCTGTTATAATATTGAAAATAGCTCTTTGCATTATTTTTAGCTCCAAGAGCTATGTTTCTTTCTATTTCCCTATTTGCTTTCATGATCCCTCTCTTTACATCTCTTTGCAGTTCAACATATTCTTTGTATTTTGTTTTGTCTCTATCCCTTTTGTATGTACTATACAGCATTTTGTTTATCTTGATATTTTTTTGCATAATTCTATTAAACCATTGGGCCAATGTTTTTTGGTCCTCAATTTTTGGTCCTCAAGTTTTGGTACAAATTTCTCCTGAGCCTCTAGTAGTATATTCTTGAAATATAAGCATCCATTTTCGACTGAATTTGCATCCAGTGTGCTCCAGTCTAACTAAGTGCCACCTCATACCTTCAAGGTTTGCTTTTCTAATATTATTGACCATTGTTTTAGACTTGGTCCTTGTTTTTTTAAAATATGCCTCAAAGCTAACCATATTGTGATTGCAGTTCACCATTTATTCTAACTAATGTCACTTTATCTTTATCTTGGTCATTTCTCTGGTTGGTTCCCTGAAAAATTGAGTTAGAAAGCATTCATTTACCATCTCAACCAATTTCTGCTTCTTTAGTCCTAACCGGGCTTTCACAGCCTATGTTTGGGAAATTGAAATCTCCCATGATAACAGCCACATCCTTGCTACATGCAGTCCTGATTACATTGTACAATGCAACATTTATCCGACTATTTGAATTGAGTGGTCTGTAACACACTCCTACCTCTAATCCTCCGGATCCTTTATTTAGAAGTTTAACATACCAAATTTCTGTTTCATTAGCAAGATGTAATTTGAGTTCTTCTGCCTCAGTGTCAATGTGATATATAATGCTACCCCACCACCTCTTCGATTATGCCTGACTCTCCTAAACTGTGTGTATCCTTTCAACTTGTACAACCCCAATTCCGAAAAAGTTGGGACAGTATGGAAAATGCAAAAAAACAAACAAAAAGAGTCATTTGAAAATTCAATTCACCCTGTACTATATTGAAAACAGATTATTAACACATTATTTGATGTTTTACTTTGTGAATTTAATTTATTTTTGAAAATATACACTAATTTCAAATCTGATGACTGCAACACACTCCAAAAAAGTTGGGACAGTCGACTATTTACCACTGTGTAACATCACCTTTTCTTTTAATAACACTTATTAAGCGTTTGGGCACTGAAGACACCAGTTGGTTAAGTTTAGCAAGCGGAATTTTCCCCCAATTCATCCATTATGCATTTCTTCAGCTGCGCAACTGTACCGAGCCTTCGTTGCCTTATTTTGCGCATCATAATGCGCCTCACATTCTCAAACGGAGACAAGTCAGGACTGTAGGCAGGCCATGCTAGCACCCTCACTCTCTGCTTACGCAACCATGCGCTTGTAATCCGGCAGAATGTGGTTTGGCGTTGTCCTGCTGGAAAATGCAGGGCCGTCCCTGGAAAAGATGACGTCTGGATGGCAGCATTAATGCATTAATGGTGCCCTCACAGATTTACAAGTTACCCATGCCATGGGCACTGACACACCCCCATACCATGACAGATGCTGGCTTTTGGACCTGATCTCCCATTGTCAGAGCTCCCTGTCCCACTGGTCCCAAGTTTAAAAGATCATCAATTACTTGCACATACGCTCTTGGTTGTCTCTTCTAAGGTGTGTGCTCGCTCTTTTCTGTTGTTACAACCTATTGTAATCCAGCTGTTCTCTACACTTTCCAGCTCTTTTTCTTGGTCATGCTGTACATTCTTACCTTTCTCATTATCATGCAGTATGATTCAGTTAAATGTCTGTAAATAGCAAATTAAAGGAATATGGCTTAGGATTAGAATTATTGGGAGGTAAATGAATATCAATATGGACAGAAGAGGCAATTAAAAGGAATTTGCTGAACTCTGCTGAAATGCAGAGTTTGGTCATAACGAAACCCTGAAGCCATTGCCAGCAAATTGCACACACAATGGCCAGCAAGAATGTAGACTTTAAGATACGAACGTCAAGTAAACCAAGTGAAGTGGCTCAAATGGGGGCTTGGAAAGTGCCTGAAGAACTGTCAAGACATGCTGGAGGCCCAGAAACAATGCCCATTGATGTGGAGAGCCTTCTGGGGCTCCATCCACACACTGTGAACTCCTCTCCCATTCCATGTTGGAAGCATCTGTTTTTACACATGCACCAGCAGAGCATTAAACCATGCCTGCATAGGCCTTATCCGTAGAAGGCCCAGGGGAAGGGCCTCTGATATCTACACACAACCAAAAGAGGGAGAGACAAGAGTGGATTGCAGCAACTCTCTCGGTGGACAGGGATCCGGTCATGGGATCCGGTCCAGACACAACCAGAAATGTCACCTGTAGCATAATGGGTCTTCTCACAGTTGACTAATAGGCCCAACTTGTGGAGATAGTTGAAGACCAATGCTGAGTGTGATGCTACAAGCTCTCGTGAGTGGTCACAGATCAGCCAATTGTCTAGACAAGGGGTGACCAAAATTTATGCTTGGTAGACCATTTGGCTGCAGGCCAAACAAAAACAGCCTTCCACAGTCAGAATTCTACAACTCAGTTGTAATACTGAATAATTATGACTATATGCAATTTATAGGTTTAAGTAGTACTGTACAAAATTTTAGTTTTGACAGAAGTGTTGTAATATTAATATAATTTACAATTTTGTTAGAAAAGGATCATACATACTCAGGATGAGGTTTTACCATTTAATTTCATAATTTTTTTTACATTCATCACACCCATGGTTCAAGGTTGGCTTCATGAGAATCACCCGCTTACTGTGCTTGCTAGTTGTGCTTAATGCCTTTTTGAGAAGAATGCATATTTGTTTTCCATAAAGCAAGCTTAAGCCTAAAATATTCTTTAAAATGTCCAGTATCCCCAGCATGTTTGGAGCAATAGACTGTATACATGTGCCTGTATAACTTCCCATGTATTCTGAGCATATTTAAATAAACAGAAAATACACCAGTTCTGTGAATCCAAGTGATTTCTGATTCAAATTTTTGTAATAATACAAAATTTGGAATAATAAGATGCCCTGTATTTGTAAAGAGTGATTTCTGAATTTAGAGTCCAAGGGAGGATTGGCCCTTCCAAATTTCCAATTATATTACTGGTCTGCTAACATCTGCAGTGTTTTGTATTGATGGAACTAGACTCCCATCTAGACAGGCCTGAGTGGTTATATTTGGAAGAAAACTCCTTTAAAATCTCCTCTCTGTCTGTTCTTTTGTGTTCTCACTTCCACTATGTACAACTAAATTTACTATAAACCAACTTGTACGTCATTCTATATGGATCTGGGCTCAGTTTAGGCAGCACTTCGGGCTACAATCTTGTTCAATTCATGCTTCCATAGACAATAATCATCTATTTCCCCACTCAGTGCAGGATGCTGCTTTCCATACTTGGCACAATAAGGGAATTTTGCATTTCAATAATGCAATTACTATTCAAAATATTGCCTCATTTGAATTGTCACAAAAATTTGATTTACCTCGTATGCATTTCCTTCGATACTTGCAAATTCTTAATTTCACATGTAATACAGATGGCCAGATTTTATAATTAAGCGTCCCCTCCACTAAGTGTGAGAGCTTCTTCCCACACTTCCCCAGTTCGACCCAAGAGGTCATCATCTCCCGAATTCAGAATAGCTTCCCAGACATTCCATTCCTCACCACCATTTGCACTTTGTATTGCTCTTATATATCCTGGATAAGGTCTGCCAAGAAATAAATAATAATGTGCGCATGTTTCAACGTTCCCTGTCTCTCACTGCTCTAGCTCTTCATCCACTGACAACTGCCTCACATCCACCTATATACTGTATCCCTTTGCTGCTCTCACTCATTGCTAAGTCTTAATTACTCCTTGTATAATTTCCAAGCCTTATATCCTTGTTTTGCCTTCCTTCTTACCTTCTGACTTCCGACTCCTTTATTTTCGACTTTATACATGCAAACAAGCGGCTGCTTCTTTGTTCCATTCATTTTGGTCCTGTCCCAGGTTGACCCCTTTCTGTTCCTCCAATTGTGAAACTCTTTCCCAGAAATTAAGTATACCCAAAATTAGTATACTCTCTAATTATTGCACTTTTTGGTTTGTCTCAAATGCAGTCTGACACTGTAGCCTATGCATCTTTGTTGGCTAGACACCACATTTTATTTTGCTGGAGGCAAGCTGCACCACCTATGTTTCTCCAATGGACTGGCAGTCTTATGCAGATGCTTCAGTTGTCAAAAATCAAATTCATACTCCGTGGATCCTGTGACATGTTTTATTTGGCCTGGCAGCCTTTCTTATCCTAGTTTGAGATGCTCACATTTCCCTAACTCTCCTTACTTCCTTGCACTAGTGGAGGTGGAGTGTGACAAGCTTCTTCTCTTCTTCTTCTTCTTTCCCTGCAATGCCCCCCATTTTTATCTTAATTGTTTCCCTCTTTTCAATGTATGTTCTTTTGCAATTATTATTGCTAATATTATTATCTCTCTCTCCATGGCGTTATGATTAATACATATGTGTGTTTTATGCCAGGCACACTTTATTGTATTGACGCATGTTATGAAATGTATTCTGCATTGTTTCATAAACCTCAAAATTAAGAAGAAGAAGAAGAAGAAGAAGAAGAAGAAGAAGAAGAAGAAACTGTCTTCAAATTAGTGCTGCATAAAACAGCTTTTCCGTTATTTGGATGGTTGTCTGGGAAGGTTATAGAATGACTTATGTTCTTGACATTTAAACCTGAATAACAGCTGCCAGTATGTATTGATGAATCAGCACTGTGTAGGAAGGAAATAGGGGAAATTCTTCACATCACATTTTTAGGGATGCTCTCTAAATCAATTTCTCTCTTTTTTTGCCCAAAACTTATTTTTTTGTACTTACAACCTCACTCTCAATCACTCTCAGAAAAATTTCAGATAATTAGTCAAATAATAATTCTGTATAGCGTTACGTCAAATGATACCCAAATTGACCTGCTTTTGCCATTTGTTTGCACTCATGTAACTGTATAGACCAACTTCATTTAGAAAATGTCACAATATGGTGAAAATGCATGTGTGAATATCACAATCTTTCTAAGGCACAACAAATATGTTAATTGCGAATTTATTAACAAAAGATTCCAATTGTTATTATTTTTTCTGTTCTTCTCTGAAAACACATTTGGCTGGTATGTATCATACCTCGATGGTAGATAGCAGTGTGTTAAGGTCAATGTTGAGCGGTCGCCCATCTGAAGATGTATAATAGGTGTTCCACAAGGTAATTTTGTGCCCCATGCTCTTTACTTTATATATAAATGATTTTAATGAAATCTGCAGATGGCACTGTCAGCAAAGACCCCTTACATGACAGTGGAGGCATTAACAAATGGACAAATGTCTCTCAATGCCTTGAAAAATATTATCTGACTCTGAAGCATAAAAAACTGTGTCAATGTGCTTTTCCATAAGAAAGAAAATTGAAGATAATTTTGTAGTCAAGATTGATCAAGTGGAGATAGAGGCAAGTCAGTTATTTTAAATGTGTAGGTATCATTTTGAACTCTCAATTGAAATTTGATAATCATATTAAGAAACTTTGCAAAACTGTCATTACAAATCTAAACTGTTTTTTGAATGATAAGATACTAGGCAGCTATGGAATTCTCACATTTATCTTATTGTGTTACAATATGGAGCCAAGGCTCCCAGTCAACAATCAAACCTACGGCATTAGATAATGAAACCAGATGCCTCAAATGGCATCGCTGTATCATTATAAAAAGTATATTCTGCTTAGGTTTGACATTTTTATCAAATTTTCATTGATTACATTATTTTTTAAATGTTTGAACAATCCTGCCTCAGCTATATTATGCCAATTTGTTTCAAAATTTAGTAGCGGGGGAATCGTCACAAGAGGCTTTTGGTGAAGGGCAATTGCAGAGTGGCACAATGTAAAAGAACTTCTGGTCAGTCATCTTTCTCAATCAAAGGCACACAGGAATACTTTACCAATTGAAATGAAAACACAAATATAATTAAAAGATTTTAACACAAATGCTAAATATTGGCTTAAACAGAATCAGACTTGTAATAATTGATCCACATGGATATATGCATATACACCAATCAGCCATAACTTAACCAGTTCTGATGCTCACGTGCCCATAGTAGGTGCTTTTGGCATTGGACAGGGCCCAGCATGGGCACCCTGACTGGTCTGACTGGTGTGTTGTGACACCTTTCTATCAGAACCAGCATTAACTTTTTCAGCAATTTGAGCTAGCTCGTCTGTTGTATCGGACCACGCGGGCCAGCCTTCGCTCCCCACATGCATCAATGAGCCTTGGCCGCCCATGACCCTGTCGCCGGTTCACCGCTTTTCCTTTATTGGACCACTTTTGATAGGTACTGACCACTGCAGACCGGGAACACCCCATAAGAGCTGCAGTTTTGGAGATGCTCTGACCCAGTCGTCTAGCCATCACAATTTGGCCCTTGTCAAAGTCACTCAGATCCTTACGCTTGCCCATTTTTCCTGCTTCTAACACATCAACTTTGAGGACAAAATGTTCACTTGCTGCCTAATATATCCCACCCACTAACAGGTGCCATGATAACAAGATTATCAGTGTTATTCACTTCACCAGTCAGTGGTCATAATGTTATGGCTGATCAGTGTATATAATATGCATATGTATTGTGAGCCATGGAGGCACAACCATCAGGAGACAGGTGGCGGGTCCTGGCCTGCTGGCCCCAAGTCCAGCCCACAAGGCCATCCACCAGGGCGACACTGGTGGAGAAAGCGGGCTCCATCAGGAAGAATGACCAGGTAAGATGTAAGATGCCACTTTCTTGTATTCATAAATGTAACTGCTATGATGTAAAGGTTTGAAGTTTGCTATTAGTTGGCGGGTCAATGCGTTTATTTAATTTAGCCCTTGTTATAGATCTAAGTCGCTGGCTCCTTCTTACACAGGGGAGTGATCATGTCACCAGATAGCTCCAATGCCTTCCATATAATAGTAATACCATTATTATTATTGACCATTAATATTAGTAAGCTACAGATAGGTACTGGTACTGCAGATAGAATGCGAAAAAAACACTTAATGTGAAGCTTCTGCTTATCAATATCATTATATTATGGCCAAATTGTAGTGAAATATTAAATCCAAACAAGCCAAATTCACATTAAAAAGACTATTTTTCAAGTTTTTTTTTTCTGGGAGGGTGTGGGGTGTGCTTTTATATTGCTGTAGCAAATCCAACAAAATTCAGCAATACATTAATTTGCTGTCTTTTGGAAGACCAAATTTTATATAAAACCTCAAAGCTTTTGAAATTGTACACAAATTGAAGAAATTAATAAAATGGTTCAATCAGGTGCACACAAACATATTATATTTAACAGTAGAAATAATATTACCATTGATAACAATAATAATAATAATAATAATAATAATAATAATAATAATAATAATAATAATAATAATATGATGATGATGATGATGATGGAATTGTGTAAGAGTTGTTGTTGTGCAAAACTGTTGGTCTATATAAAAACGATAGAACATACTTCTGTAAATCAATAATTACAATTAAAATTAAGTCAAAACATTTATAAAATGCCATCATTATCCAACTGTGGTAATATGGTCATTACTGTGTAATGATATGAAAGTACAGTAATATAATAATTCACATCATGCTTATGTAATTTTCAAATATCAAGGACAGATGTCTCACAATAGCAATAGCATCCGATAGTATGTTGAATATTTAATTGAATATTGATTGAATATTTCCCTTGTTCAAACAAAGTATAAAGTATAGTACAGTGCAGTGTACAAATACATCTCACCCTGGAAAGACAACCATCACAATTATTTGTTCTAATATTTAAACTACATTTACATATTTATATATATATTAACAGTGTTCTAAAAGATTGAATGCAAATGTAGGCTTTTCCCTTCCTACTCGCATTAAGTTTAGCACACAAATTTGCCCATAACACACAGAATTCAATAATTCTCCTGTTCCTAAGGATAATATATTTGTGTTTGAATTCATGCACATTGAATGCACATTTTCCCCATTTGTTTTTCTAATAGTTATTGATAATACAAATATTGTTAAATTATAAATTAATTAAATTATAAATAAATTATGAGTGTTATGGACACATTTTAGGCTCAGATGGGAAGGTTGTACAGTGAATGTATAGTGTGTGGGCATTAAGTCCCAGATCAATTCAAACCACGCCATTCAAGGCACACCTCCGAGCATTGCACACCACACAGCTCCACTCGACATCCGCGACATCCGCTCTGCCAACCGATTTCCCGATGTGGGAGTTTTATACACTCTACTGTTTTCACAAAGGGCATACATCAACATAATAAGCTCATGTACACAATGAGCCCCGTTACACATATGTATAGGCCAGTGGTTCTCAAACTATGAGACCCCCCATGGAGGGGCACGAGTAAAGAGCTGAATGGGAGAAAAGTATAAATGAGACACATGGGATCCGACAACCGTTCATTGCCACCCCTGCTGAAATCAAATTGGATTAATTGATTCCTTTTACATTGACCAATCTCTGTGAAACTACTTTTTTCACACTTACATATCTTAAAAACAAACTACAGTCACGACTCACAAGAGTCAAAATCCGGTCTCGGTTATTGGATTATTTCATATCAAATAATGGCCAATCAGAATTTGAATTGTCGCGTAGCACCGTCTGTGAGCCGCTTCTTGGTAGTTTTAGACCACAGAACACAGCAGTTTATGTTAGGTGTTAATTATGGCAAAATAATAACATACAAATAACTTTCAGGTTCAAAATGACAATGAGTAGTGGGAAACGATCCCACCAGTAATGTTTTATGCAATCATTTGGAAATGCATTAACAAAAAAGTAAATGGCACAAGCTGTGACCCAAATGTATACAGGGGCACCAGCCAAAAAGATTGGGAACCGCTGGTTTAGGCCAATGTAAGGATTAACACTAGAGCATATGAAGAAACAGTATTAAAATAAACGTTACACAATAAACTGTGTAAACTGATGTAGAAATTGGTATGTACATATCTTAGCAGACTTATACATAAATACCCAGTTATAAATATAACATCTACGCAATGTGAAAGCACTTTGAAACGATCTGTCTGTCTACAGCTACATGTCTTACTGCAGAAGGAGCAATGTACATCACTTTTGAGTCCCTGTTGAAGTATTAAGGCTATGTTACTTAATAATAATAATAGGTGTTGATTAGACACTTATTCATTGTCATACTTACTAAGGGTTTCACTTACTAATGTTTGGTGCCCACTGATATAAAACAAATTATATTGGAGATATAAGGACATTGTTGGATCTGCACAGAAAATATGCACTTCACGAACGAGATGTTAATGTTATAACTGTTTATAGTTTATAGTTTATAGTCCGAAATGGATGTGTTTGTTGAACACACGGGGGGATAGCATTTTGTTTACTGTTATCTCCAGTATCAAATGGAGAAATGACCACAAGCATTCATAGTTAGCACTCCGACAATTTAAAAACTTCAGCTGTAAGCTGTAAATTCTCAAAAATAAAGAAACTGTACTCATGGTAGATTGATACCACTGCATTATTTATGTCTTAAAACATAAGTGCCACACAATACAGTGAGGGAAAAAAGTATTTGATCCCCTGCTGATTTTGTACGTTTGCCCACTGACAAATACATTTATAATTTTAATGGTAGGTGTATTTTAACAGTGAGAGACAGAATAACAACAGAAAAATCCAGAAAAATGCATTTCAAAAAAGTTATAAATTGATTTGCATGTTAATGAGTGAAATAAGTATTTGACCCCTTCGACTTAGTACTTGGTGGCAAAACCCTTGTTGGCAATCACAGAGGTCAGACATTTCTTGTAGTTGGCCACCAGGTTTGCACACATCTCAGGAGGGATTTTGTCCCACTCCTCTTTGCAGATCCTCTCCAAGTCATTAATGTTTCGAGGCTGACGTTTGGCAACTCGAACCTTCAGCTCCCTCCACAGATTTTCTATGGGATTAAGGTCTGGAGACTGGCTAGGCCACTCCAGGACCTTAATGTGCTTCTTCTTGAGCCACTCCTTTGTTGCCTTGGCTGTGTGTTTTGGGTCATTGTCATGCTGGAATACCCATCCACGACCCATTTTCAATGCCCTGGCTGAGGGAAGGAGGTTCTCACCCAAGATTTGACGGTACATGGCCCCGTCCATTGTCCCTTTGATGCGGTGCAGTTGTCCTGTCCCCTTAGCAGAAAAACACCCCCAAAGCATAATGTCTCCACCTCTATGTTTGACGGTGGGGATGGTGTTCTTGGGGTCATAGGCAGCATTCCTCCTCCTCCAAACACAGTGAGTTGAGTTGATGCCAAAAAGCTCGATTTTGGTCTCAGCTGACCACAACAATTTCGCCCAGTTCTCCTCTGAATCATTCAGATGTTCATTGGCAAACTTCAGACGGGCCTGTACATGTGCTTTCTTGAGCAGGGGGACCTTGCAGGCACTGCAGGATTTCAGTCCTTCACGGCATAGTGTGTTATCAATTGTTTTTTTGGTGACTATGGTCCCAGCTGCCTTGAGATCATTAACAAGATCCTCCCATGTAGTTCTGGGCTGATTCCTCACCATTCTCATGATCATTGAAACTCCACAAGGTGAGATCTTGCATACCGAGGGAGACTGACAGTTATTTTGTGTTTCTTCCATTTGCGAATAATCGCACCAACTGTTGTAGCCCATTCCAGCCTTGTGTAGGTCTACAATCTTGTCCCTGACATCCTTGGACAGCTCTTTGGTCTTGGCCATGGTGGAGAGTTTGGAATCTGATTGATTGATTGCTTCTGTGGACAGGTGTCTTTTATACAGGTAACGAGCTGAGATTAGGAGCACTCCCTTTGAGAGAGTGCTCCTAATCTCAGCTTGTTACCTGTATAAAAGACACCTGGGAGCCAGAAATCTTCCTGATTGATAGGGGATCAAATACTTATTTCCCTTATTAACATGCAAATCAATTTATAACTTTTTTGAAATTCGTTTTTCTGGATTGTTTTGTTGTTATTCTGTCTCTCACTGTTAAAATACACCTACCATTAAAATTATAGACTGATCATTTCTTTGTCAGTGGGCAAACGTACAAAATCAGCAGGGGATCAAATACTTTTTTCCCTCACTGTATATTTTAATCTATTGTAGTTATTTTACAAAATGTAAAAGCAGTAGATATTAAGTAAATATGCGTTGAAAAATAAACGAAGGTGCATTGGTAATGATTGAGTGCAAGTACAAACAAAACACAAAACAATATGGAAGGGTTACTAATGCAGCCAAATGAACAAACTTCTACTTCTTGTGTGTAACGGCAGGACAATGGGATAATCTGTGGGAATTTGTTTTGGTGGTACATTGTGATTTTAATGGGGTTTTAAAATGTACTTTAGCATTATAATCCTCAAGCTTAATGCGTGATAAAATGTGATTCATGTTCCACTATATACAATTAAGATTGATTGATTTAATTTGAATGAGGATTAAAGATTCTCATTGTCCAAAATAAAAAGGGGCATATTCCAAAAAGGATTGAGCTAGTGATGTGCTATTACTATTGCTTTGTATGTATGCAAATTGCTAATAATCTGTGAGCAAAAATGGAACCTGGATATTTATAATATTTTTTGGGAAGAATATGTGCCTCTCTTCATTCAGCTTCATATTCTGCAGCAGACTCCCATTAGCAGACCGGAGCTGCACTTGTTCTCCAGACTACAGAGGGATAAGGGGGTGGGTTCAAGGTGGGGGGAGGTTGGCAGTGGATGCAGGTGGGATGGTTCTATCTGTCCATAGATTTTAGATTGTTCTGTATTGTGGTTTGTTTTGTGGGCATGTTTGATTAATAACAAAAAAATAAATAAACATTTTGTTTAAAAAAAATGCTGTTTAGCCCCTGTATAAACTTTTATATCCCTAATTTATCATTGGCATTCTTTGGCACTTAGCAAAATATACAAACCAGACTTTGGTCACTCATTGGCAGGCACTAGGGAATTTATAAGGATAAGTCCTTGAGGAAACCCTGCTGCCCTCTACAAGAAAGCCGCAACTGGGTGGGAAGTTCCCCTTTCAGCATTTCAACTAACCGAAGCACACAGCCAAAACTAAACTAGGCTAAGCAAGAAAAAATTGAATGTTCTTAAGTGGCCCACTCAGATCCCTGACCTAAATCCAATGGAAAATGTGTGGTATAACCAGAAGATTGCTGTCCATCAACACTCACTCCCCAAACTTGACAGAGCTTGAGCAGGTTTATGAAGAAAAATGGTTAAATATTGCCAAATTAAGGTGTGCAAGGTTGGTAGAGACCTATCCCAACAGACTGTAATTGCTGCCAAATGTGCAACCACCAAGTATTAACTTTTGGAGACTTTTCCAATTATGATATTTCAGTTTTGTATTTTATTGTATTTCGTTTTTCACAATAAAAACTTTTTTTCCCTTAACAGTGTAGAGTATGGCATGTCAATAAGTGGAAATCATCTTCATGGAAAAAGTTCAAGGGGGTGTAGAATTTCTATAGGCACTATATGTGTAGCTTCCAGATTTATTTATACCCTCATATTTTTTGTAAATAAATAAGACAGTAATACATTTTATAAGGTTCAATATTATATTTATCAAATATAGTTAAATATATATATATAAACATGTGTTCATATTTATTCATACCCAGATAATTGGTACTTCATATAATAGAGGAGGCATTTCGTTTAACCTTTTAATAGATTCATCAGCCTCTCAGGAGGCATACTCAACCACTCCTCCATGCAAAACTTATTCAGCTTCTTCAGGTTGTATGGCATGTGCTTGTGGTCTGCTTTGTTCACTTTATTCCACAAATGTCTTATTTTGGTTAAAGTCTGGATTGTGTTTATGCTACCTTAAGCATTTGGTAATAGACTTGGATATGTGCTTGGAATACTGCAAAGTAAATGTAGATGCATGACTTTTAGTTTAGTTTAGTTTAGTAGGATAAATGTGGAAACTGCTTTATATATATATATATATGCATGGTTAGGAGATGTTCTTTACAAGGCCCAAATGTACCTGTGACAGGAGCCTCAATGTCCAACATGGTCTTCTCTTGGCGGAGAATGGACGCTCCCTCATTTACTATCCTCAAAGCCACTGCCTCTTCCACTCTCCCCTCTTTTGTAAGGTGAGCCTTCAATAGATCAACACGTGGTTTCCCCTCGCAGTCAAACACTTCCTTCATTGTCAGCCGATGGCTTAAGGGAAAGGGGACGGCTGTAAAAAGGAAAGAAGAAACAAAATGAAATACTCCTATAGCAGTCCTTAGGCCACTACTTAATGCATGTTTTTTCACTTCTAATGTATTGCTATTTATCACATTGTTTTTGCATTGCACATTTTATTTGGTGCTAGCTAATTTAATTTTCAGCATTCATTTTCATCTGTGTACAAAAAAGACAAGGCATAAAACAGTCAGCAATAGTCACCTGAGTGGATTAAACATAAACCAAAACTTATACCTGCTTGACAATTGCAATTATTATTTAAAAAATGGCTATATATTTGATATACCTCAGGAAGATCATTTATAAGTGGTGTACAATATTTTTTAAAGGGTGTTTATACTGTACATGGTTGGTTAAAGAAAAATTACAATATTTATAAATATGTTTTTATAAATAGAACAACTCCACGTATCTAGTGAAAATAAATAAATAAATAATCCATGATGCCATATATGTTGTCCAATTCCAATATACACACAATCCATTATAATCAATATTACAATCCACAGTTAAAGCAATAAAAACAAAATTGGCAAAAGAGACATAAGAACATAAGGAGAACATAAGAAAGACACATTTGATCATGTTTGATTTTAGTGGAATAACTACAAAAATAATCTGGCACAACATACAGTAGCTTAAATGTATTCAGACCATGGATGAAATGCAGGTAAAAGATCATTTGGTAAAAAAAATAAAAAAAAATAGCAAAATTCACTAAATACTGAAACCTGTTTCACTAAATTTGAATACTGTGCATTTAGAAATAAATGTAATTATTTTTGCTATTCAATACTTACTACAAAACTGATATTCATACAATGATTTATTTGTTATGCATCTGTTGTTGTTTTTTAAATGTGCAGCTGCATTTTCTTGCTAAACTTTAGTTACACATCATAAAGGGTGTGAATACATGTTTAGAACATTGAATAGAACTGTCTACAGAATGAGCAAATTAAACACATAAAAAATGTGCTGGGAAATTTACATTTACTTATGTATGTATTTAGTGATTTAAGAAGTGGAAACTATTTAGACCAAACATGAAATATTCAGTAATTATCCTAATCCGCATGCAATCCTCAAGGCCAGCAAAAAAAAAAAATATATATATATATATATTAGTTTGTGCCTTCAGAATGCACCATGCACCTCTACTCATACTATAAGCCCAGGGTACATACAAAATGTCTGCTTTGTCAAGTACAGGGCTTCATTAGCCAATGCTGATACTGGACAGATTTTAGCTCCTGGATAGCAGAGGATCACTTGCCCAACTCACCTCACCCCAAATATGCAATGCTATTCCAATAGTTTTGTGTCCCCTGGTAGCTGCAACTATACACTCACCTAAAGGATTATTAGGAACACCATACTAATACTGTGTTTGACCCCTTTTCGCCTTCAGAACTGCCTTAATTCTACGTGGCATTGATTCAACAAGGTGCTGAAAGCATTCTTTAGAAATGTTGGCCCATATTGATAGGATAGCATCTTGCAGTTGATGGAGATTTGTGGGATGCACATCCAGGGCACGAAGCTCCCGTTCCACCACATCCCAAAGATGCTCTATTGGGTTGAGATCTGGTGACTGTGTGGGCCAGTTTAGTACAGTGAACTCATTGTCATGTTCAAGAAACCAATTTGAAATGATTCGACCTTTGTGACATGGTGCATTATCCTGCTGGAAGTAGCCATCAGAGGATGGGTACATGGTGGTCATAAAGTGATGGACATGGTCAGAAACAATGCTCAGGTAGGCCGTGGCATTTAAACGATGCCCAATTGGCACTAAGGGGCCTAAAGTGTGCCAAGAAAACATCCCCCACACCATTACACCACCACCAGCAGCCTGCACAGTGGTAACAAGGCATGATGGATCCATGTTCTCATTCTGTTTATGCCAAATTCTGACTCTACCATCTGAATGTCTCAACAGAAATCGAGATTCATCAGACCAGGCAACATTTTTCCAGTCTTCAACTGTCCAATTTTGGTGAGCTTGTGCAAATTGTAGCCTCTTTTTCCTATTTGTAGTGGAGATGAGTGGTACCCGGTGGGGTCTTCTGCTGTTGTAGCCCATCCACCTCAAGGTTGTACGTGTTGTGGCTTCACAAATGCTTTGCTGCATACCTCGGTTGTAACGAGTGGTTATTTCAGTCAAAGTTGCTCTTCTATCAGCTTGAATCAGTCGGCCCATTCTCCTCTGACCTCTAGCATCAACAAGGCATTTTCGCCCACAGGACTGCCACATACTGGATGTTTTTCCCTTTTCACACCATTGTTTGTAAACCCTAGAAATGGTTGTGCGTGAAAATCCCAGTAACTGAGCAGATTGTGAAATACTCAGACCGGCCCGTCTGGCACCAACAACCATGCCACGCTCAAAATTGCTTAAATCACCTTTCTTTCCCATTCAGACATTCAGTTTGGAGTTCAGGAGATTGTCTTGACCAGGACCACACCCCTAAATGCATTGAAGCAACTGCCATGTGATTGGTTGGTTAGATAATTGCATTAATGAGAAATTGAACAGGTGTTCCTAATAATCCTTTAGGTGAGTGTATAGCAAACTAATGGCATGGCCAGAATTTGAATCAGCAACCATTAGGCTATGGAACAAATCCTGTACTCCCTATAGAGTATCATACTGGATGAGCTGCTAACAAACCTTTAAATATTTTATTAATGGTGGCCATAACCTTCTGCTATCTAACAATATTGTATCTTTGTGAAACAACTTCAAATAATAATACTCTACAGAGACACAGCTCAGAAATTGTCAAGGTCATTTCAATTCCTTCATTAAAGATTCAGTAAGATTGTTGGTTAGGCTTAATTAAGTCAATAATTGAAGTTGAATTCAAGTCAACAAGGGGTCAGGTGGGACAACAAAAGAACTACCCAGCACCAGGACTGAGTGTCACTGACCACGTCATTATTGAGAGTTCCAGGGAGGAAATAAAAAAGTTCTGGAAACAGTTGAAACTCTTAGGCTATATCTAGAATGTACAAATATCCTGGCACCGTAATATATTGTGATGTGATTTAAATGAGCTATCTTTACATACTGTTGATGAAAAGAACATGTGCAGGGCCTGTGTGAAGTGTTGGTATCCCCAGCAGCTTCAGCAACTGCCTGCTACACACTGAAGGTAACAGTTTGGGTTGGGGTGGAGGTCGAACCCCACAAAACCTCAACTACAAGGAAAGTTCAGGGGGTTTGCAGTGGAGAATTCTGCATTCCAACATTGCCATCAACTAATCTGTGTCTGTTATTGACCCTGGGGTAACAGGCAACTGCCCCTTTTGCTCCATAAGAGAAAAGGTGTATCATTGCTTTATGTACTGTACCAGACTAAGACCACTGTTTGTTTTATTGAATACTCTGATCGAGGGTCTGGGTTTGCAATTCACCAAGGCCAATTTTATTGTTGGTTTTACATATTGAAGATGAAGACGAAGTGGTATGCAATCCAGTAGACTAATTTAATTTTTGGACAGGCCAAGTTTGCTATTTTAGAACAGAACAAGCTAAGTACATTGTAATAAAGCATAATTATACTGTACTTATGAGTAACTACAGATGTAGTTATTGAGTACTTACTATGTAAATACATTGTAACAAGGGAGACTTATTGTAAAGTGTTACCAAAATATTTGTATCTTTAGTGGGTAATCTGGTGGGGTGGGGTGAGTTGTATTTTTGGAACTGTTTTGTGTTTGGAGGGTGTTTGTAGTGTGTGCGGAGTTGGGAGGGAGGTCTTTGCTTTGCTTTTCCCTCTTATAAGTGTGGATTTGTGTGGAATGTGTAATATGCTGTTTATAAGGTTAATATTATTGATGAAATTGTTTAATAAATGTTATATTAAGACCTAAACATATCTATATGCACAGCATAAGATATATACAGTACACCAGGTGAATACTGTTGCATGAATTTGCTCAGTGAAATTGGAGGTTAACAACATAAATACAGATTACAGTCATTGAAAATAAAAGCAACACCCTACATATAGCATATACCACCACCAGCAACATTTGTTTCTCAGTTTCCCCTCTTCTATGTGGTGATCCTTCTCTGATCTTTTCCTCTTATGCTGTGTCCAGCCTATGGCATTTTGACATTTTCACGCAATGATTTCACAAGCTTTGTTTTCTGATCAATTTATTTTTCTATCTATTTTTGTTATACCAAGCATACTTTGTGTTGTGTGTTCGTGCCATTTTTGTATTTATTGACCAGATTTCGGAACCATAGGTGAACAATGTAGTATTTATTGGTGACTAACTTTTCTCTTGATGTAAAAAAACTGTTTCTTCTAAATGTTCAACATCCCATTTTTACTTTTTTAAGATAGTATTAATGTCAATTGACTGTATGTCTCTATAATGTGAAGATGATTACTTTTCAACTGGATACTAGCCTCTATTACTATTACTAATTAGCCTATAAGTACAGAAGTTTGTTCTTTCAATTTTATTGTTTTCTGTTTGCTGAGCTAGTAATTTATATAAATTGGCTGAATGGCTATATATCTGAACGATGCAGGTTTTCATCCATAATATCTAATTTTGTTCACAGCACTCTGCCAAAGTGAGGTGAAAATAACTAGATGGATATACAAGGTGAAATACAGCTGGATCTCAGATTCAAACTGTTTAAGCAAGCTGTAAAACATCTGAATAACAAATGTGTCTCAACTAAAAGAGATACTCATCAATCCATCTAGCCAACATGGTGAGTTATGGGTAACATTCCCCCTTGATAATAATATTATACAAGAGATTAAACAAGAAAGCGATATTTTAATGAAAAGTAAAATTAAATGGGACATCGTAAAATAAGAAGAAAACGAGAAGAACCAATCAAACTGAGAAATTGACATTTTATTTAATAATGGCACTAGCAATGGTAGGACAATTGGCATTGGATGCATTAAACATATGGGACTGAAACATAACATAGAATTTGACAGCACTACTGACAGAGCAGCAAGAATATTGAACCAATAAACAAACATATTATGTACAGATTATTCATGCTTTTCTGCTTCATCAAGACACTCAGAAGAAATAAAAGATTTCTATGAAGAAATAGGACAGTTACATGAGAAAGGCAGGCACGCTTTACAATTATTGGAGACCAGTATACAAATTTGAAAACAACAACATGACACTTCAGTAGGTACATATGGATGTGGAGACAAGAATAAAATAGGAAATTAGTGAAGTTTGCACTACATAATCTCTTCAAAAAAACAATCTATGAGAAAATAGACCCAGATAAGTCTCAATGGATGAAATTGACTACGCATTAACAAACAAAATACATGTAATAAACTGTCCTAAATAATTTCAACACTGGAAGCAACTATAGAATGGTTTAATTTAGAGTATATTTCAGTATTGAGTCACAAAATCATGAGTAAAACCATGGAAGCTGCAAGTGAAGTTGGAGGAATTAATACATTAGAACAAGATAAAGTAAAAAGATAAATTATGAAGAACGGAAGAGAAAATAATGTACAGTCAAGATCCCAAATAAAAAAATAACATTGTACTGTGCATAATAGTAAGGACACACATTACAAAAGATGTAAGAAAGCTATAGAAAGCAACAGAGAAGTAATGAGAACAGTGAACATAAAGAAGAGGTCACAATGAACATGTGAGGTACAAGACATTATTCCAGAAGTAGCAGCTTATACTATTAATAAGATGAAAAATGGGAAACATGTTGGAATCGTAGTGGAGATACTGAAAGAAGCTGGTGAAGAAACAGAGAAGTCTCTTGAAAAACCTTTCAAAAGTGTCTCAGAATAAGACAAATACCAGGTTAATGGAACAAGGCAACAGTTATCCTCCTTCACAAAAAAGACAAGACAGAAAAGATCAATAGTCTACTTAGTCTTAGTCTACTTCCCATCATATAGGAAGTATTTACAAAAGTACTAATTCTTTTCCTTCAAGACATCCCGGACTCACAGCACTTTCTCATGGAACGACCCTAATTACACATCTCAATTCAATGATTTTACAGAGAAAGCCTTCTCTGTCAAATAAATGAATTGAGATGTGTAATTATATAAGTTTTATATATTTTTCAGTATGTTGAATATAAGAAGTTGCCCCATGAGAGATTCGTTCAAAGACAGTTGTAATTGAAATATGTTAATGCTTCACAGCTGTGAACAACCTGATGGATACCTATTCCAATGTCTCTCACCATGCCAATCTGGACCAAAAACATTCCCCTACAGCCTACACATTTTCATATATTGTTCTTTACATAATTTGACCTTCTGATTGGCCATGTTTCTCAGTTAAAAGAAACATATTTTATACTAAAGTAAATTAGTTGGAGACCTTTTGATTTTAGCAATAATTTTGCAAATTGACATTAGTGTGGGATCTTGCATTTAAGCTGCATATTACTAACATTTTCCTGTTATCATCATGTCTCTCTCACTCAATACCATTTGAATTGAGTGCCATTGCACAAAGGTTTATTATAGCAGCATAAATCAGCACAAACAATTGACTAGGATATGTACAGATGGGTGACAAATTCAAGGAACAAACAATATAAAGTGTCTCAGTAAGGGCCAGCACGAGCCACCAGAACAGCTTCAATGCTCTTGGTACAGATTCTACGAGTCTCTGAACTCTTCTGGAGGGATGGAACACCATTCTTCCAAAAGATATTCACTCATTTGGTGTTTTGATGATGGTGGTGGAGAGCGCTGTCTATTATGTCAGTTCAAAATCTCCCATAGGTGTTCAATTGGGTTGAGATCTGGTGACTGCGAAGGCCATAGCATATGATTCACATCATGTTCATACTCATCAAACCATTCAGTGACCCCTCGTGCCCTGTGGATGGGGGCATTGTGATCCTGGAAGAGACCACTCCCATCAGGATAGACATTTTTCACCATAGTCAAAACAGCAGAGTCCTTGACTTACTTCTGGCATGTACTCAAAACACATATTTCCAGACAGTACTTGTAATTTAGCCATTTACTCTCCTGTAAGATTATACATGATTTCTCCTATGCTCCATTTCCATTGGCCCTTGACTGTGACCTAACATCTTTTCTGCACTCATCAGCTTTTACAATCCAAGATACAAGACCCCATACATTGTATACACTTGTGTAAATTGGAATTTGTAAAATGTATTATGCTTTGAAATTGCACTGTATTATGTAAATATGTTTTATGCCTTGAACTGCACTGTATTTTTGCACTTTGTATTGCACTTATATTTTTAAGTCGTACTGGATAAGGACGTCTGCTAATAAATACATACATAAATTAATTAATTAATTAATTAATTAATTAATAATAATAATAATAATAATAATAATAATAATAATAATAATAATAATAATAAACATGCAATCACCCACTTGTCGAGAATATGGTGAAGGATGACTCATCTGACCAGATCACTTGTTTCCACATCTCTGTAGACCAGTACCTATGGTTTTTGCACCACTGAACTCTCAGATGTGCATTTGTCTTTATAATGAGGGGTTTATGCACTGTAACCCTACTATAATAATGTGTAGTTCTCGATGTACTGTTCTGGCTGACAGTCTGATCACATCCTGCATTGGCATTCTCAGTCACCTGGGAAAGAGTTGCACTTTCAACCACAATTTCCAAACCTACTTAATAAGGTCTTTCCCATAGACCCAAATGCAGATGTAACTGTTCCTATTGAAACACTAGTCAGTTGAGCGTCTTTGTGACTGAAGCTCCTGCCATTCATGCTCCAATAATGACCCCTCTTGCCATCTTGATCAAAAAATGAGGTCAACTGGGTGTGCTCAGCATTTTTGTGCATGCCACAGAGCATGGTAGGATGTTAATTGCTTGGAGGCATCTGCATTCATTATGTTCTCCCACTAATTTACTCAGGTTTTTCCTTTATCACCCATCTGTATATATACAGTAACTGGAGGTGGAGTGTGACACCACAGCTCATGAAATGTAATGTTTAATATCTCAAGAACCAAACCAGCACAAACACAGCACAAACAAATGACACAATGTTGGATCGTTTCGGAGTTTGTTGGTGTGCTAGGTGACGTCATCGCTGATAAAATTATGAATATCTAAAAAACTAGAACAGCACTGATGAAAACAAATACAGCACAATTGCAGCACAAATAAAAGAGACTATTTTGATGTGATTTGGATGTTGATGGGGTGCTGAGTGAGATCACTCATTAAAAAAGTATTGCTTAATAACTAGAGAAATAAAATAGCACACATTTTTCTTTTGACTGCACAAACCAGCACAAACTCAGTACAAACAAAAGTGACTATTTTGGTGTGATTTGGACATTGATGGGGTGCTGAGTGATGTCACAGCTCATACATTTATTTTTTATATATCTCAGGAACCATACCGGCACAAATAATGATTCTTGCTGCACAAACAAATGGAAATATTTGTATTCATCAGTTATAACCCATTGGCTGGACATCTGAAAAATCAACAATGATGGGTTTCCCTCTGACTGGAAAAGCCAATGAAGAACCACTACATGGCTTTAGATCACTTCCCATTATTTTGAACTGTCCAATCCCCCTGGACAAAGAAAGTGTGAAAAAACTGATTTCATCTTCTTTGAAGTAGAGCAAAAAGAGGTGTGAATTGAAGAAGTTCACAAAGGAAGGTAAGGGGAACAAGTTAGGCAACACTGTCACAATAGGTTCTCTCAAGGCCCCACAGGTTCCCAGAATCATGAGCACAAAGACTCATCAGGTTTGGACAGGATCTGAAGGGAAAAAAGCTGAATTTGCTCCTAATCAAACTTCAGCCTCTTCCTCCATACACTGCACTCTGTAGCTCCAAGAAAGGCACAACATAATCAAACCTCTTTGGAAACTACTATAATGATCTCAATCCAGAAACGAAGACAAACCAGCAGCTAGCCTTGAGTTAGAGCAAATATACAAATAATTATAATAAAGTACCAAAAAACTTTAACACAATGTAACGCATTCTTCAAACTGAGTTTCCTCCGATCAACAGACATTCAACTGTTTGATATCTTCGAACTCTTTCACCACTGCTGAAAGAAGCAGAAGACCTCTGGAGTTTTTCTTGAACAATAATCTTCCACAAGCCTTGAAATTGCAACACTTATCACCACTTCTTGGCAGGAGTAGGATAAACTGATACGTTTTGAGTATTCAATATTTATAATTTTATGAACTCCAGAAATAAGTATAAACTATGAGTAAAACTAAGGCATTTGTATGTGTTGTAGAAAGGCATTATATGTGTTATAATGCTATCTATAGATTTGATTCTCTCCATACGTTTTAGTTTGTGTGAATACTCTTGACATTAAATGTAACCATGGCATCATCTGTAAATAAACTGAGCAACAGCTTCTCTCCTACAGACACAGCCATCAGTTTTTGTTCAATCTTCATAAATGACTGATGGGATTTATGTAAAATATTCTAGGATAAAGGACCATTAGGACACAGTGAGTTGTAGAAGTCAGTGGCTTCTTTGGGACTTAATGAGAAAATAATTATGATGTCCCCACTGTGCTATATTCTTTTTGGGAAAGTAATATACAGCATAGTTAATTTACACAAAGTTGGGTAAACTTGAATGACACTTGTCAGAAAAGCTTAATATACTCTTCTATGCATCTTTGTGATGCAAATCGGACACAGACAGCAATTAAATACTATGAAATACTGCATTAAGGGTAACAAGATCAGTAGGGTGTTACAATACAATCTTTGACAGCTTCTTTGTAGAACCAAAAAGTATTTGGTAACCAGTACTTTTTCAGACCACAAATGTGCATCACTAGAAAAAACAACAAATAAATCAAATTATTTTTAATGCAGCAATTAATTTTGATATGCAAAGACAACATAATAGTAAATAGTATATATGCAGTTACATTCTCAGTGTAATATAGAATTGCATATGCATTTATCTCTCTTTTGCTTACATTCAATATATTGGAGTTACAGTCATGATGTTTTTGAGCCCCAAAGTCACTCTCTCCTAATGTGGCTTTATTTTAAGCCTGGTAATCTATGTTTGAGAAATTATACTCACTAGTAACCCACCTGGCAACTAATTATATTCACCATAACTTAATTTGCACTCAGATAATGGCTTCTATGTATCTTCAAACCCTTGATAACTTGTAACAAAACAACAAAAATAAATGCAAATGTGCAATCATAATTTGCTCAAATAAATTAAGATATGTAAAATATGAATACCAACAATACTGCACAGTGCAACATTGTTTTACTAATTATTATTGTTTTCCAAAAAACATGTCACATTTATTAAGACTATCACTATCAGTATCCTTTGACGGTGATGACACTGAGAAGTCTTTCATAAGGTTGTGGCAATCCCTATGAGGGATTGTTGACTACCCCTGGCAAGATTTCTCCAGCTCCCTCAGATGTCTTGGTTATCACTTCTGAACTGCATTTTGAAGCTCACACCTCAAATTTCCTAAAAATAAATAAACAATGTTTGATGTTGTGTTTACTCAGCTATTTCACTGTAGACGTGGAAGCAAGCTTTAGATCATTATGCTGGAATGTCTATTTTTGACCTTGAGCTTGAGCTTCTTAGCAGAAGGAAATGCCAAAATGTCCTAGTCCTATTTTGAATCCATCTTTCCCTCAATTTTAATGAGGGCACCAGGACAAGAAGACATACAAATTGCTTCTGTGTGCAACCTCATTTTATACCTTGTGGAAATAGATATCCTTTGGAAGCTTCTAAAAGTTCCAGAATTATCATGTTCCAGACAATAGAAATGTGATGCATTATTATATTTGCAGGATTTTGTTACAAGATACTTACAGGTGTGGATAAATGTAATTTTTGTGTTTTTTGAAGAACATGGCATTGTTTGTAGACCATAGGATGTTGCTCTGTGCAGTTTTGCATTTTACATATTTTAATTTAAGTAATTAAGACATATCATCTTATTGTTACAATTTATAAAGTGTATGAATGCAGTGGAGCACATTCAAAGAGAGAGAGAGAGCGAGAGAGAGAGAGGGAGACAGAGAGAGATCATAAAGGTTTTCTACACTTTGTAAAGTGTAAAGCCCATGATGAAACTAAAAGCAAAGGGATAATGAAAGCAATTTAAAATTACACTGACACATTCGCACACATACCTTGTGTTTAATTTGATGCATTTACCCCAGTACTTAACATGTCACACCCAGGCCAGTAGCCAGTAAACTAGAATAGGAAATGAAATAGAACAGTTATTATTTAGAGGTATGAGCTTGCTTGAGGATCACGTTGAAATATTTGCTTTCTGAATATACTGCATTTTAATCCACACTGCTAGTTCGAAGGTGAAGATTTTATTGTTATTTTTAGTTAAATTTAACAAAATCTTAAAACCGATTGAAAAAGAATGTATGAAAAGAACTGTAAAGGACTGCAGAACATTAAAATTAGATTTTTTAATAATAATGTTCCATTAGTAGAATTATATATTTTTATATACAAGATGTCCTTCTTTGGACAATTTAAACAATTATCCTTCAATTTCCAGTACTTGTGTTTACGCATACAAGTTATATCTGAGATGTGTATAAAGTACTACATACAAGTTGGTTACATGATTACACAAGATGTGCAAATGTAAATATGCAGTCTGTTAATATGACAGCACATAATTTTTTGTTTTGTTATTCAAATCTATGGATAAAAAATGTTGCAACACATTTGTGGTGAATTTTAGTATATCTGCTACATTAAACAAAAGCTTGTGATTTTTTACTTGAAGGCTACGGTGAATACACAATCCCAAAGCATCGTTACCCTGGGATGCAGATTTGCTGAATTCAGTCATGTGGTTTTGCTCCCAGAAGATCCCTGGGTCTCCTTAGAATTTATACAGAAGCAATGAGTCAGAACTGAGCAGGGACCTTGATGTAAATGGAGTGAAAACATGCTGGGGGTGGAAGAGAATAGGCAAACACCATGTGTGGGCTGTGATAAGAGACATTTTTATGTTTTTACGCTTACGTTTAAATTTTAGAAATTAATTAAATAAAGGTCCAGTAATCTACACCTAAGCCACCTAATTGTTTTGATTTTAACCTTTGCAGATGTTACCATTATGAAATCTCCATCTGAAAGGAAACATGAAGCAAAGCAGTCTTTCAAAGTGAAACTTGCAGGGGAATCATAGAATGGACATGACAAGGATTAACCCAATAATTGTAATAATGTCTGGTGTTCCTGAGGTCTAATAATATTACTGGAAAGGAAAACAAAACAAAAAAAGGTTAGAAGATCACATTTAAGGAAATAATTCAAGGATCACATTTTCTCTGCCGATATTCATAGGATTTGTGCACCGTGCAGAGGGGTATGCACATCCCATTATTTTCCATATTCAAATTCAAATTTTGCATTGCACAACCCATTCTGCGCTGTTCACCAATTATTTGTATTCACTGCGCAATATGGGGGGAGTGGCTGAAATCATGTGCAATTCCTGCTATATACCTAGGTGTGCGCCACTCAAAAAACCAGGTTTTTGTGGTGTGCAAAATAATGCATAGAAAAGCATAATGTTAGCTCCACACCAGCACCAGTCCAGCGGACAGCACCATCCCAGCGCACAGTCAACAATGGGAAGTGTTGGACTGTGTCTGTTTTAATATATTGTTGTTGTATGTGTTCTGCACCAGAACAAGTTCCTAAAAATATTACAACCTGCTATAAATGTTTATGGTATCCTGGGACTGCTGAAAGTAAATACAAAATGCTAAACATATTACCAGAGGTGCAGTTACTATCAATAACTGCTTTCATGCTTTGTTTTTAAAAACTATGCAGTTTCATTGACAAGTGATTAAAATAAAATCAGTGTGGAGTGTGTAGTAACCAAAGTCATAGTATGATTTAATTGAATCAGCAGTTATCATTGTTCTCTGTAATCAAAAATATCACTACCATGGTACACAAGGCCTCACATGACTGTACACCTAGTAAAATTACATATCTATTACATCCTATAGAACTGCTGTGTCTGTAGGTCAGTTTTGCACTTTCTGTAAACCTGTGACGAGGTAGCCTTGTCGTCAAGAGAGAGAAAATGAGAACAAAACCGATGATGCAGATTTGTTGGTAACTGTGCTTGTTATTAGAGACTAAACAAAGATTAATTATATATTTATGATGTATGCTTAATCAGAGGCCTGTCTCAACAGTCTCTCCAGACTGTTCTTTGGATAAGAGGAAAAATACATAATTTGTAATTTGAACAACGTAACAATTTAGAAACTAAATCCTACCCTCTGTTCACCATCATGTTCTTCAAATCCAACATTTCAAATTCAAAACAATCAAAATTCAGCAGGTTTTATTTGTCTCCATTCAACTTAGGAAAGTGGTTAAATTAGTACAGTTAAATTAATATTTCTTTCAATTAACTAAAAAAAGAGTTCAGGTGGAATAAAAACCAGAAGTGCTCTAGTCCTCCAGAACCAGATTTGAAGAACTCTTCCACAGAGTAGAGGTCTCAAACAAAGGCAGCAGGTTCTTCTGGCTTTTGTAATAACCAGGCTCCCAGGAGCTTAATTGGTCTGGAGAGCTGATAAATGAAATACTTCTGTAAAGGCTGTAAATTATGTTACACCTGTACTGTTTATGCTATTATTAAAAGCCAATAAAATAACTAGGTTATTTAAATCATTATAAACTCCAATTGGAAAAATAAATCTGCCTCTCTAGAAACTGGGTTTGAGACCCCTGACACAGAGGGTGACAGGGTTTCCCAAAATTTGAACTCCTTGCATCCTTGAACTTGTTGCGTCTTTTCAGTGGACATATGGCAGATGGCAAGTTGTTGAGATTGTCTAGACGTCAGCGTAATTTGATTCTGGGCATGTAAAGGACTGATGTAAAGGACTGTCTGTCTGAGAGCATCATGTGGACCCTGTACAATACTGGAAGCAGAGATTTGAGTTATTTATTACAGTCACTGCAAACCACAAGCAGCTGCAGGGGTTTGCTTTTCATTTCAAAGAAATCCTTCTTGACAACAAATCGGAACACAACACGGTTAAGTCAACAGCAAATAGAGATTCCAGAATCACATATCGATTCCTCTAGTAGTGCTAAGAGAATAGACGTGTCATCACTTTCAGGTAAGGGGGTCTAAAGTGTTTGGCTGCTGTGCCTGGTTGCTGTGTTGAATTAAACAACATACACACACACACACACACACACACACACACACACTCAAACACATTTTAGTTAAAGGAAAAGATGTAAGATTATAATAAACATAAAAGATGATCGGACCATTTTACCCATCCTGCTCATTTGGCTTCTAATAGCTTATTGATCTGAGCATCTTATCAAGCCAATTATTAAAGGATCCTAGGGAATCTGCTTCAACAATATGTCTGGGTACCTTGCTCCAGAATCTTACATCACTTACTTTAAAAATTGACTCCTGTTTTTACATCTAATGGCAAGTCCTCTTGATTTGCCCACCTGTATCCTTGTCCTGCAGTAGTTATCTGGGCTAACTTTGTCCAGATCTGTGTATTATTTCCTCAGTCTTAAACAGATTTTATTTCCAGTTAGTCTGTATATGAAGTTATATTGCTATGCTGGAAATTAACCTGGTTCATTCTATTGGAAATGCTTCACTTCTCCCTAACTGAATATCAGCTGTTTGTTTAGTTTGATGAGTATTTAATGTATTTATTTATTTTTAAAACACCATGACAGGATAAGGATTTAAGCATGAATGCATTACAAAAACTTGGTGCTTTCCTAAAGGTATAAATTGACACTGAGCTTTCATTTCTGCTGCAGATCTCTCATATCAAGATGTGTGAATGTGATTCACTTCAATGTTAATTTCAAGTGATGTATGTTAATTATGAAGGTGAACATCATTGTCAAATGATTCAGCCTCTATATAATTAGCTTCCAGATTTTTAAGCAGTGAATATTTAAACACTTAGATGGTAGATATATTAGTTGTAGAGTCCATCTGGTAGCTGGAATTTGGTCCTCAACCTTCATAAACCGTTTATGTTAAGTAAGGATTTTCAAACCCTGTTCCCGGGAAACCCTGCTGTCTTCAGTTTGTTCTTCAATTGGAAATCTATTAAATAACTAATACTTTGCTATAATTTTTTGGTTTTAGAAATACTATGCTTTCAGTGTAGCATCATCAAACGGTTTACAATACAGAGCTCATCACTGTTCTCAATGTGTTCAATAATGTGTTTCTTCTTACCTACCTATGGAGAGATGCAGGAAATAGAGATACAAGTGTGAATGGCACCAATGGCACCAATTGCTTCAACTTCAGACACCTAGTTATTGAATCAATATACTGTACCATACAATAGGAGTTCTGAAACCTAGACGTTTGTTCAGGGTTACAAAGCATAGTTGTCCTTCTTTATACTGCCCCCATTATAACACACTTGCATATTGGCAGTTGTCCTTGAATGATTATATACTATATACACAGGACAGGCACACACAAAGGCAGGGAAATTGTGAATGTATTATACAGTGCTGGTGCAGTCAAAATAGACATACAAGAGCCAAACAGAAGTCTGAATATTATTAACTGAACTCAACACAGGTCCCTCTTTACACAAATACGCTAATGAAAACAAACATGACACAAACACTGAGCAACCAATCCAAAATAATTAATCAAAGTCTGTAATCCAAAAGCAAAAGTATGTTACCGATGATTTTGCTCTCCTTTGTTCCTCTCTCCACCCTCTAGCTACTCCATCTCCTACACAACCCCTCAATCGTGAATCAATTAGCTATAAATATATTTTATTATTTCAGGATATGTTATAATTAACCAATAACTGATACATTAAATAAATGTATCTTTTTAATAAATTCCACATGGTTCATTAACATTTTTTCCAACACCTCTGATCTCTATGCACTACTAATAACACATAATGGCATCTGTAAGTCATTGGATAAAGAAATACTTAATTGCATAACACTAACATTTATCATAGAAAATATAGACTACACTGTTGCACTTCGAAGTTTAATAAAAATAGTATACACAATTTACTAGCACTGTTACTTAATGACAAGAGAGCTATTCAAATCTTTGAAAAGAGATGATTGGTTCAGCAGTCAGCGGTTTCTTTTATATTAGGAATCTAACAGAGGATCGTGGTGGAGAGAACTTAAACCAAGGAGCTGAAATCTTTAGAATGTGTATAAAAAATTATACTTCACAAGGACGGTAGGTAAACTCCAAGAAACAGTCAATGTCATAACAGTTGGTGCAGACCAACATATGTGTAAACAACAGCTGGCAAGTCTAAAGAGAAAAGCAATTACAACTGCTAACAACTAACACAGATGCTGTCTAACCAGCTCTCAGCTTGCTTTTGATTTAAATTGCATATCAGAGCTCATCATATCAAGGCAAATGGTAAAGACTTGATGGAAAAGCAGGTCTGATGAACAGAGCTGCAGCTTCAAAATCTAAAAGGCCGTACAAGGAAATCAAAAACACCTAGAATGTGCACTAAACTGTAAAGTTGTAAAGTCTTATGGAGAAGAGTATTACTTGGGGAGGAAATAATGTTTGCACGTTTCAGCTCTAAGAGGGCAATGAGCTGATACAGTCCAGCACGGAGGTTACACATGTGCTTAGGTCTGCCTGCATGGTTGACTCACGCTTCAGCACACACACACCCATGACAGAAGAGGACTTCTGTTCATTGAAAAAAAAAAGCCACTTGTCCCTTTATCTTGACTTTGAATGAGGTATTGCTAATGGAGATACATTGTTAAAGGTATTTATACATTTCACTGAATTTGAAATATCAAAAACATAAAATGCTATGAATTGAGTCCTACATAAATAGACTGTAACTAGATCAAGAACTGATGATGGTCCAGAGGAAGGAACTAAACATCAAGTTATGTTACAATTTGTATAGTGCTGACAATACTAGTGTATACAATAAAATTAAACAGACTTTCAAACACATTGTATGGTAATTCTATAGATGGTACTTATTATAGTATAGTTAGTACTATTCCTTGCATTGCTTATAACTCCAAAACTATAAAACATGTTAGTTGAGTTAAGAAGATTGTTTATGGATTTTGATACTGGAAGTAGCACTCATGTCTCTTCTTCTTTATGTTAGATTACAAAGCTCACATACTAGTGTCAGTTTGCCTGCTAGTAAAAACTTTAGGTTTTGAATACAACCCTGGTTATCTGAGAAAGAGGATACAACCAAAGGGGAAGGGGCCGACAGTATATTTTGTATAACAAAAGCTGCCTATTGGCCACTGTAGATCTCACTCAAGCAGCCCTACACTGCTTGTATAAAAACTCACGTACAGTGAAACAGATCATTTTTATCTGAAGTCAAGAGACTCCCGAGCAGCCTTGCAGCCTTTGGGTTGTATGCTCTCTCATATTACCATGTTTGCATTGGCAACCTAACTATCTTTCATGTCAATGATACTACCCAAAGGGGGAGGGGTTACAATATAATCAAGCCATCTCCAGGGAAGCCAGCTGTAAACGGGTAAGCAAACCTGTCCTGAGGCCACAGTTGGCAAAGGAGAATGCTTCAACTTAAACCAGAAAATGTAACGATAACAATGAACAAAGGGGCAGGGGACCACCATCAGTCACTTCAGGAGCAAGACAGCAATGTCTGATCTTGCAGAAAAAGTATATATACATATATATTAAAATATTGAGATGGGGCACCTACACATCAGGTGTCTGACACACCTGATAAAGGAAAAAAAAATAGAGGGGGCAGAACTGCATCTCACTTCAACATAGAGAAAACTATGCTGGACTGGGGCAGACAACAGCACTCACACATCATCTGTCAGGTACTCCAGGAGTATGACAGCAGTGTCCTATGGAGAGAAAAAAAAAAGGATGTATATATATCCATACCCATATATACAGAAAATATGGAACAGGGACAGGGAAACAGCACCTGCATATCCTCCATCCAATACACCAGGATCAGGACATCAGGATCTGCTCTACTGGGAACTCAAACCAGGAGCAGACAGATAGTTGCTCTACTAAAGAAAATGAGAGGAGACAGAGAACTGGGCCTCACCCTAAAATAAAAACCAGGAGCAGGGACTAGCCCAGTTCTACTAGAAATGGACAGCATGCAAAATAATAATAAAAGATTCAAAAGGGGACCTGTACACCACCCAGGTAAGACCGGAAGCAGCAGCATGGCCGCAAGAAGGCCCAGCAGCCTCTGCAAAAGCTTGTTTGGAGAGTGAGAAAGAAGGCTATACAACCAGCACTGATATATTCTGATATATGTTTTACACTAAAATGACAAAAATACACCACTTAACTTGTGTGACAGAATGCCTACTGTATGTATAACTGATTTCTAAAGAGGTGAAATATTGTGACATTTCCATTTTGTTAAAGTTGATATTTTAATAAAAGTCAGCTGTTTCTGCAGATTCCTATTATCTTAGCTTCATTTCAGTAAGTTTGAGCCCTATCATTTTGACTGCTTGTGGTTTGGAAATTCTATGTTCCAGTTTACTATTGGGCATATCATGTCTGCAAATTAATATACTGACATGTCCACTACACAAAAAGACTGAATAATTATACTTGCATTGAATGAATAATATCAATATGGGTCCATGTCTTTTCATCATGGGCATTTCATCACACACATATCCTCACAGGGTACATGTAATCACCAGCGTCAGTTCATCACCAATTTGGATATTCATCAGCACTTTGCATATTCATTTACAAACTACACACATGCACGGTCTCTATTGATTTAAATCGAATATTCTATAATAACCTACGATTCCAAAACAGACTTTTATCAAATCCTACAGTGACGGCAGTTGTGGTCTGTTTTTCAACTCTTTCATTTATCTTTTTATCGATTGAAGCTTGTTCACGCAGGGTGCATTCAAGTCGCACAGACTTTCCGCAGTAAGTGTGAAGGAAGCTGTTTACATGACCTAATATTCCAGTAATACATATTGGGAGGAATACTTACATATGAACCAGCATGCAAACATAATGGGCAGTACACCAGGTAAACTAAACGTGAAGACTTGTGGGAGCAGACGGGTATATATAGTGATGTGAAGGTCCGATGAAACTGGGAACAGGTGTGTAAAGAAAATGAGATAACAAGGCTAAATTAAGGAGAATGGTAATCAATGGGGGTGTAGCGACCTCTGGTGGTGAAAATAGGGAATTCACAGAGGAAATGTCACAGGGGTGTTTAAAATAGGGCTATAGCACAATTATTGACGCGTTTTACAATGTAAAACAGTTGAACATATTTTATTAAACTCGAAATTTGAAATACATCTTTTACTTTTTACTTTATACAACGTGAAGCGATGTAAACTTTTAAAAATAGACTGGATAGTATCCTTGGTTCAGTTAGTTATTAATGGACAGCAAACAAACACGATGGGTCGAATGGCCTCCTCTCGTTTGTAAACTTTCTTTATGTTCTTTATGAAGTCCTTTGAAATGGCATCTGGCTATTACACCTGCGTAAATCAATGCAGAAAATGCGCTTTTAAACACTAAAGTGCCTTACACTAATACAACAGAATTAGTATGCAAGGCATTGATCCAGAGACCTGGGTTTGCAACGTGATCAAGATTGAATTCCAAAGGAAAGTTCAAAACTTGCTTAGCCGATCAGGACAGGCAGACGACAATTATATCAGGTTCAAATCTGCTAACAAAATAAATAAATAAATAAATAATAATAATAACAATAATAATAATAATAATAATAATAATAATAATAATAATAATAATAATAATACATGAATGTATAAAATCACGTGTTTCAGGAATCAGCACGATTATAACTCTTTCACAGTGTTATTACAAAGCCCAGATGGTGGGCTATATTATATTCAGTATAGTATACCACATAAACTGCAGGTCAAGCGGTAGGAGGAAAAAGTAGCATATTTATAATAGCTGTATCGTGTGGTTGATTTTCATTTAATGTGTTACATTAAATACATACAATAAATACATTAAATTTGTTACGTTTAATTATATATAACAACTTCTATATATTCTCTCTCTCTCTCTCTCTCTCTCTCATGTATATATATATATATATATATATATATATATATCAACAAAAAATACATGAACCTTCCACACTCAAAGGCAAATGGTTGTTTTCTTGAAGAACATGTATTATGTTTGGGCAGATGGCTGTTTTACTAAAGCTCTAGTCAATAAAATCAGCACAGTATTAAATATATTTTACACTCCACATATATTACATATATTACACATACACTCACCTAAAGGATTATTAGGAACACCATACTAATACTGTGTTTGACCCCCTTTTGCCTTCAGAACTGCCTTAATTCTACGTGGCATTGATTCAACAAGGTGCTGAAAGCATTCTTTAGAAATGTTGGCCCATATTGATAGGATAGCATCTTGCAGTTGATGGAGATTTGTGGGATGCACATCCAGGGCACGAAGCTCCCGTTCCACCACATCCCAAAGATGCTCTATTGGGTTGAGATCTGGTAACTGTGGGGGCCAGTTTAGTACAGTGAACTCATTGTCATGTTCAAGAAACCAATTTGAAATGATTCGACCTTTGTGACATGGTGCATTATCCTGCTGGAAGTAGCCATCAGAGGATGGGTACATGGTGGTCATAAAGGGATGGACATGGTCAGAAACAATGCTCAGGTAGGCCGTGGCTTTTAAACGATGCCCAATTGGCACTAAGGGGCCTAAAGTGTGCCAAGAAAACATCCCCCACACCATTACACCACCACCAGCAGCCTGCACAGTGGTAACAAGGCATGATGGATCCATGTTCTCATTCTGTTTATGCCAAATTCTGACTCTACCATCTGAATGTCTCAACAGAAATCGAGATGCATCAGACCAGGCAACATTTTTCCAGTCTTCTACTGTCCAATTTTGGTGAGCTTGTGCAAATTGTAGCCTCTTTTTCCTATTTGTAGTGGAGATGAGTGGTACCCGGTGGGGTCTTCTGCTGTTGTAGCCTATCCACCTCAAGGTTGTACGTGTTGTGGCTTCACAAATGCTTTGCTGCATACCTCGGTTGTAACGAGTGGTTATTTCAGTCAAAGTTGCTCTTCTATCAGCTTGAATCAGTCGGCCCATTCTCCTCTGACCTCTAGCATCAACAAGGCATTTTCGCCCACAGGACTGCCACATACTGGATGTTTTTCCCTTTTCACACCATTCTTTGTAAACCCTAGAAATGGTTGTGCGTGAAAATCCCAGTAACTGAGCAGATTGTGAAATACTCAGACCGGCCCGTCTGGCACCAACAACCATGCCACACTCAAAATTGCTTAAATCACCTTTCTTTCCCATTCAGACATTCAGTTTGGAGTTCAGGAGATTGTCTTGACCAGGACCACACCCCTAAATGCATTGAAGCAACTGCCATGTGATTGGTTGGTTAGATAATTGCATTAATGAGAAATTGAACAGGTGTTCCTAATAATCCTTTAGGTGAGTGTATATCCATATATTACTCTCCAACAGTATTCATGAACAAAAAACTGCAAATCAGCCCAACTTTTTGTGGATGCAATGCAATTCTTCCATGGGTTATAATGCATCACAAAATATTGGCCATTCAATTGTATGTACTAATTTGGAATTATGAACTACTGCTTAATGAATGAAAAAATATTTAAAACATATATAAAAGCTTCGATGAGAAATAATGACATACTGTACTGAGGGCACACAGTACTTGTGTTTCTTAATCATGGTTAGAAAAACTGTTAGCAGAACAGACAAGTTAACAGAAAGTTTGAATCTGTCCCACTTTCAGTTATTGTAGACTGATTGTAAAAATAAAAATGGTGTACTTCAACAATTGTGCAACTGGTGACCCATTTTTATTAACTGGAGTTTTCTTTCCAAGATATTAATCAATGTCATACTAATGACACTGCTATACTAGAAGATACTGTTCCCGATAGAAACCATTTCTCCTAAACTGCCCCAGAAAGCTATTTGGATGATCAAAGACAATTAGTGTTGAATATATTCCTAGTTTGACTCAGGGATTGCTCTCCTTGCCACCACGGTTCCAGCTGTCAGGGGATCCATGTGATCCCTAGACACAGTCCTCTTCTGCAAGAATCTTTAACCGAAGAGTTGAAGGTGTATGAAACAAAATTGGCAAATGGTAATGCTGATTACCTGCAATCCACTCCTGCAATTACTCAATCATCCTAAGCTCCCATTGGACCAGCACTCTCTATCATGGCTCTCTGCTCCACATATAAACCCCTTCTGTGACTCCGTGTCTTTGCTAAGTCTTGTCAACTTCACTGTTACACTTCTAAGTATTCTCCTGTACCGTTGTGATTCCTGGATTTTCCCTACTAGTCTGTTTGCCTGATCTTTGACCTCCTGCTTGCCTTAACGACCACACCTTCTGGATTCTCCTGGACCAGTTTACTGTTTGCCGACATTGATGCCAGCCTGTCCCTGACTACCTCTCTCTCCACACCTGGGTTCCCCTCCATGGTAGTGCTTCGTTACACCATTGGTGTACAGAACCAATTTTTAAAAAAATTTAGTTGGGAAAATAGAAAACGAATAAAACATATGTTTTAAAACTCTATAAACTTCACATCTAAATAAGAAGTGGACCAACCTAAATTACATATGTCAACCAGTATTTACTCCTGATTTTTTATCTACATACCTCAGACATCCTTTGCCTACTCTACCTCATGTCAACGGACAAGAGAGTTCTCAGTCTAATGTGTTACTGTCGAGAACATATAAAAGGATTTATAAGGCTGAATATTTTATTAAAACTAAAACAATCTTACATTACAACTCAACCAAATTGAGTTAAACAGAACAAATAAATGTCAAAACAACACAAAAGAAAGAAGACAATGACATTCGCAGGCTAACCTGCCTACATTCCTTCTGTTGACTTTTGATTAATATCATCAAATATATACAGAATTTCACAAGAAACATTGTTGGCCTGCAAATACAATGGGAGTGGATTGCTCTCAGTGGTATTGGGGCCTACAGATAGCCCATGGAAGATTCATAGAACTAGTGCAGAGAATCAACAAATAAGTGGGACAACAGCAGGATAACCAAAGGAAAATAAAACCTAGAGCCTGTAAAGCACATTAAAAAGTATTTCTGTATAGAGACTACATGGGTGTTAGCAACTCCTAATTTCCAGGACTGAAAATGTTTGGTATAACTTGCACAATACTGTCAATACATATTGGGCCCACGCAAAATGTGTGCTGCGCAAGAAAAGGGTGATTTTTTTTCCTGTGTCGTGCAAATCTTTTTTTGCCTCGGAAACCTGCCTGCACCACTCCACAGTGCACTGTTATTTTCACTGTTGGATGAATGTCCGCAAAAAATAACACGCAAAAATGTGTATGTTAAGTCTAATTAGGGCTTTCATGCAATTCAACTTTGATTGCGCTATGCACGTTTAATGATCTCTAAATAATACATTTTCATCTCATGTTTCCAATTCCAAGAGAGACATTACCATATGCTAATTGAGTCACACTATTAAAGGAACATGCAGATGGATGAATGAAGGCATTGTGTTGTACAGAGGCGGGTGCCATGTTTCTGCACTCATTTGTTACGTTTTAAAAAAATGTATTATTTGTACATTCATATTTAGCAATGACATGTATGCTTCCCATCACACACACACACACACACTCACTCACACATATAGGGAGGCTCAAGATGCGTACATCTGGCATCAGTCCAGACTGTGCAGTGCACTCAAGTCTAACCCTACGTGCACACTGCCCGCTTGCTCAACTCGCAAATCGCTCAGATGCGTTTGGATGATGGTCGGTTCCAGAACACCAGCTATCGGCGAGCCATTCCACCATCCACCATGCTTGCCTACAGTAAGCATCAATTATTTAACGAGACAAATCGTTTTGATCAGTGTCTTTCGTCTTGTCTTGAATCTTGTCTTGAATTTGTAATGTTATTGTGATTTTAAACGTACAAGTAGTAATGTTTATTCTACATGTAGGTATGTGCTTGTTGAAACCATCACTATTTTATGTGCTGCTGTATTTCTTTTACATTATTCCATCAATCTGTTTACAGATGAAAATTAGCCATAATGGCCTGATCTGCACATTTACTTCATGTTTATTGATGTACACTGTCCCATTTCTAAATTAAGAATTTAAATTGTCAGCTATTCTGTAAGATAAGATTATAATATAAAATATATATAATATATATGTTATATATAAATAATAATAATAATAATAATAATAATAATAATAATAATAATAATAATAACATTTGTATCTAAAACATTATAATTAACAGTTAACACATTTCTTTACATCCAATTAATAACTACTTCAGTGATCTGTTAAGATATTATTTCTAAAATTAATGTTACTTAATATTCCAACAGATTCCTAGCGACTGGGAACTCCTACTGCACCATAGCCAACAGCTACCGTGTTGGCCACAGCAAGGTAGCTGCCATTGATGCAGGGCCTTTTGCCTGTCCCTACCAAGGAAGACTGGAGGGCCATTACTGCTGACTTCACAGAGTGGTGGAATTTCTCAAATTGTGTTGGGTTGATCGATGGTAAGCATGTGGTGATCCAGGTTCCTGACAGGTCTGGGTCACTCTCTACAACTACAAGGGAACTTTCTCCATAATCCTCTTGGCAGTTGTGGATGCTAAGTACCGCATACGGGTGGTGGACGTCGGTAGTTATGGGAGGAGCAGCGATGGAGGGACTATTGCAAATTCCCCCTTCGGCCAGGCCCTGCGAGATGGCACCCTGGGCCTCCCATAAGACGCTCCACTGCCAGGATCAGAGCACCTGGGACCCTTGCCCCATGTCTTCGTTGGAGAGGAGGCCTTCCCCCTCTGGCGAGACCTCATGAGGCCTTTCCCTGGCTCCTCACTTTTGCAGGCAAGGATGATTGGCAGTACAGTGGCGCATGTACCGGCATGTTATTGCCATCAGCCCTGCCAATGCAGAAGCTTGTGTGAAGGCCACTTATGTCCTGCACAACTACCTGCAGAGGACCATGGGCAGGAGATGGCAGCTGGAGTGACTGGGGATGCGTCGGCACTTCAGGAGGTCTAGAGAGCAGAGAGCAACAACGCTGCCCAGTAGGCCATGTGTGTGAGGGAGACCTTTACTTCCTATTTTTCAGCTGAGGGTGCAGTGCCATTGCAACCACAGTGATGAATCACAAAAAGGGCCATTTTAAGGGCCACCCACATTAAATTAAAAAAGCAATATTTCTGTGTCTCAATGAATGTGTACTTTACATTGGAAATTATGTTTTATATAGAATATTATATTACACTATACAATGAATTACATTATTATACTATATACTGTAGTTTATGATTACTATAATCACTACACACTATTATACAACGATCAGCCATAACATTATGACCACTGATAGGTGAAGTGAATAACACTGATAATCTCGTTATCATGGCACCTGTCAGTGGGTAGGATATATTAGGCAGCAAGTGAACATTTTGTCCTCAAAGTTGATGTGTTCGAAGCAGGAAAAATGGGCAAGCGTAAGGATCTGAGTGACTTTGACAAGGACCAAATTGTGATGGCTAGATGACTGGGTCAGAGCATCTCCAAAACTGCAGCTCTTGTGGGGTGTTCCCAGCACAGCAGTGGTCAGTACCTATCAAAAGTGGTCCAAGGAAGGAAAAGCAGTGAATCGGTGACAAGGTTTAGGGCAACCAAGGCTCATTGATGCACGTGGGGAGCGAAGGCTGGCCTGTATGGTCTGATCCAATAGACGAGCTACTGTAGCTCAAATTGCTGAAAAAGTGAATGCTGGTTCTGATAGATAGGTGTCAGAACACACAGTGTATCGTGAGCATCAGAACTGGACCATGGAGCAATGGAAGAACGTGGCCTGGTCTGATGAATCACGAGTTCAAGGTGTTGACTTGGCCTCCAAATTCCCCAGATCTCAATCCAATCGAGCATCTGTGGAATGTGCTGGACAAACAAGTCCGATCCATGGAGGCCCCACCTCACAACTTACAGGACTTAAAGGATCTGCTGCTAACGTCTTGGTGCCAGATACCACAGCACACCTTCAGAGGTCTAGTGGAGTCCATGCCATGATGGGTCAGGGCTGTTTTGGGACCTACACAATATTAGGCAGGTGGTCATAATGTTATGTCTGATCGGTGTATATATACAGTACTGTGCAAAAGTTTTAGGCAGGTGTGAAAAAATGCTGTAAAGTAATGTTAACATTATATTTATCAATTAACTAAATGCAAAGTGAGTGAACAGCAGAAATCTATGTCAAATCAATATTTGGTGTGACCACCTTTTGCCTTCAAAACAGCATCAATTATTCTAGGTACACTTGCACACATTTTTTGAAGGAACTCGGCAGGTAGGTTGGCCCAAACATCTTGGAGAACTAACCACAGTTCTTCTGTGAATTTAGGCACCCTCAGTTGCTTCTCTCTCTTCATGTAATCCCAGACAGACTCAATGATGTTGAGATCAAGGCTCTGTGGGGGCCATACCATCACTTCCAGGACTCCTTGTTCTTCTTTATGCTGAAGATATTTCTTAATGACTTTTGCTGTATGTTTGGAGTCATTGTCATGCTGCAGAATAATGATGCCTCCCTGATGGTATTGCATGATGGATAAGTATTTGCCTGTACTTCTCAGCTTTGAGGAGACCATTAATTCTGACCAAATCCCCAACTCCATTTGCACAAATGCAGCCCCAAACTTGCTAGTAACCTCTACCATGCTTCACTGTTGCCTGCAGACACTCATTCATGTACCGCTCTCCAGCCCTTCAGTGAACAAGCTGCCTTCTGCTACAGCCAGATATTCACAATTTTGACTCATCAGTCCAGAGCACCTGCTGCCATTTTTCTGCACTCCAGTTCCTGTGTTTTCGTGCATAGTTGAGTCGCTTGGCCTTGTTTCCACGTTGGAGGGATGGCTTTTTGGCCGCCAGTCTTCCATGAAGGCCACTTCTGACCAGACTTCTCCGGACAGTAGATGGGTGTACCCACTGTTTTCTGCCAATTCTGAGCTGATGGAACTGCTGGACATCTTTTCATCTGCTGCAGTAAGTTTCCTTGGCCAACCACTGCACTGCACTGCACTGACCACTTTTGATAGGTACTGACCACTGCAGTACTGGGAACACCCCACAAGAGCTGCAGTTTTGGAGATGCTCTGACCCAGTCGTCTACGGTCCTCAACATTGTCCATTTCTTTGTGCTTCTTCAAAAGAGCTTGGGCAGCATATCTGGAAACCCCTGTCTGCTTTGAAATTTCTGCCTGGGAGAGACCTTGCTGGTGCAGTATAACTACCTTGTGTCTTGTTGCTGTGCTCAATCTTGCCATAGTGTATGACTTTTGACAGTAAACTGTCTCCAACAACCTCACCTTGTTAGCTGAGTTTGGCTGTTCCTCACCCAGTTTTATTCCTCCAACACAGCTGTTTGTTTCAGTTATTGATTGTGTTTCAACCTACATATTGAATTGATGATCATTAGCATTTGTTTGGTATAATTGTTTAATCATACACCTGACTATATGCCTACAAAATCCCTGACTTTGTGCAAGTGTACCTAGAAGAATTGATGCTGTTTTGAAGGCAAAGGGTGGTCACACCAAATATGGATTTTATTTAGATTTTTCTTCTGTTCACTCAATTTGCATTTTGTTAATTAATACATATAATCTATTAACATGTCTATATTTGAAAGCATTCTTACGTGAAACTTTTGCACATTACGGTATGTTTAAGAATCTTATCAGAATTATCAAACAAGGCCCATTATACATGCACTTCTCCTTATAGTAAAGAACATGTGAGGGTAACATTTTCATTTTCATTTTCATTGTCAATCTTTAATTTAGTAAGATATCTGCTGTAAGGATTCCATGCTTTTTGGTATGTGGTATCCTGGTCTTGTCCACCCTGCCTGGTCTGCTGTTCTGTTACAACAGCATGTGTATTTTTTAATGTATGTCTGGTGTTAGTGCTACTGCTCTCTATCTTAACAGGGAAGCTAAGGCAAATGTCATTATGTAAGAAAGCTCAGTGCATTAAAAACTGCTGCAAATGAACACTTAAATAATTCAGCCACAATGCTAAATAAAGCCTGCAAGTGCATATCACAAATGTAGATACAGAATGTATAATCACTGATGGCTCACTACAGTAACTAAACTTTCAATCTAAATTCCATGATATATTTTTTCTTCAATGTTGGAAAACATTTTTCAAGGGAAATTTGCATTTTGTCTTTATCAATGAAAGTGACAGTCAATAGAAGAGACTCAATCAGACTTATTTTATTAAAATTCAGTCTATAGTGTATTCATTTATGCTAGGTACATATTTTAGTTGAAAAACATCAACAAATCAGCATTTCTCGACTTTAGCCTTGACTGCTGTGTTAAATCCATGTACTGCTGAGTGATTCATCTAAGCATATATGCTTGGTTTATCTACCATAATATGTTTTTTATGTTTTACATGATGTTACGATTATGGTTTTTCTCCAGCAGCATAGGCCAAGAGAGTGACCTCAAAAGTTTGGGAACTGTTACTCCATTTCACGTTATCTTTCAATTCTGAAACAGTTCCCCAAGGGAGTATGGGATACTGTATAACCATGCCATTTGTGAGGGAGGGTGATCAGCAGAAAATGTGCAAGAGTACACAAACACCAAAGGAACACAAGCAAGCATCAGACAAAGAGCAGGGATAAAACTCAAACTTACTCTGACAGCAGAGCAGAAGTCAATACAGGTACAGTAAGGTATGGAGCAAAGCTCAGCACATCAACTTGTAAAAATGCATAAACGTGTGTGGTGTGCACTAGCTCCTGCCACACACACCTCAGATATCCTGCCAATAAATAATAAAAAAAAATATATATATATATCTAAACTTTGACAAGTTTGTTAACTATCCCAGGGTCCAGATCATTAATATAGATTAGAAAAAACACAGGCTCTAATACTGATCCCTGTGGAACTCCACTAACAACCTCACTCCAGTTAGAACTCCTCTTATCGTCACCCTTTGTTACTTGTACATAGTTAGCAAACTTGTCCAATTTTCAGATGATACTATAATAGGTGGCTCAGCAGATACAATCTCAGTAGCACAGGCTATTCAAAGGGATTTGGATAATATTCAGTTGTGGGCCGACACCTGGCAGATGAAATTCAATGTGGACAAGTGTAAGGTAATACATGCAGGTAAAAAAAATGTCCACTATAATTACACTATGGGAGGAATAGAACTAGATGAAGTAAAGCATGAGAAAGACATAGGAGTTTTTGTGGACTCCTCACTTTCCCCATTCAAACAATGTGGGGAAGCAATACAAATGGCAAACAAAATGCTAGGGTATATTGTTAAAAGTGTAGAATTTAAAACAAGGGCAGTAATGTTATGACTGTACAATGCACTAGTTAGACCTCATCTGGATACTGTATACAGTTCTGGGCTCCGCACTTCAAGTTAGATATCACTGCTCTAGAGGCAGTTCAGAAGAGAGCAGGAGACATTTCTTTATACAGACTTGTCACAATCTGGAACAAACTCCCCAGTGATGTGATTGAAGCTGAAAATGTGGGAACATTTAAAAACAGATCGGATAACATCCTTAGATCACTTTGTTACTAAAGGACACCAAAACGAACATGATGGGTCGAATGGCCTCCTCTCATTTGTAAACTTTCTTATGTTCTTATGCAGTTATGTTCCAGGACAGGAAAAAAATATATAATTAATTATACAGTTTTTCTCAATTGATGACACATTTCTCTAAACTCCATGCTCTCAAAACAATTAACACTGAACCCTTGATAATTTTCCAAAAGTCATTGTACATTTTCATTGAATTCACACAAATTACAAACTACATTTTCCCCAAACACTACACACAAAACTCTCCAAACCAAGGTCCATGTTTTCAAAATAGTTAATACAGGCACCTAAACCCTTGACATAGTAAGCAAAAGTAACAGTAATGTTGTGCTTGTTTTCACACAAATTACAAAAATGCATATACCATTTTCCCAAACACAACAAACAAAACTCTACATAAAGTTCAACTTTCACTTCAGTTTGCCATCTTGTCAAATTCATATTACATGTGCTCAGTTGCCATCAAATTAATGTCAACTGGGTTAGTAAAGCACACAATACAGGAACTGTAACTTGTTCACACGGCAATCAGCACTTCGCTATGTATAAAATAAGTCACGTATTATGAAAGCCCTGGAACCTGGAGGAGGAGGAGCCTGGAGAAAGAGTTAGAATATGAGGTGTAAGACTGAGAGGAGGTGGGGAAGGAAGAGAGGAGAGGAGAAAGTGAGAAGAGAGGGGAGTGGAATAGGAGAGAAGAAGGGAGAGGCAGAGAGAGGAGGTAGAAAGAGTTGAGGAGAGAGGAGAGGGGAGAGGAAGAGGGCACAGAAGAAGGATCTCAAATTAGTTGAGAGCAACTCTAATTGACCATGTCATCAATGCTTGTGTCACACAACTCCCCACCAGGTATGTTTACCTGTGTGGGTATGGGCCGACAGGTTCTCCAAGGAAAATATACAAAAGTAGGGTAAAAATAAGGTGCTTTTATTTTACAGTGTCCCGCACACCCTTTGAGCAGAATACTATAACTAACTATTGTGTATAATATGTATATTTACAGTGAACATCCAACAAAACAGCATGTGTTCACCAACCAAAAAAACACAAAACAAAATAAAACAAACAACAACAAAAAGTAAGTTTCCACTAATAACAGGAATCAGGACACAAAAAGAAAAGAAAACAAAGAAACAAAGAAACAAAACAAAACCTCTCCCAGCACTACAATAACTCTCCTTCTAAATCTCACTCTACCTCATCTCTCAAAAAACACTCCTACTACTCTCTTTGCTGTAGTCAAGAGGCTCCATTTATCCATTTAGTTCCCGCCCACCGCTCAAACCAATGATCATTTGCACAGGTAATTAATACATCTATCAACATAGTACTGTTAAATCTATCTGTTAAGTTTTTACTTTATTCATTAATCTTATCACAAATAACAACTAGAAGTTGCATGCAACCTTTAAGGCTTCCATGTTGTATCAGTAGGTTTCAGATTTGAGCAGGCATTTGTAGTTTAAATGCATGTGTTATTAAATGTGTAATTTTCAATTTCAATCCACTGTAGTATAGATTTGCGATTTTCATTCTTTTCATTTGAAGTATGTCAGTGGACTTTAATTTCAATTTCCTCATTGCTTGCTTCAATGATGTAAGGTACCATTGTATTTTTCACTTAATTCTAGCATATATGTGAAGTTTTCATTATTGTGTCATTCAAGATGCAGAATGCAATTCCCAAGTTTGGCCACATGATGGAGGTAGAGGTCTACATAAGGAATGTCATGATGTGGCTGACATGTGAAGCTTTCATTTTGGTTGGCGTACAGCAGCCAGGTTTTGTGTCTTATCAACTTGGCTTCATCAACTTTGACAGATATTTCTACTAGTTTAATCACTGACAATTTAATTTCATTAGGATATAGGTCTGAATATATTTGCTGTCATAAGTGACATATTGTAACACAATTTGGTGAGTTTTTGAATTTTGCTGATTTTTTTCTGAGGTCACTTTCATGCTTTTATAAATATGCGTATTTTGCATATGTGCACAGTCATTTTCTTGTGGCTGCCATGTTGTTGCACATAGTCACTTGCCTCTTGCAGACGTGATAGATAGCAGTGTCTATGTAATACATGCAAAGTTTCAGGGCACTGGGCTTTAGAGTTCCAGAGTAGTAGCTGTTTTCATTGTCGCACACAGACACATGTTAAATGCAACATTGCGGCTTAACCGTGTACCTCACAAACTTAATTATCAGGTTTTCTGTTCAATGCACAGACATAGACATAGGTGCTGAGTTTCATGTGCGTACTGCATTCCAGTGTTGAGGTAATGTGATACTTGTCTGAAGCGACGCATACGTTTTTTTTTCATTGGCCCACAGCACCTATGTTTTTCACTGAGGTAGGATATATTAGTCAGCAAGTGAATATTTTGTCCTCAAAGTTGATGTGTTAGAAGCAGGACAAATGGGCAAGCATTAAGGGCCAAATTGTGATGGCTAGACGACGGGGTCGGAGAATCTCCAAAACTGCAGCTCTTGTGGGGTGTTCCCGGTCTGCAGTGGTTAGTACCTATCAAAAGTGGACCAATGAAGGAAAAGTGGTGAACTGGCGACAGTGTCATGGGCGGCCAAGGCTCATTGATGCACGTGGGGAGCGAAGGCTGGTCCGTGTGGTCCGATCCAACAGACGAGCTACTGTAGCTCAAATTGCTGAAAAAGTTAATGCTGGTTCTGATAGAAAGGTGTCAGAACACACAGTGCATCGGAGTTTGTTGCCTATGGGGCTGCGTAGCCGCAAACCAGTCAGGGTGCTCATGCTGACCCCTGTCCACTGCCGAAAGCACCTACAATGGGCACATGAGCATCAGAACCGGACCACAGAGCAATGGAAGAAGGTGGCCTGGTCTGATGAATCACGTTTTCTTTTCCATCACGTGGATGGCTGGGTGCATGTGCGTCGCTGACCTGGAGAACACATGGCAGCACGATGCACTATGGGAAGAAGGCAAGCCGGCAGAGGCAGTATGATGCTTTGGGCAATGTTCTGCTGGGAAACCTTGGGTCCTGCCATTCATGTGGATGTTACTTTGACACGTACCACCTACCTAAGCATTACTGCAGACACCCTTTAATGGACACGGTATTCCCTGATGGCATTGGCCTCTTTCAGCAGGATAATGCGCCCTGCCACAAAGCAAAAATGGTTCAGGAATGGTTTGAGGAACACAACAACGAGTTCACAGCACACCTTCAGAGGTCTAGTGGAGTCCATGCCTTGACAGGTCAGGGCTGTTTTGGCGGCAAAAAGGGGACCTACACAATATTAGGCAGATGGTAATAATGTTATGGCTGATCGGTGTATATATTTGAGTAGGTATACATTACTATGACAGTCTTTTACAACCGGCTACAGTGTAACACTGAAAATGCAAAAGGCATAAACCTACTGATGGGATATTCATAGTAGTGTTTTGTGTTGAGCACATCAGTGTGTTGTTGGTTGGTAGACAGATCTATTCATATGATGTGTGTATGTGTCATTTTGATGCAAAACAACATTTTGGAAAGAGATAAAACAGTTTTGAATGCAGTGTTTGCTTTTGCTAGAGATTTGTAGAATTTTGCATTTTGTGTTTGTGGTTTTGTGTTTTATGTTTAGAGTTTTGGGAAAATGAGCCAAAGATTCAGCAAATGTGTGTAAACAATTGGGAAAAACTGTAATAATGCATAAACCAACCAGAGACGCATGATTCGTAACACATAATTTATGCCAGTGGCGGAAGAAGCTGCCCGTAAGGAACAGTTAATGACAAACAACATTTCTATCCAATCTATATCATTGCATTAACTCTCCATCATCATAATATTGCTGTAACACATCTTTCCTTTCACGGAAGGTGAGCTCAGTCATCTTCTCATTGCTGCCATTTTCCAACTCCTAACGAATTATTGACCTGGTGAGACCATATTGTTACTAAAGTGTCTCTCTCTTTGACAGACCACTATTTGCTGCTGATTTCGCTAATTTTTAATCAAAATTCTCCTCACTGCTCACGTCTCTGCTGGAATTTTAAAAATGGCGGCTGAACTCCAGCAAATAACTTTTTGTGGAGACGACTTTGCCTCACCCCCCAGCCCCTGATGTCATGGGTTCCTTGGTTCCAGACCAGCAAGTTTTTGGTGCCCGAAAAGGCGGCTCCGTGCCGGCCTGGAACCAGTGTTTTTGCGGTGGAGAAGCTCGCAACGGTTCCAGATTAGACACCAGCTCCGAACCAGCACGGGCACCATGTTGGTGGAAAAGCGCTATGTGGGCCATCCCTGGTCTAGTATATCATATATAAGGGGGGTGTTTCCATGCATGACACATTTGGTATTAGTTTAAAGTTTTACACATAACATAAAGGTGGGCTGTGTTACCTTTCAATTTTAAAATGAGAAAATGCACTCACCAGTGAGAAACATCTTATTCCAGATGGGTTTATCCAACAGAAGGGCAAAGGTAATGCCGGCCAGTATCCATTTTTATTAGGGCAGCATACATATTGTTGTTAAAATATATCAGCCAGCAGTTCACAAGTTGCGCATTCACTGTCACTCACATCCAGATACAGCCTAGAAATCTGTGTAAGTATCTTTCTTACAGTGTTTCTGTACCCTAGAAGCCCGTGCAGTAATGCACTCACCACAGATTGAGTGTGTATCTAATGTATATCTAATGTGTGCATTTTGTAATCGAAGTTCAGTTTTCAATAATTCATGCATCTCTCTATATGGACTGAACGCAACTTTTAAGAGACAAACACTGCATCCAGTGACTGCTGTCAAAGCAGCTGTAGCGTAAACATACATTGCAATGATTAATATTTACACGGATAGGTAAAGCATGGAGACGTCTGGATGATATTTATGGAATATTGTTACAGGCATATATGGTTGCGTAACCTGCAAGCCAACACTTTCATTGTAAGAGGTTTGTGCACTGCACATTGGGTGGATTATATAAATAAATACATAAATAAATAATCTGTTGCACAACATAGTGGATACATTTAGGATTGGAAACAAATATAGTCTTAGAAGAAAAGTAACTATATATGAACAGATAGTCTTCTAGGGGGTGGTCACCGTTTTGCCTTTATCCCAGGCACATTATACGAAGTGGAAGTGATAAATATACATGTTACATTGACACACACACACACAGCCTCACATCTTACAAGGTGTATTGTAAAGAGTATTTATGTATGGAAATGCAATTTAGGGAATGGTACAAGTGTAAATATATCTGTGTAACACGATCATATATGAATGATCATGGCATGTAATAGGCATTTATATCACACCATCGTCTCCAGAAGTGGCGTATTTAGAGGGAGGAATGGTTGCCATGGCAATTTTGAAAAAATAAAGCGGATGGAGCTCCCCACTCTGGACTCGAATCAGAAGCTCAGACACTCAGAGCTCCGATATTGCACTCATGGTTACAAATGCTCAAGTGGAGAACAAATAATGATGGGGGCGATTTGACGCGGGGATTAACTGTCATGGGGATTAATTGTTGCCGGGGCGAATTGTCAAGGACGAACTGACGTGCTCCCCCCAGAAATAAATGGATCATATGGTCATTGTTGTCAAAAATTAGGGCACAGATGTTACTGATCCCCCAAGAATGTAGGGATCATAATAGAGGGGGTACAAGTCCTCCAGGAGCTCCAAGGAGCTTGTGCCCTGCTGTTTGGGGTCATCTATGATTTGAACTTGAGCTACCCATCAGACCTTATGTACACTTTTGAATTTCTTCAAAAGATCCTGATGGAAGTCGATGCACACAGGTTTTCAGCCAAGGCCCAGATGCTCAAATACAAACGTTTGGAATGAATGCATCCATCTTTATTCCTGAGCCATGTCAACTTTCTGATGTGCTGAAAAATGTGGCTTTGTTTACTTGTTTACATAAGCTGTTGCTAAGCTGTTTACTTGCAGTAATTGTTGAGAAATGTTTGCTTTTCAAGGCAACAAATAAGTGTTAAGTGCTTCTAAGAACAACTGAAGTTCTCAAAGCAATAGCCATGGTTAATATTGGCTACAAAGACAAGACATTCATTAATTGGGTTGATAGTAAGGAACACAATTTTACTGTGATTGGGGTTCTAGTTGACAAACAAGACAGCCGAGAAAAATATGCATGTACAACATAAGAAACTAAATTCAATCCATCTGTCATTGCTTGGAGTGACCATTACTTTATTGACTCAAACTCTGTTTAAAATTTGTTTAAGCCTGAATAAATCCACTGGATTTTTTTGGAGAAAGTTTTGTGATCTTTTTTATTTATTTTTGTTTCTCGAACAACAACATTCTCTATTTATCAGTATCAGGCATTTTCACAAGACAAATTAAACTCAGTTAATTAAAACTAACGTAACTAGATTAGATAACTTTAATGTATTAACTGTTGCATATATATATATATATATATATATATATATATATATATATATATAAACTTTAATAAGTTGAACATAACCATATTAAGTTAGATGAACCTACACATAATGGGTAAACCTGAATGAATCTGATTAATTTGCAGTTATTAAATTCACTGTTGTATAATTTATTTTAATTAATTAAGTACATTATTAAATCAAGTAATTTATAAGTTACACACAGTTCCACGTAACTTTTTTAAGTAAATCTTTATTTCATCCTTTTAAATATTTCATTTTTTTGAGTATATACATTTGTCACAATGTAAGAATCAAATATATAGTTTGTATGAAAAGCTAAGAATCATTGTAAAAGGGAATGCAAGACTGTTTTCTTAAAATTAAGGTGGCACTATTTAGATTCCTCATACTTTTGAAAATCAAATGTTATACTGCAGTTGTAAAATGTGTACAAAGGAAAATTCTGAAAAGTGAAGAAATTAATTCTCTTTTACCACTTTGACTTACTGACACAGTGATTACATTTGTTTTTATTAAGTCAGCTGATACATTTGACAGCCCTGATTTGATCAGCTGTGGAGCTGTACTGCGAACTGCTGTATTTAAAATGTTACTCTTCATATTACCTTATAGTATTTTACCATAAATGTATTAATTATTAATAGTTTTTAATATAATTCTGAATTTAAATATTGACCTCCCCCTGCCACAAAAAGACGCACAGCCTACTGCTGTGCCTGTCCAGTGATTAATTGACTGCCCAGCCTGATAATGTGGGAAACTGTATGGTTGGTTAATCAGTATTATCCCCCTTATCAGGACACATACCCTTTTTAAAATATACCTTCCAGCACTTTTAGAGGAAGGGTGGAGATCAGGACCAGAGAAAAAATACTGTCTGCCTGTTTTGTATTGTTTATAAAAGTAATGGCAATTTGACCCAGAATTAAAATAAATAACATACCTAAACTACTTTTTTTTACAGAAGATAAAGTCCTTACATTGAGAATTATATGATAATTGTGTGCTTGTATGGTTTTCAAAATTATTTCAAAATGCTAGAAAAGTATCTTAAAATGTTTTGGGATATAAATACACCCATAGACATAGAAAGTTTTTTTAGACTGATCAGCTAAATTACATAAACACATAAATTACAGCATATTCAGTCAAAAACAAAAATATTCACCCTCTTGCAATATAAGATTTAACATATAAGTTGTCATAATGTACTACACTTTAGCTCAAATGCATTCCAAAACCCTAATCTCCAGCATGAACACAATATAATGGGTAGACAGTCCAACAAAACCAAAAACCAAATTTGTTATTATATTTTTATATATTTTATATATTATATATTTTTTCAAGACAAGATGCCAATCTTTCTTGAATAACAAAGTAATTGTCTTGAAAGTATTGAAACAGGGTTCTGAAATAGTTACAAAGTCACAAAATGAAACTTATGTAGTTTAAGTATTTCTAGATAATGGACCAATTCACATTTTTGTATAAAGGCTTAATTTATATCTGTTTGTGTTCCCCTGCATATTTTCTGGGGAAATCTGGTTTTAAACAATTGTCGTGTAATTGAGGAGAAAGGGTTAATGTTAATATGTAAATGATCTCTGTCTATGGCCAATTTTATTTCCACATGTAGCTTTAGTTTCAAAGGCAAATAAATGTTGTTTACACAATGGCATCCCGGGGAAATCTCTATCTGATTTATTAGTCCATTATTCCAGTATTTCCAAAAGCACTGTGTAATGTTGTTCCCCACATATATATTCAAACAGATGGCAATTCGTCTCCTAATCAGTTCAGCATGCATCGCTTAGACATAACTAGCACAAATGGCATGAAAATAACGTTATACATACTTCAATCCCTACTTTAGTTTCAGTACAATATATCTTTATTGTACTTTCCAATACATGCCTTTTGAGAGGTAATTTGGAAAGATGTCCAGGTCATAGCCGTTTCTAGGCATATGCGACATAAGCGTCCGCTTAGAGACACTGTCCGCTAGTGGGCCCCCTAGCAAAAAATAATAAATAAATCAAGTGATTCGGGGTTGCAATTTAGACAGGATGCATAGGATGGAGACCTGTATGGACATGACAGTGCCGGTGTTCGTACGAATTCAGTGACCACTAGGATTGTTGTGACCAGGTGGATGTGCGCATGCGCCGGCAGCAATCCCCACCTATCTGCCTACGGGAGCGTGTGATCACTCGCTCACGGGACAAAGCGAGTCATTGTAAACAGTGCATGCGTGCTGCTGCAAACAGCGAGTTTAGTGCTTCTGTTCTCTGTGCAATTGTACACGCTGAATTGTTTAAAAACAACAGCAACTATACAGATTGTTTATTGAGATGTGTACACATTAGTTACACTTACTATAGGATGTAAGTATATGTACTCTTACTGTAGGTTATCGAACTGTATATACATTTAAAGTTGCACTTCTTAGTACTGAAGTTAATCTGTATTTGATCTGTTCTTACTGTGAAATATATATTTTGTGTAAGTCGCCCCGGGTAAGGGTATCTGCCAATTAAAAAAAGAGAACCTAACGCAACGGATTCATGTAGGTAATTAAATTTATGTATTGTACGATTTACGTGAATTTTTCACAGACCACAAGAAACGTATTGAGACACTCTCGTTTATATTAGTTTATTATTACTACACAAGCAATACCACTTGTAAACGTATGCAGACATCATACTTCAGTGACATGAATGCAGTATGATCTTCTAAATGTTTATTTACTTATTTATTTGTAAGTAATTTAATTCCTGACAGCTATCACACACACGTGAAGCAATAACATAAACTTTTAACTTTAAAGGAGATTATAATGGTAAATTATTTGCCATCTGTATGCATAATCAACCACTTTTGGTGTGTATTTGCTGTCACTAAGGAAGGGGTCTCCATTTTTTCCAAGGGGCACACATTCTTACAGCCATCGGAAAATTTGGTGACCCACCTTTCTCCAAAAGTGCCCAAACATTTACTGCTAGTATGTCTCTCTCTCACCTGAATAATCAACAACTTTTTTGTGTGATCAAATATATTTATTAGAGGAACAAATAATGAAACATGAACAGGAACTTTGCCCTTTTCATTCCCCCATAATATCATGACTAATTAGAAGCTTCTGTAGTATATATGATAAAATGGGATTCAGGCCAAACCAATAAACACTACACACAATTTAATACTCTTAGACCTGTCCTCTATCATTTATTTATCTTCTGCCTCATATGATAGATGTGTAAATTCATCATGCACATTTATTTGTTCTTAAACATGCAACTAATCATTATTTGGTAAACAATCATTCCAGAGAACACTAACCTCTTACTGGCCATCACATATTGCAGTCTCTCATTTGAGAAATAGTTAGAACATCACCACCAGACTGTTTCACTACTGTAGATTATGTAGTTTGTTGTTCATGTATGCATTTAACTTAAATATTTTGCTTCATAAATATATATATATATATTTTTATTTTATTATTATTATTTTTTTATTATTGTGTCACATCACTATATTGTACTGTGGACAATACAAGATTAACATGGCAATGATGCTGCTCACCCAAAAAAGCACAATTAAGTGATCAATTCATATGCAATAAACATGGTTTAGATTTAACAAACTCACACAACTTTAACTGTATTGTCAATTTTGAGAATTTGAGCTAAACCTAACTTTTTAAAGGCAGCTTCATGAACTGGCCCCTAAATTAATTTGTGCAGTACATTACAGATTCATTATCACTGCCTGCCTCACAGTTCCAGGTCGAGTCCCGGCTTGGGGTGCCTGTCTGTGTGGAGTTTGCACGTTCTCCCCTTGTCCGCATGGGTTTCCTCTGGGCACTCAGGTTTCCTCCCACCGTCCAAAGACATGCAGGCTAGGTTAATTGGCCATGCTAAATTGCCCTGTAGGTATGTGTGTGTGTGTGTGTGTGTGTGTGTGTGTGAGTGTGTTGCCCAGCAATGGCCTGGCGTCCCGTCCTGGGTGTATTCCTGCCTTGTGCCCTATGCCTGCTGGGATCGGCTCCAGCTTCCCCGCGACCCTCACCAGGATAAGCGGTTTCAAAAATAGATGCATGGATTATCACTGCCATCTGTATTAACTTTCTCATACTGTCCTATTACCCTATATACCTGATTCTTCTACCTGATGGCTTCCAGATTATGGTGATTATATATATATATATATATATATATATATATATTACACTGGAAAATTTGGTGACTGTAAGCAGATCAAATACAGATTAACTTCAGTACTAAGAAGTGCAACTTTAACTATGTATATAAAGTTTGATAACCTACAGTAAGAGTACATATACTTACATCCTATAGTAAGTGTAACTAATGTATACACATCTCAATAAACCATTTTTATAGTTGCTGTTGTTTTTAAACAATCCATTCAGCATGTACAATTGCACAGAGAACCATGCGCCGTGCAGAAGTATGGGCTCAAATTAGTGCCATAAGTAACAAATTCAAAAAAGAAAAATATTGTAAACAAAAAAAACTAAAGTTGAGAAAAAATTGATGTTCACATTTTGCTTTTTATTTTTTTATTTTTGATCTGAACATCAATTTTTTCCTCAACTTTTGTTTTTTGGTTTACAATATATATTTTTTGGAATTCGTTACTTATGGCGCTAATTTGAGCCCATACAGAAGCGCTAAACTCGCTCTGTTTGCAGCAGCAAAAAAGTTATAAATTGAATTGCATGTTAATGAGGGAAATAAGTATTTGATCCCCTATCAATCAGCAAGATTTCTGGCTCCCAGGTGTCTTTTATACAGGTAACGATCTGAGATTAGGAGCACTCTCTTAAAGGGAGTGCTCCTAATCTCAGCTCGTTACCTGTATAAAAGACACCTGTCCACAGAAGCAATCAGATTACAAACTCTCCACCATGGCCAAGACCAAAGAGCTGTCCAAGGATGTGAGGGACAAGATTGTAGACCTACACAAGGCTGGAATGGGCTACAAGACCATCGCCAAGCAGCTTGGTGAGAAGGTGACAACAGTTGGTGCGATTATTCGCAAATGGAAGAAACACAAAATAACTGTCAGTCTCCCTCGGTCTGGGGCTCCATGCAAGATCTCACCTTGTGGAGTTTCAATGATCATGAGAACGGTGAGGAATCAGCCCAGAACTACACGGGAGGATTTTGTTAATGATCTCAAGGCAGCTGGGACCATAGTCAACAAGAAAACAATTGGTAACACACTACGCCGTGAAGGACTGAAATCCTGCAGCGCCCGCAAGGTCCCCCTGCTCAAGAAAGCACATGTACAGGCCTGTCTGAAGTTTGCCAGTGAATGATTCCGAGGAGAACTGGGTGAAAGTGTTGTGGTCAGATTAGACCAAAATCGAGCTCTTTGGCATCAACTCAACTCGCCGTGTTTAGAGGAGGAGGAATGACCCCAAGAACACCATCCCCACCGTCAAACATGGAGGTGGAAACATTATGCTTTGGGGGTGTTTTTCTGCTAAGGGGACAGGACAACTGCACCGCATCAAAGGGACGATGGACGGGGCCATGTACCGTCAAATCTTGGGTGTGAACCTCCTTCCCTCAGCCAGGGCATTGAAAATGGGTCTTGTTAAATTTGTTAGAAACTCCTGTCAGTAATGAAAGATTACACAGTGCTGAAATAGCCTACAGATGTCTGCTGTGAATTTGTTTATGACTTAATCGTTTCTCAAGATAGGCAGAAATTGTTTCTGTTAATGAGCGATTGACACTAGGTAAATGACGACCATGGGATCGCATCTTCCTAGTGCACATCAAAGACAGACATCTGCTTTTTGTATCCATCACCTCTTCATGGGAGGACAGATCGTAAACGGACCTGGACCTGTATCTTCTGATTGGATGAACGGCCATAAGATGTTACGTCATTTTTCCTATAAAGCTGCACTCATGTTGGTAAACATTAAGTTCTCACTGATGGAATTATTCCTGACGTGGGGCTTCCGAGCGGCTTGATTAAAGTTCTATTTGCTATATCTCCACGACTTCTCCACTTATTTCCGAGACGGTTCTACAGTGTGCGTTTATATTATTATATATATTTGCATATAAATGATAACATTTTTAAAATCCTTTTATTATTGTGAGTGTTATTTTATTATTACTTTTAATTGTTCAATGTTTTCTGTGGTATTTCCGTTTTCTTGTTTTACTCTGATATTATAGTTATTTTTCTCCACCTCTCTCCCTGCATAGTTTTTTTTAAGCCTACTGCATTTTTGTATTTAACCATTTGGAGAAAGGTTAAATACTTTTTTCTGTAGTCCTATTAACAAAGATACCTAAACATATGTTATGTAATGCATGTGTGAACCTGTACTGTAAGTGTTGCTGATCACTGTTAAAAAATAATGGTACATTAAAATGTACATTGGAACAACGATAACACTAAGTACAGTTGTTAATGACAGCATTTATTCTATTCAAACTGTAAATACATAAAATTGTATATTTCACAAAATTCCAGCATAACGCTCGCGTTATTGTAGCGCAGATCTGTAGAATCCCACCACTCCTATTGGTGGAGCTGCGCAGATCCGCGCAGAACTGCGAAAATCTGCGCAACAAGAATTCGACCTACTTTTTCCAAATAATGGAGAAATCTCTAAAATAATTCTAACCTGTCAAAGGCTCTCTATGGTCAATCTGTTTAGTCTCACCTTCAACCAGAAGTAAATGACCCAATCAATGAACTAAGGTTTTGAAAACTTCTCTGGTGGCAGAACGTATGATGCGTGTGATTGGTTACTTCCCTTTAGGAGGCGGGACATATAAGACGAGACCTTCATTTTGAAAGGCTAGAATTATTTTAAAGAAAAACCTGTGATGAATAATACTGTAGTTATGCAAGTAGGCGATTTGTTGTAAGATCTTCATCATCAAACAGTGAAATATAACAGAAGAAAACACTGAACTATCTAAAGTAATAATAAAATCACAATAAAATATGGAGGACAATAAAAAAAGGTTTAAAAAAATGTTAGCATGTATGTATCTGTGTATATATGTATAGACCTATAGGTGTGAGTGTGTGTTTGTGTATAGATAACTGATCAAGTACAATCTGAATGCTGTGCACACCATTCAATGTGTTCATTATCACCAAATGGATCCCAGAGTGCTCCAGCTAACAAATGTCTTGTAAAAAGAAATTACAGTACACAAGGCTACCTAAACTAATTTGCTAACTGAAAGCTAATTAACCATGGTATCATTTTCCAGTCATGCTGATAGCTCTAGCTATAGTTCAAGTAGCCATGTAGACTGTTAACTTTATGGGGTGTAACTGCAACAGTTTGTGCAGGACAAATAAAATCTTGACTTGAGAAAATGGCTAACTAGTTAGCTTAATCACCTGTGATTAATTGGATTAGCCTAGTGACTAGTTTTTCCATGTGGTTAGCTCATAGCCACATAGTTCAATGTACACACTTACTTGTATTTAATATTATTCATGCATTAAGCAGAGTCTTTATTTTTGTTCACATCTGCATATTATTTCATTACATACTATATATATATATATATATATATATATATATATATATATATATATATATATATACAGTGAGGGAAAAAAGTATTTGATCCCCTGCTGATTTTGTACATTTACCCACTGACAAAGAAATGATCAGTCTATAATTTTAATGGTAGGTGTATTTTAACAGTGAGAGACAGAATAACAACAAAAAAATCCAGAAAAACGCATTTCAAAAAAGTTATAAATTGATTTGCATGTTAATGAAGGAAATAAGTATTTGATTCCCTATCAATCAGCAAGATTTCTGGCTCCCAGGTGTCTTTTATACAGGTAACGAGCTGAGATTAGGAGCACTCTCTTAAAGGGAGTGCTCCTAATCTCAGTTCATTACCTTTATAAAAGACACCTGTCCACAGAAGCAATCAATCAATCAGATTCCAAACTCTCCACAATGGCCAAGACCAAAGAGTTGTCCAAGGATGTCAGGGACAAGATTGTAGACCTACACAAGGCTGGAATGGGCCATCGCCAAGCAGCTTGGTGAGAAGGTGACAACAGTTGGTGCGATTATTCGCAAATGGAAGAAACACAAAATAACTGTCAGTCTCCCTCGGTCTGAGGCTCCATGCAAGATCTCACCTTGTGGAGTTTCAATGATCATGAGAACGGTGAGGATCTTGTTAATGATCTCAAGGCAGCTGGGACCATAGTCAACAAGAAAACAATTGGTAACACACTACGCCTTGAAGGACTGAAATCCTGCAGCGCCCGCAAGGTCCCCCTGCTCAAGAAAGCACATGTACAGGCCCGTCTGAAGTTTGCCAATGAACATCTGAATGATTCAGAGGAGAACTGGGTGAAAGTGTTGTGGTCAGATGAGACCAAAATCGAGCTCAAGAACACCCCAAGAACACCATCCCCACCGTCAAACATGGAGGTGGAAACATTATGCTTTGGGGGTGTTTTTTTGCTAAGGGGACAACTGCACCGCATCAAAGGGACGATGGACGGGGCCATGTACCATCAAATCTTGGGTGAGAACCTCCTTCCCTCAGCCAGGGCATTGAAAATGGGTCGTGGGTGGGTATTCCAGCATGACATTGACCCAAAACACACAGCCAAGGCAACAAAGGAGTGGCTCAAGAAGAAGCACATTAAGGTCCTGGAGTGGCCTAGCCAGTCTCCAGACCTTAATCCCATAGAAAATCTGTGGAGGGAGCTGAAGGTTCGAGTTGCCAAACGTCAGCCTCGAAACCTTAATGACTTGGAGAGGATCTGCAAAGAGGAGTGGGACAAAATCCCTCCTGAGATGTGTGCAAACCTGGTTGCCAACTACAAGAAACGTCTGACCTCTGTGATTGCCAACAAGGGTTTTGCCACCAAGTACTAAGTCGAAGGGGTCAAATACTTATTTCCCTCATTAACATGCAAATCAATTTATAACTTTTTTGAAATGCGTTTTTCTGGATTTTTTTGTTGTTATTCTGTCTCTCACTGTTAAAATACACCTACCATTAAAATTATAGACTGATCATTTCTTTGTCAGTGGGCAAACGTACAAAATCAGCAGGGGATCAAATATTTTTTTCCCTCACTGTATATATATATATATATATATATGCATTTTTTAACCCCTACTTACATAGTATTCTTGTGTATTAAATTGTACACAAGGTTAAATTGGGTATTTATGTGGCTAAATACACAATTATTTAAATTATATAGGACCAATAACTACAATCAGAACAAAACAGACTGATTAAAAAAGGGTTATGTAATTGGAGTGGTTTATTGTCCGAAACGTATAGTAGCTTATATATTTAACAAATGATGGGGCACTTCGGTCCAGGGGGTTGGGGGGGGGATGTTGCTGACGAAGTGCGGTTTAAGGTATGCATGTATATGAAGTGTGTTGGTTTTGGAGAAGAAGATTTTTGTAGCATTTCACAATTTCGCCAGTAATCGCAATATGGTGATAGCACCATGTGACCGTAGTTTTGACTGCATTTGTAGATATAAGTGGTGTCTACAACACTTGCGAGTTTCGTGAGTTTTAATGTATGTATGAGCGTTTTGGCGGAAGGAAAAAAATACTAATAATAACTAGAAGTTGCATGCAACTTTTAAGGCTTCCATGTTGTATCAGTAGGTTTCACATTTGAGGAGGCATTTGTAGTTTAAATGCATGTGTTATTAAATCTGTAATTTTCAATTTCAATCCACTGTAGTACAGATTTGCGGTTTTCATTTTTTTCACTTTAAGGATGTATTCTAAGTCAGTGGACTTTAATTTCAATTTACTCATTGCTTGCTTCAATGATTTAAGGTACCATTGTATTTTTCACTTAATTCTAGCATATATTTTAAGTTTTCATTATTGTGTCATTCAAGATGCAGAATGCAATTCCCAAGTTTGACCACATGATGGAGGTAGAGGTCTACATAAGGAAAGTCATGATGTGGCTGACATGTGAAGCTTTCATTTTGGTTGGCGTACAGCAGCCAGGTTTTGTGTCTTATCAACTTGGCTTCATCAACATTGACAGATCTTTCTACTAGTTTAATCACTGACAATTTAATTTCATTAGGCTATAGGTCTGAATATATTTGCTGTCATAAGTGACATATTGTAACACAATTTGGTGAGTTTTTGAATTTTGCTGATAGGTTTTTCTGGGGTCAATTTCATAATAAATTTAATAAATATGCGTATTTTGGAGAAGAAGATTTCTGTTGCATTTCACAATTAAGACTCCTATCACAATATTTAGCAACACCATGACACCAGCATGTGCAGTTTTCACTGCATATGTAGGTATACGTGGTTTCTACAACACTTGCGAGTTTCGTGAGTTTTCATGCTTGTATGAGCATTTTAGGGACATTTTAAAGTTTCAAGTTTTCTGCATTGAAGATAAAGAATGCAAATTCCAAGTTTGTCCACATGATGGAGGTAGAGGTCTACAAAACAAATGTCAATATAAGGATGATACTGTCATTTTCATTGGTGTACAGCAGCCATGTTTTTTATCCAATCAACTTGGCTTTTTCAACTTTGACAGATGCTTGTCCTAGTGTTAATTTCTGAAAATGTAAGCGCCTTAGGCTTGACAGTTCTTTAGATATTCACTGCTGCATGAGACATGGCCTTCAGCATCGTTACCACCACGCCATGTCCCCGTTGATGACAAAACTCACTACAATCAAGCATAACATTGGCATTTATTATTGTACCAAGTTTGGTGAGTTTTTGAATATGGCTCATGGGTTTTTTCTGGGGTCAAAATTCATGCGTTTATAAATACGCGTATTTTGCATACATGCACAGTCATTTGCTTGTGGCTGCCATGTCTTTGCATGCAGTCACTTCCCTCTTGCACATTTGATAGATAGCAGTGTTTATGTAATACATGCAAAGCTTCAGGGCACTGGGCTTTATCGTTCCGGAGTAGTAGCCATTTTCATATTCGGATGCTGATTCATGTTAATTGCAACATTACGGCTTAACCGTGTACCCCAGAAACATCATTTTCTAGTTGTATGTTCAAGGTATAGTCTTAAACATATGTGCAGAGTTTCATGTGTGAACTGCATTCCAGTGTGCAGGAAATGTGTAACTTGTCTGAAGTGGTGCGTAGGTTTTTTTTCATTGGCCCACAGCACCCATGTTTTTCACTGGGGCAACTCGCCTTTAACAACCGTCATGCATACCAATTTGTGGCACAGTGGGTATAAGTGGCATGGAGTAGAAGGCACTAAAGCTTGAATCAGAAAACGCAGCCTGGCGGACAAAGCGTGAGACAGAGCAACTTCTGATGAACAAGCATAATAGTGGGGCATAAGGTATGCATGTGTATGAAGTGGTTTTGGAGAAGAAGATTTTCATAGCATTTCACAATTTCACCTCTAATCGCAACATGGCAGCGGCACCATGTGACCGACACGTGTAGATTTCACTGCAATTGTAGGTATAAGTTGTGTCTACAACACTTGCGAGTTTCGTGAGTTTAAATGCATGTATGAGCGTTTTAGGGGCATTAGAAGTTTTGGCGGAAGGAAAAAAATAATAATAATAATAATAAAAATCCTTACAACAACAGTAGGCTTCCAGGCATCCTGGACCTGGAAGCCTAATAATAAAATACCTTACAACAACAATATGCTTCGAAGCATCCTGGACCTGGAAGCCTAATAATAAAATACCTTACAACAACAATAGGCTTCCAGGCATCCTGGACCTGGAAGCCTAAAAATCCTTACAACAACAATAGGCTTCCATGCACTGGACCTGGAAGCCTAAAAATCCTTACAACAATAGGCTTCCAGGCACTGGACCTGGAAGCCTAATAAAAATCCTTACAACAACAATAGGCTTCAGGCACTGGACCTGGAAGCCTAATAAAAATCCTTACAACAACAATAGGCTTCAGGCACTGGACCTGGAAGCCTAATAAAAATCCTTACAACAACAATAGGCTTCCAGGCACTGGACCTGGAAGCCTAATAATCTTAACAATTACAATAGGGTTCCAGCAACTTCGTTGCTTGGCCCCCTAATAAATAGTCATGGTGTCCCCACAGAAGGACAAGAATTTTTGTTAAACATCATGTTATGGACAAAGTCAAATTAAAGGAAACAAAAGGCTGGAATACACATGAGCAGCACCAAGCACAGAGACTGGTGGCTTTACAGCCCTGACAGCCTGTGAAAACAGTAAGTATGAGACAGACAGCCTGATGTAAAATCCAGGCAGGAGAATGTAAACAGTTTAGTGACATATTATAGTCTTTCAGAAAATTTTTGGTTATTGGTGCCTAGCATAAAATACCTGAAATAAAAGTTAAATTAGACCCTGGTTTTGAGATGAGTGATGTAGTAAAAGGGTAAGAATTTTAAGGATGGCATAGAAGCATAAGATTACAAGTTTAGAAAAAGTGAGCTCAAATAATATTAAATAATTTAAAGGAGAAAAGTAAGGGAAAAAAATGAAAATTGTGTTAAGACAAATTAGAAACATTAGGAATCTGAGGAAACTGCAATAATTCAGAGAAGAATTCCTAGAAATATGGGAATCATTATTGAGATCAATAAAAAGGCTTTCTTTAAAAAAAAGTGAATATTTTAATTCATAAGCTAAAATAGTGGTGTGAAATATATGTATAAATAGTAATAATACACATAAATTAGGGGAAAATGCATTTCCCATAAGACATTAGGGATAGGAGAAAGAACAGCTGTTGGGATGACAGAGTGATGTTAACCACGCATGCAGTTTACGAGGGTTTGAAAATTGAAAAGGCTTAAAAAGCTAAGAAAGGGAAGTTTGGTATGTGTGAAAGGATTGTGCTGCCACGTACACACAAACACATGTATATTCACTTTCTTGCTAAAATCACTATTTACTTTTACTTTTGGTACTTGAGTACACTTGAAAGTAGATACTTTTAATAAGTACTGTTTGAAAGTTTTTGATAGAATATTTTTACTTTTACTCAAGTATGACTTCCGACTACTTTTTACACCTCTGCAACTGTGTCACTGTGCAAATATTTATGGGCTTAACTGTAACATTGTAACATTGGTTCTTTACATGACACTGTTCTTTGAGCTATTACAAATATTTGTAGGTTTCTCCCCAGTTTATCCCTTCTCATTTCCCCTGATGGGACTAAACAGATGGGCAGGCTGGCCACACATCATAGTCCTGAGGCTTAAGGCAGACAGTGCACTGTGCTGAAGCTATCGGAAAAGACAATGATGGCTACCACACCAAAGCAGAGCAGATCGACAATATTGTTTGTTAAAAGGACATCCTATTTTTAAAAATAATTGCAACATACTGTCTGTTCATGGTAAGAAGCCCTCCAACTACATGCATCTGGACACAGAATTCACTGGGACTTTAATCTGACAGCAGAACCATTCTAAAGCATACTGTATTTGGGGCTTTACCCCTAAGGGCCATGATAATTTCAAAATTAAATTAGCTTGGTAAAAAAAAAAAATCAAGACCTGATTTTCAACCTGCCCAATTCCCCTCATTCACACACCAGCTTTACTATATTTTCCTCCATGGAAAATATGTAATTTTAAAATTCTCCAATCAAGCAAAGCTCTTTTGAAGTGCCATCCTTAGGAGTTTTTGCTCAGTCTGAAAAAGCACATTTCTGATATGCTCACAGATGATCTACTGTGCTGTTTTCACATTTATTCCAGACAAAATATTTGATTCTGACAGAGTATTTAATAAACTAGAACATAAAATCCAAAATCTCATAATCTATGGATTTAAGTGTTTAAATTTGGCTGGAGTAATTGGTTTGCAATACAAAAAAAGACCTGAATAATCTTACATTCTCTTATTTGAACTCTTAAATTATTTAAAAACTGCTAATGGCAAACTACAAACCTGTACATAATAGTGGTTACATTTATTAGTAGAAGAAAATACAATTTTACTAAAAATGAAGCCGTCACTGAGTACAGTATTGCAGTTTTATATTAGTGAGTGGGTCAAAGTGCTAAATCAAGACAAAGGCTGTATAAATAAGTTACTCAAAAGTAGTATTGATGGGATTAGGTTGCCTTGTGACATTGAACAAATACCAATCCTATGTAATCCTGTCCTTTCTTACTATATCATTCTGCATGAAACCTCTACATTACAAGGTATACATTATTACCTCCATTATTTTTCAAAAAAGAAATAATGGTTACTTATTTCTTATTTCCTTCCCTGCTAACACACAACGTTGTCGCAATGTACTTTACGTATTGTTTCAGAATTTTAGTAGATATATACACTCACCTAAAGGATTATTAGGAACACCATACTAATACTGTGTTTGACCCCCTTTCGCCTTCAGAACTGCCTTAATTCTACGTGGCATTGATTCAACAAGGTGCTGAAAGCATTCTTTAGAAATGCTGGCCCATATTGATAGGATACCATCTTGCAGTTGATGGAGATTTGTGGGATGCACATCCAGGGCACGAAGCTCCCGTTCCACCACATCCCAAAGATGTTCTATTGGGTTGAGATCTGGTGACTGTGGGGGCCAGTTTAGTACAGTGAACTCATTGTCATGTTCAAGAAACCAATTTGAAATGATTCGACCTTTGTGACATGGTGCATTATCCTGCTGGAAGTAGCCATCAGAGAATGGGTACATGGTGGTCATAAAGGGATGGACATGGTCAGAAACAATGCTCAGGTAGGCCGTGGCATTTAAACGATGCCCAATTGGCACTAAGGGGCCTAAAGTGTGCCAAGAAAACATCCCCCACACCATTACACCACCACCAGCAGCCTGCACAGTGGTAACAAGGCATGATGGATCCATGTTCTCATTCTGTTTACGCCAAATTCTGACTCTACCATCTGAATGTCTCAACAGAAATCGAGACTCATCAGACCAGGCAACATCTTCAACTGTCCAATTTTGGTGAGCTTGTGCAAATTGTAGCCTCTTTTTCCTATTTGTAGTGGAGATGAGTGGTACCCGGTGGGGTCTTCTGCTGTTGTAGCCCATCCGCCTCAAGGTTGTACGTGTTGTGGCTTCACAAATGCTTTGCTGCATACCTCGGTTGTAACGAGTGGTTATTTCAGTCAAAGTTGCTCTTCTATCAGCTTGAATCAGTCGGCCCATTCTCCTCTGACCTCTAGCATCAACAAGGCATTTTCGCCCACAGGACTGCCGCATACTGGATGTTTTTCCCTTTTCACACCATTCTTTGTAAACCCTAGAAATTGTTGTGCGTGAAAATCCCAGTAACTGAGCAGATTGTGAAATACTCAGACCGGCCCGTCTGGCACCAACAACCATGCCACGCTCAAAATTGCTTAAATCACCTTTCTTTCCCATTCAGACATTCAGTTTGGAGTTCAGGAGATTGTCTTGACCAGGACCACACCCATAAATGCATTGAAGCAACTGCCATGTGATTGGTTGGTTAGATAATTGCATTAATGAGAAATTGAACAGGTGTTCCTAATAATCCTTTAGGTGAGTGTACAACACCATTACAAACACATCAATACAATAACATATGACAATACTTCACGAGCTGACAGAGACACAATTGCCAAATGCAATTTTATCGATGTATGAAAAATAAGTAATGAGAATTGTTGCCTTCGTTAATAATAACAATGTACTGAGTCACACACTATAACAGATTTTTCATTTTATTTTTATTATGAAGGCAATGTAAAACAATACAGAATAACAGGGACGAAAAGCACCATTACATTATTGCTCTGTAATAAGTGAATGGTTACAAATGCTCAAGTGGTGATCATATAATGATGGGGGCGAATAGTCGTGGGTTCAAATTGTTGGCCAGTGTGAATTGTTATAGGGCGAATTGACGCGGGGACCAATTATTGCAGGGACGAATTGTCACCGGGACCAATTATCGCGGGAGCGAATTGACGGGGACGAATTGTCATGGACCCCACTGCTAGGAGATCCTTGTTGATAGGCTGTCATTTGTCCTGATTCTGTAAAAATACACAAGGTTTTACACAACGTGTTCCAGACTGTGAGTTGAGCAAAAAGTTGATCATCTGGATTAAGCACAGGATTAAAATTCAACCAATACAATCATGCACAACATACACCTCCCAAAAATAATATGCATGCAGCCCATACGTATTTGCTAGACAGGAGGAGCTAAATAGAGGACATATGTATCATAGAGGTTAAGCTTAACAATATCCATGCTTCACTCAGTTTTCTAATAACATTTTTAACATAGCATTCATTATATTTATTTTACATTAAATATATGTGATGTCCTTGCAATAATAAAGTTACATATTATTTTACTATAAAGCAAGATTTTGTACATATGCAATACAAGTACAGATTAATGATTTCTATGTGAATGCATTCTTATTGCTGCCAAAAAGCTCTAGAAGATGTAGGGAGTTAAATAAATAAAGGTGGAATACAGAGAAAGCCACAAATGTCAAACTATTATTTTATCTCTCTTTCTGCCTTTCTACCTTTTTCATTGGTTTCAGTCCTTTAAAAAGTGCAGAATAACAGCTGTGGGTTGGTCCCCAACAGCTGTAGGCTGTTTTACCTTCCTACCGGAGACATATGTTTCACTGCCTCTATCACAGGACTGAGTGTTTTTGTTTTGAGTGTGAATTGGAGGCTGTGAATTAGTAACCTCTTTCGCGTTCGATAATGATGCTTGATTTAGTCTAGCTCAAAATCTCAACATGCAAACTAATTCTCCAAATAAAGAGTTTCCAATTTTCCCACTTTGTAAGTGCTCATGCTAGTAGTTTGTAACATAATGTCCAGTTAATCAAGCAAAATGATTTTTTTAACATTGTATAGTTTATAATGAGTCTGCTACCCAACTGAATTTTCAACGGTATGCAAGTCCCTGAATCTGGGGTTTGATTCAATATGTTACACATTTAGAGTCAATATCATTTTTTTGACACAATATATAAATATATAGAACACATCTCTTTTGAATATTAGTCAAATTAAGCATGATTATGTACTAGGAAAGTTCATGCAGCTCATTCCACTACACGACAATGCTGTCAAGACACTACATCTCCAATTCTGGTATCTTGTGGCCCCAGAACTATCATATTAGAATAAGCAAATGTGATATTCTCAGATATTCTAAAAAACACAAGAACAAGACTAGATAATATAGAAATTAATAGTGTGCAATAGGGTTGTCTGTGTTTATTTATTGAAGAACAAGCACAGAAATAACCTGAATGTAGAAACAGATCTGATGGTGAAAATGCAAGTTGAAAGCATTTCCACAAAAAGTGATATATAATCACTTGTTGTTTAAGGATAGGGTGCTTCATTTTACTTTATTTGGTTTCATACAATGATTAGCAAGCACTTATACACAAACAATGCATTGTCGTCATAGATGCTCATTAGAACCAATAAATGCAAAGCCCAGTCCACTGACACAATTTTCAGTATCTTGACAAGTTTTCATATACATCTTTGTGGACATTTTCCATTCATATAATATGACATGGTTTACATATATCCTTAGAGAGAAGAATGTTCACTATTGTCTAAGAAGCACCACAAAACATATACACTGAAAACATATAACTATAGAACCCTGCAGGCATCTTAATAAAATGGTACAATTTGAATAATCGACTGCTGCACTTAGGCCCACTAGTACTAACACAGATACTGACCCAGAATCACAGTTAGAAAGTAGGCCACTGACAACCTTGACTGTTCTGCCTCTCCTGAAAACTAGCCTAGAATTTATCAAGGTTATTCTGAGTATGCAGAATTATCCAGCATTTCGGAATCAGAAAGTCCACATACTCATCCCTTTCACCCACCCAACACCATTAAACCACATACAAACAAAGGAAAATGAACAAATGTTCATTTTCAGAGATGTTGTCAAATGCTCGTTGGCCTGCATTCCGTCAGTTAATTGCAACAGAAGAGCCCAGAGAAGATGCATGGAAAAGCCAATGCCACTGCCACTCACCTTATATATATATTACAAGAAAAGTGATCAACTTTCACATCACTCAATCTGTGTGTTATATATTTACTGTGGTCTCAATGTTTTTAGGGCCAGTTTTTGATATGTGTAACTTACAAACAAAGGTATAAATATGTCAATGTATGTATATATAGATAGTTCACTATCTGTTAATATAGCTATAACTGGATTGTGAATACTATAAATTGAATCAATAATTCAAAAAAAAGTTTAGGATTAATATAACCATAACCTTGCTTTTAAGAGGTAATCAGTTCAAAAATTAATAGTGTGACACTTACTATTTATACTCTAAGTAAGTATTTAAAAAAGACTAAGTAATTATTTAAAATGTTTGCATAGGGTAATGGTAAATCATACCATTTAAGTCAAGAGTTGAATAAGTGTATATACTTTCTATTATTAAAGTCACTGTGGGGAAGAAAAAGACATTTACATTTAAAATGTTACCTACTACTACACCTACAATTAATACCACTACTACTACTACCACTACTAACGCAGCTATGAAGCCTTAATTCATGATTTACATAACAATAACAACCATGAAATCAACCAGCCTGGCATTGAGCACTGCCTTTCGTGGAACAATAATCATAATCATTGCGCTGTTGACCTCACAAGATCTGTATTACAGGATTGCTTAATGTGTAGCTTTTGCGCACCTGAGGGGTGATCCTGCTTATTCACCATCTGTCTCTCCTAGGAGAGACGATATTGCGATTTTATGAGAGGAGTGATATTGCTGACCTGACGAACATCACTACAGTACTGAAACGGCTTGCAGTGCCCCACTCTGCCTCCATGTCTGACCACAGACTGACCCTTTGTCAGCAAAGTCTACTTTTGCCTAGTATAATAGTGTCAGATCCTGAGACAGCTATGGACCTTTTTATTATTATTTTTTTTATTTCTTGGCAGACGCCCTTATCCAGGGCGACTTACAACATAAGTGCAAAAATACAGAGAAGTACAAGGCATCAATCATTACAAAAAGAGAAAATGACACCCGGCCTTGGGGCAGAGAGAGGGGAACAGGTAACACAGCACAGGCACACATGCACCACAGGATGTTTCTGCCTGGTTTCAAACCAGGGACCTTTCACATGTGAGGCAAACATGATAACTACTACACTACAGAAACTGACATACCAACACCTTGCTAAGAGAGCTACTCGCTACCTTGGGGTATATTGGTCTGCTTAACCAAAAATTAACTATACATAATACAAGCTTTTAAGAATAGTTCACATTTGTGTCACCATCCCAGATCACCTTATACTGTGGTTTACATTTCTGGTGGTATATATATTAAATATATACTCTTTTGCAAATGATTAACTGAAGTCACACTGAACCTTCATTACAACTGATGTATGGATGTCAAATTACTGGCAGGTCACTCTGCTTGACAAAATTAACAAAAATGCCAGTGTGTATATCTACTGGAAAGAAATAAGGATAGGGTATTGTTCAAAGTTACTACATAGGAAAGTGTGATCTGTTAAATACAGTCTAGGTTTAATTTGAGTTAGCAGGAACTTGCGCTGGTCTGACCTATATGTAATGAAGGGGGTTTCTAGAAAATGTTTTTTAAAAAAAATAATATATATATATACACATATTCTAAATCTAATGCCTCTACATATTCTAGCTTGGCCAACTCTCCTTATGACCTACATTAACTACAGTACGATCTAGAAAAAAAATAAAAACACAGTTGAGACTGCCAAACTCATTTAAACTAATTGAAGCCTAAGCTCTAGCTAGTGGCCTCACAATGAAAGGTACAAAAGGGAATGAAATGATACCTGACTGGCTCGCAAATATATATTATTTTCAGTTTGATGTGTATATACCTTATTTGCAAGAATATCTACTGTAAAAACTACTGAACTCATACAATTTTGTTCTGTGTTGCTTTGCGGCTGCAACTGACCCAGATATGCTTTTCAATTTGGCGTGTCTTCATAGAAAGGTTTAAAAAGGCGTTTGAAGTTCTGCAATTAATGCAGGCTTTGCTCATGAAAGATCATCTATACACAAGAAGGAAAAACAATGAAATACCCTTGACAGCTAGTCCTAATTAGGAAGACTGCATGGATGAAACCAGCAAAAGATTTCATTTAACTTAGATCAAACCTATTCCTGTAGATGGAAATATAAAGAAAAAAAAACTAAAAATAAAATCTTGCCTTAATCTGACACTGCAGGAAAATATTATGAGTAAAATATTATACTCCATGCTCAGCAATTTGTTTGTTTTACGAAAGGGCCTGTGCAAAAAAATAATTATATTCTAAAAATAGAAGCAGATGGTGTGTGGTAAAATATTACATATAGTTCCTGTCTATGCAATATTTATTTCTGTATATTGACCAATGATGGTCAAATACATAGGGCAAAATGGTAAAATAGGCCTCAATGTGGATCATTGTGTAACAAGGCTATTTAGATTATTGAACAGTAGTCTGGTAAATTATTTGAAATAACATCAAAATGTATTCTCTACTGGTTAATTATAGCTGTAGTTACTATACACAATTGGAAATCAAGTAAATATGATGGGAATTACTCAGTAACAACCCTTTAAGAAGTTAGATACTATAGTATTTGGTCTCAGGAATGGATTTCCCTATACTCCATTACTGATTTTATTTTTTAGTTCATACATTTAATTGGAAATACTGTAGCAGTATCTTTGTATTTTACATGTTTCTTATGTTCCTAATAAAGAAAACCTCTTGGACTGTGGAAGCTGACTGCTGTCTTTACCCTGGTGACATCTGTTACTGTCATTCAGAATCAAAGAACAGGTCTGTGAAGCTAGCAAAATGAAAAAGGAGCATGTATTTCAAGTCACATTTACTCCACATGGGCCTGAGCAATAATGAAAAAATCATTGTGGAGTAAATTTACACATTTAAAAAAATCTAAATTATGATGTCCTGCTTCATTCAATTTCTGAAAATAATTAAAAAGACACCTAGAGCATGCCAAATAATTCAGGTCAAAATTACATCACTTTACAAATTACAGATATTTGTCTTGATCTTCACCCCCCTCAGTACTTGGTAAAACCACCTTTGGCACCAATTACAGCTGTGAGTCCTTTGGGGTAAGTCTCTACCAAGTTTACAAATCTGGATTGTGCAATACTCACCCATTCATCTTGGCAAATATTTCAAGCTCCATCAAGTTGGATGGATATCGTTGGTGGACAGTAATCTTCAAGTCTTGTCACAGATTCAAGTCTGGCCTTTGACTGGGCCACTCCAGTGTCGCTTTGGCTGTGTGCTTGTGGTTATTGTCCTTTTTGCAGACTGAAGCAGGTTTTCATTTTCATTATTTAAATAATAATAATCATATTAAATCATATGGAAAACTTGACAAGTTTGCAAAGGTACATAATATTAAACTGACAGATTTATATGGACTCTTTAATACACTTATAAAAATTAGATTGTAAGCAAGTCCCCCAAATCAAGTTGAAAAAACAATCCACCCTAGTCATGACTCAGTACTCAACTACTGGGTGAGGTAAAGAGGTCTCTTTGGATCCAGATGACATGCAGAATGGTAATGATGCAGCACATTGTGCTTTTGGATCTGCCTCTGCTGGGTCTGCCATTTTATAACAGCTCTAAACCATCTCCAGAGGTAGTTTTGTCGCCCTGGATAAGGCGTCTGCCAATACATAAATAAATAAAATACAAATAATAAATAGTTAAGTGCCTTATCTGGGCCACCACAATGTGGAAAGCTATTATTGTACTGCTATAGTGGGGGTGTGAAAAAGGCAATCTCTCCAAACAACTGCACTACTTCTATTTGTGTAACTGCTGATTATTTGTTTAAGGGCTCAAATGTTTCCAATACCATTATCTGAAAATGATGTCCTGAATGTATTTACATTGCATTTAATCAAGGGCAACAAGTATGATACCCAGTAGTTCTTTAGTCTACATTAATAGCTTCTATCTCCATAAATATAAAACATTGTTTTTGTTTTTTTAAACTCAAAAGCTCACTGCACTAAAACTTGCAAAACAATTACATCTTGGAAAGAGAGTTATAATTACATATTTTTTCAATGCAATAAATCACAATAAGTTCATATCACTAATTAAACATGATAGTAATCAAGTAATTAAATGTTTTCACCATATTAAGTATACAGTATCTGAGCCAGTTTGTTTATAATAAATAGCAGATTTCTTGTATACACTTCAAAATACAGGTACATTAACGACACTGTACTTCCACTATTTAAAATAACTCTAACCTGTCACAAGCTCTCTGAGGTCTGATTGGTTACTTGCCTTTGCAAATATTGTATTGTACTATCATGATGATACACATTGTAATTACATTAACAGATGTCTATCCGTATGGGGTACTGCTGGTGTGTAGCTTTTGTAGAGGAATATGCTTCATATCAGTGCATTACACATCCACACGGGCAGCAGTGTGCAGAAGCGGTCAGGAAATTTACCTAGATTGCTCCAGTACAAACCCAGCTGTATAAATGGGTAACTAAGTATAAAACAGTGGGATATAGTGTAAGTTGTGGATGAGAGCATTTAAAAAGAATCATAATAATACAATTGAACAGAGGTTAAAGATACAAGGTTTAAATTAAAATGGGGTTAAACAAGTTTTCATCGAGAGGTGATATACTTTTGCATATAATCTGAGGACATTTGAAAAGTGGAATTCAATATTGTTCAAATCACTAATTAAACATGATGGTAATCGTGTAATTAAATGTATTCACCACATTAAGTACACTGTATTTACAGTGTACCTACACCAATTGTTTTTTAAAGAAATCATAACATAACTAAGTGTAATGTCATGTTGTTATATGTAGTAATAGTACAGTGTAATTACTGGCCTGGTTATATGATTTAAACGGTACTTACATGCATACACTATGTATTTAATAATGTAATCAGAGTGTAAGTACAGTGTAGTTAATGTACCTGTATTTTGAAGTGTATCCGATTTGTCATAAAGAGAGAATCAATATTTGCTAATCAGATGCAATTTGTGTTATTATTATTACTAGTAGTAGTGGTGGTAGTAGTATTAGTAGTAGTATTTTTTGTTGTTGTAGCTGTAATTGTAGTATTGTATGTATCTTAGCTTTTTTCAGTACAGATCTTTATGTAACACTATTCCTTAAAAGATTCATCATATAAGATTTGTCTCCACAAAAATTGCATAAGTCTGAAAGTGGCACGTATATCAGTAACTTACAAAACAGAAGCTGGCACTCACTCAAAAAATTCCTTCAGGCAAAAACCTATTTATTTATTTGGCAACTCAAGTATTCAACAGCATGTTGAAATATCAAAGCCTTTCTCAGTGTTCTATATACCTATGCATTAGGCTATACGTTATTGACTTGAATGCCATGCTTTTGTAACTAGAAGACTCTAGAACAATACCCTTCTGATTTAATTAAACACTTGCACCTCACTAGTAAAGCGGTGTCTCAATAATCTCCTATCATTTTCCAAATTATTTAAAAGCAGTAAGAATCATATATGACAAAGTGGGAAAAGCTCCCACACACTATGAGAAGCATTATGGCAGTTTAAAAAATAGCTTTCTTTTTACATAGATTTTTGCTTTACTCAAGATGCTTTGTCAATGTTACACTTGATTTGAAATGTATATGTACAACGAGTGCTGTTTAACTTGTGCTTCTTTCCCCAAAGAGTGGAAAAGAATACCACATAATGTTTCCCCCATAATGGTAGTATCTGCAGATCATAGATGAGTCTTACAGCTCACAACTTCAATACATTTTCATGTGTTTCAAAAACACGTATGTGAAAATACAACTTAACTAGCAGTGTCCTTTAAATTATAAATGGATATACATGGCTAAGGCACTTTTGAAAATTGTATAAGTTGCACATTTTGAAAACAAAATAATTTAAATACTGACAGATAAGCCAGAACGTAAGTGTTAAGTGTACGTCTGCACCTAAATGCATAATGTAAGTACAGCATTCTTTATCCATTTCCAGGAGGTTTCCAAGCTGTTGAATGTTGATGGTCTGATCATAAACTCACATAGAAGTTCAATAACTACTGGAGTTACGATGCTGGTAGGTCCTGAAGTTATTGACTCTGCAGCAGAAGCAGTATATTCTGTGCATAGTGCCTCAGGGTCCTGAATCCTGATCCTTAGGACCCACTGTGTGTTCTGGTTTTCATTCCACCCCAGCTTGATCACTACAGATCAGACCTAAGTGCTATTTTAAACCAATAAGATAATTCTGCATTAGAAAATAGCATTAACTCTGTACCAAATGATGGGATTTATAACTGTGCAAATTATGATGAGTTGTGTAGGATGCCTACAATTTAACCAGCTGAGCCCAAACAATGCTTGTATTGGGACTGTACTGAGACGGTACTTACATCATGTTGTAATCTTAACTTTAAAACACTTAAATTCACATGTTTGAATTGCTAGCTTCATCAGTGACATGAAAAACCACTCGGGAAAGATTGGTAAAAAAAGTATTAAACCACTTTACGTGAGGCACACGCCACAGCTGCACACTGTTAAATTTGAACAAGTTGTCATATGACAGCCATGGATTCCATGATGAAATGTCTTGAGTAAATGCATGTAACCAGCCTCTCTGGTATTTTCCTGCAAAAACTGCATGAGAGCTGTACTAGAGTAAGGTTAAAACACACAAGTGAACTCTGCCATAGATGCCACCAGCAACACTGAATATACATTCACCTTGCAATATGAACACACGTGATCTGAGTCTGAGAAAACACAGAAGTGAACCACGAAACAAACCCAAGTTCCAACTCAGCGTGTTTGTACACAAGGCAAATGTGAACAGCGAGCACACTGATACATTGTTTCAAAGTAAACGAACCGAACCCAGTTTGTTTGAAATAAACCCAGTGTGAATAGGGGCCATGTACCGTCAAATCTTGGGTGATAACCTCCTTCCCTCAGCCAGGGCATTGAAAATGGGTCGTGGATGGGTATTCCAGCCCAAAACACACAGCCAAGGCAACAAAGGAGTGGCTCAAGAAGAAGCATATTAAGGTCTTGGAGTGGCCTAGCCAGTCTCCAGACCTTAACCCCATAGAAAATCTGTGGAGGGAGCTGAAGGTTCGAGTTTCCAAACGTCAGCCTCGAAACCTTAATGACTTCTTCAAAGAGGAGTGAGACAAAATCCCTCCTGAGATGTGTGCAAACCTGGTGGCCAACTACAAGAAACGTCTGACCTCTGTGATTGCCAACAAGGGTTTTGCCACCAAGTACTAAGTCGAAGGGGTCAAATACTTATTTCCCTCATTAACATGAAAATCAATTTATAACTTTTTTGAAATGCATTTTTCTGGATTTTTGTTGTTGTTATTCTGTCTCTCACTGTTAAAATACACCTACCATTAAAATTATAGACTGATCATATCTTTGTCAGTGGGCAAATGTACAAAATCAGCAGGGGATCAAATACTTTTTTCCCTCACTGTATATCAAAACTAAGTTGTTTAATTAATAATCATATTTACTGTATGGAACTTTACCGATTTTATAGTTCTCACACTGGTGCAGGTCGCCGAACATGTCGAACAATCATTGCATCAATGAACGCCATCTCTAGGGATGGCTTATGAGCTATGTAACTGTCCAGCTCATGCTTGTTTGTGAAACACATTAGGTCTGGTGACTGAATATCATCACACATAAGTTCATGCTCTTTGCAGTAAATGCATTCATGGTAATTTTTTCACTAAGTGAAGTGATTCAGTGACACAAATCAGGCTTTACATATCTTCATGACTGATTTCTTATGTTGAAAATCATACTGTTAATAAGAACTACATATGTGCTACATTTTGCCACTTAATGCAAAAAAGATACAGAAACTGTGGACGACACGAAGGAGCATGGAAAGGTGTATGCTTGGAATAACAAGAACAGATAGAAAAGGGAATTAATTGATTCAAGAACAAACCAAAATATGTGACATAATTGAAAGAGTAACAATTTTAAAATGGCAATGGACTGGACACATTGCAAGAAGAACAGATCAAAGATGGACAAAGGAAGTTATTGAATTGATCCTAAGAGATGAAACAATGAAAAATTGTGTAGAAGATGACCATATAGTAGATAGGAAAATGAAATCATACACCTTGTAGGCGTGAGATAGAAAATAGAAGCTGTAGATCGAAGCAAGAGGAAACATTAAATATAAATGCAGGGCAAAAGAAAAACTGAGCAAGCAAATATAAATTAAGTGGGAAAGAAAGAGCACTGAAATTGAAAGTCTGTAATGTCTACCACCAAACAATGAATGCTCTGCAGCACTGAGTGGTTAGAATGAAAACAGTTATTCAAACAAAGTGGATAAAATAACACTTGGACTTTGAGGGCTCTGTAGCTCCTATCATATCACTTAATGTCATTATGGAACAGCATCATGACAAATGGCCCTGTGCTATTACATTTCATTAATGAAATTGCAAGACTAAAGAGATCTGTTATTACTAGTATTACTATTGCAATTGCCAGAATAGTGTTAATAGTAGTAAATTAGTTCATTTATAATGGCAGGTATATATTCCAGAAACAACCTTCAGAATGAGTTACCTCAAACAGCCATATACGTAACAAAGAAGCAAGGTAATCCAAAAGAGTGTAGAAGTAGCAGAATATCTCCTAACAGCTAGCACCAAAGATTCATTGTTCCAGCACAATAACCACTGAAAAACTTTCAGGTAAAACTAAATAATGTTGATTATTGTTTTAGGAATAATTTTATGATAATATATGCCTTATATTCAACACAATATATGTTTTACATACAATCGGGACAGATATGTTTAAATCTCATGTTGCTAATATAAATTATCTCTGTGAAATATATATGAAATGTCTGTTTGTGAATATAAAATGAAGAGTAGCTGAGGCTGGTACAACATAAAGAACAAACACAAAAAATTTACATCAGATAATTTATTAAGTTATGACCGTAACATATGTTCAGCAAAGTCTAATGGTATTGATACCTCCTTCGTTTCTACATTGTAACTACATCTCAAACAAAACATAAATTAAAGCTTTTGGACATAAATACATTTTCCAGAGAACAAACAGTTAACATCTTGCCTGAAAGGATGGTCTTCAATGTGCATTGCTGCTCCATTTAGTACACTGTTCAGTTGCTTTGTTAGTCATGGCCAATATACTGTATTTCAGTTACATGGATTATTCTCCAAATGCAGTAAGAAAGAAAACAGAGCCAATTACATTACACCACTACCTCATATACTATATTTATATATGTATCTCTCTCTCTCTCTCTCTCTCTCTCTCTATATATATATATATATATATATATATATATATATATATATATAGTATACATACATACTCGATGTGAATTCTGCTTTCAATAATAAAAATAATAAAAAAATAATAATAATAATAATAATAATTATTATTATTATTATTATTATTATTATTATTATTATTATTATTATTATAAAAATAAACATAGATGCAATACATATCTGATGCACAGTATGTGCTGTATTGAACCTCCGCCATACCCCCTTCTTTGCCCACCCACACATATGCATAGGCATATCAAATATTCCATAAAAAATGCATTTGGAATTGCATTAACAGCACTGTACTCGGCTTCAAATACTGGGCAGTGTGCAATATGCTAATACTTAGCTTAGTATCTGAAACTCCATTTTCCATTGAATTAGCAGTCAGTGTACTGTGGACCTAATAACTTATCATTGTCTACGTTTTAATAGATGCACCAGTGTCGTTTAGGCTGAAATATGTCACTGTTGCTGAACGTTCGTGGGCTCATAAATAAGTCAAATAAAGACCGTATATATAAAAAGAGAGAGAGTGTGTTCAAATCTCAGTTTCAAAATCAGAGGTAGCCACTGTATACCACCGAGGCCAAGCTAAAAATCAATATTAGGATTACCCCCATTAACTTGTAACCTAGGAACATAAAACATACAATAAATTATACTAATCAGATTTCAATTAACCCTGCAAATCCATTTTGTTGCTTTCCATTACACGCTAGTATAGCCTACCATCAAATCCCTCTCCGGTGTAGGGATCGCTTCGACTTGTTCTATAGGCTGTAGCAGCTCTTTCAGCGAATTACATTGTTTTGCTTAGTGTGCGTCCGTGCATTTATAAAAAGAGATCCCGATAATTAAAGTCCAGCGGGTATGCGCAAAGCTTCACCTGAGTAAAACATCTGTTCATGTCTGAAACTGTTTTTTTTTTTTTGTTCTTTTTTTTGTTGTTGTTGTTATTATTGCATCTCAATACTGTCGGTAAATTCTGGATTTGACATGCTGTGGTGAGAGCGCATCCTTCCGCAATCGCAGGAAATTCCTATTAGGAATCCAATTCCCCTCCATGGAAAAGCTGCTGTCATTGTCAGCAGACACAAATATGTCTAATCACAACAAGATGCCAGCTGCAGCTCTCCCCTGCCCAGCGCTGCTCGGCGGATCTCCATGGCATCAGCTCATCCAGTGCCATTCTGGTTAAATCGTGCTGCATCACTGCCAGCGCAGCGGCCGGAAAGGACCCCCCAAACAACCATTTGCTTAATTGAACATATATATTCGTCGGGGACATAAAATCGGTAAATAATGAAAATGGAATGTAACAATTAATACCATAATATTTAAATAAAATCGCTTCCCTTATTACACCCATTTTGCTTCTGGTCCACTAAATATGCAGTCTGTAGGCATGCCATGTTTATGCTTATTTTCATGAGGAAGAAGGAGACATGGAAGCAAACCCTCAGACTGTTTATCTTTCCAAATCCACGAAGCATAGCTACTCATGTCACAAACATCCCCCCCCCCCCAAAAAAAAAAAATACAATCAAATGTGAATAAATGTACTTACATTTGACCACCCTGTCGGTGGTGTTTATGACCATGTCAACGTTAGACATCTTCATGAGCAGGTTCTGTGTTTTATTCCTATGAGCAGCGTGGTTGTGGTGGAGGACGCGGTTGGTGCAGGAGCATCACTCGGTGCGTGTCTCTGTGTCTCTCCGCCTGGGCTGCTCTGCTACCCGGAGCGGGGATGGATGCTGCCGTGTGGGGGAGGATGGATGGATGCTAGGAGATCCTCAGCCACTGCGCCACCCTGACATGGCGAAGGAGGGAACTCCCACGCAATCGCTTCCAGGGACTGCCTCATACTGCCATCAGGTGGAGGCAAAGCCGGGGTTTCCCAAGCAACGCGACTTGTTTTCTGATTGCATGCTGCTGGCAGTGCTGCCCATCTGTGTGCTGCAGGAGCAGGTTACAGCTGGAGGATCCATTTGTATGAGGGGCCATTCAATTAAAAAATAACAGAAAAAATAAATCATATACCAAAGTGGATATATCATATGGCAGAAAAAATAATTTATATACCAAAATGGATACATCATATACCAAAGTGGATATATCATATTAGTAGAAAAAATAATTTATATACCAAAATGGATATATCGTATAGTAGAAAAAATAATTCATATACCAAAGTGGATATATCATATTAGTAGAAAAAATAATTAATATACCAAAGTGGACATATCACACAACAGAAAAACAAAAACATCATATACCAAAATGTATATATCATATGGCACAAAAATATAAAGGATATACCAATGTGGATATTTCATATAGCAGAAAATAAAAATCATATACCAAAGTGGGTGTATCATATACCAGAAAAAATATGTCACTCTGCAAAAAATATATATACCAAAGTCACGTTTTGGAGATGGGTTTGGTTGGACATGCGCAGTGTGTCCAATTGGTTAGAGATGAGAGGATCCTTCATGGGTCACAGGCATTAGAGCTGAATGAGGGAGACATCGATGTGGACATTCATGTGCAGGCATTAATCAAGATACCACTCATGAAGCCTAAATTAAAGTTTACAAGTGTACACTCTGAGGCTAGTGTATATGTTGTTTGCTATGTTTTATTGTATGCTGTAGTTCTTATTAATAGATTATGTTTTTATCATGTTGGCATTTTCAGAAGAAGGGTCATTATTACCTAAGGTGGCGGACTCAAAATGTCACTCACATTGAATTCAAGATTCATGATAGGACATCTAATGCATCAATGTGTTCATTTCTGTGGTGTAGGGCCAGTCCCTGAACCATGATACTGACACGCCATTGTAAGAAAGAGAAGCTGTGTAAACGCTTTATTAATCCCATTATAATTATACGTTCTACTCTGTTACCATTAAACACAGGGAAATATATACACCGATCAGCCATAACATTATGACCACCTGCCTAATATTGTGTAGGTCCCAACACAGCCCTGACCCGTCAAGGCATGGACTCCAATAGACCTCTGAAGGTGTGCTGTGGTATCTGGCACCAAGCAGATCCTTTAAGTCCTGTAAATTGCGAGGTGGGGCCACATCAACATTGAGGACAAAATGTTCACTTGCTGCCTAATATATCCCACCCACTGACTCACAGCGCTGTTCATAACCGCCGTGCCAACAGACATGAGGATTGATTAGTTGTATATTATTGAATTATGGGAATCTCCAATTAATGTATTAATTCAGAAAAAAACTAAATATGTGTGTACATATCTATATAGCCTACCTATATGTATATGTACTCTATACACAGCTATTGCGTAGATTGAAGTAACTATAGTTAATTCAATATAGACTATAGCTGTGTATAGAGTACATAAACACAGCTATAGCTATAGTGGCAGACACTTAATTGACAGTTTGATCAAAATACCTATGCAAGGGCAGTAGTGTACAGTCATGAAACTAGATTGGTTTCACTATTCGGATTGGCTTGCCTTGATTTTGATTATAATTAGCTGATATGTTTTGTCAATGTGATGCTGCCTCCATTTGATATGCACTTGAACAGCATCACATTGGTCATACATCGACAATTCACCACCAAATTACATTAACATGACAAACAGAGCTATTAATACATCATAAATAACAAATACAGTTGGTACAGGGACCTGAATGTATGCCACTGTTAACATTCTGTATATCTGAAATGTAGCTAAGCATGTCAAGGTTTTGAGTAGTATACAAAATGCATTACTTGACAATTACTTAGAAGTCAATATTGTGTGAGTGTGTCGTGTGTGTGTGCGTGCGTGAGTGCGTGTGTCTATATAAGCTACTGGATGGACTGATTTTGATACTCTATTTACTTCTTTACAGACATTTCACAATCAAAAGCGGACAGGCCAATGCAGCCTCACTAGAGGATCTTCCCCAGAACAATGTGTGGAACCAGGAGGAGGGCATTTACTGAGCTTACAGGGCATCTGCTAAGAAATAAATAATAATAATGAGTCCAGGTACAGAGACAATTTCTGGCTTGAGTGCTCTATAAGCAAAGACTTATACGCATGCCATCACTTTTCCTTTCCCAATGTTCCAGAATCTCCTTTCATGTCCAAGTCAGGCTCCTGTAACTGGAAAAAAAGCCTTGTGTCGGGATGGTGGCTTTAGAGATAATTTTAAATCTGAGCACCAATGCAATTTTTGCATGGAAAGTGCACCAAATCCATGAGCAAACCAGTTTCTCCATGCTCAATTAAATCAACAAGGAGAGGGAGTGGGGGAAAACTGAGAACCGTGCATACATCAAAACTATTGCAGATGTTCTCCTACTAACCGCCACACAGAATATTGCACAAAAAGGTCTTCAAGAATGTGAGGAGTCTCACAACAAAGGGAACTTGGAAATAGTTAAACATAACCATCTAATACAGAAACAAATGGTTGGGTGTGGTAACACTAAGTACACTAGTACAATAATCCAAAATGAAATACTGGATTGCATAACAGAGATGGTGCAGGGTGAGATTATTAAAGAGGTTAAAGAGAGTGAGGTCTTCAGTGTTATTGCTGATGAAACCAAAGATCTTAAAAAGTGTTCTTCAGGAGAAGCTCGGGGACTGCTCGCACAAATTTATCTGAATTTCATTGGCTTCTGTAGTGTGCCAGTCCAAGTTATTGTCGGATATGCTACAATCTCCTTCATTGATCTGACTTACTGACAGACAGGAAACAACATGTGTGTCTGGGTAAGCACAAATCAAATATACTGTCCCTCAGCACTGGAGTTGCGTTCTCTCTCCCCTGCTCTACTCACTCCACAGCAATGACTGCACCTCAAAGGACTCCTCGTGATGCTCAGGTTTGCAGATGACACAATGCTGATTGGACTCATACACAATGGCCACGAGTCAGCATACAGACAGGAGGTTGAGCAGCTGGTGTCCTGGTGCAGCCAAAACAACCTAGAGCTAAATGCTCTGAAGATGGTGGAGGTGATAGTTGACTTTACGAGAAACCCCCCCTCAAGGCTCAACAGTCACCACTGTAGGGTCATTCAAGTTCCTGTGAATTACAATTCTCAAGTGTGAGGTGAACATCAATTCCAGTGTAAAAAAGGTACTTCCTGCGGCAACAAAAAAAAAATCTATTTGCAGCAGAATTTGATGGTCCAATTTTACACAGCCATCAGTGAGTCCATCCTCACCTCAGATATCACTGCCTGGTTCGGGTCAACCACCACATGGGACAGGGCCAGACATCAACGCATCATCCGGTTAGCAGAGAGGATCATTGGCTATAGCTTGCCCACCTTCCAGGACCTCTACAATGCACGGACTAGGAAGCGTGTTTCCAAATGTTATCTCAAATTTAATTTACATTAATCACAGTTTTATAGATATCTACAAGTTTGCAACTTAATTCACTCCAAGTTTGCTACCTTTCCTTCTAAGCCTCCTGAATCTACAGTTGAACCCTGATCTAAAAGGATCCGTTTCTAAAATGTATTCAATTATCTCTTCTTTAAATATTCCCTCTCTATCAGCATTAAAATGGTTGTGGGAGCAGGATCTTGGTTCACAGTTTTCAGAGGAGGAGTGGAAATCAGTTTTGTTGCGAGTCCACACTTCTTCCGTTTCTGCTAGGCGTGCTCTGATTCAGTTTAAAATTGTTCACCGCTTGCACTGGTCAGAGGTGAGGTTGTCAAAGATCTATCCTGAACTACACCCAATCTGTGATAGATGTAAGCAAGCTCCTCGCTCTCTGCTTCACATGTTCTAGTCTTGCCCAATGTTAGTTTATTTTTTGAGTTTTATATTTGATTGTTTCTCTCATGTTTTTAAACTCCATATCAAACCCTCCCCTCTGACCACTTTGTTTGGAGTAATGCCTGCTGATGTCCCTTTGCCCAGAACTCAATCTGATGCAATGGCTTTTTCTGCACTTCTAGCTGGACGATTGAGTTTGCTTAAATGGAAGCAGACTGCCCCACCCTCTCACATTCAGTCTATGATTATGTGTTGTGATACTATTTTATTATTTCACTAAAAACCAATACAATTATAATACAATACTGGTATGTCCCTTATGTAGCCAGACACAACGCCAGTGCATTTTTAAATTGTAACTACAATAATGGGTAGAAACGTTTCCCAAGAATGAATGTTTGTTTACCTTGGGAAGATAACATTTTAGCAGTTATTAATGTATGGTGGGCAAGTGCCACACAGTATCAATTGCATGGAGCAGTAAGACATTTTACAGTGTTTGAAAAGATCGCGAAAATCCTGCTGGAGAAAGGACTGCATCGGACTGCAATAGTGTGCTGTGACAAAATACATTCACTTTTGCTTGCTATAAATACACACAAACACGAAAGACTACGTCCTGGATTTCAATTAAATGTATTGATGTCTTGACAATTTACTCAAAATAGTTTAAATGTCCCAGTTTTTAGCTTTCCCCTGTGTACACTCACTTAAAAATAGAGGCATATTTTTATGTGATCAATCACATGAAGAAGTGAATATTTTCATTCTGTTGGTAAACCCTCATTACTGGTAACTATATGTAACTACTACTAGCATAATGGTTATCATAGTATAGATGCTTCACCGAATGCAGAAATACATCACTACCTTGAAAAACTAGCAATTAATACAACCCCTATCATTATGGTGTCAGGAGAAGGTATTTTTAAAGGAATCACATTAAAAATAAAAGTTGAGGGTTATGTAGGTTATACAGAAAAAAAATGCTAATGCTTGAGTTTACGTGTGTTGCTGATTCTCCCGATTCTCCCGATCCCGATCTGGAAGATCAGCAACCTGTTCGCATCCTTAGTGACACTGGTGCAGCGCAATCCTTTATAGTGACTGATATCTTTCCCTTGTCTGATGATTAGTTCTGTGGGTCAAGTGTGTTGGTTTAAGGCATTGAAATGGGTTTTGTGCTAGTTCCCCTACATTGTGTGCATTTAAAATCCGACTTGTTAGCAGAGTTTTCAAGGTAGGTGTGCAGCCTAACCTGCCAGTGCAAGGTGTCACTTTCATATTGGGGAATGATATTGCTGGAGGTAAAGTGCTGCCTGTATTAGAAGTATTAAAAGTCTGACTCGGTTCTTGCCCCGGTTTTAATAAATGATAGCTTGAGCTCCCCCTTGTGTTCTAATAATTAATCAAATGTGGAAGGATGGCTTGCTGAAATGAAAGTCACAGCTTTACAGTTGAATGTCACCCATGAACAGCTTGTTGTCTCACAGAGGGCGGATTCCAGCCCTGCTAAGTATTTTTCTGCTGCTGTTGCTCCAGAGGGAGTTATCAAGCAAAACATGGATTATTTTGTTGATGACAGTCTCTTGATGCGTAAGTGGACCTGCCACGTCACTGCAGAGTGATTGGACTGCGGCATATCAAGTCGTTTTCCCCACCGCCTATCATCAGCATGTTTTATCCCTTGCTCATGATTACCCATGGTCTGGTCATTTAGGGATCACGAAAACATATGAGTGGGTTCTTACGTACATACGTGCCTGTACGTGTACTTGTGTTTGTGTTCTGTTGTCCTCCCCATCCCTATTGTACGCAGGTGTCCGGCTGTGATTGGTTCACATCCATGTCACTCAAACTCCACTGTTTCGTGTTCCTGTCCAATCCAACATCTCTGACTACTGTTTAAATGCCCTGTCATTTCTCCATTTCCCCAGCCAACAGACAGCAATGCCATTTTATGTTGCTATGTTTGTTATTACCTTTGCTATTGATTGTGTTTCCTTTTGTAAATTGCCTACTGTTCTCTTCTCTGTTTTGTTTCATCACATTGTAAAACTGTTAGTGACTCTAAGGGGAAAACAGGTAAATAGGTGAGATACCCATGGGTTTACACTGTTGGACTTAGACTTATTTGTCTAGCACATTAGGTACAGTGAGGGAAAAAAGTATTTGATCCCCTGCTGATTTTGTACGTTTGCCCACTGACAAAGAAATGATCAGTCTATAATTTTAATGGTAGGTGTATTTTAACAGTGAGAGACAGAATAACAACAAAAAAATCCAGAAAAACGCATTTCAAAAAAGTTATAAATTGATTTGCATGTTAATGAGGGAAATAAGTATTTGACCCCTTCGACTTAGTACTTGGTGGCAAAACCCTTGTTGGCAATCACAGAGGTCAGACGTTTCTTGTAGTTGGCCACCAGGTTTGCACACATCTCAGGAGGGATTTTGTCCCACTCCTCTTTGCAGATCCTCTCCAAGTCATTAAGGTTTCGAGGCTGACGTTTGGCAACTCGAACCTTCAGCTCCCTCCACAGATTTTCTATGGGATTAAGGTCTGGAGACTGGCTAGGCCACTCCAGGACCTTAATGTGCTTCTTCTTGAGCCACTCCTTTGTTGCCTTGGCTGTGTGTTTTGGGTCATTGTCATGCTGGAATACCCATCCACGACCCATTTTCAATGCCCTGGCTGAGGGAAGGAGGTTCTCACCCAAGATTTGACGGTACATGGCCCCGTCCATCGTCCCTTTGATGCGGTGCAGTTGTCCTGTCCCCTTAGCAGAAAAACATCCCCAAAGCATAATGTTTGACGGTGGGGATGGTATTCTTGGGGTCATAGGCAGCATTCCTCCTCCTCCAAACACGGCGAGTTGAGTTGATGCCAAAGAGCTCGATTTTGGTCTCATCTGACCACAACACTTTCACCCAGTTCTCGTCTGAATCATTCAGATGTTCACTGGCTAACTTCAGACGGGCCTGTACATGTGCTTTCTTGAGCAGGGGGACCTTGCGGGCGCTTGCAGGATTTCAGTCCTTCACGGCGTAGTATGTTACCAATTGTTAAAATACACCTACCATTAAAATTATAGATAAATTATTTATTTGTCAGTGGGCAAACGTACAAGATCAACAGGGGATCAAATACTTTTTTCCCTCATTGTATGTAGGTAGGGGCAGTAATCTCCCTTCTGTATTAGTTGTCCCCCCTTCAGAGGTGTGGTGTGGACGTAAGTGAGGGACCCATTGCAATGTGTGGCACTTTGCGTCGAAATCGCCGCTCTCTTGGAGAAACACACGATCCGCGAAGTGCCCCTCTGGGGCAGCACGAGGGATTCTATTCCCCTTACTTCCTTGTAGCCCAAGAAAGATGGCAGTTTCCACCCCATCTTGGATCTGAGGTACCTGAATCGCCATCTCAAGGTGTTGCGTTTCAAGATGCTCACCCTGCGCGCCATGTCTCAGGCTATCAAGCCTGGAGACTGGTTCACCTTGTTGGATTTGAAAGATGCCTACTTTCACATCCCCATTGTGCAGGCGCACAGGAAGTTTCCCCGCTTTGCCTTCGAAGGCGGAGTGTTCGAGTTCGCTGTTCGGCCTGTCTCTAGCCCCTCACACTTTCTCCAAGTGCATGGATGCAGTGCATGTCCTCAATTATCTAGACGACTGGCTGGTCTGTTTGAACTCCAGGGAGCAGGTTCAGAGCCACACGAGCCTGATCCTCGACCGCATCTCTGAGTTGGGCCTTCGGGTCAACAGAGAGAAGAGCTGCAGGCGCAGTTCCTCGGACTGCACCTTGATTCCATTGCCATGCTGTCCACGCTGGTGCCAGAGAGAGTTGCCTCCATGAATGTGTGTCTCTCCCTTTTCTGGTTGAGAGCCCGTTTCAGGGTGCCCCTTTGCCAGAGGCTGCTGGGCTTTCTAGCGTCTGCGTCCCAAACCCTCCCCCTCAGCCTCCTTCATCTAAGGCCTCTGCAGTGGTGGTTCGGGTCCCGTGGGATGCCGCGACATAGCATGTTGAGTGCTAGCCACTCCGTTGGTGGCGGAGCCTTTCGATTTTAACCCTCGGTGTGCCCTTAGAGTCAATCTGCCACTGAGTGGTTTTGACAACAGACGTCTCCAAGCAGGGTTGGGGAGCTGTCTGCAATGGACAGGGAGTCCGGGGCAGTTGGACGGCACCCATCAGGGCCCTCCATATCAACACCCTGGAATTACGAGCTTTGCTCCTCGTTCTCTGTCACTTCATGCTGGCACTTTGGGGCAGTTATGTTTTAGTGCGGACAGACAACACAGCGGTGGTTGCCTACATGCCTACAACAGGCAGGGAGGTCTCCGGTCGCACACACTGTAATTCACCTCAATGTAGATGATGACTTTAATATCCGTGGCAACATCCTTCCTATCATTAAAGTGGTATGTGTTCAACTCTGCAAGACGTATTCTAATTATTATCATTTTCCTCCTGCCATTCCCCCTTATTGTTTTCTTCTTCATCGGTACATGGAGAGCCATCACTGTGTGCATGCTGGCCTTCGTCCTTGACACCTACACTGTACTCTTCCTCCTGTACAGCATTATAATTACTAATATTATTTTAGGAAATATAAATATAAATATGTTCATTGCATATATCGTTACATATCAAATGATTAAACAAAATGCCCTTGTGGACCCAGTGCTGTATATCCTCCTCAGGCCTCATGTCAGGAAAATACTGGGCTCTCTCCCCTGCTGTCAGAGGCTGTTCGCACTGACCAACTACTGGACACCCAGACCAGAGCAGGAGGAGACAGATAATACTGCCACAGTGTCTTGAACTGTCACCAGTGTCTGAGAGACACAGGGGTTTACAAGCTCTGCTGTCTCTGGAAGTCAGTTCAAGACAACAGATTTGTAAATGGTGCAGAAACCTCATTGTTATCTCTGCCAAGTACACAAGTCTCTTAAGAGAGAGACACAGGGGTTTGGCAAAGCACTGTAGTACCTGGAATCAATCTCATCTAATTTCTCTCCTTTATATCATGTTGGCTTCAGGAAAAATAAAGGGGACTATCATTTTGGAATCCAAAGCCAATACATATTCATATTTACATGCATATCATTATTAAAATTATTAAAATGTGTCAACCTTTATGCCATTGTTGTTATAACCTTGCATATGAATGTAATAACCTGTGCTTATGTTATTAATTACTGTTATAACATTATTCATGATCTGATATTGATAATGTATTTAAATTTGTATATGCTCAATGCTTGATAAATAAAAACACATATTTATGCATACTTATATTGGAAAGTAAGATTGCCTTCTGCTTTTTAAAGAGATGAATGATGATATGTAAGTATTTCTAGTCACTGAAATGGTCAACAATTCCTAGATTGAGTCAAACCTCCCACACATCAGTCAATCAATCAGTCAGTTCAGGACTCCAGGTCCTTCACTTTATGTTGACCAGAGACTCCTCCAGCTGCCCAATGGACAATGTACTGGGGCGGATGTGTGTGATTGGCAGAGGGAGAGGGGTGTGAAGTATTGATTTAGTCTGACCCTGGGTTTATTCTACTACTGTGTCAATCCTGTACATCTCCTTTAAGTTCCAGTGACTGATCAAAGTTATGTTGTGTCTGCCATTTATTTCTAAAATATTAACTAAACTTACCTTTGTATTAAAAAAAAGTGCTTACATGTCATTCGCAGAATAAAGTTATAAATCTTTCATCATTGCCTTGTCTCTGCTATGTGCTTTTCTTCTAACTGATACAGATTCATTCAGTCCAGTAAACTCTTTCTTGTGTCATCAGGGAACTCCATCCAGCCATTCATCAGCACCCCTGGCCTTCACAGTCTTGCAGCTCTTCCAGGAGACTAAAGGGTCCATAACCACAGACCTGGAGAACATGTCAGAGTCTGCCAGTTAAGCAAATGATTATTGTTGTGTTTTACTGTAACAATTATATTGCATATTATGTAGTTGGGCATACCACAATTTATCATACACATCTGGAATAAACCAAGTTAGAATATAATACAAGAAGGGCAGTGGTGTAGTCTAGTATGAAGTAGTGGGTATACTGTCCATTTACCAAGCCACCCTCCTATCTGTGCCCCCTGGCACACCCCCTCCTGCAAATGCGAGTGGCGCACATTATTATTATTATTATTATTATTATTATTATTATTATTATTATTATTATTATTATTATTTTTATTTCTTGGCAGACGCCCTTATCCAGGGCAACTTACAACATAAGTGCAAAACAAAGTGCAAAAATACAGTTCAATAAAGACATCTATCATTACAAATTCAATTTACATAAAACATAGCAATTCAAAATATAATACATTTTACAACTTCTAATTTACAATTTACACAGGCAAGTACAGTAAGTGAGGTCCTACATCCTGGATGGTAAAAGCTAAGTGCTGTCAAGATGTAGGGTCACAGTCAGGGGCTACGGGAAAGGGAGCAAGGAGGAAACAAATTACGAGGAGGAAACAAACACAAGAAGCATAATAACAATCTGTGAAGTGCTATCTGATGGGGGTTAAAAGGACTAATATTATAGGTACTGTTTGAAAAGATGTGTCTTGAGTAAGTGCCAGAATGAGGTCAAGGACTCTGCTGTTTTGTTTCGTTCCATTTGGGGGCCAGGGATGAGAAGGAGTGGGCTCTGGAGGGAGGGGAGCGGAGAGGAGGTAGAGTGAGTCTTCTGGCACTGGAAGATCACAGAGTTCTGGAGGGAATGTATGGAGAGACGAGTGTCTAAAGGTAGCTTGGTGCAGTGTGGTTGAGACAGCGGTAGGTGAGGGTCAATGTCTTGAACTGGATGCGTGCCGGTATCGGGAGCCAGTGGAGGGAGCGGAGCAGTGGAGTAGTGTGTGCGAATCGGGGGAGACAGAATACCAGACGAGCCACAGAGTTCTGGATGAGCTGGAGCGGGTGGGTAGTAGTTGCAGGCAGGCCGGCCAGGAGGGAGTTGCAGTGGTTGAGCTTGAGGTGGTGTGAGTGCATCCAGGCGGAGATAGCAGACAAAGCAGGAAGAGATGCGAGTGGGAATGAGAGGGTCAGAAGAGGGAAAAGACTGGAAGATCTGGGCATCATCAGCATAGAAGTGGTAGGAGAAGCCATGGGATGCGATGAGGGGGCCCAGGGAGCGAGTGTAGAGAGAGAACAGGAGCGGGCCCAGGACAGACCCTTGGGGTACGCCTGTGAGGAGAAGTTGGGGGGGGATGAAGAACCTCGCCATGTCACTTGGTAGGACCGGTCTCTGAGGTAGGAGGAGAACCAGGTGAGAGCAGTCCCAGAGATTCCAAGGTCAGCGAGGCAGGAGAGGTGGATGGAGTGATCGAGGCTGTCTAATGCTGCAGAGAGGTCAAGGAGGATGAGGACTGAGGAGAGGGAGGCCACCCGAGCACAGCTGAGGGAGTCAGTGACTGCCAGGAGAGCTGTCTCAGTGGAGTGAGCTGTGCGGAAGCTGGATTGCAGAGGATCAAGGAGTGAGTGTTGGGACAGAAAGTCAGAGAGCTGACGGTGGACCACCCGCTCGAGAGTCTTTGAGAGGAAGGAGAGTAGGGAGACAGGGCGGTAGTTCTGAGGAGAGGTGGCATCAAGGGTTGGTTTCTTGAGGAGTGGGATGACAGCAGCTTGTTTAAATGCCGAGGGGAAACAGCCAGAGAGGAGTGACGTAGGAGGAGAGTGGAAACTTCAGCATCTGAGAGAGGTGAGAATTAAGAAAAGGAAGCTTGATCGGTGGGAGGTTTGGGTGTGATGGGAGAGGAGGGGGGACTGTTGAAGAGCCTGTGGATGTCTGCAATCTTGGAGGAGAAGAAGGAGGCAAAATCATCAGCAGTGAGAGATGAAGGAGGAGGAGGGGGAGGGGGGCAAGGAGGGAGGAGAAGGTGGAGAAGAGTTTGCGGGGGTTGTTGACAGTGGATTCGAAGAGTGATTGGAAGTAAGACTTCATGGCTGAGGTGAGTGAGGAGGAGAATGTAGACAGTAGAGAGCGGTAGACTTCGAGGGCAGCTGGGAGTTTGTTCCTTTTCCACTTCTGTTCGGTGGCATGCAGACTAGTTCGGGTTGAGCGGAGAACAGCAGAGAGCCAAGGCTGAGGAGGGGAGGGACGGGCAGGACGATATGTGAGAGGACAGAGAGAGTCAAGGGAGGAGGTGAGGGAGGAGAACAAAGAGGAGGTAGCACAGTTTTCAGATAGATGGGAAAATCATTAAATGGAAGGTAAAAGAGTAAGGGCAGTGGAAGCAAGGGTGGAGGGGGAGACAGAGTGGAGATTACGGCGGAAGGTGACAGAGGGGGTGGGTGGAGTGGGGAGGGAGGGGAGGGAAAGGGAGAAGGAGATGAAGTGGTGGTCAGAGATGTCCATGGGTGTCACGTAAAGTGTCGAAGGGGAGCAACCTCTAGAGAAGATGAGGTCTAGCTGGCGGCCAGCCCTGTGAGGTGGGAGAGACGGGGAGAGAGAGAAGTTGAAGGAGTGAAGGAGAGGAAGAAATCTGGCACAGTGGGAAGGATTGGAGAGGTGGATGTAGAAGTCTCCCAGGAGGATGGTAGGTGAGGACAACGAGGGGAGGGAGGAGAGAAGAAAGTCGAATTCATCCAGGAAGGAGGCGAGTGGACTGGGAGGACGGTACAGAACTAGAAGAAGAGGTGAGAGGGAGAGGTGAGTTCCACTGCATGGAATTCAAAGCTGTGGGTCGTGATAGAGAAGAGAGAGTGGGGGACAGAGAAGAGGAGAGAAGGGGAGAGCAGGAGCCCTGTTCCTCCTCCCCGCCCGGTAAGACGAGGAGAGTGACTGGTGGGAGGTGAAGGCAGAGATGAAGTCGGCCTTGTTGGAAGCTGAGTGGCAGTTCCATAGGCCTCCAGAAAGGGGAGTAGAGGGGAGGGAGGAGGAGGGGAGAGGCAGAGAGATGAGGTTAGAGGGATTAGGGAAGCAATGGCATGCAGGTGCACGCCGAGAAGACAGAGAGAGCAGGATGGGAATCGGAGAGATCGTCATGGTTGCCTGTTGTTGCTGTGCGGCGTCTCCTCGCCATCTTCTCTTCACTGGAGACCCACAGCTAGAGTCCCTGCCCTTTGGAGACAGGGCCCTTCGTAAGGGGGGCACTGAAGGCTGCTGGCGCTGACTGCTGGTGCAGGGGTCCAGGGGGCTGTTAAATACTTCACCTGTAACTAATTACGTAGGATAGCGCATACCTGCATTGCGTTGAATGAGACTGGTCAGGATGGCCCTCCCTCCCATGCAGGACTGCTAATAGCACAATTAATGTCCGTTTAATATCTGAATACAGACAAAGACAGTGCCAGACACACACAGTTACACTGAACAATAGCTTGTAGCAATGCTAAATAAATGCTAAATAATCACAGCCTACAGTGTGTAGCGTTATGTTGGGTGTATTTGGATAAGAGCATTTGGGCTCTGAGCTGAAGCACTGATCTAAAGAAAACCTCTCCCCACCAAAGTTATCAGATTCCCTTAGCTCATCAGCTTGGAACTGGTTTGCATCAAAGTGATAGTTTTGGGGAGGATGGCACCAAGAAGAGGCCAAATAGTTTGGAATTCTGCTATGAGATGTCTGGAGAAAGCGGCCTGTAGGTGATAAAAACTCTTTGAAGTGGACGAGAGCCGAAATCCCGACATAGAGCTACGAACCCGGGCAAACCGGCATTTCCAAAAGATGGCATGGATTGACATCAGTCATAAATCAAGCCCCCCTCCAATAGGACACTGGGGGCTGAAACCGAAATCCAATCTCAAGAACTCAGGAACCAATCACCTATTGATCTGACAGACTATAAGGAACAGCGGACAGTCAGTCTTTCTCTCTCTCTCACCTGAAACAGTAACTCGCTGCCACAGCTCAACCTGTAGCTCTGTTGCCAGAACCGGAACCAGAAACCAACCAAGTCTTTGCCGTCAACAGAAGAGTTAAACTGGGAGAAGGAGATTGAGCCGTACGAAGAATTCTTTTAAAGGACTTTATTAAATAAAGAACTTTACAGACTGCGCTGCCCGCCTGTGCCCACCTGATCAGTGGAGTTTTACAGCTGGACAATTGACTAAGTCGACTGTATATGAAAGTGTCAGTCATTTAAATAGCTATTTGAGTCTTAAGAAACTTGACCCTTGGAACGAACAGGGCCCTGCTTTCTTCAAAGACTTTGTCTTCAAATAAGTACGGTGAGAGACCCTGCTTGCCAAGAAGATTTTGTGCACAACCTTGGAGCCTTCAAACCAGTGGAAAATCTGTTTGGAAACGACTCTACTTTCGCGAAACCCCAACTTCCAGGTGCATCGACTGAGTGGAAGTTCTTGGACAAAGCCGAACCGGACTGCCTTTGTTCCAAAACACACGGACCTCGTGCCGTGTGCTGTTATCTGAGCCCGAAGACAGAGAGGCCTCTCTGCGACGAAGTTCAGATAAGTTTAACAGTTTGGAGTTCATGATTCATGACATTTGAGAAATCAATTAGAAATGTTAATCTGTGATTCATAACTCTAGAATGTGTAATATCATTTAGTTTTCTTAAATATAAATGTGTGTTGCATTAAACTGTTTTGTTGATAATTTTAGAAATAAAATCTGTCAACGCCGAGAAATATCTTCTCATTCCTGTTTAACTGTTTAGTCTGAAATTGACACAAGTTAATAGACATTAGATTATTGGTGGCCCTGCCTATCCTTAATCATTGAATAATAATCAGTTAAGGGAAATTGTGGTAACAAGTAATGATAGGATCTTTCTCGGCACCTAAACGTGAATGAGACTGATATATATATAACGAGAAGTTACCTGACATAAATACTCACCTGCGTAGTTATTTAATGTCTGACTAATAATACTAACGAGAGACTCACCTTCGTCTTACTAACCAGTATTGTAGTCAATGTGTTTATAACCTTTTTTGTTTAACGATTTGTGTTATCATATGCGATCCCATGGTCTTTGATTTGGTCACGGAAGTGATTTGTCTTTGATTTGTTGATCTAGAGTTGAATTTTAATTAGTTTTTCCCTTTTGTATAATTAGTGTAGTGCTACATTTAGTCTTTGTTTTGAATAAATTTGACAATTTATATCTTTGGAATTGGTGTCTGCGTCCAATTATTACAGAAATTGAGTTTTACAAGATTCCAGGATTCGTGATAAGGTGATACTATAAATTCACTTCTTTAATTGAAATTTATAAGTGTACCTTACGCTACAAGTGTAATGCTTCTGGTTACAGACAGGGCGTGTCGAGTGTGCTCTGTAAGTTGCTAAATTAACTAACAAACAGTCGCTGCTCTTACTACAATACAGGTGCAAGATATATAATTTGTAGTTAAACAACTAACCACATAAACAATCAATGTAACTCTTAAGTAATCTAGGAAACGTGAGAGAAAAAGTGATACTTAACTGCGGCGACTTGTATTCTTTTTTGTATAAAGAATAAAGTTACAAGAACAGAACACCCATCAGTGCAGTTTCTTATTGGTGGTGCACTCTCTCTTCAACACAAAACATAAAACAAGCGAAATGTCTATAGTATCTTGCTCTTTTGTGTCGTCTCCTGGTAATGTCACCAGTGACACTAAACACCCTCTCTGAAAAGTTCTGCATAGATCTGCAGAATCCCACCAATTCCATTAGTGGGGCAGCGCCAATCTGCGCAGAACTGCAGAAATCTGCCCTACATGAACACAGCCAATGACTACCAATGAGTCTCCCTAAAGTAATTTACAACTGATAAAGTAATAAAATACTGATAATGTAATAACTCTACATTAACATAATAAATTGCAGTTTATAACATTATAATACTGATAACGTAATACATTTACAGATAACATAATAAAATGTCCCTACTGAAAATGTAATAACTTTTTACCGATAACATAATAACTTATTACGTTATTGACATTTATTATGTTATCTGCATGATTTTCATTTATAACATTAACATAATAATTATATTGATACTGTAATAGCACACAATTGCCATCCATTTACATTTTTATTATCTAATGTGCTACATGTGAAAAGGTTGGTCATTACTTTAAATAAAATTAGATGTTACCTGTTATAATCCAATTATCATTATTTGCCTTTGATGAATTATCAATATGTGTAAATAATTTAAATCTGTCTTAAAGAGAGGAATCCTATATAACTAGTTTACTTTCTTGGGAGGAAAAACAATTGTACATTATGAATAGTACAGAAATACATAACATTGTTCATTGATACTAGGTGTATTGCTATTTAGGCCTAAATAGGAAAGTATTTCTTCCTTGTCCAATATACATTTTCAAATGAATGCATGAATTCTTGATAGAGTGACTACAATCAGTTAACACAAGTTGTGTAGTTAACACAATTGTTTTATTGTTTCTATCTGAATAAGAAATATATTACAAACACAAATCATAAGGCTACAGCCCAATTTTCTGTAGAATCCAAAAAGAACCATATATTGAATACAAGCATTGCTTATACTAACATACCCCCCCCAAAAAAAGTTATAAATAAATATATCTTAAACATTAAGAATTAGAATGTTTTTAAACCTGCCATGCAATTGGTCAATTTCCATAAAGGAAAAAACAAATATATTGTTTAGCTCTGACAAACTACCAAAAAAGTATTTTGTCCCATAATTTAATCTGGAATTTGTGCCACTGATCAACATAGAAAATGTCCATAATGTCTAAGTGAAAAATATAATCAGCAACTTGTTCCAAATGAATTACAAATTTAAAACAGAAAATACTTGAATGCATAAGTAATCACCCTTTGCTATGACACACCTGATTGAGCTGTAGTGAAACCAATTGTCTTTAGAATTAGTTTAATGGAGTCCACCTCAGTTAAGGTGTGTCACATGATTTCAGGTTAAATACACCTTCAGTACGATTCCTAACAAAAACTAGATCACAAAGACGAAGGAACATTCAATGCAAATCTGGAATAAGGTTCTTCAAAAGCACCAATCAGGGGTATTAAATATCCCCCAGAGTACAGTAAAGCCCATTATTAAGAAATGGAGAGAATATGGCACAACTGTGAATCTGCCTAGATCAGGCTGTCCTCAAAAACTGAGTATCCAGGCAAGAAGGGCAGTAATCAGGGAGGCCACAAAGAGGCTTATGGCAACTCTTAAAGGAGTTACAGTCTTCCATGGCTGAGCTGGGAGACACTGTGCATACTGCAACAATAGCCAGGGTGCTTCACAAAAAACCTCACATCAAATCTCTGCTAGAGTTTGCCAGAAGGCATGTGGGAGACTCTGAGACCAAGTGGAGGAAGATTCTATGGTCTGATGAGACCAAAATAGACCTACAGGGCTACATTTGGTGCAAGCCTAATGTCACAGTGGGTGCCAGAGGTTCTGTGTGTTTCTCTAAATTTTAAAATCTTTTGTTTCTTAATTATGTTTGATTGTTTTTCTTTTAATTATTCGCTTTGATTATTATTCTATTATCACTGATTGGTTTATTTGATTGGTTTATTGTTTTCACTTCACATTCATGCGTGTTTCTTTGATTGCACGGGACACTGAGAGCCAATGTATCCCACCTGTTTCACAGCCATTACACCTGTTCGCATTTAACATGGACTTCCGGTATAAAAGCCTGCCCTGGTTAGATAGAGAGAGAGCGGCGGAGAGACAGAACTCGGCAGCATTCGATGGAGCAGGAGTAACTGTGCATAATTGGAGCCCGCAGGACCGTGGAGAAGGCAGCACGGTTGGGATGCGGATTACAAACAGACCGGATGTGAGGATACCAGCCAGTTGAAAGTCTGAGTGTGAAGGAGGGCTCCAGTGGTGGACTGTTGCATGGCGAACTTCTTTGTTTGACTCTGTTCTCCGGGTGCTGCCTATATGTCACCTGCAAACAACGGAGACAAATAAAAGGTTTACACTAACACTGTGGCTCGATTCCAGTAAATTGGGACTTACCTTGCAGGGCTGGTGTGACGAGGTCCCTCCGTGGCAGACAGCGTTCCAGGTTCTGGACTGGGCAGCAGTGAGACAGAGGAGCGCAGTACAAGGGTGAGGAAGGGATGTGTCAATGAACATCTTCGGAGTGTGTGTGAGTGATCAGCACTTACACTGAGCCCTTCCATTTCTTTCTCTTTCTTTCTCTCTCTCTCTTCTTTTCTGGACGGTTGGCTGCACTGACGATTAGGTCCGACTTGGGACAAGTGCTGTACAAGAGGATCTGTGCCCCCAGCCCAGGATGGGAGCCACAACAGGCCAGCACAAGCCTTTCACATTTCTAGCTGTTGGATCGCAGATTGGGACTATATATTTTCCTTTTTGTTCTATTCTATTGGGGAATACAGGTGGCTACAAGTCCCCATCTCGCCTTAATAAACGTGGGTGGCATAGTTTGGATCTGGTTTTGCGTTCAGTGTTCACCGTCACCTGTGACACTAACACCGCACATCATCCTGAGAACATCATCCTATTGGGATGCCTCAGGACCTGGAAACCTTGTAAAGATAGAGGGTTGTAAGATGGATGCAGCAAAGAACAGATCAATCCTGGAAGAAAACCTGCTGAAGTCTGCAAGAGACCTGGGACTTGGGAGAAGATTAATCTTCCAGCAGGACAATGACCCCAAACATTGGAGCTTGATCATTTTTTGAAGAATGTGCAAAAATTGGAAGGGTCAAAGTTCTAAGATTGTTGTTTCACAAGAACAAATCTGGCCCCTTATGGCATGATATATGATGACTGTGATTCATTTTGCAAGCTGTAACCCTGAAAAACAAGAAAATCACATCTGACCTAGAAGGAGAGGTAAGAGGTCAAGTTCAAGATTATGCATGGATAGAGCACATAGTTTCCTATATGTGTTCTATCGATATCAACATCTGCCACCCGTAACGTGTTATAAGCCGTCAAATGTCAATTCGTTTTTTGGCAATATCCCATGACCCATAGCTTGGAAAATGTATAGCATTTTTTGGAAACTTCATACAGTTTCTTATCTATGTTCCATAGTAAAATTGGTAGTAAAAGCATCCTGGAAGGAGTAATGAGATGTTCAATATCTGACAGTAAATTGCATCAGAATAAATGTACAGTGTAAAGGTCAAGAAAATGAAACTGAGTAAGAACAAGATCTGCATTTTACAATGCAGATAATAATACAAGGTTGCAAGCAGCACATTGTCACTTACAGTTTCATGAAAAAAATGCATTGCATTAAATTGTGATCAGTGGGTAAACCCTCCCTTCTGTCAGAGATTGATGATGTTCTATGAAAACTTGTTCATAAGAAGAAATACTTCTTTCACCATCTTCAGAATTTGTAACAGCTTACAAATATCTCAGTGTTAAATTGGAAAATATTTCTTCAGATTTAATTCAAATACATTTTCAACTTGTACATCTGTAATCAATTCCAAAATGTTATTTTAACAATACAGAATTTGTTGAAATATGCATTTCATTTTCCACAAAGCCTATGTCCTTCCTGGTTTACATATTACTCAAGCTGATGTTTCGGTTACAAGAGAACGTCAGTACTGTTTCTCTCAAATTTTAGTTTCACAAGTAGTAAGTTGGGTGAAGACGATAACCACTATACATTGGAACGAATGTAGGGAAGTTGAATAAGGTAGGTACTTTTCTTTCTTTTATCCTTTTGTTCTTTTAATGAGTAAACATTTTTCAAATAATAATCATCATCATCATCACCATCATAATCTACATCTAACATCATGAAAAATGAATACAATACAGATATTTCATAAAAGACTGAGTAACAATATCAGAAGCCTGAAATAAAAAATTAAAAAAATACAAGCTAACAAAGACATTTTGTAAAAAAATTTTTTTATGATAATAACTGTTGTTTATGCATTGTTTAATTGTTTATGGATGTAAAATATAGAGTGTGACATGCCAAATAAGTACTTACTAATTACAACTCCCTTTGTTTTGCATATTTTTTCCAATGGCTGATTTTGCTGTTGTGGCTGTTGAAGTGACATACACATTTGGCTCAGGCCTGACAGAAACTGCGTATGCCAGTAAATATACCTTTGACATTAAGCCACCTGGCATTATAAAAAGTCTATAGCTTTCTAACTGTGTAAGGCATAATTTAAAATAAAATGTATAATCAATAATTAAAAAATATATATAAATTAAAAACTTGACTTTTTGATCTGGTGATTTTAAAATATGATATTACATCCATTTAAAAAATATGTATAAATATCCTCGCTTGTTATTGGTTATAAAACATAATACAGGGCCATACTTGCAGTGTACACTTACCATTTAAAGGAGACACCTGAAAACACAAGCAACAGTACTGTTTAAAAACAACAGTTTCTTACAACAAAACAACTTCCTTTCTGTTGTGCGTTGCTACACAAGTTGCTTTTTTGGTCTCAATAAATAATTTCACAGATAGACTTTCATATAGTCAAGCTCCCTTGTGGCATACCAGGTGTGGGTAACTGCATATTTTCACTTCTGCTTTATTGGTCATATTAGAATTGTACACATTAACGGAATTCATCAGAGCTAAAGAGAAGCAATGCTGATTCAGTGGAGGGAAAAAATATATTATTTTCAATACATTGTTTCAGGCATTAAAATAAGGTAATGTTTTGTTTGCCATTTGTGGAATTTCAGTTTGCTCTGATACAGACAACAAAAAGGTAAAAACTAAAAAAGATAGACTTTGAAATCCTTATCAAATCTTGTTAGATTGAACCATCCACTCATCCCATCCTGTCATAGCATCTTGCATTCTGACCTTATTAGATCTTAGATATTAAGCAAAATACTCACTAGAAAGTAATAAATATACCTTTAAGAAAAACACAGACAATAAACCAATTGTTATGGTTGTTTTAAATATATAGTGATTAATATAATCATAAGTATTTCTGTCAATGTATGATCTGTGCTTTGGTTAAAATATTTTTATTTTGTTTCAGAACAGCTTTATTCTGGCATGGTACAAAGTGGAAATGAAAGACAGTATCAGACAAATGTTTGCAAATGAAAATAATATAAAACATGAAAATACATTCAAAATAATGTTCAACTAAGTTAAGCTGCTGTTGTTAACCAACGGTTGAATTAAATATGCATATTTCAAACCCATTTGAATAAAAATTTGGAGCAATTGCAATTGTTAAAACTTAGTACTGATGATTGATTTCTGTGTTCCACAGGCTTCTTTATTCAGCTTCTGTCAAATCCTGCCTTTGAAATTTGGGTAAGTTGAAGTTTTGGTTTATCCATTCCTGCTTCAATTAGTATTCTGTCAATAAAGTATTAGTATCTTTAGTACAAACAGGTAATACGATTTCCTGACTAGATTACAGTTACATTTTGAGATAAAACTATAGCCATCATAGTTGTTCTTGGTTTTCAGGTACATAACAAAGGTACTTACAACTTTTTAAATGTGACAAATGAAATATAGTATTTTTGCATATAGGTTCAATACAGTACTTTATTTTCTGGATATTGTCCTGTCTGATGTAATAAAATGTTATTGTTTTTCAATGACCTAGAACAGATAATCCTTCGAGTCTACCATTGTGATGAATCTATAGAAACTACTTCTGGGATCACATTTATCTTTACTCTCTTTAGATTCATTTTAGCCACAGTAGCAAACTGGACACTGATTTCCTTCTGAAGATGGAGAGAATTAATTATTTAGATATTACTCCTCACACAAGTAAGTTGATCTTATATAATACATACATATTTTAAATGGGTTGTAATGGTATTGAAATGTCTCTGTGAAATAAGAAGCATAACACCTAACATACCTCTTAATGAGCTTGTGCATTGCTAATTTTTGTAAAAACAGACCCACACATTTTCCAAAGGAAATAAACTACTACTCAACACAACACTACTTTAATTATGTGTGTATCTGACACATTCTTGCAAGTCACATAAAATAAATGTTAAAAAATAAAGTGGCTATTGTTGTGTGTTTGCTCAATTAAATATTTGAAATTGTAATGTCTTTGACTCCATGTTTAGATCTCTTGATGTTTCTTTTATTGTGTTGATTTCTTAATTGTGAAAGTTAGGGCATAGCACCTACTAATAAGATATTTAACAATAACATTACTTTGAATCTCTGCTGCTTTCAATATCTGCAATATTTTAAATAAAAAATGCATTCTGTTGTTAAACTTTTATGATTCATAATGTGGGAAAAAACATCCCCCTGCAGCTGGAGCGATACCACATGTACAAAGGTCTATAAAGATAATGTATGCATTTATTATTCACACTTAATAGATTCCCGTTGACAGAACAGACCGTGTATTTAATAGATTTTTAAATTACTGGAAACATGTTGTTTACATCATAATAACTTGCACAACCTTGGAACATGTATAATAAATGCACAGTGTCAGGCTTTACTAGCAATACCGTAATATACATGAACAATCCAGGTTTGATTCCCGGTTATGACTGCCGCCTCGTATTATGGGATATTCTTGAATGCAACAGGAAGTGCTGAAAATTCATAAATAAGCTGCCAATAGGCCTCTGTGTGATACCACTTAGATAAGCCCTTCCCTTTGCCATCTGCTCATCTAGAGAGTACACAGACTGCACTTCCTCTATTGTGACCTCGAAAACGAGGAGCTATGTATCTGCATATAAAACCTAATATTATCTTTCAAAAATAGCTCCCAATGGGCCTATGGGACACTGTGTTTCCAAGCAGTTGTGAGAGAGGACAATTGATAGAAGCCATGTTTGAGGCCTGTGGTCTAAAAGGATACAAGGCAACCATTTAGAAAAAAAAAGGACACAATCAGGAGCGAGAATCCTAGACTGCTTTCTGGAGCAGACAAACAAACAGCTGCTCAGTCTGATGGACACCTTCAGTGTGATCCAAGATCCCAAATAGGACAAAGCAAATGAAAATGGAACTCCTCTTGCAAAGAAAAAGGGGGAGGATAGAAAACCATCAACTAAACTGGCCAATTAACAAAGGGAGATGGCTTTGGTAGAAAAGCAAGGTTAGGCTGAAGGGAAGCTGTTGTCAGCACAGCGAGCACAAGATGGATGAATAGGCAACACATGTAACTGCTAACCCTTTTGCAGACAAGATGGACAGCAAAAACAAACACTTTAAGGAGACCAACTTCAATTCAGCAGGCTAGCTGGTTTCTTTGATTTCTTAGTTTTTGGTCCAGAGGGCAACTTTTTCACCAGGTTTACACAATAGATCTCGGCTGGTTTTCGTCTATGAAGTTGTGTTGTTTTGTAAGGCACCTCACTCATTTTCTCAATTACTTGATAGGGTCTCCTTAAGGTAGTAATAAACTTATTTTCCAAGTTGAAACTCCCCGGACGACGCACTTGTAAATGTGCTGCTGTACCTGTTGTGCCTGTAGCATATGTTCATGGTCCACATGCATTATGTCTCTATACGCTCTTTCATGCCTTCTACATGTTCTACTGGGGACACAGTTGTTCCTCAGTTGTCTCTTTGTAGTAGTCAGTGGGACTGCTGGCTGTATAGTAATTGAAAGGGGGAAAACCCAGAGGAGGTTTACAGTGCTTTCTTGATGGAGAACATTAAGTAGTGCAGCAATTGATCCCAGTTCTTCCCATCTGTGTTTTCTGGAGAATTCCTTTCATAGTTTTATTGAAACTATTGTTGGAAAAAATTGTCTACTACTTTAATAATATGTTGTCCTAGGAAATTGATCTCTGCCAGTTATTTTGCTGAAGGCTTTTTTATTATTATTTCTTCCAGCACAAGAACCTTACCAGTATATCAAAATTATAGAACAACCAAGACAGGTATGTGTTGTTTCTTATCTGCATGCTTAAATTACATTGGGAACCTAGGTTGGCTGCTGCAGAATGTTTTAATCTCAGATATGTGTTTTGTATTTTTGTAATGTATGTAAATTCTATATATGATGACCTTTTTTCATGGTGATCCTCTAGAGAGGCTTTCGTTTCCGTTATGGATGCGAGGGCCCAACTCATGGAGGTGTACAGGGAGTCTCCAGTGAGAAGGACAAAAAAACATTTCCAGCAGTAAAGGTATTCCTTAACAAGTACAGTGCACACAAAGAAACTCAGCTTTGCAGCAGCTCATAAACCATGCTTACAAACAGTTCATAAATGAAAGCCAGAGTTGTGGTATATATTCAAGCTGTTTAGGCCCAGATTTTAAATTCAACTCATTGCAATTTCTAAAACCAAGATGTTTACTGTTGGGTATAATCAAACAGAATACATGTATTAGCAGGTGTTGTAGGAATAATAGTTCCCTCAAACAGTTGCGTCTTATTACAGCCATGTCTGTAAATATTAAATGAGCATTTACACTGCTGAAGCAGCCAGCCAGCTTTTCAAGGTCACAATCTGCAACCACTATCTCCGACAAAGGACAAATGTGTGTTTGAATTTGTTGACCGACTGGAAATGGACACACACAGGCTAAGTTGAAGGATATAGAATATCAGGTCTGTGCAATAACACACAAAAAATAATATGTAAAATATAAAAATCATTCTTTCTCTCTTTCTTTCTTATATTTTTTGCTTATAACTATCTTTTATTGTTATTGTTAGGATTATTAGGCTTCAATGCATGAAGTGCTGGAAGCCTATTGTTTCTGTAAGGATTTTTATTATTATTATTTATTTTTATTTATTTTTTCCTTCCGCCAAAACTTCTAATGCCCCTAAAACGCTCATACATACATTAAAACTCACGAAACTCACAAGTGTTGTAGACACCACTTATGCCAACAAATGCATTGAAAACTGCACATGTTGGTGTCATGAATCCATGTGCAAATATGAAAACAGCTACTACTCCAGAACGATAAAGCCCAGTGCCCTGAAACTGCGCTTGTATTACATAGATACTGCTATCTATCAAATGTGCAAGAGGCAAGTGACTGCGTGCAAAAACATGGCAGCCACAAGCAAATGACTGAGCACGTATGCAAAATACACGTATTTATAAAAGCATGAACTCTGACCTCAGAAAAAACCCATGAGCCATATTCAAAAACTCACCAAACTTGGTACAATAATCATGATGTTATGCTTGATTGTGGTGAGTTTTGTCACCAAATGTGACACAGTGCGCTGGTACCGATGCCAGGCCATGTCACATGCAGCAGTGAATATCTACAGAACAGTGAATCCTAAGGTGCTTAAATTTTCAGTGATTAACACTAGTTCAAACATCTGTCGAAGTTGAAAAAGCCAAGTTGATTGGACAAAAAACATGGTTGCTATACACCAATGAAAATGACAGCCTCAACCATATACTGACATTCGTTATGTAGACCTCTACCTCCATCATGTGGACAAACTTGGAAATTGCATTCTGTATCTACAATGCAGAAAACTTGAAACTTTCAAATGTCCATAAAACGCTTATACATGCATGAAAACTCACGAAACACGCAAGTGTTGTAGAAACCACTTATACGTACAAATGCAGTGAAAACTGCACATACTGGTGTCATGGTGTTGCTAAATATTGTGATAGGAATCTAAATTGTGAAATGCAACAGAAATATTCTCCAAAACCTAATGACACATACATATGCCACTTCATACACATGCATACCTTATGCCCCACTGTTATGCTTGTTCATCAGAAGTTGCTTGGGCACACGCTCTGTCCGCCATGTAGTATTCTCTGATTCAAGCTTTGGTGCCTTCTAATCCAAGCCACGTATACCCACTGTGACACAAATTGGCATGCATGACATTAGTACAGAGTCCTACCAAGGGTGTTAAAGGCTAGTTGCCCCAGTGAAAAACATGGGTGCTGTGGACCAATGAAAAAAACATATGCGCCACATCAAACACATTACACATTTCCTGCACACTGGAATGCAGTATATACATGACACTCTGCACATATGATTATGGCTATGCCTTGAACATAAAACCAGATAATGATGTTTTTGAGGTACACGGTTAAGCCGTAATGTTGGATTTAACATGTGTCAGCGTGCAAAAATGAAAACAGCTGGTACTTCAGAACTCTAAAGCCTAATGAACTTATATTGTCAGTGATTAAACTTGTACAAAGTTCTGTCAAAGTTGATGAAGCCAAGTTGATAGGACACAAATCCTGGCTGCTGTACAACAACCAAAATGACAGCTTCACATGTCAGTCACATCATGACATTCCTTATGTAGACCTCTACTTCTATAATTTGGCCAAACTTGGGAATTGCATTCTGCATCTTGAATGACACAATGAAAACTTCACATATATGCTAGAATTAAATGAAAAATACAATGCTACCTTACAAAATTGATGCATGCAATCAAGAAATTAATATTATACTTCACTGACATTGAAATACACACTTCAAGTGACAAAAGATTGAAAACCTCAAATTTATACTACATTGGATTAGAATTGAAAATTACACATTTAATAAAACATGCATTTAAACCACAAATGCCTGCTCAAATCTGAAACCTACCAATGAAACATGGAAGTCTTAAAAGTTGCATGCAACTTCTAGTTATTATTATTATTTTTCCGCCGTTTTTTAAAAGCCTATAAAAACCAAACCGCTGGATGAAAACTCATGAAACTTCAAACAGTGATAGATGGCTGTGTAGTGCTATACCATATACAATATGGAGGCCATATGTCACATGGTCTGGTGACCATAGTGGCTTAAGTGACACATTTTGGAAAATCTACAAAAATCTTCTCCGAAACCGCAGACGGGACAGATGTGAAACTTGGTGTGTGAAGTTATGTTGTAGCCTATTTTTAGATTTGTTCAAGACAAGTCAATAAGTCACATGGTTTGGCAGCAATATTGGATTGGCCAATAATCTTCAAAGATCTTCTTCTCCGAAACGGTTGGTCCGATTGATACAAAAATTTCTACACGTGACCTTGGCTAGCTCCTCTATCAGATTTGTTCAAGGCAAGTTGATTGAGAAAACAAGATGGCCACCATGAGCCAATCAATTTTCAGAAATTGTCAAGTTTCAAATAAATGCATATGGTGCAGTATGGAACTATGTTACAATGTATTGGACTGATTGTTACTTGAGAGGATTGATCCCATAAGCAATGTGGTGGTCACTGGTCATTATTATTATTATTATTATTTGGTATACAGTATCTTTGGACTGTGTTCTATACATGTTCTTAAAAATAAGTTCCAACATAAAAAAAACATGGCAGTAATGAACAAGAGATTTTGACTTACTGTACATTTTGTTCAATTTTAAGTCTGCAATGACAAACTGTCACCACTGGTAGCAGCATATACCACAAACAGGACAGAGAAAAAATTACAAAGCCGCCATCTTGGGCATGTACATCGTAACAACAAAGCACTATCAGTCACTTGCAAAAGTATTAGAGTGGAAACTATTGTTTTAAACACAGAGACACGTCTGCCTGCAAATACAAATAGTGTAAACTGAGATGTGTTTGTAGTGAGGGTTGTTTCAGCTGTAGAGACCATGAAGGAAGGCGAGGGGGAAACCGAAAGTGAAAGTAAAAAATATTCTTAAATATGATTCTCAACACACTGTAATGCAAGGTATTAAAATAAATACATGAACATGAACAGTGGTACAACAGCAATGATGTTGCTGAATCTAGTGGTGGGTTATAGCTTTCAAATTAAAGTAATTTCAAACTGACATCGAGTGCCACCACGAGTGAATGACTTCCTGTTTAATGTTAACGATGCAACACGGGGGGCACGACTTCGTGCTCTTCTCTCTCAGTGAAATTGTAACTAATGGTGACATGTTATATACTGTACTGTGCAGAATCGCTTGGACTTTGCTGTAGATTTGAAAGAGTGAACATAAGACGTTTCCTGTGTGAGCTATACCCGAAAAAACGGACATACTCGGTCAGGCGCAATAGTAAAAACGCATTGCTGCTATTTGCCCCTTAGTGATATACATTGCTTTTCCAGGTGCAAGTTTATATAACGCACACATCATTAATCAATGTGACAACCAAATGAAACATCAAATAAACATCTAAATAAGGTTTAGAAGGTAACTACAAATGTATAAGCTGCAGCAGTTATGAGCTGCTTACAGTTTATTTTTATTTGCTTGGTTTGTTTTAGTACACAAACGAGTCAGGGATTCTTTCAGCTATAGTCAAAAAAACACCAGAGACAAACCGAAAGTGTAACAAAAAAACTATAATTAAATGTAATGAACAACACACAGCAATGCAAGATATTTAAATACACACAGGAAAATGAACAGTGGAACAACAGCAATGACTTTGCCGAATCTGTAGCGGTGGATTATTGCTCCCAATTGAAAGTCATTTCAAACTGAGATCGGTTGGATCCCGCATCACTTCCTGTTTAAATAGATAACGATGCAACACGGGGGACACGACTTTGTCCTCTTCTCTCTCAGTGAAATCGTAACTAATGGTGACATGTTATATACTCAACTGTGCACAATTTCTGGCTCTACACAGTAGAATTGAAAGGGTGATCATAAGACCTTTACTGTGCGAACTACACCCGAATAAACGGACCTACTCACTGAGGCGCTTAATATTAATAATTGGAAATATTTGCCCCTTAATGAAAAACATTGCATTTACAAGCTGGAATTATATATAATGTGCACATGAGTAATTAATTTGACAATACAATTAAACAAAGTAAGCAACTAAATTAGGTTTAGTGGTGGTAACTTTGAATTGAAAACCTGCAGCAGTTCTAAGCTATACAAGTTTTTCGATTGATGTACACAAACGAGACTTGTGAATAAAGTGTTTACTAATTTCTTATGATACCAGAGCTACTTATATTGTAACTAATTTAATTTAAAATGATACATTGAAATCAAATAATAAAAAGCAGTCTTGAAGTACATTATAATGTGTTAGAATGAATGATACTGTGTAGATGTGTACTTGGCCCCCTGCATTGCAGCTTGCAGCTATATTTATTATTATTATTAGTAGTAGTAGTAGTAGTATTAGTAGTAGTAGTAGTAGTAGTATCATCGTTTGCACACGTATTTGTAAACACATCGCCTCGTACTGTTTTGCACTGATTTTAGCTCTATAACGCCTAAAACAGAGGAGATAGATCTTTGGTCAATATAAAACTTCTGTGAGTTTAACGTCTGTTGTAAAAAGTTGGTCAATGGCTGCTAAACATTAGGTCAGTTTAGTGGATACTATTTTGTCCATATTAATTTTAGTTATTGTGATTAACCTGAAGTAAAATAATATTGTTATAATATTGCATATGAGCACGCTTGTTGAGAATAGAGTCAATTTAAAAGGAAATCTAGGTCAGGGTATTTAACGCACCAGTAAACTGGAGATCCTGTTGCTGTGTATTTATTCATTATTTACAAGCAGACATCTGGTTGTTACCTATTAGTTCAATTTCAGTTCCAACTGAATTAATTTTTAGTCAATTCCAATTCTGTAATTCTTCCCATTCCGGTTTCAGTTTCAGAATTGAACTCTAGATAACACAAGAGATAACTTGAGAATTTTAAGTAGCTCAAGCAATTAATGTTAATTAGAAACATGTAAACCTGTATGACAGGCATCAGACATAAAATATTTAACTGAGTGTAATTTTGAAGTGTTCTTTATATTTGTATTATTATGTTTATTATTTTAGGTATGTAATTACACTGGACCAGCAAAGATTACTGTTCAGTGTGTCACCATGGATGACCCACCACTTCTTCATGTGCACAGCTTGGTTGGCAAGCAGTGTGAAAACGGAATGTGTGTAGTGAACATCAATTCCACTGATATGATAGCAAGGTATGTATATACTTACTTTTCTATACTGTAACATTGGGAAAGGGCAGTGTTACCTTACGGGTCAGGTTTTCACACACCAGGGTCATATTAGATAGGGACCTGGCAGGAAACACTGGATAGAAAACACAACAAACAACAAAACTGTAGCTCTTTGTTGAGCCCACCTAAACTAGATAACAAATCCCTCCGTAAACATAAACTTCTAAACAAAACACTGACAATGACAAACAGCCTCCAATCCAAATCGTAATCAATAGAATAGTCACAGCTCACAGCAAAGAGTTAATTTTACCGGAGTCGGGCTCCCACACAATCGGGGTCAAAGTCATGGTGAGGGGTCATTGCCAAAGTGGGGGTAAGTGTATTTGTTTTGTTTTTGTTTTTCTCTTTCTCTCTCAATTCAACATCATTAAAATAATTGTTAGTAAATATGTTTCAATAATAAATACTACTACTACTTTAATACTATTACTAATAATAATAAATCAATTAAAAAAGAGAAATCTAGAAGAAGCAGAAAGGTAGACATTAATAAATCATGTTTCATTCCCATTAATGTCCCAGTAATCTTCCCTTCCTCTCCTAGAACGATGGGGACTTTTTCTTTATCTGAGTGTGAATTCTCTGATATGGTTCAGAAATATGGGGGTGTATTATTTTCTTATTTCAGTGTATTTTGAGCAGGACAGCAGGAATTGTCTCTGGCAACCCAGGACTGTGATGTACCTTGTTGATGTTTGCCTTTCTTTGGGGTTTTAGATTTTAGATTCGAATAACATTCAAGTTTATCTTTTAATTTTAATTTCATTATGTCTCCTTCAGGTTAAGGTCAGTTGTTTTAACGTGGAAACCTGGCTCTGGGGCTCTCTATGCAGCTCAGGTTTGGGTGCCTCAGAGCCGGCTGACCCAGGGGGTCTCACTCTAGGGAGAGCTGGGTGCTCAGTAGTGGTTTGTGGTGGTAGGACTGGAGGTCTGCCTGCTTTAGGTGGCAGGTGTGTTGGGGGATTCCTGTGGGCCTGCAGGATGTGCAGAATTTAAGTTACAGTTTTTCTATCAGGCTTTTTATAGTTGGGGTTTGTGAAGGGACCCCACACCTCACCAGCATGATTGGCTGGATTATTGAGTGGAACATTTTGTGCCAGATTTGTATGGGTATTGTTGTTTGGCTGAATTGTGTTTTTATGGCGTAGAAACTGCAATGTGCTTTTTCTTTTTGTGTGTTGGTGGCCTGAATAAAATTCCCTGACGCACTGAGGGTCAGTGTCAGGTAGATGTAGCTGGTGCAGTGCTTTTTGTACAGTGCTGCGCAGCATGAGGTGGAATCTGTGTTTGTGAGATCAGCTTTTTTCTGGAAAACCATTTGTCTTGTCCAGAGTGCCCATTTCTGACAGTACTGCTACAGCAGTGCCAAGCTCTGCTGCAGCCCCTGTTCTGTGGGTGACAGCAGCACCAGGTCATTGTAGAGCAGGAACTTGATCTCTTTATCATGTGGAGTGAGGCTGGAGGATGCAGACTCTCTCTCTCTCTCTCTCTCTCTCTCTCTCCTTGTTCTTTCTCCAGTGGATACTGAGATGCTCTCATAGGGTTACATGGAGGTTTATAGAAGGCTCCGTCCAGTTCGCACCTGTTTCCATTCAGAAAATCATTGTAAGAGTCCTAGCAGAGCCCTTCGAAGCAATGGGTTTAAGACCCACATGTCTGAGAACAAGCGAGCAGTCAAGACCTGGGAAACAGGGCAGTAAGGACAAAACAAGCAATCAATCCAGGGAACATGCAAACAAGTCAAGGTAGGCAATCCAGAGGTCAGTAAATGAGAAATCAGGAAAATCTTCAAAAATGTCGCAAAGAGAAAAATAAACTTGCTGCTGCAGGTGAGGTAGATGGATGGATTATTCCCAGTTCTAAGGCTTCCATGATATAATCCTCCATGGCTACATGGAGAGCTACATGAAAGGAGATCTACGGCCCTGTAACAATAGTTATTGTAACTGTGTTGTGTAGGGACAAAAATTAGTGTAACAGAGGAAGTAGAGTGGAGAGGAAATAAAGTGTGTGTTGATTGAGTTAATAGAATAATGGAGTCGAGTCAGTTATTACTTAAAAGTAAGCAGATAACATAACAGGCCCAGTCCCACGGTCATTGAGGAGGTAAGCGAGAAACCAGAGACTTGCTGAAGACAGAGGTAACAACTTTGTGCCCGTTAGGTATCATAAGGGGCTCTCGATATGAGTCGCTCTGCATGGGAGAGGTAGGCACTGAGCAAAGCAGTGACGACCCCCCTCGCCATCCTTCCATGAGATGGTCGGGTCCTGGTGGGAGAGTCATAGTAGTCCTAGAATCATGTCTGCACCTGTAGTGTTGATTACCAATAGCTGGAGTTGCTCAGTGTGAAGTAGACTCTCCTGGAGACAGAAGGGTAGGGTCATTTGGGAAACTGGGCCATAACCAATTGGTTGGTTGTTCACTGCTTTGACTCTGAGTGGAAGCACACAAGGAGACAGGGGAAGGTTGAGGCGATCCTTGTCCTGTTGACAAAATTACCTGCTGATAACAGCTCTAGAACCCAACAGGACGTTGGCTCTAATAAAACACTGGGATTGAGTTAGAAGGGGATATTTCCCTAGTCTGGATTAATATTCTGGGGAACCCCGGGGCAAACAGGACAAGATTCTCGAAAATGACCAGCCTGACCACAGTAGAGGCATACGTAATGTTTAATATAAGGGGGGGTTTGTATGATGTATCAAGCCCAAATTGCTGGTGAAAACTGGTTCTTATCAGACTCTGTTCTTATAGGTTTCAGGGTTCTTTAGGGTTGAACTATAGCACAGTACCATAACACAGTGAGAAAGTGAGACAGTGACCTTGTTTACACAGACACACAGGGAAAGAAATGTAGTTCTTCAGTTAGTGTTGGTTTTCAGTTGTTGTATTAAATTCCATATACAATATTATTTTTCTTATTTCCCCCCACTTATGATAAAATTCATAGTTTGAAGGGGCAATGCAACAAAGAAATGTAATTTTCCACCCAAATGTACTTTGGGAAAATTTCCTGGATAATATTCACTGGTGAAAAACTGTGAATGTTTTTTTTTTTTAAGTTTTCCAAATTTAGGAATTTTGCATGTCCCAAGAAGAAGTGTTCTGGACATTGTAGAAGAACGGCTGGTACAGGTCTGGAGAAAAGAAAACTGCAAGGATCCTCAGTACAGGGAGCCTACAGGTAGGAAGCTATAACTGACACAGATTCCATGGAGCATAATTAGAATGCCAGTGTAGAGCATAAAAAGTGCATAGCATAAGAGATGCAGGGTAAAGCAAATATAAGACAAGCAGCAGAATTTGGAATAAATTGAAGAAGGACAGCCAGAAGAGAGTTGTAATAGTTTGGTCTTAGTATGTTGCTCTGAAAGAAATTGCCAGCATGCACCATGGAAGACATGTCAAATCTGAAAAGCACTGAAACACAGCTCTCATACATTTATGGTAATGACAGTTCTGAGTTTATTTAAGAGAAGAAAAAAAATGTTTTCCAAATGCAGACAACTTTATTACTAACAAAATAATGGCATTTACTGAAAAGATGTTGTGTGAATGAACAGGGGTTTGTATGAGATGTTATGCTGATGATAAAAGAGTAAGCTACCTCACTCTGTTTAAAACTATTCATGCTGCCATTAAGAAGCTAGAAATTATAATAAATAATAATAATATAATTCATTATGTTATTACTATTATTTTTATGATTAGTTGTTCTAATAATGGTAAATGAAGTATGTCTACAAAAGCAGTGTAAGAGAATTTGATAGGCTTGGTTTTTCAGTCAAGCTAAATAAATAGTTGAACTGAAATTGGTTTCTCTTTTAAGATTATTTTTAGAGGGAATACGCGGTCAAGTCACAGATGTGCAATAATCATTTATTTGTGACAAAAATAGAAAACTAATATTCAATTATATTACTAAATAAGTAATATTAAGCTTCTGCTGGATTACAGAAAGAAACAGATAATACCCGATTATATACCTCTTCACCTCACAGGGCAGCTTAGGTCAGTCTGGTCAGGCAGGCAGCTGGTGTCTCTTTCTCTTCCTCCTGCTCTTGTCATTGTCTCCGTATTATTCCATCTCCATCTTCTCAACGAACTTCTCTTTGTTCCCCCTTTATAAGGTTTCAATTTAACCAATCACATTTTGGCAGCACGACACCATGAGAAGGGTGCCTGATACATAGGGAGCACTGTGGAGTAGTAGTTAGGGATCTGGACTCATAACTGGAAGGTTGTGGGTTAAAACCCGGGTGGGGCAATGCAGTTGTTCCCTTGAGCAAGGTACTTCACTTTGCTCCAGTGAAATACCCAGCTGTATAAATGGGTACAAATGTAAGTTGTCCTGGATAAGGGTGTCTGCTAAGTGATGATAATGTTAAGTGCTGCCCCTTGACACTGAGCAAAACGTTTGTACTTATTGCCTCTTACAGTAGATGGCATTGAGTGATATTAAAATGAACACACATCACTGTTCAGTTTCAAACAATGATTTGACATTATAATAAAGACGTTTATATCACAATACCATGTCCATGGCTTGGATTACACTCTGACACACGCAATAGAAACTTACACAGTTGCGGCTTATTTTTTAGTTGCTAGTTTCTTCTAATCATAAATGTAACCACTATGATGTACAGTTTTGTAGCTGGTGCCTCACTTAGAATTTAATCTGCACCGCTACACATAAGTGGATGCTGAAAAAAATATTTACATTGATCTGTTATTGACATATGAGCAAACAATCACACCTGATCAGCATTGATCCATATATAATAGATAACACCTAGATAAAGGCATCTGGCAATAACAATAATAATAACTACACAGATTTCATCAATGGCAGCTTCGGGTTTTATTTTATTATGTTTTCTTCTACTTATATTTGTAACCGCTACGAAGTATAGGCTTGTAGTTTTGTATCAGCGGGGAGATTAATCGTTTCAAATCGAGTGCCAGGTTTCTGTGTTTTTATCTCTATATCCGTTCTTGCAGGACCATCTTGCTCTTCCGCTATTCTGGCTTCTCTTCAATTTTAGACACTGTGATTGGCTCGCGGTGCCTCTCGTGCTGCCCGCCTATCTCAGAAGCCACGCCAGCAAAACATGTCTCCTCCCTGTTCGCAGGTCCTAGAATCTTGCGAACATTTTAGATTTCATCCTGCCCTAGGTCAGGAAGAGTGTGTATATTTTATACCAGCTATTTTCTTTATAGTAGCTTCTATAAAGTATTCAATTTATTAGTAGTAGTTATGGATAATGAATAATAACAAAAATACCTTAACTCTTCTAATTACATAATATCAATCACTTAATGTTATGTTTGTTTTCTGTGACAGGATCATGCTTCTATTAAAAATAAAAATGTATAACTATGAAAAAGACTACTACAATTAAACTGCCTTCTGTTATGTGTGTGTGTGTGATATAAAAGCTTACACCATAATTACCTCTGCTAGTCTGCTAGATAGAGGACAGTACTGCAATGCTATGTTTCACGCTTTACATTAAAACATATATAGCTATACATATAGATAGATTTACATATATTTTTATTTATGTCAGAGTTTCATTAATTATTATAATTAATATGAGGGATCACACAGTTACCATTGACTATATGTATATATATGTTTAGAGAAAGAAAGACAAAAACTACATGAAGCAGCACAGCAGTGTGCTAAAGCGATGGACCTTGCTGTAGTGCGTCTGATGTTTACAGCATACCTACCAGACAACAATGGGAACTTCACACACAGTCTGCAGCCTGCTCTATCAGGACCTATTTTTGACAGCAGTAAGCAACCATCTTCACCAACTATTTGTATTTGTATTTGTTACCAATTTAACATATAGCTCTGGAAAAAATTAAGAGACCACTCCAAGTTCAGAAATCAATGTTTAGTGGTCTCTTTTTTTCCCAGAGTTGTATTTAACATTGTTTGAAAGTCTCAATAATAATAATAATAATAATAATAATAATAATAATAATATGTATTTCTTATCCAGGGCAACAAAATATAAGAACATTACAAAAGTAAAGAAATTAAAAGACTATTCTTAGGTGAACTACCTATAACATAACACCATTTTTTGTTCCTGGGTAGTAAGTGTTATTTCCTAATTGCCTCAAAAGTATAGAAAATGGCTATTATTCGCCACAAACGTTGCATTTGTGACCAGGACAGTGATATTTAGAAATTTAACTATTTTCCAGAACATTCCAGATAGATTCAGTGCTGAGTAAACTTGGATTAACTTCTAGAACTTTCTAGAACTTTCCAGTAATATAAATAGTAGTATAAATACAGTGGCCTTAAGCCCACCAGTTCAGTTTAGTTCCAGCTGCCTAAGTGGATACATATCTGATCTGCATTTTTCTGAGATGGCATCAAGAGGCTGCAAAGCATCTGGCAGACGCATTTTGCTATGCCAAATTATCAAGACAAGAGCGAAAAAGTACTCAGTGGAAGCATCTGCTAAGGTGCCACACTGCCATGAGTTTCCTGTACCCATTCCTCAGAGATAGAGCAGCTGTCTTTAGAAAAGAGCAGCAAGTCAGAGAGCGAGGAAGACATTGTAGATCCAGATGATAATTTTAGAGGTGTAGCTGAGGAGAGAAACCCATACAACCCCAACCAAAAAGACCTCAACAACTTGATTAGAGATCTTGGTCTCTCCAAGTCCAGTGCCGAGCTTACAGAAGTAGAAGCTCACTAGTAAGGAGAAAGCGGCTTGGAACAGCTTTGTCGCAGTGGTTCGGGGCTTCCTGGGCAATCACAAGGCCAAAAACTATGTGGAGCTGGCTGAAACTCTGGTGAAGAACGACTGCACAATGGGCTGTAGGATGTCCCTCAAAGTCCATATCCTTGATGCTCATCTTGATAAATTCAAGGAGAACATGGGAGCGTACTCGGAGGAGCAAGGCGAGTGCTTCCACGAGGATATGCTGGACTTTGAATGCCGCTACCAAGGACAGTATAACGAGAACATGATGGGAGACTACATTTGGGGGCTGATTCGTGAAAGTGATTTACAGTATAATCGTAAATCTCAAAAAACTACTCACTTCTGAATCTTTTGTAGTCATTTTGTATTACTTTAGTATAAATACGTGTTAATTTGGATTCATATGTTTTTTTTTTCTGGCTTTATGTGAATGAAAAGACACAAATTCCTCCATTTTCTCATTGGAAATAGTTAAATTTCAAAATATCACTGTCCTGGTCACAAAAGCAAAGTTTGTGGGGAATAATAGTCATTTTTTATACTTTTGAGGCATAAGCAATAAGGAAATAACACTTACTACCCAGGAACAAAAATTGTGTTACATAGTGTAATTAGCAGCCTGTAGAAAACTAAGACCAATTAAGAAACTGGGAACTTGGTTTGAAGATCTGTGCCAGAAGAAAATGTGTCCCTCCAGATTTTGAGTTTGATAAACCTGCTTTAAATGAACAATTATATTATTTAATTAAAGTTGCAGCTTCCTTTTTGCATGTGGGTGTATATGTGCCTTACTGTATTTTCCAGAAACTGATGATATTGTTGTTTTTCATTTGTTCATAGAGGCACCAAATGCATCCAGTTTGAAAATTTTGAGAATGGATCGAATGTCTGGCTCTGTAGCAGGCGGTGAAGAAGTTTTTCTGTTGTGTGATAAAGTACAGAAAGGTAAATAATGACTAAACTTATTAGTGTATGCTTGTCTATCCCATCAAACAGAAATATAGGCTTTTAGGATAATCAGGACTTGCAGAATGGAAATTATCTTTCAAGTTGAGAGTACTACCCAAAGGGGGAGGGGTTAAGTCTGTTAGTATATAACCTCAAACAAACACTCTTAGACATCACCAGATGCTGGGTTTCTTCCCTGGTGATGATCTGCCAGGCCTATACTGCAGCTGTCTTCAGTTCCTGCTTGTTCTTGGGGCGTTGTGCCTTTGGGTTTGCCTTTAGCAAGTGAAATGCATGCTCAGTTGGATTCAGATCAGATGATGGACTTGGCCATTGCATAACATTCCACTTCTTTGCTTTAAAGTCTTGTGTTGCTTCAGGGCATTGTCCATCTGCACTGTGAAGTGCTGTCCAATGAGTTTGGAAGCATTTGGCTTCATCCTGCTGCTTTTGTCAGCAGTCACATCATCAATAAGTACAAGGGAACCAGTTCCCTTGACAGCCATACATTCCAATGCCATAACATGCTTCACAGATGAGGTGGTATGCTTTGGATAATGAGTATTTCCTTCCCTTTTCCATACTCTTATCTTCCCATCATTCTGGTACAAGTTGATCTTTGTTTCATCTGTCAATAGGATGTTGTTCCAGAACTGTACAGGGTTCTTTAGATGTTTTTGGCAAACTCTAATCTGGTCTTCCTGTTTCCTGTTTACATCATATGGTAAACCCTCTGTATTTACTCTGTATTTATGGTGAAGTCTTCTCTTGATTGTTGACTTTAACACAGATACGCCTACCTCCTGGAGGGTGTTCTTGATCTGGCCAACTGTTGTGAGGGGGTTTTTCTTCACCAAGGAAAGAATTCTTCTGTCATCCACCACTGTTGTTTTCCATGGTCTTCCGGGCCTTTTGGTTTTCCTAGGCTCACCAGTGTGTTCTTTCTTTTTAAGAATGTACCAAATAGTTGATTTGCCAGAAATAGTTAATAGTTGCCACACCTAATGTTTTTGCTATCTCTCTGATTGGTTTGTTTTGATTTCTAGCGAGCGAGGCAAACTGAAGGCAAAACGCCACAAGAACAAGCAGCAACTAAAGACAGCTGCAGTACAGGCCTGGCAGAGCATCACCAGGGAAGAAACCCAGAATCTGGTGATGTCTCTGCGTTCCATACTTCAGGCAGTATTTGAATGCAAAGGATTGTGCAACTCACAATTTAATTAGTGATTATGTTAGTTAAAATCGGGAGGAACACATATACAAATGGGTGTAATTCCTACACTGTTCTCCCAAATTAAAAATGAAAGTCTACACTTAAAGCACATCTTGATTGCTTCCTTCCAAATCCATTGTGGTGGTGTACAGAGCCAAAATGATGACAATTGTGTCTCTGTCCAATTTATTTATGGACCTAACTGTATACATATAATACAGTGAGGGAAAAAAGTATTTGATCCCCTGCTGATTTTGTACGTTTGCCCACTGACAAAGAAATGATCAGTCTATAATTTTAATGGTAGGTGTATTTTAACAGTGAGAGAAAGAATAACAACAAAAAAATCCAGAAAAACGCATTTCAAAAAAGTTATAAATTGATTTGCATGTTAATGAGGGAAATAAGTATTTGATCCCCTATCAATCAGCAAGATTTCTGGCTCCCAGGTGTCTTTTATACAGGTAACGAGCTGAGATTAGGAGCACCTAATCCTAATCTCCTAATGCTTCTAATCTCAGCTCGTTACCTGTATAAAAGAAACCTGTCCACAGAAGCAATCAATCAATCAGATTCCAAACTCTCCACCATGGCCAAGACCAAAGAGCTGTCCAAGGATGTCAGGGACAAGATTGTAGACCTATACAAGGCTGGAATGGGCAATAAGACCATCGCCAAGCAATTTGGTGAGAAGGTGACAACAGTTGGTGAGATTATTCGCAAATGGAAGAAACACAAAAGAACTGTCAGTCTCCCTCGTTCTGGGGCTCCATGCAAGATCTCACCTCGTGGAGTTTCAATGATCATGAGAACGGTGAGGAATCAGCCCAGAACTACACGGGAGGATCTTGTTAATGATCTCAAGGCAGCTGGGACCATAGTCACCAAGAAAACAATTGGTAACACACTATGCCATGAAGGACTGAAATCCTGCAGCACCCGCAAGGTCCCCCTGCTCAAGAAAGCACATGTACAGGCCCATCTGAAGTTTGCCAATGAACATCTGAATGATTCAGAGGAGAACTGGGTGAAAGTGTTGTGGTCAGATGAGACCAAAATCAAGGCATCAACTCAACTCGCAGTGTTTGGAGGAGGAGGAATGACCCCAAGAACACCAACCCCACCGTCAAACATGGAGGTGGAAACATTATGCTTTGGGCGTGTTTTTCTGCTAAGGGAACAGGACAACTGCACCGCATCAAAGGGACGATGGACGGGGCCATGTACCGTCAAATCTTGGGTGAGAACCTCCTTCCCTCAGCCAGGGCATTGAAAATGGGTCGTGGATGGGTATTCCAGCATGACAATGACCCAAAACACACAGCCAAGGCAACATAGGAGTGGCTCAAGAAGAAGCACATTAAGGTCCTGGAGTGGCCTAGCCAGTCTCCAGACCTTAATCCCATAGAAAATCTGTGGAGGGAGCTGAAGGTTCGAGTTGCCAAACATCAGCCTCGAAACATTAATGACTTGGAGAGGATCTGCAAAGAGGAGTGGGACAAAATCCCTCCTGAGATGTGTGCAAACCTGGTGGCCAACTACAAGAAACGTCTGACCTCTGTGATTGCCAACAAGGGTTTTGCCACGAAGTACGTATGTTATGAAATGTTATTCTGATTTTTTTTTGTTAATTTGTCTCTCACTGTTAAAATACACCTACCATTAAAATTATAGACTGAACATTTCTTTGTCAGTGGGCAAACGTACAAAATCAGCAGGGGATCAAATACTTTTTTCCCTCACTGTATGTGATGCTCCACCACATCGCAAGCCGCTTATACCATATGGTCAATACAGGGAAAAGTATGTAGTAGTTCATATACTAGATCATTTTAACTTACAATTTCAGTTTTAAAAGTTGTTTATAATGTACCAACAGCATAGATTTAGGTAGGGATGGTAAGGACATGTCCCTACCAATGTCGAATTGATGTTGAAATCAACGTTGAATTGTCCCTACCAATAATTGTGAGAAATCTGAAATGTTGAGTAATTTTATCCGCTCCAGAAAGAGTTAACTCTATCCTCAGTTGCTCCTACTGCCTGAAACCCAAAACGCAAATTTTATTGTCTTTGGCTTTAGGTTCTGAAGCCTGGGCACAGTATACGTTTCTCCCGATTTCTCCCAATTTCATCCTGAGAAGTGCAGAGTTATTAAAGAGAGAAATAATGTCCTGGCGCTTTAAATTGAATGGCACCCTGGGATTTGTAGGTGTATGGAGTTTTGGCAAAGATCCATACCTTTGGCAGTCAGCAGACAAGAGAACTTCAAATCCCATAATGCATCTCTTATAGCATGGCTGACATCGGCACTATATCACTTTGTTGGGTGCATCATCCCAAGCCCCAACTCTTAGGGCTTCCAGCCTCTGGCTCACCAGTATACCCCCCAGCAACTCTCCAACATCCGTTGGCTACTCCCTACAGCCTCTTTCTGGGGTGTGGCATGGATGCAAGTGAAGGACCTTTTGGGTGCAGCACAAGCTTTTCTATTCTCCCTACTATTCTCCCTACTTCCTAGTGCCCAAGAAAGACATCAGTTTCCGTCCCATCTTGGAACTGAAAACACTAGACTGACAAGCTGCAAAGAGAATAGAATAAACATCTCGATGTATGCAGGTACAGCATGGTGCTGGGTGAGGGTTATCATTTGATGTGCGTGCTGAAGTGGTTAATTTCCTATTGACTGTATGTAAGTTCCATTACAACTTTTTATAGAAACCTATGGTCAGAAATAATGGGCACTTAACTTTCCACTGTGTGCACATCAGTCTATTAAACAATTATATAGGTTTTTATTGTATTAAGATTTGAATAGAAACCTGAATTTTCTGAAATAGGAACTATAGGAGCTTGAGTGGATTAGAAACTTTTATCACTGACACCCCCTAATGGTGAGTAAAGAGAAGGAATTAATTTCGCCATTCGTTGCTCAAGTTGTGCATTACCTCCTTGATACAGTGTCCTCTCATCAATCCTTTTCCTTTTCTATTATTTTTGAAAGGTGGGGACCTTCAATTCAAGGCTACCTTAAATTTAAGTTAAGGGATCATTATTCATATTTAACTTTCAATGAATACAAAGTATGATAATTTTGAAATGTGCAAAACAAATAGTCTGTAAGGGCAAGTCTTATAATCAAAATGCCTAATGTCTCAGTACATACTTGAAATTATCTGCATCCCTGAATTTGCATAATCTTCAAACATAAGCTCTAGAATGTGAGAACATGTAGCAGCAACCCAGGATATGAAAACATAAGGAGGTTAGACCTGACATATTGTGACATAGTGAGAGGTTGTCTAAGCAACATGTAGGCAGGGGTTGCAAGCAGAGATTCATAGGGCACAGAGTTCAAGGAACTATAGCACTAATGTTGGATTTATTTTGACTACCAAAAAGCTTCGAATTAAAGATCACTCACAAATACAAAAAGTTAAACCTAGCTCTTTGAGCTCCATCTGCACTTTCGTAAAGTCCCTCTCTAAGTCTGGGCAGCTAAGCCATAGACCAGTTCAAACAAAGGAAGAGAGTCCTTTGTTGAGGATTCCAAAAAGTCCATTTACCAGGGGAAGTGTTCATCAGCCAGTCCAGGGTCTATTCCAAAGGTAGTCCATAACCCTAAGTGAGTAAAATCCAGGTGATCTTTAGTTGCACACTGCCTCTCAGCTACCCTAATTGGCCCTATCCACAAGTGGTATGAGACAAAGAGGAGTGTTTGTGTCCTACCTTTATAGAGGCAGGTCCTGAGCCCACCTGTTCCTCAGCTGACTGCTTGTGGAGGTCAGCTGACAACCAGCAGAAAGTTAAGTATTTGGGCTTTTGGGAGCTGTAGTTTATATTCCTGGTGTTGTAGGCCTACAAGTAATACATTTAAGCACATGGGCAGGTATATAGTGATCCTCTATAACCCTGCCTCACACTGTGTTACAGTATTTACACTCAGCCTCCCTTCCCAGTGTTAGCAACCAGGAAAATGTGTTACCACTAAACCTACGTGCACACTGCCTGCTCGATAGCGCTACAAAAGAGGCATGCTCCCATTCATTTCCAACGAGAGCCAGCAAGCGGTCATTGATAGAGTTTGGTGACTACCAATGGCAGGGTAGATGTTCTCTGCATCTTGAAGTCCCTTCTCTTTTCTACTCGTTAGCTTAAAACTCGCTTGCTAGCTTAAAACATTGACGAGAAACGTATTATTGCGGTGTCCAGTTTCTCCATTATTTATGATGCGTCTCTGGCTTCATACAGAGATATCATTCTAAAAATGGATGCATGGAAGAATGTTTCAGAGATCAACGGGATCACTGGTGAGTGATACATGCATAACATAAAAGTAAGTAAATTGCAATTTGAACATTGACAAATCATTGACTTGGCATCGTGTTGATACGTAATACATTTTTAGTAGTGGAGTCACACAAATAATAAATACTTATTAATAATTGTGGCGACTGATGTTTCCCCTATATTTGCAGGTAGTAGTGGAAAATATAACCATGAAGAGTACATCCCTACTTGATCCCTACCTGTTATTGCACAAATAGGATGGTTAGACCACATCAATGTGAAATGAATTAGTAGAGCTGCTATACCATTTTATTATGTGATACCATTTTAGTTTCCAAGAGAATGTTTGGCCCCTCTATATGTAGAACTACACACAAACACTATTATATTGACATTACATACAGAAAGCAATCTATATAAAGTGCACAATGTTTTTGTTTATAAAAGTTGAGGAGAGCAAGAGAAGATACTGTTGACATAACAAAATAAAACGCTCAACTAAATTAGGAAGTGTGCAGTGTGCACGCAAGGGAGGGCGCAGGTACAGCTCGCCAGAGATTGAGCGATTTGCGAGTTGAGCGAGCGGGCAGTGTGCACGTACCGTCAGAAGGCCCAAACTAACTTTACTAATATTATTCCTCGGTCAGAATGTTACAATTAACTTATTAAAATGATTAAAACACTCAATAATGATTTATTATTGTTATACATTTTAAACAGATCATAATATTGCAAGTTTAATTTGTGTTCGGTCATTAAAAATAAAAACATTACATGGAGGTAGTCAAAGTAGATCTTAACAACTGTTCACTAGGCTGGATGATAGCTGAAAGATCACAAGTCACAGCTTACGGTCTCATCCTGATCAAATGGGAAACCTTTACCAATACAAGTTAAAGAAAAAAACAAAGAAACAAAACTAACATTTAATCTGTACAATAAACTACTCATTATGGATTGGCAAAGTAACTAACTATAGTACATTATAAGTTTTACCGCAAATATGAGTGGTTGTTCCCGAGCTGTCACGACAGGGCTCCTAGAGTGTCAGCAGGAAGGTGAACCCAAATGTGGTAGAGGAAGTTAGCAGTAGAGGTAGATTTAGTTAATGATGAGAGAATCTGAAGAACAGAGCCAAGGGAATAAGGCAGTAGTCGGGGTTACGGGCAGAGTTTCAAACAATTGAACAAACGGAGCAAACCAGAGGGTCCAAAAGGCATAGAACAAAGAGCAGACGTAGGTCAAAACACAAGGAAGCAGCGAACAATACTAGAGAAAGCTTGGTAATGCTGCGATGGGGCAAATACTTTGCATTGTGGGAAGGGAACAATGGAGTATATATTTTAAGGCTAATGAGCAGGGGTAATGGATACAGGTGGAGACAATTAATCAATCAGACAGGGATTAAGGGTGAATAATGAGAAGCGGGGATCCAGGAACAGAGTCTGATTAAAGGGAGATCTCTGGTGGCGGACTTTGGGAAAGTAGATGTAACACGAGCCTTCAGGACAATATTATTTATAAAGGTATCACAACATATTTTATGTTTTCAGATGACATTCAAGTGCGCTTCTATCAGGAGGATGACATTGGAACCTGCTGGGAAGCCTTTGGAAAATTTGGACCTACAGATGTTCATAGACAGGTAATAAATTAAACATAATCTTTGAAAGTGTGAAATGAGACATAGGCCCAAACTAATTACAAACCCCGTATACAATTAAGCTGGTTCCCAGACTCGGGGGGAATGAGTGCTCTTACAGGGCTATGGGAGTGATGTCACTGTAACAGGCACATGCACACAGTGACCCTTAATACATTTCTTCCTCTAAACTCCACACCAATCTAAGTGACTAAACAGCACCAATTTGATTGATCCAAGTCACTGTACTAGTATGTCATGTGCATAGAAATGAATGCGGCAAGATAGTGGGGTGGGGTGAAAAAATGAGCAACAGCTAGTAGAGGGAGGGAAGGGGGAAGGAAAAAAAGGATTTCTGTTTTTGTTTGGTTAATGAAGAGGCACAAGCAGAAAGTTCTGTGGTAAAGAAAAGAAAGGGTAAGAAAATTCAGGTGTCAGCAAAGAAATGGTGTGGGAAGTAAAAGGAATAGATGACAGGATCTAGGGCTGAAGTGTGTAGAATAGCAGGGGGCTAAGGAGAGATCCTTGAGGTTCAGAAACTGTAAGAGGGGAGGGTGAAAGGAAGAAATGTTTAAATAAATAAGCCAGAACATGACATTTCTCTAATAAGAAGGCTGGGCATCATTAGTATCATCTGAGAATCCAATTAATTCCTCATCGCTATCTTCTGCAAAGATGTCCAGAACCCTCTGTCATTCAAGAGCCTCAAGTTCGGCTGCAGTAGGGAAACATGTATAGTTCATAGATCTTCTCCAGTCGCTTCCATAACGATCTGATAATTTATAGGTCCAATTTGTTGAACAACATGATATGAGTCTTTTCAAGCTTAGCTGCAGAATGTGCAGATGCTTTACAAAGAACATGATTATGAATCCAAACATGATCATTAACAGCAAACACCACCATTCTTCTCTTTTTATCATAATTTTGTTTTTGTCTTTCTCAAGCCTTCTTCATGTTAATGGTCACCATTCCCCTCAATTCTTCCATCCTGGCGACAAACTCATACTTAGGATGATCTGGAGATATGTCTCGACCCTCCAGTAAAATATGCAGGGGGCTATGAAGAGGTCTACTCAGGTTTAACTCAGCCGGAGAGAAAACTTTGGATTCATGAACAGCAGAATTTAAGGCAAAATGAAAATTATCAAGAAAATAGTCAAATGTTTTGTGTTGCACTCCAAATGTAAGAAGAAATAATTGTTTTTAAACTTAAATTTACTTGTTCAGTGAGATTTGTCTAGGAACGATAAGCACTCGTCATCTTATGTGTTATGTGCCATTGCGCACAAACTTCCTGGAAGATTGAGGAAATTAACTGTGGTCCTTGATCTGAAAGAAGATATACAGGGGTTCCCCTCCTTGTAAAGATCTCCTTGATCACCATGTGAGAGATAATATCAGCAGATGCTTTACAGAGAAGAAACAGTTCAACCCACTTTGAGTAATAATCTACAAACAAAGTAAACATTATTCTGGGAACTTCCTTGGAAAAGGTCCCATTAGGTCTACTCTTTGCAATTCCCATGGTCTCTCTACAATGGTTTGTTGAAGTGTTCCAGCAGGTTTCCTTGTCTCAGGCTTATGAAGTTAGCATACCTTAATGTAGTTCATTATGTCAGTACACATTTGTGGCCAATAAGCCACTGCTGAATGCATTTGCAAGTCTTAAATCTGCCCAAATGTCCACATCATGATAAGCCTGCAAGATATGTGGACATAAGCAGTCTCGAATGTAGATCTGATGTAAGACTGCACAAAGTCAGAGTTTTCCTGTACACATTATTTTCAATGATTGTAAAGAAAGATGAAGCAGAGGTGTAATCACAATGTCCTCTTTTTCAAGGATTTCTTGATGGATTTGAGAATAATTGGTGAAGTATCCAGTAAAGAAGTGGGGCTAGATATTCATAGGGTTTGTGCACCACAAATAAATAAATAATAATGATTACAACAACATTAATAACAATAATTTGGACAGTAATGTTGCACTGTACACCCATAACAGCAACACCGACACATGTGAAGATACGCTGCAGGGTGACCGGGCTCACACAGACACAATTCGCTACCCTCATACGTTCATTCACTTATCATAGTGTAATGAAGCACTGCTGTGGAGGGGAACCCAGGTGTGGAGTGAGAGGTAGACAGGAACAGGCTGGGGTCAATGCCAGCAAGCAGTAATGTCCAGGAGAATCCAGAAGTCGTGGTCGATAAGGCAAGCAGGCGGCCAATGATCAGGCAAACAGGCTGGTAGGGAGAATCCAGGAATCGGTGGTCGAGGTACACTTGGAGGTCGTAAACAGGCAATCAATAGGAGAATACTGGGAAATGCAACTGGACAGAAGACAGGACTTAGCATTGAATGGGAGTCACAGAGGGGATTATATGTGTAGCAGAGGGAAGCAGAGTGCTGGTCCAATGGGTGTTTGTGGATGATACAACAAGTGCACATGGTCCTGAGGAATTTTAAGTGGCTTATTGCTGGGGAATATGAGGGTTTAGTATTCAGGTGATGATGACCTCTGTGTTGAGCTTGTGAATTGCGGGATGTGTGGGATGAAACAGTGACAGAAACCCCATCCTCACGAGCGGTTCCTGATGCAACAGGGGCTCGGCGGCAAGGGCGACCCCGGGGTCAGGGAGCTGTAGCCGTGGGATGATCACGGTGGAAGTCACTGAGTAAGGAGTGATCCAATATATCCGAGGCAGGGACCCAAGACTGCTCCTCAGGACCATACCCCTCCCAGTCCACCAGATACTGGAGACCGGTCTGCCAATGACAGGAGCGAAGGAGAGTCTGGGCGGTGTAGACAGGACCGTTGTCCAGCAGCATTGGAGGCAGGGGAGGCACTATAGGTGAGGCTGAAGAGACATGCGCAGGTTCAGAATCCTGATAAGGACTGGGCACGACAGGCTTAAGCAGGGAGACGTGGAATGTTGGCGAGATGCAATAGGATGGAGGCAGCTGCAAGCAGTATGCAAACGGGTTTACCTGGTGAACCATTTTAAAGGGCCCCATGAACCAAGGTCTGAGTTTCCGACAAGGGATATAAAAATGGATGTCCCTGGTGGAGAGCCACACCTCCTGTCCAGGAAGATATAGGGGAGCAGGCCGATGACAGCGATCTGCCTGGACCTTCTGACGGCAAAGAGCCTGTTGGAGACGGTTGTGCGCAGCTTGCCAAACCTCATCACTTAGTTGAAACCAGTCATCAACTGCAGGAACTTGTCATGTCTCCCCTGAACCCGGAAAGAAGGGAGGGTGATATCCCAGGACGCACTGGAAAGGGGTGAGGCTGGTGGAGGAACTGGTGAGGAAGATTTGCACATATTCGTCCTACGGCAAGTATCGACTCCAGTCCAGTTGAGAGGCGCTGCAGTAGGACCGAAGGAACCTGCCGATCTGATTCAGTATCTCCGTCTGTCCTTTTGATTGGGGATGATAGCCTGATGTGAGACTGAAATTAATTTGGAGAGACTTCATGAAGGCAAACCGTAAGGTGAACTGTGGACCCCGATCCGAGACGATATCCTCTGGTATCCCGTAACCACGAAAGACCTGGTTGAAAAGGAACTCTGCAGTCTCCAGGGCTGTGGGAAGTCCCTTCAAAGGAATGAGCTGGCATGCTTTAGAAAGCGATCCACAGCCACAAGGATGGTGGTGTTTTAGATTGTGCATACATCTGACATGCTGCCATGAACTGAACCACCTCCTGTGACAGTGCTGGCCACCAGAACTTCCTCTTTATTAGGGATATGGTCCGATGAACCCCAGGATGTTCAGATGCGGGAGAATAGTGGAGCCAGTGCATCAGTTGGGACCGCACCAAGGTGGGGACATAGGTTAGATGTGAGGGACAATTGGGAGGCACTGGGTCGGTGGACAGCGCCTGTTGAATTTGGGTCATGATGTCCCATCTAATAGGTGCCACAACACATGCAGGTGGTAGTATGTGGAAAGACAAACAGTGGCAGCATCGTACAACCTGGAAAACGCATCTGTCTTGGTGTTCTTGGATTCTGGTCAGTAGGTAAGGGTGAAATTAAAGCGTGTAAAGAATAGTGCCCTGTTGTGGGTTGAGCCATTTCACGGAGTGTATGTACTCCAGGTTGCAGTGGTCAGTAAGGACAAGAAAAGGATGATGAGCGCCCTCTAGCCAGTGGCACCACTCCTCAAACGACAGTTTGACAGCCAACAGTTCTCGGTTCCCGATGTCATAATTTCTTTTCGTTTCCTAGAAAAGAAGGCACAATGAATTAGCTTTTGTGGCTGGCCATGATGTTGTGATAAGACAGTCCCAACCCCAGAGACTGAAGAGTCCACTTCCATGACAAAGGGAAGCGAGGGGTCTGGATGCTTCAGGATGGGGGCTGTGGTGAAAATGATTTTGAGCTGTACAAAAACCAAGCGAGACTGCAGACGGATTCCCTTAGGAGAGAGGTTAATGGAGCACCAACTGAAGTGAAGTTCCTTATCAAACATGGATAGAAGTTGGCAAAGCGCAAGAATTGTGGCGTCGGGGTTGGGGCCCGTCCGTGACCACTTTCACCTTGTGGAGGTCCATATGCACACCATCGGCATCAATGATATATCCCAAGAAACTGACCCGCTCACGGTGGAACTTTTTCAGCTTTCACGTACAGGCCATTTTCAAGTAGGCTGCGCAGCACCTGGCGAACATGAGAGACATGAGAGGACAAGGTAGGGAAGAAGATAAGAATATCATCAATGTATACAATCACAAAGAGGTTAAGATAACTTCTCAGGACATTATTGACAAATGCCTGGAAAACTGAAGGGGCTTTGGCCAAACCAAATGGCATGACAAGATATTCATAATGTCCACTGCTGGTCAGAAAAGTAGTCTTCCACTCAGTACTTTCCATACTCTGATCAAGTTGTATTAATGAATGTGTGGTACAACATTCTAAGTACTAAAACAATAAAATACAAATAAAATAATAATTAAATCAGGTAACTGGCCATATTTACAAAGGGACAACCAGGCTATCAGTATTAGTAGAGCGTAAATTATATGTGCTGCTACTCCTATTGTGTTCTAATTCAGCCAGGTTGGGTGGCAAATTCTGTAACGATTTTGCATTAGGCTATATTAAATAGTTGGGTGCCAGGTAGGATTAGTACTACCACAACTTATCACACATACTTGGAATGAACCATATAAGAATAATATAATATAAGAAAGGACATACAGAAATACAAGACTACTGTAATTATGATGTGTGATTATGATGTTGTAGGAGTGACAGAAACATGGCTTACAGAAATTGATGGGGATGAAAGTTGAAAGGATACACACAGTTTAGGAGACAGGCATAATCGTGATCATAAAGGTGGTGGGGTAGCATTATATATCAGAAATGACATTGAGGCAGAAAAACTCAAATTAGATCATGCTAATGAAATGGTTTTAAACTTTTAAATTTTTGAATAAAATATCTGGAGGATTAATGGTAGGAGTGTGTTACAGACCACCCAATACAGATATTCAGAAAGATGTTGCATTGTACAATATAATCAGGACTGTATGTAGCAATGTCCTACTCGGAGAGACTGAGGGAACTGAACCTTTTCACCCAAGAAAAGAGGAGACTACATAGGGACTTGATTCAAGTCTTCAAAATCATGAAGGGGCATCCACCACATCAAACCAGAGGAGCTTTTCCAGATCTGCAGGGACACAATTGGAAATTGGGCTTCAAGGCATTCAAGACAGAAAACAGGAGACACTTCTTCACACAGAGAGTCATCACAATCTGGAACAAATCAGCGATGTAGTTGAAGCTGAAGACTTGGGAACATTCAAAAATAGACTGGATAGCATCCTTGGATCACTTAGTTATTAATTGACACCAAATGAGCATGATGGGTTGAAAGACCTCCTCTCATTTGTAAAGAGTCTTATGTTCTTATGTTCTTAAGGATATGTGTGTTATCCACTGCATGAGCACTTCCAAGTTCCACCACCAGAGGTCTCTCTTGCCCTTTTATTTTTTCCAGATCTCCGCTCCCCATCATTCAATCCTTCTGTCTAATTGATTCATTATCTCTGCCTGTCCATTGTTGCCCTCATTCAACCACCACAGTATATATAGCCCATTGTTCCATTTCCTCCTTGCAAAGTATTGTCTGTCAGTCCATTGTCTGCTCCATTACCAAGCCTTTAGATATTTGTTGTTTCCTGTCGAACCGTGTTTTTGACCCAAGCCTGCCTCCTGTTACCTGCCTTTTGGATTACCCACTCTAGTTTGCATGCCTGATCGATTGACCCTCTGCCCGTGACTACGACTATTGTCTTTTTCCTCTGGCTGTCTTAACCGGAATCCATATCCACACCTGAATCCACATCCTAACTGTATTCCCCGGTACACCACTGTTACAATATGGCTGTTATAATGGGGGATTTCAGTTTCCCAAACATAGACTGGGAAAACCCAGTTGGGACTACAGAAGCAGAAATATAAATGGTTGAGATGGTAAATGACTGCTCAATTTGTCAGGGAACCAACCAGAGAGAGTGTATGCATTGATTTCACATTTTCAAATGATAAAGATAGAATCAGAAGGGCATTAGTTAAAGAACCAATGGAGAACTGTGATCACAATATGGTTAGCTTTGAGGCATACTTTCAAAAGACAAGGAACAAGTCTAAAACAATGGTCTACAATTTTAGAAAAGCAAACCTTGAAGGTATTAGAAGAATTAGACTGGGGCACACTGGATACAAATTCAGTCAAAAACGGATGGTTATATTTCAAGAATATACTACTATAGAGGCTCAGGATAAATGTGTACCAAAACTTGAGCAAACAGGACCAAAAAATATTGGCCAAAATGGTTTAATAGAGGTATGCAAAACAATATAAAGAGAAAGAAAATAGCACATACACAAGAGAGTATATAGCACTATAAAGAGATGTTAAGAGAGGCATCAGGAAAGCAAAGAGGGAAATTGAAAGTAACATCAATCTAAAAGCATAGCTAAAATGAATGCAAAGAGATTTTTTCAACTATGACAGCTAGAGGTCAATAAAGGAGGAAGTGAAACAGCTAAAGGCTCAAAATGCATGTATCTTAGAAAACAAACAAGATGTTGCAAATGTTTAAATGAGTATTTCACAGAGGTTTTTACAAACGAAAAACAAATAACATGCCACAGGTTAACAATCAGTCCAGTCAAACTCAGATCAGGATAAGTGACAGATCAGGATAAATGATGAAGAGGTACTAAAGGGATTAGCAGAATAAAAAATGAACAAATCACCTGGGCCAGATGGTATATTCCCAACAGTACTTAAAGAAATTAGGGAAATTATTTATTGGTTGATAATTAAAATATTCCAAATGACACTTAGAACATAGTATGTGCCAACTGATTGGAAAACTACAAATATCATGCCTAACCACTAGAAGGGGACAAAACCGACCAATCAGTCTCACCTGTATTACTTTAATACTCCCATGTAGACACCTGGTCTGCACATCAACAACAACCCCCCCCACGCCCCCAGAACGCACTTCGTTGGCTCCCAGAACTGCACTACCCCCCGGACCGTACTTTATTGGGACCCAGACTTCACCAGCCGTCACCCCCCTGGGTAAAAGTCCAGGGCCGTTTTTTGGTCCCAGTCTGCCCCTGGATACGATATACTTTGATTTTCAGAAAGCTTTCAACAAGGTTCCGCACCAAAGACTGATCCTAAAATTGGAAGTTCTAGATATTCAGGGTAATGTAAGTAGAGGATTATGAACTGGTTGATGTAAAGGAAACAGAGGGTATTGATAAGAGGAGCTTCTTCTAACTGGAGTGAGGTTGTTAGTGGAGTTCCACAGGGATCAGTACTTGGGCCTTTGCTTTTCATAATCTGTATTAATGATCTGAACTCTGGAATAGTTAGCAAACTTGTCAAATTTGCAGATGATACTAAAATAGGTGGCTCAGCAGATACAATCTGGGCAGCACAGGTTAATCAAAGGGACTTGGATAATATTCAGTTGTGGGCTGACAGCTGGCAGATGTAATTCAATGTTGACAAGTGCAAGGTATTACATGCAGGTAAAAAAAATGTCCACTATAATTACACCATTGGAAGGATAGAACTGGAAGAAGTAATGCATGAGAAAGACCTAGGAGTTTATGTCGACTAATCACTTTCCCCATCCAAACAATGTGGGGAAGCAATAAAAAAAGTAAACTAAATGCTAGGGAATATTGTCAAAAGTGTAGAATTTAAAACAAGGGAAGTAATGTTAAGACTGTAGTTAAGACTAGTTAGAGCTCATCTGGAATACTGTGTACAGTTCAGGGTACCTTCAAGAAAGATATCGCTGCTCTAGAGGCAGTTCGGAGTAGAGCAACCAGACTTATTCCAGGTTTGAAGGGAATGTCCTACTCAGAGAAACTGAGGGAACTGAACCTTTTCACCCTGGAACAGAGAAGACTACATGCCACCCCCCCCCACCCACCCCTCGACTTGTTTTTAGTGTTCAAAATCATGAAAGGCATAGACCACATCAAACCAGAGAAGTTTTTCCAAATCCAGGGACCCAAATGGAAATTGGGCTTCAAGGCATTTGAGATAGAAAACAGGAGACACTTCTTCACACAGAATTGTTACAATCTGGAACAAACTCTCCCCAGCGATGTGGTTGAAGCCAACAACTTGGGAACATTCAAAAATAGAGTGGACATGATCCTTGTATCACTTAGTTATTAGTGGACACAAAATGAGCATGATGGTTTGAATAGCCTCCTCTCGTTTTTAAACTTTCTTATGTTATTATTATACATAAACCAATTTCATAAATATAACAGTTGATCATTTAGGTTTTAAGTTCCCCGCCCACCCAGAGTTGGGTCAATGTCCATTTAAAGAATGGTTTGAATAAAGTCACTCCAACCAAATCCTGGGTTTTCAGTTTTCCTCTTCAGAAGACTTTGTTTAAAACTCAGTTTAAGACTTCTTTATCCAGTTCAGGAACATTCAGAGTCCATCTTCTGTCACCAAAAAAAAAAACAAAAAAAACTGCTTTGCTCTTAAATGACAAAATTGTTTAGAAATCCATTTAAACAGTTTTGGTAGTTTTACAATCCATAAAACCTGCTTTGCATTTTCTCTCTCTCATCTCTATACATGCTTCAGGTGTGCGTCTCTCTCTAGGTGTATCTGCTATGCCATTATGCCTTCAAAAGTGCCCCGGAAGAATAGGAAGTCTTAAAGTGGCAGCCCCCTTAGCGGACCATCACAAGATATATGAGATGGGGAAAGAAGCAAAACCAAAGTTTAATTTCATTGATGAAGTGCTCATCGTAACTAAGTCCCAGCAAAATAAATAAATATTGCCTAATTGTAGCATCTGTCATACTAGAGCAGATCGGGGTGGTGTACCCATGTGCGAGGCAAACAGGTGAAAGGGAAGGAGAGGATAGGATACAATACTGGTAAGCTAGTTAGAAGGAGCATCCAGGAGTTGGGTTCAAAAGGTCAGTCAATTGGGCAAACAGGGCAGGGAGGAAAATCCAAAAAACAGCAACGAAGAACAAGGCAGGGTCTGGTACACATGTACATATAAACACTTGGAAAGGCTCAGAGTTGTCACAAAAAGTTGGGAGAAGGAGGTTTAAATACATGGGTGAATGAGGAAGGAGACAAGGGTCAGGTGAGAACACTGATTCAATAATGAAGAGAAGGGAGACAGAATCAGGGAGAAAGCTGGAGCATCTAGCAGAGATGCTCAAGCTGAAGACCTGGCACTAACATTTATTGACTGGAAAGAAACTGCCTCTGAAAATAAGGTGTAGTCCTGTTATGACTGTTCTTCATACAAAAATGTATTTTTTTTTTTCCAGTATGCTGTTGTTTTCAAAACGCCCAGGTACTTTCACCCTTACATCAAGCAGCCCACCTCTGTGTTTGTGCAGCTGAGGCGGAGATCTGATGGAGAAACCAGTGAACCCAAACCTTTCATTTATTTCCCACAGAAAACAGGTAAAACAGTTGTATAAGTCAGGAAACCCCTTAAAAGGACTATGGGAAGTTGCATAAGCAGTGGATTGTGTGAATAATTTTAAACAAAGCTGCAGATAAGCCCCTGTGCTCTGTCACTCAGGCCAGCCCTCCACCTTGCATGCTACCTCAGTACTCACAGATTCAGTCTCTTGTCTATCACTGGATGTGTGAGTAATCAAATTGTATGCAAAAGCTCTCTACATACTGCTTAGAAAAATATTTATTTAAATACTAATTTTTAATTATATCAATTTTATTATTAATATTTTTGTTTGTTCATGGGGCTCTATGATTTTTCTTTGGAGACATATTATTATAATACATATATAGACGGGTGACAAATTAAAGGAACAACCTGAATAAATGAGTGGAGGAACATAGCAAATGCAGATACCTCCAAACAGGTGTACTGCATGATTCAATTAAGCAATTAACATCCTATCATGCTCTGTGGCATGTATAGAAATGCTGAGCAGGCCCAGTTGACCTTGATTTTGCATCAAGATGGCAAGAGAAAAGGATCTAAGTGACTTTGAAAAAGGGGTCATTATTGGAACATGAATGGCAGGAGCTTCAGTCACAAAGACTGCTCAACTGGCTAGTGTTTCAATAGGAACAGTGACTAAAGTTACATCTGCCTTTAGGTCTAAGGGAAAGACATCAGTTAATAGGGTTGGAAATTGTTGTTGAGAGCACACATTTGATGATCGTGATGCTCGTGCATTACTCTGATATCTAAGGAAAAACTCTTTCCCAGGTGACTGAGAATGTCAATGCAGGACCATTGAGAACTACACAGAGAGGGATATTATAGTAAGATTGCAGTGCAAGTGCTGTCACTAAATGTGGACATTCCGGTAGGCCTCGGTGTGTAGTCCCCACGACCCCGGTGATGGTGCCTCAATGCCTGATGCTTGGTGCTCAGTGCAATCAGGGCTGCAGTAGTGCTCCACAGCCTTGGTGGGCGGTGCTCTCATTGCAGGGATCCAGTGCATTGCTGTATCATTTAATAATATTATAAATATATAATGTTTATATATTAATATGTATTCCTATATCTCTGTATCTGTTATTATTATTATTTATTTATTTATTTATTTATTTATTCTTGGCAGATGCCCTTATCCAGGGCGACTTACAACATAAGTGCAATACAAAGTGCAAGAATACAGTTAAGTACAAGGCATCAAACATTGCAAATTCAAATTTACATTAAACAAAGCAATTCAAGATATAATACATTTATACAGTTAACTACAGTAAGTGCGGACATACATCCTGGAAAGTAAAGCTAAGTGCCGTCAAGATGTAAGATCACAGTCAAGGGTTACGGGAAAGGGAGCAAGGAGGAAATCAATCAATAATGCAAGAAGCATGATAAAATGCTATGAAGTGCTATCTAGCGGGGATTAAAAAGACTAAAGTACTGTCTGAAAAGATGTGTCTTGAGTAAGCGCCGGAAGGAGGTTAAAGACTCTGCTGTTTTGACTTCGGTGGGAAGGTCGATCCACCACTTAGGGGCCAGGGTTGAGAAGGAGCGGGCTCTGGAGGAAGGAGAGTTGAGAGGAGGCAGAGTTAGTCTTCTGGCACTGGAAGACTACAGTGGTCTGGAGGGGATGTATGGAGAGACGAGTGACTGAAGGTAGCTTGGTGCAGTGTGGTCGAGACAGCGGTAGGTGAGGGTCAAAGTCTTGAACTGAATGCGTGCCGGTATCGGGAGCCAGTGGAGGGAGCGGAGCAGTGGAGTAGCGTGTATGAATCGGGGCAGAGAGAATACCAGACGAGCCGCAGAGTTCTGGATGAGCCGGAGTGGACGGGTAGTGGATGCAGGCAGGCCGGCCAGGAGGGAGTTGCAGTAGTCCAGGCGGGAGAGGACCAGTGACTGGACGAGCAGCTGAGTCGAGTAGTCTGTGAGGAGGGGACGGATTCGGTGTATGTTGCTCAGGAAGAATCTACAGGTGCGTGTACGCGTGGTGATGTGCTGGGTGTAGGAGAGCACAGGATTGAGGGTGACTCCTAGATTTTTAGTGGAAGAAGAAGGAGAGAGTGTGGTGGATTCCAAGGGGATTGAGATGGAGAGATGCGATTTGGAGAGATTGAGCTTGAGGTGGTGCAAGTGCATCCAGGCGGAGATAGCAGACAAACAGGAAGAGATGCGAGAGGGGATGAGAGGGTCAGAAGAGGGAAAAGACAGGAAGATCTGGGCATCATCTGCGTAGGAGTGGTAGGAGCCCAGGGAGCGAGTGTAGAGAGAGAACAGGAGGGGGCCCAGGATGGAGCCTTGGGTTACGCCTGTGAGGAGAGGTTGGGGGGTGGATGAGGAACCTCGCCATGTCACTTGGTAGGTCCGGTCGCTGAGGTAGGAGGAGAACCAGGTGAAAGCAGTCCCAGAAATTCCAAGGTCAGCGAGGCAGGAAAGGAGGATGGAGTGATTGACAGTGTCAAATGCTGCGGAGAGATCAAGGAGGATGAAGACTGAGGAGAGAGAGGCCGTCCGAGCACAGCTGAGGGTGACTGCCAGGAGAGCTGTCTCACTGGAGTGAGCTGTGCGGAAGCCGGATTGCAGAGGATCAAGGAGTGAGTGTTGGGACAGAAAGTCAGAGAGCTGACGGTGGACCGCCCGCTTGAGAGTCTTTGAGAGGAAGGTGAGTAGGGAGACAGGGCGGTAGTTCTGGGGAGAGGTGGCGTCAAGGGTTGGTTTCTTGAGGAGTGGGATGACAGCAGCTTGTTTAAATGCCGAGGGGAAACAGCCAGAGAGGAGTGAGGAAGGGGAGTAGATCAGGAGCGGTCGCTTGGAGGAGGCAAGAAGGGAGAGGGTCCAGGGCACACGTTGTAGGTTTGTGACGTAGGAGGAGAGCGGAAACGTCAGAGTCCAAGAGAGGTGAGAATGAAGAAAAGGAAGCTTGGTCGGTGGGAGGTTTGGGTGTGATGGGAGAGAAGGGGGGACTGTTGAAGAGCTTGTGGATGTCTGCAATCTTGGAGGAGGAGAAGGAGGCAAAATCATCAGCAGTGAGAGATGAGGGAGGAGGAGGGGGAGGGGGGCTAAGGAGGGAGGAGAAGGTGGAGTAGAGTTTGCTGGAGGTTGTTGACAGTGGATTCAAAGAGTGATTGGAAGTAAGATTTCTTGGCTGAGGTGAGGGAGGAGGAGAATGTAGACAGTAATGAGCAGTAGAATTCGAGGGCAGCTGGGAGTTTTGCCCTTTTCCACTTCCGTTCGGCGTCACGCAGACTAGTTCGGGTTGAGCGGAGAACAGCAGAGAGCCAAGGCTGAGGAGGGGAGGGACGGGCAGGACGAGACGTGAGAGGACAGAGAGAGTCAAGTGAGGAGGTGAGGGAGGAGAACAAAGAGGTGGGAGCACAGTTGACAGATAGATGGGAAAAACATTAAATGGAACGTAAGAGAGTGAGGGCAGTCGAAGCAAGTGTGGAGGGGGAGACAGAGCAGAGATTATGGCGGAAGGTGACAGGGAGTGGGTGGAGTGGGGAGGGATGGAAGGCAAAAGGGAGAAGGAGATTAAGTGGTGGTCTGAGATGTCCATGGGTGTTACGGAGAGTGTCGAAAGGGAGCAGCCTCTAGATAAGACGAGGTCTAGCTGGCAGCCAGCCCTGTGAGTAGGGGGAGACAGGGAGAGAGAGAAGTTGAAGGAGTGAAGTAGAGGAAGAAATCTGGCACAGTGGGATGGATTGGAGAGGTGGATGTAGAAGTCTCCCAGGAGGATGGTAGGTGAGGACAACGAGGGGAGGGAGGAGAGAAGAAAGTCGAGTTCATCCAGGAAGGAGGCGAGTGGACTGGGAGGACGGTAGAGAACTAGAAGAAGAGGTGAGAGGGAGAGGTGAGTTCCACTGCATGGAATTCAAAGCTGTGGGTCGTGATAGAGGAGAGAGAGGGGGGGACAGAGAAGAGGAGAGAAGGGGAGAGCAGGAGCCCTGTTCCTCCTCCCCGCCCGGTAAGATGAGGGGAGTGGGACAGGACAAAGAGAGAGGCTAAGGCAGGGAGTGGTTGAGTTGTCCGGGGAGATCCTTGTCTCTGTGAGAGCGAGGAAATCCAGGGAGTGGTGGGAGGCGAAGGTGGAGGTGAAATCGGCTTTGTTGAAAGCTGAGTGGCAGTTCCACTGGCCTCCAGAGAGTGGAGTAGAGGGGAGGGAGGAGGGGAGAGGCAGAGAGATGAGGTTAGAGGGATTAGGGAAGCAATGGCATGCAGGTGCATGCCGAGAAGACGGAGAGAGCACGACAGGAATCAGAGATCGTCATGGCTGCCTGCTGTTGCTGTTGCTGTGCGGCGTCTCCTCACAGTCTTCTCCTCACTGGAGCTAGAGTAATTGCCCTTTGGAGATGGGGCACTGAGGCTGCTGGCGCTGACTGCTGGCGCAGAGGGCCAGGGGGCTGTTAAATACAGTACTTCACCTGTAACTAATTAGGACAGCGCACACCTGCGTTGCATTTGAATGACACAAGGCTGTCAGGATGGCCCTCCCTCCCATGCAGGACTGTTAATAGCACAATTAATGGCCGCTTTATAACTGAATACAGACAAAGACCATGCCAGAAACACGCAGTTACACTGAACAATAGCTTGTATTAATGCTAAATAAATGCTAAATAATCACAGCTTACAATTTAACACTTCTGATTTACAGAAAGTGCATGTCAAGTGTGCTACGTAAGTTGCTAAATTAACTAACAAACAGTTGCAGCTCTTATTACAATAAAGGTGCAAGATATATAATTCGTAGCTAAACAAGTAACCACGTAAACAATTATTGTGTGCATCCACCACTGTAATGCTGGACCTTTCACCTCTGGCAAAGAATACAACCCCAGCCTGCCTCCAGATGGACTCATTGTGGATGCAGTAATGGTGTCTCTCCCATCGATGTTGGTGGAGCCCCAGGATTTTACCTGCCCCAACAAGCAGTGCAAGGTCTCTGAGGATCTTCTGCAGAAGGCCTACTTCACATAGGCTCAGGCAACTAGGCTGTTGAACACCAGCAGCCTGCTGGCCCTGTGTACATCAGGCACTAGCACCAGATACAGCCCCTCACAGAGATCTGACGTCCGCAATGGACACCCTGGTTGAGCCTTAGCCTTTCTGATTGCAGCAAAATGCCATTTCTGATTGACTCAGGCCAAGTATGTACCTAACTGGATAGGGCCTTACATATTTCATCTTATATTCATCGCTTTTTCTGAGGCCATGGTTTAGGCCCTCTAAGCTCAGGAGCGGTCTCTGTATCCAGGACCTCGCCCAGGGGCATTCGAGAAGACTTCGGCAGTTAATCCAACTGTGTGGCCAGCCCGGGCTGCAGGCCCAACCACATCCTTCACCCCTATCTGCCCCTAGACCCTGGAAGCTTCTAGTAACCTCTGACAGGATGCCTGGGTGCTCAAAATTATACAAATCAGCGATTCCTTGTGTGATGAAACTCTGTTTTGCTGCCCTCTTTTGGGTGTATTGGTATGTTTTGTGTTCTTTCTTTTTCCTTCTCACCCAGGTGAGATTCCTAAATGAGATTCCACCCATCCGTTGATAAGTTGATGGTGTACACCTGACCAGCAGGGATATATGCCGAGATTGAGGACTGGAATAGAAGAGGCCTTTGTTTTGTTCCCAATACTAGAAAGATGCAGTAATTGTTTTTTTGTTTGTTTGTCATTCTTTGTTTTTGCTCTCTCCTGTTGGCTCCATGGCCTCACTTTTTGTTTTGTACACTGTTTGCTTGCATTAGAGGTATTTTAAACAAAACTTGAACATATTGTAGAGCATTACTTAGCAAATATTACTAAATATTTTTGTTTATGCTGCTGTCGTTCATTGTCGACCTCTACCTTTGTTTGTTTGTGTTTTTTATTAGAAAGGCTAGAAGAGTAGCCAACCCCTGGAAGATTATACTTTTACCATTTGTTGTTTTTCGGCATCCTAAGATAAGAAGCCTTTTTTTTGTTTTCTCAGCTGAGAGGGCCCTCCATATTCTCTGGGATTTAGTTTAACATACAGTGAGAGAAAAAAGTATTTGATCCCCTGCTGATTTTGTACGTTTGCCCACTGACAAAGAAATGATCAGATCACACAGTGTGTTCTAGTGACAAGGAGACCCGCATGGTATCTTGCCTGCCTGGTGCTCAGGTTGCAGATCTCCCTAAACTAGTAGACGGGCTACTGGCCAAAGCCGGGGGGAATCCACTGGTCATGGTCCACATTGGAAGCAGTGACATAGGAAAAGGTATGACAGAGGTTCTGCAAGACAAATTTAAAGAGTTAGGAACAAAACTAAAGAGCAGAACCTCAACGGTAGTTTTCTCTGAAATACTTCCGGTACCACGTGCCAGGCCAGGGAGACAGGCAGAGATTAGAAAGTTTAACACGTGGTTGAAAGCTTGGTGTACGGAAGAGGGGTTTAGGTTTTTGGAGCATTGGTCTTTCTTCTGGGATAGATGGGACCTGTACAAACTGGACGGTCTACATCTAAACAGAAGGGGGGCTAATGCATTGGGAGAGCGTATGTGCAGTGAAATTGAGAATCATTTAAACTAGGAACCAGGGGGGCAGGGAGCTCTGACAATGGGAGATGTTCCAATAAGGAAAGAAAACCAAGGGAAACTGCCAGTAGGAAAGTCCTGAAATGTTTGTACCTCAATGCCAGGAGTATAAGGAACAAGATGTTAGACTTGGAAGCCACAGTGCTGGCGTGTGACTATGATGCTGTAGGAGTGACAGAAACATGGCTTACAGAAAATGATGGGGATGAATACAAGTTGGAAGGATACACACAGTTTAGGAGAGACAGGCAAAATCGAAGAGGGGGTGGGGTAGCATTATATGTGAAAAATGACATTGAGGCAGAAGAACTTGTATTAGATCCCAGTAACGGAACAGAATCTTTGTGGGTGAAACTTTTGAACAAGAGATCTGGAGGATTAGCGGTAGGAGTGTGTTACAGGCCACCAAACTCAGATTTTCAGAAAGATGTTGCATTGTACAGTGTAATCAGGACTGCATGTAGCAAGGATGTGGCTGTTATAATGGGGGATTTCAATTTCCCAAACTTAGACTGGGAAAGCCCAGTGGGGACTACAGAAGCAGAAATAGAAATGGTTGAGATGGTAAATGACTGCTTTCTAACTCAATTTGTCAGGGAACCAACCAGAGAGAGCACATGTATTGACTTTTCAAATGACCAAGATAGAGTCAGGGGGACAGTAGTTAGAGAACCAATGGCAAATTGTGATCACAATATGGTTAGCTTTGAGGCATTCTTTCAAAAAACAAGGTCCAAGTCTAAAACAATGGTCTACAATTTTAGAAAAGCAAACCTTGAAGGTATGAGACGGCAATTAGAAGAGGTAGACTGGAGCACACTGGATACAGAGTTAGTTGAAAATGGATGGGTATATTTTAAGAATATACTACTTGAGGCTCAGGAGCAATTTGTACCAAAACTTAGCAAACTGAGGAACAAAAAACACTGGCCAAAATGGTTTAATAGAGGTATGCAAAAAAATATAAAGAGGAAGAAAATGTTGTATAGCGCATACAAAAGGGATGGTGACGAATCAAAATACATAGAATATGTTGAGCTGCAAAGAGATCTTAAGAAAGGGATCAGGAAAGCAAAGAGGGAAATAGAAAGAAACATAGCTTTTGGAGCTAAAACCAATGCAAAGAGCTTTTTTCAATATTTGTTCAATGTAAGTAGATGGATTATGAACTGGTTGATGTATAGGAAACAGGGTGTCAATTAAAGGAGTCACTTCTAACTGGAGTGAGGTTTTTAGTGGAGTTCCACAGGGATCAGTACTAGGGCCTTTGCTTTTTCTAATCTATATTAATGATCTGGACTCTGGGATAGTTAGCAAACGTCAAATGATACTAAAATAGGTGGCTCAGCAGATACAATCTTGGCAGCACAGGCTATTCAGAGGGACTTAGATAATATTCAGTTGTGGGCTGACACTCAATTCAATGTGGACAAGTGCAAGGTAATACATGCAGGTAACAAAAATGTCCACTATAATAACACTATGGGAGGTACAGATCTAGATGAAGTAACGCATGAGAAAGACCTAGGAGTCTATGTGGACTCCTCACTTTCTCCATCCAAGCAATGTGTGGAAGCAATAAAAAAGGCAAACAGAATGCTAGGGTATATTGTCAAAAGTGTAGAATTTAAAACAAGGGAAGTAATGTTAAGACTGTACAATGCACTAGTTAGACCTCATCTGGAATACTGTACAGTTCTGGGCACCACACTTCAAGAAGGATATTGCTGCTTTAGAGGCAGTTCAGAGGAGAGCAACCAGACCTATTCCAGGTCTGAAGGGAAAGTCCTACTCGGAGAGACTGAGGGAACTGAACCTTTTCACCCTGGAACAGAGGAGACTACGTGGGGACTTGATCCAAGTCTTTAAAATCATGAAAGGCATCGACCACATCAAACAAGAGGAGCTTTTCCAGATCAGCAAGGACACACGCACCCGGGGACATTCAAAACAGAAAACAGGAGACACTACTTTACACAGAGAGTAGTCACAATCTGGAATAAACTACCCAGCGATGTGGTTGAAGCTGAAAGTTTGGGAACATTTAAAAATACTCTGGATAGGATCCTTGGATCACTTAGATATTAATGAACACCAAACGAGCACGATGGGTCGAATGGCCCCCTCTCGTTTGTAAACTTTCTTATGTTCTTATGTCTATAATTTTAATGGTAGGTGTATTTTAACAGTGAGAGACAGAATAACAACAACAAAAATCAGGAAAAACCCATTTCAAAAAAGTTATAAATTGATTTGCATGTTAATGAGGGAAATAAGTATTTGAATCCTTCGACTTAGTACTTGGTGGCAAAACCCTTGTAATCAATCACAGAGGTCAGACGTTTCTTGTAGTTGGCCACCAGGTTTGCACACATCTCAGGAGGGATTTTGTCCCACTCCTCTTTGCAGATCCTCTCCAAGTCATTAAGGTTTCGAGGCTGATGTTTGGCAACTCGAACCTTCAGCTCCCTCCACAGATTTTCTATGGGATTAAGGTCTGGAGACTGGCTAGGCCACTCCAGGACCTTAATGTGCTTCTTCTTAAGCCACTCTTTTGTTGCCTTGGCTGTGTGTTTTGGGTCATGGTCATGCTGGAATACCCATCCACGACCCATTTTCAATGCCCTGGCTGAGGGAAGGAGGTTCTCACCCAAGATTTGATGGTACATGGCCCCGTCCATCGTCTCTTTGATGCGGTGCAGTTGTCCTGTCCCCTTAGCAGAAAAACACCCCCAAAGCATAATGTTTCCACCTCCATGTTTGACGGTGGGGATGGTGTTCTTGGGGTCATTCCTCCTCCTCCAAACACGGCGAGTTGAGTTGATGCCAAAGAGCTTGATTTTGGTCTCATCTGACCACAACACTTTCACCCAGTTCTCCTCATTCAGATGTTCATTGGCAAACTTCAGACGGGCCTGTACATGTGCTTTCTTGAGCAGGGGGACCTTGCGGGTGCTGCAGAATTTCGGGTCCTACACAGATCAATAACAAGATCCTCCCGTGTATTTCTGGGCTGATTCATCACCGTTCTCATAATCATTGAAACTCCACGAGGTGAGATCTTGCATGGAGCCCCAGACCGAGGGAGACTGACAGTTATTTTGTGTTTCTTCCATTTGCGAATAATCGCACCAACTGTTGTCACCTTCTCACCAAGCTGCTTGGCGATGGTCTTGTAGCCCATTCCAGCCTTGTGTAGGTCTACAATCTTGTCCCTGACATCCTTGGACAGCTCTTTGGTCTTGGCCATGGTGGAGAGTTTGGAATCTGATTGATTGATTGCTTCTGTGGACAGGTGTCTTTTATACAGGTAACGAGCTGAGATTAGGAGCACTCCCTTTAAGAGAGTGCTCCTAATCTCAGCTCGTTACCTGTATAAAAGACACCTGTGAGCCAGAAATCTTGCTGATTGATAGGGGATCAAATACTTATTTCCCTCATTGACATGCAAATCAATTTATTTTTTTGAACTTTTTTGAAATGCGTTTTTCTGGATTTGTTTGTTGTTATTCTGTGTCTCACTCTTAAAATACACCTACCATTAAAATTATAGACTGATCATTTCTTTGTCAGTGGGAAAATGTACAAAATCAGCAGGGGATCAAATACTGTCTTAAGTTGTCTATCTTATATTTCAGTAATGACTTGCTGTTGTTACAATTAAAACTTAAAATATAATTTTGTAAGTACTATGAACTCGTCTGTTTTTTTTTTTTTTGCCTATTGCAAGCGATCCTAGCCTGGCGACGTTTGTTATTGTTGGTCCCATTTAGGGCTGTGTTCCTAACCCTAGGGGAAGTTTATGAAGGACAACCAGTAGCACAAGGCCCTCCTTGAGGAGATCTTGGTGTAGCAAGAGAAGCATCCCATTCGCAAGGTTCCCCCCTCACTGATGCACAAAGGGTTTTATTCCAACTACTTCCTGGTGCCCAAAAAAGACTGAGATCTTAGATCTTAGACTCTTGAACCAACATCTGAAGGTGCTATGGTTCAAGATGCATCATCCAGATTGGCTGATCTGTGTGCGCTTACGAGAGCTCATGTGACACACATGGCATTGGTTCTCATACATTTCCACAAGTTGGGCCTGCTGGAGAAGATGGTTGCCATTTTCGCCATATCAATATTCTGTGAGTGCATCGATGACATCGTGATGGAAGGCATTCTTTTGGTGTTGGAGCCCTTCAAACCTAACCCTCGGGGTGGGTCAGCAGGAGAATATGTCATGACAGATCCCTGCAACAATGCGTTTCTGCATTGTCTAGACAATGCCTATCCAACTGGATTGTGAATACGATTGCTATGGCCTATGAGTCTGAGTTCCTGGGCACGTGCTGGTACCTTCGTCCTAGACACTGTTTCAAGGAGCCACTATGACTAATATTTGTTCTGCCCAGTTTCCTCTTTTGGGAACACAGTGTTGACTTCAGTTGAACTACAGTAACCTATTAGGCTAAGGTTCCTGATTATTATCATACTGTTCCTTTTGGTGGAGTCCAGTTCTCCGTGACTCCCACCTTACTTCTATGGTGTCCTTCGTCCTGGTAGGCTGTACCCCTGGGATGTTGCTTCCTTATGCCAGTTTGTTCCCTTCGGCTATTTTCTTCAATTAAACATGACCTGTGATGTCAATCTCTTGATTGGCTGTGTGCAGGGGCCCCTGGTGGCTCTCTGCCTTGTATATGACATGATTAATTTTTAGTGCCCAGATGAGGCCTTGAATCCATTTAGGCTGCTGGTCTTGGATGTGACTTCCTTGGCTCTGTCAATAGCCTTCCTCATGACGGCTTGGGGACATGGTATCCCATAATCCAATTTGGATGTTATTCTCGATTTGAGAGAATGACAGGTTGTGTATGCAACCCCAGTCTAAAAAAGATGATAATACCCAAAGTTATTAGGTTGTACCTGAATCTCTATTTCTGGGCAGAGAGGCAGGGTCTCTGTGAATTGTGATAGTTAAAAGTATGACCTTAACTGGGTGACAGCACATAGGGGTCTATCGGCAGCTTTGTTATAAATTATTCTTAAAGCTCCTTCTGACATAACTTCTCCTTTGGGTGCAATTCTCTTTTTCAAAGAATGCCTTTGCAGATGCAGTCTATCAATTTTCATTGTCCAACCTTAATGTCAAATAAAATTGAAATTTCAAAATAAACAGGGATACACCAACCTGTATACACTCACCTAAAGGATTATTAGGAACACCATACTAATACTGTGTTTGACCCCCTTTCGCCTTCAGAACTGCCTTAATTCTACGTGGCATTGATTCAACAAGGTGCTGAAAGCATTCTTTAGAAATGTTGGCCCATATTGATAGGATAGCATCTTGCAGTTGATGAAGATTTGTGGGATGCACATCCAGGGCACGAAGCTCCCATTCCACCACATCCCAAAGATGCTCTATTGGGTTGAGATCTAGTGACTGTAGGGCCAGTTTAGTACAGTGAACTCATTGTCATGTTCAAGAAACCAATTTGAAATGATTCGACCTTTGTGACATGGTGTATTATCCGGCTGGAAGTAGTCATCAGAGGATGGGTACATGGTGGTCATAAAGGGATGGACAAGGTCAGAAACAATGCTCAGGTAGGCCGTGGCATTTAAACGATGCCCAGTTGGCACTAAGGGGCCTAAAGTGTGCCAAGAAAACATCCCCCACACCATTACACCACCACCACCAGCCTGCACAGTGGTAACAAGGCATGATGGATCCATGTTCTCATTCTGTTTACGCCAAATTCTGACTCTGACCATCTGAATGTCTCAACAGAAATCGAGACTCATCAGACCAGGCAACATTTTTCCAGTCTTCAACTGTCCAAGGTTGTACGTGTTGTGGCTTCACAAATGCTTTGCTGCATACCTCGGTTGTAACGAGTGGTTATTTCAGTCAAAGTTGCTCTTCTATCAGCTTGAATCAGTCGGCCCATTCTCCTCTGACCTCTAGCATCAACAAGGCATTTTCGCCCACAGGACTGCCGCATACTGGATGTTTTTCCCTTTTCACACCATTCTTTGTAAACCCTAGAAATGGTTGTGCGTGAAAATCCCAGTAACTGAGCAGATTGTGAAATACTCAGACCGGCACGTCTGGCACCAACAACCATGCCACGCTCAAAATTGCTTAAATCACCTTTCTTTCCCATTCAGACATTCAGTTTGGAGTTCAGGAGATTGTCTTGACCAGGACCACACCCCTAAATGCATTGAAGCAACTGCCATGTGATTGGTTGGTTAGATAATTGCATTAATGAGAAATTGAACAGGTGTTCCTAATAATCCTTTAGGTGAGTGTATATTCATGTATTTATATTAACACTAATATTGTTTACTAACTGACCAACCTTTTGGAGAAAATAATTAAAACAAAATGACTACATCTATTATGAATTTGAGTCACAGCTTGGAAACCAGCTGTTAAAAAATGCATATTAAAAGTATGACACTACCCACCTGTTTCCTGAAAAACGCCCTTGGTGGCAGCACTAGGAGCAAGCAGAAGAAGCATCTTCAAGCCATATCTTATAAGGATTGGATAAATAATGTTGAGGGCAAGAAAACACTGTTTAACAAAGATCAAACAACAAAAAATAAATACATTAAAATGAATAGAGCATACATGACTGTGATATACAAATACAACATTGCTGTGGACAATGCATATTAACCTGCAATTTGTAATGACAAAATCATTGGGACAATTAAAATTCTACCACCAACATAAAAAACGCTTAACAAATATACCCCTTCTAAAACTTGAACGGAATACTCATTGAAGTGCAAAATGACTACATACACACAACATCAACAATTTCAGAACAAAAATATTTTCACAATGGAAATGAGGTCATGGAATAGCAAGGGCAGAATGCCAGTTGTGAGATGCAAATGCTCATGTTATAATACTGCACATGTCCATAGCACACAAACTGAACATTTCAACTTTTGACAAATTAATAGCAAATGTCAATCTCATATTGAAACCATGCACACATTTTGTAGTAATTTAAGGATGTAAATTGCTGAAAATGATGGAATTATGTAAATGTTAACTTAAGCACTAACAAAATAATTTTGAATTTGAAGCATAACAAATATTACACCATTTCGAGAATACCTGGAACAGAATTTGCCTTCAATCATAATTTGGGCCCACAACATAGTGCTAGTATATGCTAATGCATGGTATTTAACTAGATTCTAATTTTGTGTTTTATGAAGATCAAGTATTATTGAGATTATTGAGATAGATGGATATACATAAAATGAAGGAAAGAAAGAAAAGAAAAGAAACAAAGAAAAATGATTTCATTGTTATAGTATAGTTTTATAGGCCTTCAACTGTTAGCAAACATAATTATATACATATTCACTAAGTTCAAAGTTCTTTATACAAATTAATGGACACAATTGTCACTTGTACAAACTATTTCTATCGGAAAATATACTCCTCATTTGAAGGAAATGAGGAAAGATTCACTCTCTTTTTATTTGTTTTTTATTTCAACTGAGACAACACTGGCGAAACAATTTTGCATCCAGACTACAATGTCAACAATCACTTGTTCCTGTACATATTTTATAGAGTGAGCAATATTACAATTTTCCAGAGGATTTGACATTATGCAAAAGCCATGATCTGCACATTTAAAATTCAAATTTAATGTTAATGTAAAACAGTTAATATACGCAAATGTAATAAAATACAAAAGCAAGGAGTCTTTTTACACATTAGTCGGGGACAATTCAGATTTATTTTGGATCCAGTTTGGAATTTTTTAATTCAATTGAATAGCACCCCCAGTCCCAAAAAATATAAATTACTACAGATAATGACAAGACAACTTGAGACAGCTGCACAGTATGTATAAAGTGAAATACTTAAACATAGCTTGTTAAAGGAAGTGTTTGAAAAATAATTGGAAAAATACAGTAAAGGTTCTGCATAAATAATCATTGTTCCATTGTTTAAAGTTTTACTCAGGTCAGGTCACTTTAATTTAACTCAGGTCACATTAATTTAACTTTCCATACTTCACAAAATGCAACACTTGAAAGAAGAATTTGAAGGGGATATGGACTAGGATAGACTAAGGCATATATCATTTTTTCCTCGTGAAGTTCTGAATGTTTGGGATTAAAAAAACAACATATCTGTTCTAATAAAAGACAAGGTAAGCTGTTTAACAGAGAGATAATAGGTCATGCTCCTCATAATTCATATACATGAAGCCATGATATTACAAATCTTCAGGAGACTGGATCGTTGCCAGTGTAGCCTTCTGTTATTTTTAGAAACTCTTCTTGCATACAATTCTAACAGCCGAAATGTGTTAAACATGTTTTTCCCAACTCATAACGGCACAGTCAACAGTTTCATATATAAACTTTGGTTTTAAAATCTAAAGACAGATCCTGCCTCAAGAGGAAAATGCCAGACATGGCTGAAAATAATAGACATCGAGGAACAAATGGACATCTGCTAGGTGAGTACTTCCCTTCTTGCAATCAATAGCAGTCTTTCTTTACTGAATGGCAATAAAAAAATCAATCAATAAATAAAAATGGGAAACATGGTTTGTAGCATGCAGCATGTTTGTGAACATTTGGACAGTAATGCTGCACTGTATGCCCAGCAACAGCAACCCTGACAAAGATATGAGCACACATACAGATGTGCTCAAATTTGTTGGGTACCCCTCCAAAAAAAATGAAGAATGCACAATTTCCTCTGAAATAACTTGAAACTGACAAAAGTAATTGGCATCCACCATTGTCTATTCCATATTTAATAGAAATCAGACTTTGCTTTTGATTTTGTTTTTCAACATAATATTGTAAATAATAAAACAAATGAAAATGGCATGGACAAAAATGATGGGACCCTCAACCTAATATTTTGTTGCACAACCTTTAGAGGCAATCACTGCAATCAAACGTTTTCTGTAGCTCTCAATGAGACTTCTGAACCTGTTAACAGGTAGTTTGGCCCACTCTTCCTGAGCAAACTGCTCCAGGTGTCTCAGGTTTGATGGATGCCTTCTCCAGACTGCAAGTTTCAGCTCTTTCCATAGATGTTCGATAGGATTCAGATCAGGACTCATAGAAGGCCACTTCAGAACAGTCCGATGTTTTGTTCTTATCCATTATTGGGTGCTTTTAGCTGTGTGTTTTGGGTCATTATCCTGTTGGAGGACCCATGACCTGTGACTGAGACAGAGCTTTCTGACACTGGGCAGTACGTTTCACTCCAGAATGCCTTAATAGTCTTGAGATGTAATTCAGTTTAATTCTTGAGATTCAAGGCAGTCTGTGCCAGATGCTGCAAAGCAGCCCCAAAACATAACCGAGCCTCCTCCATGTTTCATTGCAGGTATGGTGTTCTTTTCTTTGAAAGCTTAATTTTTTCATCTGCGAACATAGAGCTGATGTGACTTGCCAAAAAGCTCCAGTTTTGACTCATCTGACATTCTCCCAGATGGATTGTGGCTTGTCCATATGCATTTTAGCAAATTCTAGCAAAGTCTGTGTTTTTATGTTTTTCTTTCAAAAGTGGAGTCCTCCTGGGTCTTCTTCCATGGAGGCCACTTTTGCTCAAAAAGCAATGGATGGTGCGATCAGAAACTGAACTTCACCTTTCTGCCATTTGCACTATCCTTCTTTTAAATGTGTGGTCGATTTTCCTCTTGTGGCTGCGTTCAGGGAAGGTTGGCTACAGTTCCATGGACCTTGAACTTCTTAATAATATTTGCAACTGTTGTCACAGGAACAACAAGCTGCTAGGATATGGTCTTCTAGCCTTTACATTTACCATGCTTGTCTATTGTTTTCTTTTCTTTCTGATCTCCTCAGACAACTCTCTCCTTTGCTTTCTCTGGTCCATGTTCAGTGTGGTGCACACAATGATACCAAACAGCACAGTGACTACTTTCCTCCATTTAAATAGGCTGAATGACTGATTACAAGATTCAAGACATGTGTGATACTAATTAAAAAAAACAATTAGTTTGGAATATAACTATAATCCAATTATTTATTATCTTTTCTAAGGGGTACCAACAGATGTGTCCTGGTCATTTTAGAATTTCTTTGTAGAATGAGCAATAATTAATCACTTGTCACAGCTTCTTTGCTTTATTCTATGACATACCAAAGGCATACAAGTATACATGATGCAATAGCTTTTAATTTAATCACTTTTAAGGAGGAATGAAGCATTATTTCAATTAGCTGTAAGGGTACCAAAAAATGTGAGCACATCTGTATAAGGAGCTCAGCAATGAACAAATTGTATCCAGGTATCGTCTCAACCGAGAGATGCTGAATTATCAATGTCATGCTGCATAATGACCTGGCCAGAACAAACCTGCATAGTGCTGCATTATCTGAATAGCTGAGTGTCTGTCTGTATGTATGTCCTGGCTACAGGGACAGTAGCAGGTGATACAGTGGGGATCACCCAGTTGGCTGCCACCTTGACTGGTTCTTAATCATGTTGCTGTGACATACTGAGGAACACATTCAATTCCCCATTACCAGAGCAAACAGAGAAGAGAGAATGTTTGGGTTTTATGATGTCAGGTGTCATTGACTGCACCCATGTCACAATCCAGGCACCTACACGGGTGGAAGCAGCTGCTACTCCCTCAACATACATGTTATCTGTGACGTAACAGGTGTAGACCTGTGTCTGCTGCAGAGGGGGCATACAACGTGGCTCATATACATAGTATTGCAGTACAAACACAATATTGTGGATGCAGTAGTAATAAATACCACACAATACCCATAATTGTCTAAATGTTTGGAGGCTGTCTTAGTTTCCCTACCTCAGCAGTCATTGTCACATTAGGACTATGGGCAGGATTTAAAAAAAAATGTTCGCAAAGTGCGAACACGAAAAGTTGCGGAAGAGTCGCAGGATGGATTCTTGCAGCTCAGCTCCTCCTGAGTTTTGTATTAGCGGGTAGGTCAAAGATTTGATTCAATATGGCCCCTAGTCTGCCTGCATAATGTCGGTTGATGTGTAATTGTTCACTGGATGTGTCCCATTGTGATATGTGGTTGTGAAGCAAATATATATTTTATGGAGATATTGAGTTGTTCGACTCCGAAATGACTCAGAATCGCTGGTGGGGGACCCCCAGACCCCCGCTGTGAATCCCTCATTATGCCTCGCCCTCATTTTCCTGGCTACGCCACTGATCCATATAAATATTCTTTACAGTACACGTTGTAATATGACAATGTAATATAACTGTATATATGTCAATCTACATCATTGATTTTCCACAGTGCCAGCTGTGATAGCGTTGCTGATAGTGGTTGGCGCTACCACCACGTCCCCTACTGTAGTTTGAAAGGAGCCTGTAGCATAATAGGCTAACACGGCACATAATTGTCTCCACAGTGAGAGGATGGTTGCGTGCAAATCTATTATTCAATTTATCCTTCAGCAGGTGACACAATAACGCTATGCTGTGTCTATCAACCCGATAACGTGTTATTAATAGGTGATCGGAAGGTCCAGAAAGTTCCGATGGATCTGAAAGTGTAGGGCTGGCATCGTCTTCCACGCCTTCAGGCAAGGAGAAGGACGCAGGCATCGATATCTGCCATTATAATTTTAATTGTCATAATAGTCCACTTTCTCTTGTATAGATGGCAATATGGTGCGCATTCAATCCAATTGCGTCATGCGTGTGTGATCTGTGATTAGTAATGAATGATTGACTGATGTGACAGTATTACAAGTTTCATTATGCTGTTGCGTAAATGTTATATACACTCACCTAAAGGATTATTAGGAACACCTGTTCAATTTCTCATTAATGCAATTATCTAACCAACCAATCACATGGCAGTTGCTTCAATGCATTTAGGGGTGTGGTCCTGGTCAAGACAATCTCCTGAACTCCAAACTGAATGTCTGAATGGGAAAGAAAGGTGATTTAAGCAATTTTGAGCGTGGCATGGTTGTTGGTGCCAGACGTGCCGGTCTGAGTATTTCACAATCTGCTCAGTTACTGGGATTTTCACGCACAACCATTTCTAGGGTTTACAAAGAATGGTGTGAAAAGGGAAAAACATCCAGTATGCGGCAGTCCTGTGGGCGAAAATGCCTTGTTGATGCTAGAGGTCAGAGGAGAATGGGCCGACTGATTCAAGCTGATAGAAGAGCAACTTTGACTGAAATAACCACTCGTTACAACCGAGGTATGCAGCAAAGCATTTGTGAAGCCACAACACGTACAACCTTGAGGCGGATGGGCTACAACAGCAGAAGACCCCACCGGGTACCACTCATCTCCACTACAAATAGGAAAAAGAGGCTACAAATTGCACAAGCTCACCAAAATTGGACAGTTGAAGACTGGAAAAATGTTGCCTGGTCTGATGAGTCTCGATTTCTGTTGAGACATTCAGATGGTCAGAGTCAGAATTTGGCGTAAACAGAATGAGAACATGGATCCATCATGCCTTGTTACCACTGTGCAGGCTGGTGGTGGTGGTGTAATGGTGTGGGGGATGTTTTCTTGGCACACTTTAGGCCCCTTAGTGCCAATTGGGCATCATTTAAATGCCACAGCCTACCTGAGCATTGTTTCTGACCATGTCCATCCCTTTATGACCACCATGTACCCATCCTCTGATGGCTACTTCCAGCAGGATAATGCACCATGTCACAAAGGTCGAATAATTTCAAATTGGTTTCTTGAACATGACAATGAGTTCACTGTACTAAACTGGCCCCCACAGTCACCAGATCTCAACCCAATAGAGCATCTTTGGGATGTGGTGGAACGGGAGCTTCGTGCCCTGGATGTGCATCCCACAAATCTCCATCAACTGCAAGATGCTATCCTATCAATATGGGCCAACATTTCTAAAGAATGCTTTCAGCACCTTGTTGAATCAATGCCATGTAGAATTAAGGCAGTTCTGAAGGCGAAAGGGGGTCAAACACAGTATTAGTATGGTGTTCCTAATAATCCTTTAGGTGAGTGTATATCTATATATACTTATTTATATATGAAATTGGCCATATCTCCCTTTCGAAAAACCTAGGAAACATTACATTGAATAGTTGTATGGGTTCTTGTGGCAATTAAATCAACCAATTAGTGGCAATTGCTATTAACATTGCAACCTTCTTTCTATATTGTGTGTGTGTCAATGTAATGGTGCAGAGCAGTACAGTAGTGTATCGTTATCATTTCCGTGTTATATAGGCTGCTGTGTCTAGGATAAAGGCATAACGTTGGCCACCTGCTACTAGATAATTGATTGTTCAGATTATTCAATATAATTTTTTTATGGGGGGGTTTTTGCACCCAACGTGCAGTGCACAAACGTCACACACTTGTATGTGTACTGGCTTGCAAGTTATACAACCATATGTGCCTGTAACAATATTAGCGGGCGGGTAACAGTTTTGATTTTATTGACGCCTCGCTCTTCTCGCAGCCCGTCCTGCTCTCGCGCCCCCGCTGTCTCCCAAATTTCAGACACTGTGATTGGCTCGCGGTTTCTCTCGCGCTGCCCGCCCATCCTGGAAGCCACGCCAGAAAATCCGGCTCCTCCTCGTTCGCAGGTCTTCATATTTTAGATTTAATTGAGCGAGGAGCTGAGCTGCGAGATCCCCTCCTGCGACTCTTCTGCGACTTTTCGCGCTGGCACTTTGCGAACATTTTTTATTTAATCCTGCCCAAAGTATGCATACAGCTATTGTCTTTACCATTGAAGAAATTAAATTGGTAAGAATGAGCAAAAAAAAAAAAAATACACACAAAGTTTTGAAGGGTTAAATAAATCTACCATCTAAGGAGCAACCAGACCCCCTTGAAATACATCTGTTTTCCAATAGATTCAGAGGGCAGGGTAGCTCCCTGCATGCAAAGTAGGCCTAATTCAAATGTGGCAGTAAAATAAATACAAATCTGCTAGCAAAGCAGAGAAAACAAGAATTTATTAATTATTATTCGTTAAAATAAGAGCTAAAGAATGCAATATAACAAACATGCTACATCATCTTAATGCTAGTAAGGTAACAATGTTTTTAGTTGATGTTTTCATTAGATACTGTTTAGTTGACCTTTTAATACCAGTATTGTGCCAGTTTAAAATTTGAATACAATGATTCACGACTATCAGAGTTACAGGTGCAGTTCTTATTACCTGTGTTTAGTTTTAACCAGCACCTAATAAATGAGAAACATTCTTTACAGCTCTAGATGCCATGTGATTACATGCAGCAACTTGATAAAATATTTAGTTGTTTTATGTCACAGATTACTACTGCAGTGTCCCTGGCTTTTTTTAAATTTATAACTTATAACTTATATAACTGTTGTAGCGTAAGGTACACTTATACATTTCAATTAAAGAAGTGAATTTATAGTATCACCTTATCACGAATCCTGGAATCTTGTAGAACTCAATTTCTGTAATAATTGGACGCAGACACCAATTCCAAAGATATAAATTGTCAAATTTATTCAAAAACAAAGACTAAATGTAGCACTACACTAATTATACAAAAGGGAAAAACTAATTAAAATTAAACTCTAGATCAACAAATCAAAGACAAATCACTTCCGTGACCAAATCAAAGACCATGGGATTGCATATGATAACACACAAATCGTTAAACAAAAAAGGTTATAAACACATTGACTACAATACCGGTTAGTAAGACGAAGGTGAGTCTCTCATTAGTATTGTTAGTCAGACATTAAATAACTACGCAGGTTAGTATTTGTCAGGTAACTTCTCGTTATATATATATCAGTCTCATTTACATTTAAGTGCCGAGAAAGATCCTATCATTACTTGTTACCACAATTTCCCTTAACTGATTATTATTCAATGATTAAGGATAGGCAGGGCCACCAATAATCTAATGTCTATTAACTTGTGTCAATTTCAGACTAAACAGTTAAACAGGAATGAGAAGATATTTCTCGGCGTTGACAGATTTTATTTCTAAAATTATCAACAAAACAGTTTAATGCAACACACATTTATATTTAAGCAAAACTAAATTATATTACACATTCTAGAGTTATGAATCACAGATTAACATTTCTAATTGATTTCTCAAATGTCATGAATCACAAACTCCAAACTGTTAAACTTATCTGAACTTCGTCGCAGAGAGGCCTCTCTGTCTTCGGGCTCAGATAACACCACACGGCACGAGGTCCGTGTGGTTTGGTACAATGGCAGTCCGGTTCGGCTTTGTCCAAGAACTTCCACTCAGTCGATGCACCTGGAAGTTGGGGTTTCGCGAAAGTAGAGTCTTTTCCAAACAGATTTTCCACTGGTTTGAATGCTCCAAGGTTGTGCACAAAATCTTCTTTGTAAGCAGGGTTCCACCATAGTTACTTGAAGACAAAGTCTTTGAGGAAAGCAGGGCCCTGTTCGTTCCAAGGGTCAAGTTTCTTAAGACTCAAATAGCTATTTAAATGACTGACACTTTCGTATTCAGTCGATTTAGTCAATTGTCCAGCTGTAAAACTCCACTGATCAGGTGGGCACAGACGGGCATGCGCAGTCTGTAAAGTTCTTTATTTAATAAAGTCCTTTAAAATAATTATTTGTACAGCTCAATCTCCTTCTCCCAGTTTAACTCTTCTGTTGCCGGCAAAGACTTAGTTGGTTTCTGGTTCTGGTTCTGGCAACAGAGCTACAGGTTGAGCTGTGGCAGCGAGTTTCTGGTTCAGGTGAGAGAGAGAGAGAGAGAGAGAGACTGTGCGCTGTTCTTTATACACCTGTCAGATCAATAGATGATTGGTTCTTCAGTTTTTCAGATTGGATTTCGGTTTCAGCCCCCAGTGTCCTATTGGAGGGGGGCTTGATTTATGACTGATGTCAATCCATGCCATCTTTTGGAAATGCCGGTTGGCCCGGGTTCGTAGCTCTGTGTCTGGATTTCGGCTCTCGTCCATTTCAAAGAGTTTTTATTACCTACAGGCCCCCTTCCCCAGACATCTCACAGCAGGATTCCAAACTATTTGGCATATTCTCTGTGCCATCCTCCCAAAACTGTCACTTTGATGTAAACCAGTTCCACACTTTAAGGAAATCTGATAACTTTGGGGGGGAGAGGTCTTCTTTAGATCAGTGCTTCAGCTCAGAGCTAAAATGCTCTTATCAAAATACACCCAACATAATGCTACACTGTTGATCGGTAAGTTTACCATTATATAATGCTAATATAAATTTAAAGTTAAAAAGAAAAGAGATAAATACAATGCAGTGATTGTACCATTTTATGTTTGGTGTCAGTAAAAATTTTGATGTTACTACTTAATTATTAGTTAATTCTAGGTTTCCCTTAAAGAGATGAACTGCCTTTATATTAGATATATTAGATAGTGTTCGTCTACACAAAAAGAAAATAATGTATGCTCCTGCTTAAAATATGCAATAACAGGAAAAATGCAATAATGTATTTTAAATGTAAAAAAAAAGTTATGGTTATGAATATAGCTATGAGTAGTTCAGTTACAAAAGTTGTCAATACATTGTGATTTTCCACATTTTATTCCACTTAGTACAGTACTATCCATAGTTATTTCATAGGTGGAGGAGGTTAGTCCCGTACTGAGGGCCACAAATGAGTACAGTTCTGTAGTTTTCTATTAGCAGGTGGGTCAAAGTTTTGATTTAATCAAGCCCTTAGTCTCCTCTAGGGCAGCAGCAGTGATTTTGGTGTTTGTTGCAATGGAGACCTTTTTTAGTGCGCAGATGGAAACTAATTTCAGCTGCAAAGTTTGTTGCAATGGGTATTTAAGTTGTGAACTAGTTTAGTACGGAGCTGTGTACTAACCACGGGAGCATCCCCAGGTAGTCCGCTGCTTTCAGTTAATTGGAACTGACCCAATATGTTTATGCTTTTACTTTTAATTTCGAATTTCACTTATGTTTCTTTTTTTAATCTTATAATTATTGATTCATCTATTGCAATTTGTGTTCCTTATATCTATTTACATCCTCTGTTTTCTTAATATAATCTTCATAATTGAGATCAATTGCTCATTATGCTTTCTTCTCCTCTTTTTCCAGGTGTGACCACTCTCTCTATAAATCCTCAACATTTGGCAGCTGTCGAGCAGATTTCATACATGCAGCATAAGGATTTGTAACATTTATGTCTCTGACTTGAAGTAATATTTTATTCTCTGTCTCCTTCTCTTTCTCTTCCTTCTAAGCTTTGAGTCCTGATTTTAATATTGTGTGAATCGTGTGACTTAATTGTTATTTATTTTGTATTAAAAAGGCATGTGTAGCTTACAATCAGTGTAACTTACAAACGGTGTTCAGCTCATGACTTGTAAAATACCAAATGTATTTATATAGTTGCTCCCTCTGTTCCTTATGCTGTGTGTCTCAAATAGAAATTCTCTTGTTATATTTTAAATGTAGGCTTTTTATTTATTTAAAATTAACTATTGTATTTATTTGCATATTAGGAATAAGTAAACATATTAGGAATTAATTATAGACCTCTTTTATGTGCGTCCCTACATGGCACTGTAATGATTCCCAAGACAGAAGGGGTCACCAAACTTAAAGATAGGGAGGATAAGGACTGCAGAATAAATGTTTGTTTGTAATTAACAAACCCAAGTGTATTATTCAATGATTGTGCACATATATTCATATCTAAACACCATTCCCCTATACAGACACAGCAAACAGTAAATGAAGGGACCTTAATTATCCCGACCATGCCCCCCAGGTCTGCACTTCGCCAAACCATCCCCCTACACCAAACTTCCCCCACCTCCAGCCCCCCCCCCCCATGTTATGTCTATTGTCCAATGAGTGAGAGTATGGAGTTCAGCGGTATCGGCAAAGTGAAGGCAGGTGCTTGAATGATTGAGGTTGATCAAAGCCTATAATAAATAATATGTTTTTGTAATGATTAAGGATTATAATGTGATATGTTTGATTAAGTGTGTGGCTGTAACTCTCTTCGTTATGTATTTCTGGGACACTACAACAAAGGAGACATGCTGGATTCTTGGTGCAGAGGATATAATGCATTGGAAATAAAAGCATTGACAAGTAGAAATACCATGAGACAAAGCAGCATAGGAATCTGAATAGTCCACCATATGATCAATGCAGACTTCCCTCCACAACCCCTCCAAGGGTGTTACAGGGCTTTTACCCATGCTGCCCCGGGCTGCACCTCATATTGTCCATGCTTTTTTTCAATCTTGGTTTTGAGCAAGGAGTCGTGAAGGGTCTTTAATGTGTCAACAAGCATTGTGTGTGCCAGGGCCACAGGTGTTTTGTCTGTTGCTAAATGTCCATGCCACCAAGGTGTGCTCACCATGCTGTTCAGGATGTCCCTGGGGATGACAAGGTCTCCATTGATCAGTGTGTCATTCACCTGAAGACACATTGTTGGTTTTGCAGGACATGTCAGTGTGCCGAACCTGTATGTGGGCAATGAAGTCAGGAAGCGGCATTGTGTAGTAGACACCTGTATAGCCTCCTCGGCATCTTTCAGGGCAAGCATGGTGATGATGGCAGAGGATGTGTTGCGGAAGGGTTGGAGAGTCGAACAAGAATAATGAAAGACAGTTTCAGTGCAACAGTCAGTAGTTGTTGTCATAATGTCTTGTGGGGTTGACAACATGTAGCCAGTAGTTCACAAGCGATCTCCTAAGGATTTCAACTTAAAAGCATTTGGAAAGGTTTGGGGAGTTGTAGCTGCAGGGTTGACAAGGAGAAATCAGAAATGATGATCATCAACGGAAAGGGACAGAGATAATTGATTGTGTAGATATATCAGCAAGGAAAGCCAGAGACAAATCAGTAGAACTATATGTGGCACTGTTGGGTCCAGTGTGCCATGCCCTGTCTTATTCCAGCCCACCACCATGGACTTGCAAGTTGTGCTATCATAGCTGTACGCCCCATGTGGGAGGAACCATGATACATTAAAAGCAGGGTGAGGCAAATGCACCAGTGTGGTGTGGTGTGAGAATTGAAGTTCCATTAGGGCCACGTCAGATGCCAACAGGGTGCTATGGTGCTCCTCCTCTTCGCCCATCCATCCATCCATCCATCCATCCATGTATTTGGATTATGTTCATGGGATCAAAGGGGGCAGCAGAGGCCACTGGGACAAGTGGTGGTTTGTCTGTCTCCGCAGCGACCTTCGCTGTAGCATCAGATAAAACATTGCCTCTCTGTAGACCATCTGACATTTTTTGGTGGCCTTTGATCTTGATTACTGCGACCTCTGTACAGAAAAGAGAAGCATCTAGAGCTTGCACAAACTGTTGTTTTTTAATGGACAGATGCAAGAGTGAGGGCCTCCGTAAGAGCCAAGATTACCTGGCAAGGTGCTGAAGCACAGCACATAGCCAGTAGTGTCCACTACTGCCCAGCCTGTGAATGGAATAGCATCTTTATACTTACGTGAGCTGTCAACAAACAGTGTCAGATCAGGGTGGAGCAGAGGCATGTCCTTAAAAGTTGCTAAATCTACCTGTTGAATAGAAATTAGACAGTCATGAGGCAGGCCTTCCCCCAGCATGCCAGAAGCGGTGTTAGCACCTGTGTCACATATAATCTGAATTGATTTGTCTTTGGGTAGAAGAAGCGCCTCCCACTTAGCACATCAGCTGACAGCGAGACATGCCTGATGACATAGGGCAGTGGTTCTTAAACTTTTTTAACCAAGTACCACCCCTGATGAAACCAAAGCATCCAAGTACCACCTACAAATCACCTTCTCATAGGAACCACAGAAAATCTCAATGACCAACATGAGCACACGCACGCACATGCACAAATAATACAAATAGCACTGAGCACTTTTAGTGAGAGGGGTGAGCCTGTTTAGCCGAGGAAAGCCTTGCAATGTCAGGGACGAGGGCGTGAGCTTCAAACGCAGATCTGGCTCAGCATTCATTTTGTTGCGATACTTTGTCTTGATTGCAGTGAGATCAGAGCAATTCTTCTTGCAAAGATAGGTAGTAGCAAAAGGCATAAAAAATCTCACAGCCTTTAATGAGAGGCCGGGGCGTCGCTAGACTTCATCTCACCCAGGGCTGACGGTGATTTCTCCAGTAGGAGCGGGGAGGGGGGGAGGTGTTGTTGACAGTGATTTCTCCGGTACGAGCGGGAGGGGTGCTGATGGTGATTTCTCCGGTAGGAGATGGGGGGAGAGGTCAAAAGATCTGGGGCTATTACTAAGAGATCCGGGGCTTAAGCCCCGGAAGCCCGGGTCTAACGACGCCAATGATGAGAGGGCTGGGTAGTCACTCTGTCTTTGGATCCAGAAGTTCAACAGTGACAGTTGTTTAAATTCTGACATCAAAGTATCATCAGATGTTAACTCGAGCAACTTCTCCTGCACAAGACAGATCCTCGGGTATTCCCGTGACATCAACAGTAAAGGGGTTCCTGATCCACTTTGGTGTGGCCTCTACTGGGAAATACTCTGAGAACTGTTCTTCCAATGACAAAAGTTGCAGAACAATCACATCACAAACTGCAGCATCAAGTGCCACACCATATGTGTGCAGATGGTTCTTCAGTGTTGGGAAAGCAGAGACATTGCCTGCCTTGATTTTATTAACAAAAGCTGCAGCTTTTACTTCATAGCAGTGATCTTGTCAGACACATTAGAAATTGTTAAAGAGAGCCCTTGCAGTCCCATATTCAGCTCATTCAAATATTTTGAATATATCAGCCAGGTAGGCTAATTGTACCAGCCATACTGGATCATCAAATAGACTTGCCAAAGGAGATTGCTGGATATGCAGAAACATCTGGACCTCAGAGTGCAGAGCCCCGTGAGCCTCAGCCCCTTGATAAGCATCTCACTTCAGTATGTAGCAAAAGCTGCACATGTTCACTGCCCATTTCATTACAAAGCACACTGAACAGAAATTAATTCATTGGTCGGGCTTTGATAAAATTCACTACTTTGACAGCAGAGTCTAGCACAGATTTTAAATCAGGCATGTTCCCGACTGCCAGTGCCTGGCCGCGGTGGATGCTGCAGTGCGTCCACTTCATATCCAGAGCGACCTCTCCAATCCAGGCAACTACACCGCTGTGTCAGCCTGTCATCACTCTGTACAAACTCCAACACATGTTTTCCAGTCGATGCCATTCTCTTTGATAAATTAATTCATTCAGAAGAAAAATATGCTCTCCTGTATAGTTCTTGTTGGTAGCGGCTTACAGAACAGAAAGTCCTCATGGGACATGCCCTCAAACCCATATCTAATATAAACCTGCAAATTGGCCAAATCAGCGACATCAGTAGACTCATCTAATTGTAGTAAAAAGCATCTGCTCATCTTAATGCGCTCTTTCAGCGCACTTCTGACATCATGTACCATATCAATAATTTTGCGAGTGAAAGGGGCACCAGGTCGAGCTTTTTAGCAGCTTTTTCTCCACACATAATACGTCAGCTCTTTTGCCAAAATGGTTCGTTCGTCACCAATAGTGTGGGCTTACCTGCTTTAGCAATGCGCAGACTAGCATGGTAAGAAGCTTCTTGGGCTTTGGAAACTGCAGTAGCGCTGTTCCTTATGGTGGACGTGCACTGCTTCAAATCGTTGAAGTTTCCTCTGAAAAAATCGACAGGCTCAGATCCTTCAAGATCGCAGGTTTCGTGGTGAAGTGGCACCTCAGATGCGCTGCTTCATGCTCTCATATGGAGGGTGATCAGTGCCAAAATTAAGATGAATGTGATTATGAACATGAAGATGAACATGAAGATGATTATGAACATGATTATGAAGATGAACATGAAGATGATTATGAAGATGATTATTAACATGATTATGAAGATGAACATAAAGTTGAACATGAAGATGATTATTAACATGAAGATGATTATGAACATTAAGATGAACATGAACATGATTATGAACATGATTATGAACATGAAGATGATTATGAAGATGATTATGAACATGAAGATGAACATGAAGATGATTATGAACATGATTATGAAGATGAACATGAAGATGATTATGAAGATGATTATTAACATGATTATGAAGATGAACATGAAGTTGAAAATGAAGATGATTATTAACATGAAGATGATTATGAACATGATTATGAACATTAAGATGAACATGAACATGAACATGATTATGAACATGATTGTGAACATGAAGATGATTATGAACATGAAGATGAACATGAAGATGAACATGAACACAATTATGAACATGAAGATGAACATGAAGATGATTATGAACATGATTATTAACATGATTATGAAGATGATTATGAACGTGAACATGAAGATGATTATGAGCACTGGATAGGACAATAAGCGCACTGGCTACCGCCCACTAGCTCTAACTGACAGAGTTCAATGTTTTGTCACATTGAAAAAAAAAGAAATACAAGAGACACTATGAAATGTAGAAGCGCACTGAGACAAACAGGAAATAAGTATATACATGTTGAAACTAATGAATGTATAAATAAATGATTAAATAAATAAACAAATAAATAGATTAATAAATACATAGATAGACCTAAATGCCCATGTTTAATCGTGTATTTATTTTCTCTGTGTATTTATTTTAAATTTCAGTTTGGAAACCTTGTATCTCCATGAAATTAAATGTATATTTAAAAATGTATATATATACCTAAAAAATATCATCCATACATTATAATTCGGATCCAAAAAACACCAGTCTCACAGTCGTGCGCCTTAACCATTACATAGTGCAGCGCTCTGGCGACGTGGGAGAACGGGGTTCGAGTTCCCGCCGCGGCCAGACCACCCCCGAGTCATTACATTATGAATAAAGCCTTCCTATCTGTATATGTATGTGTTCTATAGCTCCACAATACATTGTATAAAGCCTAAAATTAATGCAATAGAGTACAATGTAGGACTTAATTAACACATCCCTCTATCTATAGATAACGTGTGAGCGAGTAGATGTGTCTCTGTACATTTTCCCGAATAAAATCAAACAAAATACAATATGGAAACTATTAAGTTTTAACTTCCATCGCTCTGCGTCTGACTTCCGACCACTTTCTATGGCAACATTGTAAAAGCGGACAGTCTGCATCTTCATCTTCATCACCATCACTGGGATTTGTTGGGTCCGAATTATGATGTATAGATGATATTTTTTAGGTATGTATCTATTTATTTATTCATCTATTTATTTGTTTGTTTATTTCAACATTTATTATACATTCATTAGGTTCAACATGTATATATTGATTTCCTGTTTGTCTCTTTGCTATTTGCATTTCTCAGTGCGCATCTACATTTCGTAGCGTCTCTTGTATTTCTTTTTTTTTCAATGTGACAAAACATTGTCAATCAGAGCTAGTGGGCGGTAGCCAGTGCGCTTATTGTCCTATCCAGTGCCCATGTTCACGTTCATAATCATGTTCATAATCATGTTCATAATCATCTTCATGTTCATCTTCATCTTCATAGTCATGTTAATAATCATCTTCATGTTCATAATCATCTTCATGTTCATCTTCATGTTCATAATCACGTTCATCTTAATTTTGGCACTGATCACCCTCCATACTCTCACTGCTGAGCATCTCACAGACATGACACACCGTGGTCTCGGCTCTTCCTCCTTCCCGGTGTAAGTAAATCCCAAACTTAGATAATTTTGGATCGTAGCACCTTGTTGCCGTTTTCCGACACTTGCTAACACCAGCAGTGCTGTCTGTATCGGGTTCAGCATCAGAGCTAGTGTCCATGTATTATCCTCCTCCTTCTCAATGTGTGCATCTCATCTATCGGAGCTGGGATCAGTCCTCTTGGAGTCTTGTCCTCTTGCACTTTGTGAAGGCTGGCTTTAATCCAGCTTTGCTGAAGAGCCTCCAAGACCAGAATAAAAGAATCCAAATGTGAGGTTTGGTCAGGAGAAGCGATGAGAATATCATCAACATACTGCAAAATGGAGCTGTTGTGATAGCTTATATCAATGTCCTCCAATGCCTCTGAAATTTGTTGTGTTGTGAAATCCTTGGGGGTGATTCCGAGTGTACCGTTTGTCTTCAACAGAGGTGCAGATCCCTCCAAGCGGCACTCCTCCCCGATTGTCGTTGCAGCTAATCGTCAAGAACAAAGAAGGAGAGAGAGAAAGAATGGACAGGGCTCAGTGAAGGACACACACACACAAACACACTGGAGATGTTCTTAGATAAGTTCCTTTATCACCCTGTACTGTGTTTCTCTCTCTCTCTCTCTCTCTCTCTCTCTCTGAATGTGCTGCTCTGCTCTGCTCTGCTCTGCTCTGAACGCCTCTTTGTTGCTGTCTCTCCACTGCTCTTCTCCTTTCCCACTGACCCGGGCAGGGATTCATGCAGGAAGTCTGTGCTGAGTGCTAACAGGTGTGGTGGCTGTGAGCAGGATTGGGGACTAACGGAAAACATGTAGCGATGTTACATAGTCAGATTACAGAATTTTGATAACTGTATTCCGGTTACAGGTACTCCTGTCAGATGAGTATTCTGATTACTAATACTTTTTCAAATTAGATTATCTGATCAGATTACTGAATACTTCTAGATCATTTACATGTAGTGTAGTATTTTTGCAACATTGTTTTTATTTACGCTTCTCTAGCCAAAGAGCGGATGATTTGGCACCATTCTACAACAGCAGGCAGAATGGAAGCTGCTAGTAAGTCAACATTTAACTTGTGGAAGTACAGGGAATTGTTCATTTTTAAAGATGACGTGCAATCCAAGATGTGCCTACCGATCTAAAAAAACACCTGGAGGTAAGATTTTATGTTTTAAACGTGTGCAGCTACCTTAATACAATTATGCTTGACATGCAAGTAGAAAATATGCATTTGAATTAAAATGATAATAAATATGATTTAATAATTACATATTTTTATGAAATAATTATAAGCAAAATTGCAGGCATACAGTATAACCAAAAAACTTTATCAATAGTTTGTATTTGCAGTAATAAATTATCTGTTCTATCTAAATTTAAGATAAATCCACGTAAATTACAAATAGTTCCTGTGCAATCCTAGCTGGTTCTGTGACCTTAACCTTAATACCAAAATAACAACATAAAGCGTGTGGCGTGGTGTGTGCTTTTTAACAGAGTATGCGTTTAGAGGATCAACTTTTACAAACTGATAGATATCACTTAAAATAAGGTGTTAATTCCAGAAACAAGATGCATAACATTCCTCACGCATTGATACTGCCCTAATTGCATTGATTTCAATCTGTGTTTTTGATGCTGGTGAATTGGTGACTGCGTGAAAATGGGGGCTGCGTTTCTCATGGATAGAACAATATATTTCATTTAAATCCCCTTTAGCAAGTTGCTTGAGCAATGTATCTTCACAGATAGACCAAAATAAACTGCAGTCTTTATAAGCATTTACCATACTTACAATTTACAGATAATGTAACTATTTAAGTTTTCAAGACAGTTCTAGATATCAGTGATTAGCAGAAAATTGAACTTTTTAAAAGTAACCCTCCCAACCCTGGCTGTGAGTGAAGAGTGGGGCGCCGTTGAGTGGAACAGATGCGCTACTGTACCTGCGTACATCGAGATGTTTATTCTATTCTCTTTGCAGCTTGTCAGTCTAGTGTTTTCAGTTCCAAGATGGGACGGAAACTGATGTCTTTCTTGGGCACTAGGAAGTAGGGAGAATAGTAGGGAGAATAGAAAAGCTTGTGCTGCACCCAAAAGGTCCTTCACTTGCATCCATGCCACACCCCAGAAAGAGGATGTAGGGAGTAGCCAACGGATGTTGGAGAGTTGCTGGGGGGTATACTGGTGAGCCAGAGGCTGGAAGCCCTAAGAGTTGGGGCTTGGGATGATGCACCCAACAAAGTGATATAGTGCCGATGTCAGCCATGCTATAAGAGATGCATTATGGGATTTTAAGTTCTCTTGTCTGCTGATTGCCAAAGGTATGGATCTTTGCCAAAACTCCATACACCTACAAATCCCAGGGTGCCATTCAATTTAAAGCGCCAGGACATTATTTCTCTCTTCAATAACTCTGCACTTCTCAGGATGAAATCGGGAGAAATCAGGAGAAACGTATACTGTGCCCAGGCTTCAGAACCTAAAGCCAAAGACAATAAAATTTGCGTTTTGGGTTTCAGGCAGTAGGAGCAACTGAGGATAGAGTTAACTCTTTCTGGAGCGGATAAAATTACTCAACATTTCAGATTTCTCACAATTATTGGTAGGGACAATTCAACGTTGATTTCAACATCAATTCGACATTGGTAGGGACATGTCCTTACCATCCCTACCTAAATCTATGCTGTTGGTACATTATAAACAACTTTTAAAACTGAAATTGAAAGTTAAAATGATCTAGTATATGAACTACTACATACTTTTCCCTGTAGCATCCTCAACGTTCTCATGATCATTGAAACTCCACGAGGTGAGATCTTGCATGGAGCCCCAGACCGAGGGAGACTGACAGTTATTTTGTGTTTCTTCCATTTGCAAATAATTGCACCAACTGTTGTCACCTTCTCACCAAACAGCTTGGCGATGGTCTTGTAGCCCATTCCAGCCTTGTGTAGGTCTACAATCTTGTCCCTGACATCCTTGGACAGCTCTTTGGTCTTGGCCATGGTGGAGAGTTTGGAATCTGATTGATTGATTGCTTCTGTGGACAGGTGTCTTTTATACAGGTAACGAGCTGAGATTAGGAGCACTCCCTTTAAGAGACTGCTCCTAATCTCAGCTCGTTACCTATATAAAAGACACCTGGGAGCCAGAAATCTTGCTGATTGATAGAGGATCAAATACTTATTTCCCTCATTAACATGCAAATCAATTTATAACTTTTTTGAAATGCGTTTTTCTGGATTTTTTTGTTGTTATTCTGTCTGTCACTGTTAAAATACACCTACCATTAAAATTATAGACTGATCATTTCTTTGTCAGTGGGCAAATGTACAAAATCAGCAGGGGATCAAATACTTTTTTCCCTCACTGTACATCTGGTGTGTGCGGTCCAGCTACAGCTTCTGGCTGACAAGAAGGATATTCAGCGGAGAGGCCAGGGGCACCCGTAATGACCAGACAATGAAAGCGAGGCTGCACCTGAAGAGGCCTAAAATGTGTCAGGATAAAGAATGGGGCAATAGCATCCTGGAGCAGCAGAGACAGGTGAACGCAGAAGTGAATGAATATCAGGAGCAGGTGATGCAGTCACATTTTCCGCTCAAGGAACCGGGCGATGAGAGGCTCCACTCTGGTGGCAGATTGAATGTGCCTGAGGAGGAGGCATGGTGAAGCAGTGGATGGGTGGTGGTCGATCAAAAGAATCACCCCAGCGACAGATAGAGGTATTTCTGCAGTTAGTTCAAAACGCTGCTGCCAGAATCTTAACTAAAACCAAAACAACATGAACACATCACTCCAGTATTAGCTTCTCTTTACTGGCTCCCAGTGTGCGACAGGATAGATTGCAAAGTTCTCCTATTAGCATTTAAAGCAAGGGTGTCAAAACTACAAAACTATGGCCCGTGGGCCAGATACAGCTCGATTATCATTTCTAAACGGCCCATGACTTGGTCTGTAAATTAATGTTAAATGTGGCCGGCGAGAGAATTTTCCTCCATATGGGGTAAAGTTAGGCTATCGCCTACCCTTTCACAAACTTGCTAATGTCACTGGATGAAAGCGATGCAGTTTACCCAATTAACACTGGGTGTCTGTCTCATAATGCAACAACTTGGTGATTTATGGGTTTCTCTTCGGCCCGTATTTGGCGTCAGTATAATTTAGGTCACACAATAGATACCTAGCAAACTAGATTGTGCACACCTAACAACGTTGTACATTTTAAACATGGCCACATCAAAAAAAGTCAGAAAAGTTGACAGTGAATGCCGGCAATTTCAACAACGCTGGAGGGAAATGTCTGTGTTTGATTTGTGGCAAGACAGTTGCTGTCATGAAATAATACAACATGAAAAGGCAATATGATGCAAAGCACAACAAATATTTCAAGTCATATAGTGGGACAGAGAGGCTAGAAAAGGTAAAGCAGCTTGAGGCTGGTTTATCTTTTTAGCAAGCACTGCTTTTCGAGCAAATGAAGCACGAGAGAGCTACGAGAGCTAGCTACCAGCATGGAAAAACGTTTCCAGGGGTGAGTTTGTCCTGAAATGTCTCACTGCAGTAGTTGAGACAATGTTCCCAGAGAAAAAAACAGGACATAATGAATATAAGTCTGTAGCCCGTAGCCTGCAGAGTGGAGGACTTGTCAACCAACATTGAAAATCAAGTCACTGTCAAGGCACAAAAATGTGACTTCTTTTCAATTGTATGTGACGAGACCACAGACATATCAGACACTGTGCAGCTCTTCGTTGTTATGCAAGGAGTATGTAGCGTAAGGTACACTTATAAATTTCAATTAAAGAAGTGAATTTATAGTATCACCTTATCACAAATCCTGGAATCTTGTAGAACTCAATTTCTGTAATAATTGGACGCAGACACCAATTCCAAAGATATAAATTGTCAAATGTATTCAAAACAAAGACTAAATGTAGCACTACACTAATTATACAAAAGGGAAAAACTAATTAAAATTCAACAAATCAAAGACAAATCACTTCCGTGACCAAATCAAAGACCATGGGATCGCATATGATAACACAAATCGTTAAACAAAAAAGGTTATAAACACATTGACTACAATACCGGTTAGTAAGACGAAGGTGAGTCTCTCATTAGTATTGTTAGTCAGACATTAAATAACTACGCAGGTTAGTATTTATGTCAGGTAACTTCTCGTTATATATATATCAGTCTCATTTACGTTTAAGTGCCGAGAAAGATCCTATCATTACTTGTTACCACAATTTCCCTTAACTGATTATTATTCAATGATTAAGGATAGGCAGGGCCACCAATAATCTAACGTCTATTAACTTGTGTCAATTTCAGACTAAACAGTTAAACAGGAATGAGAAGATATTTCTCGGCGTTGACAGATTTTATTTCTAAAATTATCAACAAAACAGTTTAATGCAACACACATTTATATTTAAGAAAACTAAATGATATTACACATTCTAGAGTTATGGATCACAGATTAACATTTCTAATTGATTTCTCAAATGTCATGAATCATGAACTCCAAACTGTTAAACTTATCTGAACTTCGTCGCAGAGAGGCCTCTCTGTCTTCAGGCTCAGATAACAGCACACGGCACGAGGTCCGTGTGGTTTGGAACAAAGGCAGTCCGGTTCGGCTTTGTCCAAGAACTTCCACTCAGTCGATGCACCTGGAAGTTGGGGTTTCGCGAAACAGAGTCTTTTCCAAACAGATTTTCCACTGGTTTGAAGGCTCCAAGGTTGTGCACAAAATCTTCTTTGTAAGCAGGGGTTCCACCGTAGTTACTTGAAGATGAAGTCTTTGAGGAAAGCAGGGCCCTGTTTGTTCCAAGGGTCAAGTTTCTTAAGACTCAAATAGCTATTTAAATGACTGACACTTTCGTATACAGTTGACTTAGTCAATTGTCCAACTGTAAAACTCCACTGATCAGTTGGGCACAGGCGGGCATGCGCAGTCTGTAAAGTTCTTTATTTAATAAAGTCCTTTAAAATAATTCTTCGTACGGCTCAATCTCCTTTTCCCAGTTTAACTCTTCTGTTGACGGCAAAGACTTGGTTGGTTTCTGGTTCCGGTTCTGGCAACAGAGCTACAGGTTGAGCTGTGCCAGCGAGTTTCTGGTTCAGGTGAGAGAGAGAGAGAAAAAGGCCATGCGCTGTTCCTTATAGTCTGTCAGATCAATAGGTGATTGGTTGTTGAATTTTTGAGATTGGATTTTGGTTTCAGCCCCCAGTGTCCTATTGGAGGGGGGCTTGATTTATGACTGATGTCAATCCATGCCATCTTTTGGAAATGCCGGTTGGCCTGGGTTCGTAGCTCTATGACGGGATTTCGGCTCTCGTCCACTTCAAAGAGTTTTTATCACCTACAGGCCCCTTTCTCCAGACATCTCACAGCAGGACTCCAAACCATTCGGCCTCTTCTCGGTGCCATCCTCCCCAAAACTGTCACTCTGATGCAAACCAGTTCCAAGCTGATGAGCTAAGGAAATCTGATAACTTTGGGGGGGGAGAGGTCTTCTTTAGATCAGTGCTTCAGCTCAGAGCCAAAATGCTCTTATCAAAATACACCCAACATAACGCTACAAGTAGATGAAGATTATTCAATCACAGAGGAGCTACTTGACCTCAAAAGCCTGCAGGGAACTACGAGAGAAGTGGACATTTTCGCCTCCGTATCACAGTCCTTGGAAAACATGCAACCCCCACAAAAGTGTGTGGATTGACTACAGACAGAGCTCTAGCTATAGTTGGTGTGCAGAATGGACTGGCTTCTTTCATTTGCAGGAGTGAGGTTGGTTCAAAAGCACTTAACCACAGGCAGAATACTTTGGGTTCATGACCAACATAACGTGGCATCTAAATTCGCTCAACACCAGTTTGCAAGGCAAAAATGCTGTTGTTTCACAAATGCATACAAACATCAAAGCTTTCATTGTAAAATTGAGGCTGTTCGAGAAACAGATGATGGAACTAAATGAATCACACTTCCCCTGCCTGTGTGAGGTTCTGGGCAATGCAAATATTGCCGGCAACATGGTGAAATATGTGAATGTGATTGGATCACTGAGAGCGGAGTTTGACCGGCGGTTTCAGGATTTCTCACAAATTGAGAATGACATCCACATATTCTCATGTCCTTTCGCTGTCGACGTCAACAAAGCTTCTGCCGATCAGCAAATGGAACTGATAGAGATGCAGTGTGATGAGATGCTTCACAGTTGCCAACAGAGTTCTACCACAGCCTGGACCTGACCAGGTTCCCTCATTTAAGAAACCATGCAAAGAGCATGCTGTTTGTTTGGCTCAATGTTAATTTTTGAGCAGACATTCTATATCATGACTCTCAACAGAATTTGTCTGAGAACCAGATTGACTGACTCCCATCTTTGTGACATTTTCTGAGTGACAAAGACCAACTCACCTGACTATAATGAAATACTTGGCACCAAGTCACAGCTTCACTGACCACAGTAGTTAGAACATAAGAAATTCTACAAACAAGAGGAGGCCATTCAACCCATCATGCTCGTTTAGTGTCCATTAATAACTGAATGATCCAAGGATCCTATCCAGTCAAATTTTCAGCTTCAACCACATCGCTGGGGAATTTGTTCCAGAATGTGAGAACTCTCTGTGTAAAGAAGTGTCTCCTGTTTTCCATCTTGAATGTCTTGAAGCCCAATTTCCATTTGTCTCCCCGGGTGCGTGTGTCCCTGCTGATCTGGAAAAGCTCCTCTGGTTTGATGTGGTCAATGCCTTTCATGATTTTGAAGCCTTGAATCAAGTCTCAACGTAGTCTCCTCTGTTCCAGGGTGAAAAGGTTCAGTTCCTCAGTCTCTCAGTAGGACATTCCCTTAAGACCTGGAATAAGTCTGGTTGCTCTCCTCTGAACTGCCTCTAGAGAAGTGACATCTATCTTGAAGTGTGATGCCCAGAACTGTACACAGTATTGCAGATGAGCTCTAACTAGTGCATTGTACAGTCTTAACATTACGTCCCTTGTTTTAAATTCTACACTTTTCACAACCCTAACATTCTGTTTGCCTTTTTTATTGCTTCCCCACATTGCTTGGATGAAGAAAATGAGTCCACATAGATTCCTAGATCTTTCTCATGCATTATGTCATCTTGTTCTATTCCTCCCATAGTGTAATTATAGTGGACATTTTTGTTACCTGCATGTAGTCCCTTTGAAAAACCTGTGCTGCCAAGATTGTATCTCCTGAGCCACCTATTTTAGTATCATCTGCAAATTTGACAAGTTTGCTAACTATCCCAGAGTCCAAATCATTAATATAGATTAGAAAAAGCAAAGGTCCTAGTACTGATCCCTGTGGAACTCCACAACAACCTCACTCCAGTTAGAAGCAACTCCTCTAATCGACACCCTCTGTTTCCTATACATCAACCAGTTCATAATCCATCTACTTACATTACCCTGAATGCCTACAGCTTCCAATTTGAGGATCAGTCTTTGGTGTGGAACCTTATCAAAAGCTTTTTTTAAATCTAAGTATATCATATTGTACGCTTTCACATGATCTACAGCTGCAGTTGCATGTTCAAAGAATTCTAATAGATTAGCAAGACATGATCTGCATCGTCTAAACCCGTGTTCATTATCCCCAAGAATATGGTTTTCAATATGATGCTGTCTAATCATTTTTTCCAACATTTTACAGGTGATGCAGGTGAGACTGATTGGTCTGTAATTTCCTGGCTCAATTTTGTCCCCTTTCCTGTGGATTGGTATAACATTTGCCATCTTCCAGTCAACTGGCATATCTCCTGTTCACGGTGTCATTTGGAATAGTTTAGTTAGCGGCCTATAAATAATTTCCCTAATTTCTTCAAGTACTGTTGGAAATATACCATCTGGCCCTGGTGATTTGTTTGTTTTTAATTCTGCTAGTCCCTTTAGTACCTCCTCCTCATTTATCCTGATCTCTCTTAGGGTTTGACTGGACTGATTGTTAACCTGTGGCATGTTATTAATTTTTTCTTTTGTAAAAACCTCTGTGAAATACTCATTTAGAACATTTGCCACATCTTGTTCGTTTTCCAAGATAATTAAATTTTTTCCCTTTATCTGTTTCACTTCCTCCTTTATTGACCTCTTGCTGTTGTAGTATTGAAAAAAGCTCTTTGCATTCGTTTTAGCTCCAAGAACTATGGTTCTTTCTATTTCCCTCTTTGCTTTCCTGATCCCTTTCTTAAGATCTCTTTGCAGCTCAACTTATTCTTTGTATTTTGTTTCGTCCCCATCCCTTTTGCATGCGCTGTACAACATTTTCTTTCTCGAAATTTTTTTGCATACTTCTATTAAACCATTTTGGCAGTTTGCTACGTTTTGGTACACATTTCTCCTGAGCCTCAAGTAGTATATTCTTAAAATATTACCATCCATTTTCAACTGAATTTGTATCCAGTGTGCTCCGGTCTAACTCTTCTAAGTGCCACCTCATACCTTCAAGGTTTCCTTTTCTAAAATTGTAGACTATTGTTTTAGACTTGGTCCTTGTTTTCTGGAAGTATGCCTCAAAGCTAAACATATTGTGATCACAGTTTGCCATTGGTTCTCTAACTAGTGTCCCTCTGACTCCATCTTGGTCATTTGAAAAGATCAAGTCAATACATGTTCTCTCTCTGGTTGGTTCCCTGACAAGTTGAGTTAGAAATTGAAATCCCCCATGATAACAGCCACATCCTTGCTATATGCAGTCCTGATTACATTGTACAATGCAATATCTTGTTGAATATCTGAGTCGTGTGGTCTGTAACACACTCCTACCACTAATCCTCCGGATCTCTTGTTCAAAAGTTTAACCCACAAAGATTCTGTTTCGTTACTGGGATCTAATTTGAGTTCTTCTGCCTCAATGTCATTTTTGACATATAATGCTACCCAACCACCTTTTTGACTTTGCCTGTCCCTCCTAAACTGTGTGTATCCTTTCAACTTGTATTCATCCCAATAATTTTCTGTAAGCCATGTTTCTGTCACTCCTACAACATCATAGTCACATACCAGCACTGTGGCTTCTCCCAATGCATTAACCCCCTTTCTGTATAGATGTAGACCGTCCAGTTTGTACAGATCCCATCTATCCCAGAAGAAAGACCAATGCTCCATAAACCAAAAACCCTTTTCCCTACACCAAGATTTCAGCCACTTTCTAATCTCAGCCTGTCTCCCTGGCCATGCACGTGGTACAGTATTTCAGAGAAAACTACCGTGAAGGTCCTGCTCTTAAGTTTAGTTCCTAACTCTTTAAATTTGTCTTGCAGAACCTCTGACCTGCCTTTTCCTATGTTATGGGTTTTCAAACCGGTCCTGGAGTACCCCCTGCCCTGCTGGTTTTTGTTCCAACCTAGGTCTTAATTACTTAATGGTATATTGCTTTGTTAGGTCAATTAAGGATTCAATTAAGCAATTAAAGCCTCAGTTGGACCAAAAACCAGCAGAGCAGGGGGTACTCCAGGACCGGTTTGAAAACCACTGTCCTATGTCATTGGTTCCAATGTGGACCATGACCAGTGGATTCCCCCCAGCTTTGGCAAGTAGCCCGTCTACTAGTTTAGGGAGATCTGCAACCTGAGCACCAGGCAGGCAAGATACCATGCGGGTCTCCTTATCACTAGAACACACTATGTGACCTACGCCTCTAAGGATTGAGTCTCCTACTATAACTATACCTCCCTCTTCTGGGGGGGGAGTGGGCACCATCGTGCTCTGGTGCTCAACTGCCATCCCATCACCCTCTGAGCTGTCACTGTCCAATTCAGCGTCCAGCAGTTGGAACATGTTGGCAATTCTAGCTCTTGGGGTGTCTCTAGGGGTTGTGCGCGCCCTTTTCTGCGGTTACGACCTACTGTAACCTAGCAGTTCTTTACTCTGTCCTGCTCTAAGGTCTCAACTCTCCTAGGTTTTAGCGTGCACACCATTGCTCTCATGGGCTGATTCACCAATTCTTCTCGATCACCAACACAGCGCAGATCAACAATGTGAGACTCAAGATCACGGACCTTGATCTCTGGGATTTCAACATGCTGACAACATTCACAAATGAAATCTTCTTGGATGAGTTCATCCAGGAAGGCAATCATTCTGGAATCCTGACGCAGTAGTGGCCGCATGCTTCTGAATGTTAGTTTTTTCTTTTTTGCTTGTTTTGTTTTTTTTGGCTCTTGGTACCTGTACCCTAGTCAACTGCTCAACTTTTTGTCACCAAGAAACAATACAGCTCTTTCTCAACAGCTGCTTTAAGTAGCTTTTGTCTACCTGCCACCAATTCACACCTAATAGGCCACACCTGGCTCCTCCTGCAACAGAATTCCTGCTAGTCCTTGACTAAATCACCTTTCTACAACCTATTTACTTTCACCAAATCAGCAGCTGAACTGAATTGACTTCAATTAAGGCAAACTACAAACAATGCTAACTTCAATTAAGGCAAAGTTAAAACAGAATGAGGAATGCTAAGAATGGTCTGAAACTAGGAATACAACAAGATGGCTGCCTCTCACCTCTACTCAACGGTGTCTGTCAGTGTCAACTTGTAAATGTGATACCAGTGGGTAAGTCTTTTTTTTTTCAGCCTATAGTGAGGATAATTCCTATGCTGTTTTATTTATTTATTTGTTTGTTTGTTTGTTTGTATGCTATGATGATTCTGATGCTATGATTAGTCTTAATTGTCTTACTTTTGCAATATGGAAACAAGATATATATATACACCGATCAGCCATAACATTATGACCACTGACAGGTGAAGTGAATAACACTGATAATCTCGTTATCATGGCACCTGTCAGTGGGTGGGATATAGTAGGCAGCAAGTGAACATATTGTCCTCAAAGTTGATGTGTTAGAAGCAGGAAAAATGGGCAAGTGTAAGGATCTGAGCGACTTTGACAAGGACCAAATTGTGATGGCTAGACAACTGGGTCAGAGCATCTCCAAAACTGCAGTTCTTGAGGGGTGTTCCTAGTCTGCAGTGGTCAGTACCTATCAAAAGTGGTCTAAGGAAGGAAAAGCGGTGAACCGGCGACAGAGTCCGATCCAACAGACGAGCTACTGTAGGTCAAATTGCTGAAAAAGTTAATGCTGGTTCTGATAGAAAGGTGTCAGAACACACAGTGCATTGCAGTTTGTTGCGTATGGGGCTGCGTAGCCGCAGACCAGTCAGGGTGCCCATGCTGACCCCTGTCCACTGCTGAAAGCACCTACAATGGGCACGTGAGAATCAGAACTGGACCACGGAGCAATGGAAGAAGGTGGCCTGGTCTGATGAATCACGAGTTCAAGGTGTTGACTTGGCCTCCAAATTCCCCAGATCTCAATCCAATCCAGCATCTGTGGGATGTGCTGGACCGATCCATGGAGGCCCCACCTCGCAATTTACAGGACTTAAAGGATCTGCTGCTAACATCTTAGTGCCAGATACCACAGCACACCTTCAGAGGTCTAGTGGAGTCCCTGCCTCGAACGGGTCAGGGCTGTTTTGGTGGCAAAAGGGGGACCTACACAATATTAGGCAGGTGGTCATAATGTTATGGCTGATCGGTGTGCATATATATATATATATATTTTTTTATTATTATTTATTTATGCCTACCCATACTCTGTTCACTCTGCCTCGGATACAGAGTGTATAAAGTTATTGTATCTGTGAGCAGGTTTTCTAAAAACAATGTTTTAGTTGCATTATATTCTGATTGTACTTTATTGTACTGTTGATGTTCCACCCTCCCCTCCGAACTCTTGTGAGACTACAGACAGAAGCACAGATTAAGAACTTTCGCAACTTCTTTCTGCTGTATCATAGAATTGTACTGCCTAGAGGGGAGGCAACCATTAAGCCTAGGCCTTAAGCCATGGACCACGAGAGATTTATTTTCTCATATAACAACCTGCCATCCATAGGCATTTGTGTTTTACCCTCCTCTGTACCTATTGGTTTATTTTAATAATTGTTTATGGTTTATTTATTTGTTTATTTTGTGCTGGTCTGTAACTCAATCTGTGAAGTGCGCTATACTAAATAAAAATTGATTAATTAATGCAGAAAGATGCATACACACAGGCCCCAGCGATCTAAAGGAAAGGAGGGGCCAGAGGTTAATCAATGTGTTATTTCAGTTCTGCCCCGCAGGTAGAAAAGTTACTGGTAAGTTCGTAGTTGAAATACTGAGTTGCCCTACCAGCCAGAGATAGCTGGAGGAGAGCTTTTTCAGCTTCGGTGCTGTGAGTGGAGCTATGTTTGTCGCAGGTCATAACTCACAGAAACCCATAAAGTCGGGGCACTTAAGGACATTAACAGGGCCTTGGGGGGATTTTGTGTTTAGAGGGTGAAGTACTGGGAGGGGAGCACAGCGTAGCGATCTTGGACTGTTACATTGAGGGGCTGAAGTATGTTGTGTGTTGTGTGTCTGCCTGATTCGGGAGCCGGTCATGGCGAGAGCAAGGAGATATATATGGTTGCCCCCTATATAGTTTTAGAGTGATTCCAAGTTCTTTGTGCTGCTTAAAAATCTGTTCTGAAAATGAAGTAGGCGCATTAACCCCGACTCACCTTTCATATTATTATTTGTTGTTTTGGTCTGTGTTGAATCCAGTAGTGAAAAGGCTGAAACGCTAAAATATTATTTTCTCATTTACCTCAGAATTTAATGTATTATTATTAATACTAAGTATATATTAACTAAAACATTTAGAACTAAAGTCGGGCTACCACTTATTTATGACTGTCGTAGCTGCTAAATATATAATTCAGACAATAATTATGTACAATAAAAATAAAAATAAAATGTACCGTAAAACTTCAATTAAACGCCAACGTCGTTTATTCCAAAAAACTGCAAGTAGCCTCTGGCGTCAATTGGAGACCGGCGTTTGTATTAAACATTCATGAATAAAAATACAACTAATATAGGGTAAGAAGAGCCTGGAAACATTGATTCATTGTAGAAATAGGCAAATAGGCCAGTCTTTTATTTTTTATGTATTAATATTTATTATTAATTTGCTTTCCAAAGATACAAACAAATCACATTCAATGTGTGGTGAACTATACACTGGATTGAAAATAAGATACCAGTAATTCTGTTAGCAGTCTGAGAATCGATACACTGTGAACTCTCACCAAACAAACATAAGACACTTCAACAAAACTGTGGAAGTGCGCTTTAAACCAAACCATCACATTATACTTCATTCATGCATTATGTTGCAATTGACAGTTCAATCACTGCAATTAACAGCAAATATATGAATACAAACACACGTGATGTTTTTTTTAATTAATATACGGTATATATATTTACTGAAAACAAGAAAGATGCAAAAACTAAAAATAAGAGTTTAAGTAAATATATTGTGGAAGGTTCTTTCAAATGTGTTAATGCATCTTTAGAAACTGTATCGATTTCCCTTTTCTTTATTTACAAAACATGGTCAAGTCTGTTTTGTAACCCGGCGTTTATTAGAGACCGGCTTTTGTTTACATGATTATGCAAATCAACCCGGCGACTATTGGAGACCAGCTGCTATTTGAGACCCGGTGAGTATTGGACGTTTTACGGTAGTTAGCTATATTCCTCCGTATTTTTTTTTCTAGGCTTCTAGGCTTATGTACACTGATTACATTTATCCACATGAGCCATTATCACAAACATTGGTTTTAAAGAAAACCGTGATTCATCGGGGGAAAAAGCTAATAAATCATAGATTCTAATATATGTTTTAAATCGTATTAATTTCATCACAACATTGACCCAATTAATGTGGGGGCCGCTATGTAATGTTGTCAGATAAAGCAAGGGATTCATTCCATTGCATTTTTTTTATAAACATTTTAATTATGCCGTATTAACTTCACTAATGGAACAGTTAAGTTTTCTTTTATCACGCTTTCTACAATGTAACATAATAAATACATGTTGATTTCAATACCAACATTAAAAAGAATCATTTGTTCAGCCAGCAAACGGCTCATTTCCTGATTCTCGCGTTAACTCTGCATCAGGGTAATACGTGCAGTGTATCCATCCGCTTCTGCTCACTGTTTCAAACTTCCTCTCGTACTACATATTCTGGACGCTTCTTTTGCCAGATTAGAGGCCGAATAAAATGAAATACAGTTCCACTTGTTTGTTCGCGTTATGAACACGAATGCAAAGTTAACTACGTGAGTTCCATTATTGTATAAACACTGTCAAAACTGCTTTTAATGTTATTAAACAATTCCTCATTGATCAGCCATCTTGGCTCAAACTTATTTCTGAATGAGGCAAGGCCAGCTCCTTGATTTGAGCCACAATGGCGCCAGCTTCTTTGCTCTCTCGTATAAACCCCCGGGAATCCACATCTACACGGAATGCGTTGGCGGATGTGTTCACTGGCGGAAGGTTTGCGTGATAGCACAGTGGTGTGTGAGTGATGCGGTAGCCGCTGCAGCAGGAGGAAGGACCTCGGTTCTACTCGAGTATCTTTCAGTTTCGCCTTAAAGAATATCACTCAGTCTGTCTTTTAGATAATTATCAATTCCTTTACTACGACACTGTCATATTATTTGTACTCAGGGGAAAGTCTGCAGTGGGGAAGTAACCGCCATTTTAATCGAATAAAAGACACGTTTTCAGTGACAGCATTACAAGCACAACAATGGCTCTGAAAAGAATTCACAAGGTAAGGAAGACAACGTGAATCATACGGGTTCTTCAAGCAAGCAGTTTTATTTTATTGTATTTGTATCGCTCGTAAATATACAATGTACATGGGGGTATATCCACAAAGCTAATCTCTCCACACTGAAACATGGTTACAGTAAGTAAACGACGTGTCTGGTGATAATCAAAAAAAAAAAAAAAAACAAGGGCCCTTCAATTCTGAAATGTGACGGGACACCAGAATCCACTCTCACACCTTTGACACGTTTTAAATGAGTTTTGTTTTCTCGTTTTGTTGGGAGGTGAAGTATCTGTAGGTTCCTGTACTTTCGAGGACTCGGCTTGGTGAAATATACATATATTGTAGTATGTAAGGTAAAGCCATATCGACAATATTACTATATTTAAAGACGGGCTTGTTTAAATCCCGATATGTTGACGTCGTGAATGCTTACCTGTCTTTTTTTTTCCAGTTTTTGTTTTGAGATTAAGAGCAGGACGCTAATGGGCCTAGTCTTCAGAGATCATTCAATTGTAGTGTTTTTCTGGTGGTGGTAGTATACTGTGATTATTTAGTATGGTGACTTAAAACACAATGGGGTTCAGATTCATATATTTATTATTATGGTTTCAAATAACTTTGGCTACTTTTGGAACTCTTGTAGCACTAACTTTAAATCAAAGTTTGAGACATTTTAAGAAAATAAAAAATATTAGTTTATGGGATAATCGTGTTGAGCTAAGTATAACCCTCTGATCTTTCGGAGTCTTTATTTTTATTTAACGCCCTAACTGTCAATGTGTAGTCTCAGTCTCAATTGAGTGGAGCAAAACATGTTTTGATCTGTTTATTGGGCTTCTGGGGGGGCTGTGCAATAATACTTGTGATGTTGCAGTGAAAGCATCATTAACAATATCATAGTTATAGTTGCCCATTAGTAAGTTCACTTTGATTTAAAACACAGTGCAAACTTAAGCCAAGCTTATTTTGAAGTTAACATTTTAAATGGGTCACTTCTATATCAATCACCTCCACTTCCTGGATTTTTGCAGGATATCTCATTTTAATTATTGATTATATCTTGTTTCAAATTAGCTTACTCAGAAAATGTCAAACAGTATATTTTTTTATATTTTTCTGCATTTATTTCATATTTTAGCATTTACTTTTTTGAGATTAACTTAAAAACGCTATATTTGTTTTTATCTACAGAAAATGAATGGTAAAAACATGTTTTGTACAGGTCTACACTCAACTGGCAGACTTTATTTAAGCCACATTTTTGTAAGAAAGGAAAAATAGTGTCACTTATTTCAGTATAATTGAAACGTGGTGTATTATGTAATGTGTAAAGTTTAAAATTTAAGTTACTGTTCGCCTGATGACTAGTGAGCTACTTATGAACCGCTGACCAACATATTTGATCTAATCCTAGCCCTCTTGGATTTGCAAGGATCTTATAAAATGGTATACCTGAATTTGATAAGAGAATCCTTTCACACCAGTAATGAAAGCAGGTTAAATATATAATCCAGCCTATATAGGTTTACTGCTGGATAAAGACCTATCTAATATGTGTCCACTTGCTTCGATCTATAGCTTAACTTTTGCGGGCGTAAAATGGAAAAGGCATTTCTCTCTCACACATATATATATACACACACAGACATGTACACATTTACGTAACTATGCACATATATATACACACACACGCATATCTATTTATAGTGTATGTGTATTTATGTATGTATGTGTGTGTGTGTATATATGGATCATTCTCCCATAACATGTACTACTAGCATTACACGGGATAATAAAAATAAATCAAACGTATCATTATCTGTTATATTCTTGTGTTTTTTAATTATGAAATGCCCTATCTATAGACGTCTGTATAAAAAAAAAAAAAAAAAAAAAAATCGGCCAGCTACATTTTGTGCTTGTGTTTTCCACCACCCCCTACAGTTTTGATTGGATCAAAGACACCGAACCGGTGTACAAAAAGTATATAAATATCTATGTTCTTGGTTGACTGATATGTTAATTTTCACATATCAACGATATCTGCATGCATCTGTGGGTGTTCGTGAGAGTCTGAATGGTTGCATGTCACTTTTTTAAAAAGGTGCATGCTGTGGCCATGTTTATGTTTTTAGTCTCTGGAACACCCAGTATAACATTTTGCTAGCTGTTTGGGTTATTTATAATTTAATTCTGATGTTTTGCGTCTATAGACTTGCACAGAAATGTGTCACAATGAAATAGTGAATTTAACTAAATAGATTGCTTGATCTGTGGTCTGAACTGCAAGCATCTGCGATACAACAAACTTTAAGCACACAAACCAAAACCTTTTAATTGTGATTAGATTGTATTTAGTATGGCAACTGAAAACCACATTGAATTATAATATATAATGTATATAACTTTTTGCTGACTGAAGTCTGTGGTAACCTGAATCACAAATGAGACACCTTTAACAAAACTGCTTGTTCTACTCCTGACGCATAGTAATCCTTCCAAATTTAGCAACTGTATTTTTTTCACCAACAGTAGGTTATTTATAAGTGCAGAATAAATGCTCTTTTTGGAATGCAGAGTGCAAGAAAATATTTTCCTTTCAATTACTGATCGAACATGATTTCTGTACACCACCCTTGCAGAAATTCTTGAATAACGGTGCACGTTCTCATCCAAATTTTTATGAAACTGACCCTATATTCATGTGGTTATATGTATCTGATAATATAAAGGGGTGGACAAATCACTTCTATGTGTGGTAGTCCAGTGGGCTACCAAGAGAGAAACTATGGTAGCCCGCCACAGATTTTGGTATCCCACATTTTTCATTTCCATTAATATCTATCCAATAAATAGATTTTAGATCTAATTTCAAGGTGGTAAAAGGTTCAGAACAGAAAAGCGGTTCACCATCAAATTGCATAGGCTTGGCATAGGCAGTCAGTGTCAAATCTTTTGCGAACGAGAGCCGGGGGGTAGTGGCAAGAACAAGGGTGCTTTTTTTAAAAAATTTCTTTCAATGTTGACTAATTTGTTTTGCCAACCAATTGAATATGGAAACTCTGGGTCCATGTATATTCAAAAAGTAGGCAACGTCATTTCCGCAATTATGAGGCTGTCATAACACCAAACACATCTGTGAATGTTAGAAAAGTAGACCGATGTAGTAGTATCTCGTAAAGTAATTACATTCGGCATAGTTTTACTTCTGATGCATTGGACTCAAGTCGGTGTTTATAAGTTAAGGACTCTTATCCGGAAAGTGAGAAGGAGAGCATCTCTGTCAGCACTAATCCCTACATAGATCGGCTACTTAGTTACCCTACAGTAAATAAAATGCATCATGTTACTGCAAACTTTCCCTTCCCACCTGCACAATACAAAGACTACGAGCGATCGTCAAAAAACAGACACAATGGCAGAGTTTACCTGTGTTTTGACATTACTCGAGACAATATGCTCAAGTCACAGATGCCCTCTCCCTCTCGGGGTTTACATGGTTTTAGTTTATTGCACTCGAGATGAGCTGCTGTTTACCCGACGTCATGCAAATACATTGCGAATGAGTGAATTAATATGTGAATTAGATTATGTACAGCTCTCGTGTTGTTTTAGCAGGAACATCATAGAAAGTGTGGTTCACATGTGCGAGAACAATACTCGAGACACTTACTGTATTCAAAACTGCATAATACACATTCTACATACAAGCAGTTCAACATTACTGAAGTGTTATGTAGTACTTGTAGTATGCAGTTTCAAATACAACCACTGACCCATTGTCATGTGACAACTTGTTCAAATTAAATAGATTTTCATGTCACTGATGGAGCAGCAAGCCATGAATGTAAATGTTTTATTGGGATTACAACATGTACACTACTCTGCACAACAATATAGGAAGCATAATGATTAAAGGGCAGGAAAAAAGAAACTGCTTCCCATATTGCCATTAACCTGAAATACACCATTGCTAACAATGAAACGTCCTTCAGGAAATTACTTGCTTTACCTTGAAATCTCCAAATAATCTGACCAGATCTTTTCACATCACTTTTTAATGTGGCCATTTAAGGAGATTTTATATATACGATTTAGAATTTGCACGTGTTTTCCCCCCCATGGTTTTGTCATTTTTATGTACTGTAGTATTTGGGATTGACTTTTTTTTTTTTTTTTTTTTGGCCACAAAACCGATTCTCCCAAATGTGTACTTGCATCATGACGTCACAAGTAAAAAAAAAAACAAAACAACCTGTATCTAAACTCCCCCTGTGGCATTTGTGTGTGTGTGTATGTATATATATAATATATATATAAAAATTATTCATTTATGTTTGTATGTGTGTGTATATCAATTACAAACGAACCAGCAACTACAAATGTGTACTACTGTACAGCTAACTCACTTAGCCAACAAATATTATAATTAGGCTTAAATTATTCTATTCTCATCACAACATAATTATTCTCAGCAAAACTAAATGCACAGAGCATGACATAAGTTTGTTCCTAATAAATTTGCCTTACTTGGTTATTTATTTTCAGTCGGCTTCTTTTGCAATTTAGTCAACTATGCAAACTCCCGCATGCAAGCCAAACCTAGTGGAACAACCACTCGCAGCTCTGTGTTCAGCATTAAACCCTGCCCCATAGGCCTAAGAGCCAATCGCAACTCGCCTGCACACGTCAATCAAGATCAGAAGTCTATAAACAATATTGTTTTAGAGTTGTGGGCTTTGGGACATTAGTTTGGTAGTCTGGTCCCAATTTTTGGTAGTCGGGGTGTCTGGACTACTGATTTGTCCACCACGGATATATCATGACTCTACTAATTAAATACTATGATGGGCAATAAAGTGGTGTACTATACAGACAGTTTCGATAAAACGTTTAGATGGTTATTTACATTTTTACATCAAAGTTATATCAGTCTAAATTCTGTTTATAATGAATACGTAAGGCAGACAATTCTGAGCTATTTTAGTAAAAATGTACTCGTGTTTGTGACTACAAAGCATGTGACAAAATGGCATCTAAAAAAAACTGCAACTTCTAGAGATCAGATTATTAATTACACAAAAAGTGTAAGGATTTAACTATTGAAACTATAATTTATTTATTCATTTTGTATCCATGTTAAGTGTATGTTAAATGTGTGTGTGTGTATGTATGTGTATATATATATATATATATATATATATATATATATGTTTTTTTTTGTCAAGTTGATTTTAATACGTTTAATACGAATAAATAAATAATAAATAAATACATTTAAAGATGGTGCAGGAAAACCTGTGGAAAATCATGTAAGTCTTCAAAAGTATGGGAGCACTTTACATGGAACACTGCAAAGACAGTTTGCTGCAACGTGCAGAGCACGGCAATGATGCATGAACACCTGAAGAGACCTGAAAATATGCAAGATAAGAGAACACTTTCCAAATTATTAATAAAATAGTAAAATGAAAACTAAATGTCTTGTTTTTCTTGGCAAAAAATATATAATAGTATTTCAATTTAAAATGCTTTGGCTGCGAAAAGTAACTTATGTTAGCAAAATATTTGTATATTTATTTAAAATGCTTCGGTAAAATATGCAATTGTGTTGGTTTTACTTGTAATAATTCGTAATGAGAGAAAACGACAGTTTTTGATATAGCAGTGTTCTTAAGGACTAATTTATGCATATAATAAAGTTTGGACTGGCGTGCTAGTGCGCATGCGAAGACCCCTGTGGCGGCTAAAAGTTGATCCTGATCAAATGGCAGCGTAAATGCGACACCACTGATCCTGCTCAAAAATGTCAGTGTAAAAACACCTATTGTCTGTCTATATTTAATCTGTTATATAGTTCTTTGTGGTTAGACATGCAATCGGCTTTTCTACCAATCCGGGTCTTCCTCTTGTGATTCATTGATTAATGTAATTTTTAACCCGTAAAATCAGATCGAATCAAGTTCGTTTCACTGTTGTACGACAGTTACGTACTATGTGTTTTTTTTGCGCATGTTAAAATCTGATTCATCATCGGATCCACTGTGCATGTAAATGTAAATATTGTGCTACTGTGCATACGGTCTTATTTCAGTTTTTTTTTTTTTTTTTTTTACCTCCATAGTCCATTATTGGACTGATGTTGAAGCCATTTGATGTAGCAGAGCCTGTGAACACTCAATGTAATGTTTTCATTATTCATTAGTTTTCAAAACAGTTTTGCACCTTTTAAACTGTTCTTTGTGTTTTTAGGTGTTTTACTCTTCGATGTAAACACCTGTTGCTATATGTACTTTATAAAACCCTTTATTTTATGAGAAACAGATTTTTTGTTTTGTTTTAATAAAAAAACGTGCATTTAATACTGGAATATGTTTCTTTATCCGATTAATCGAAGTATTAACCGACAGATTAATCACTTATCAAAATAGTTGATGATTGCAACTCTAGTAATAATGAAGACTGCCTTGAAGATGGGATTTGTTATTTGTCTAATTGGTTAAACTAATGTACCTCGGCTAACAGTGGCTTCCTAACAGTCAATTCTGCATGGAAATACTTTGACAAAGTAAATTCGGCATACACAGGTATGTTTTATGATTTTATTTAAAGTAGACCAGTAGTCTATACTTTGAGTATGGTTTGAAAAGGTGCGGAAAGTAAATAGTTTAGTTGGGTAGATTGTATGAATTAGTTAGACACTACATCTTGTATTTTGCCGTTATGATCGGAAAACATTGTCACAAGGATGCTAATGTAATGTATAATCAAATGTCAATGCATTTGTCGCAGCTCACATTGCTAAACTATTATTGAATGAAAATTAATAATTGAATACAAATTTTAAAAGAAAAACACTTGTCAGTTAGGTTACAGCTGTAGCTGCAAAACATCCAGTTCTTATGCACATATCAACTCTGCCATAATTGTTTGTGAGACCCCCCCCTTATTTTTCCAGTTGTTGGTTAATCATTGTCCATTATAATGTTGATACCATATATTGATAAAAAATACTAGCAATAGAAAATGCTTAGAAATTAGAGAAACTCCCAACAGTTGTCAGAACATTACATTCCTGGCTTAAACTATTGATATTGAGTTGCTGCTGTCTATTTTGTGTGACACGTACAATTTTTAGTTTTTTGTAATAATGTCGGAAAATGAGATCTCGTACTCTATTGAGTCTGTCAGCCTTTAATCGACTAAATCATGCACCAACAGCATCACAGCACAACATTTTCAAATGTTATAGGTAGGGCCAGACAGAATTCCATAGACTTTGGCAAAACTTCCTGCAGAAAATCGACATAAATGAATATATTGAATTTAATGTTCTTCTATAAAGAAATACAGATTGCAAGTGTTCTAATTAGGGCCCAACAGATATATCGGAGCACTGATATCCGCCAGTATTGGCCTTTTACAGAAATATTGGTATCGACACACATTCCTTTGATCTACCGATACATTTTCTCAAAATATTGGCTAAATATTTTTTTCAAATTACAATAAAATCCTTCGTTGGACTTCAGACAAATCAATATGTTAGTTTGCTTTGATATATATTTACTGTTGTTCTCTAACATAGTTATGGTGCTTTAGTTTTTGCTGGAAGCTTCTGAATTGACAGCGAGTCTCGTGCACAGCAGCGCTGCGCACACACTACTGAATGTCATTGTGAAATTAAACCAATCCCTTATGAAATATAGGGCTTATAAGTATGAAGTATTTTTGAAAGCTGTGCTGCCTTTGAGTATCCATGGTTTTGGTTAGTGTTCTCGTCATGATTAAAGTTTACCATATACTATGGCATTGAAGCACATTTTTACTGAAAAGTAAATTAAGTTACCATTATAAATATTGAATAAATACATTACAGTAAATGTTCACTGAAGATGTTGACTGGATACCCACATACAAAGTCTCCAAATGACAAGCAATCTCAGATCACAGTAGAGAATCTAAAGAAATGGAGTGAAAAAATTTACTTCTCAGGCAGTTGGATAAAACTGAAACCACACACAATATTTATCAAATTTAAAATCCTACATTGTGTTTTGGTTATGTTTGGTATTGCAATACACAGTTAATAAGTTACACTTTTGAGGGCATTTTAAAAAACAAAAAACTAAACAAAAAATCTCCCCCTTGGGAGAGAGTGCAGAAAAGCTGCACTTCCTGCCCTATAACCTGCCACTGTGGGATCAGCAGTATCGAGCACTGAGAAGGACTTGCGAATGTGGAGGACCTGATCCCTGTAAAACTCGAATATAAGCTGGGCCAGCACTTAACACTCTTCTTCTGTGTTCTAATTTATAGAACAAGCAACTTTTTCCTATCTGTGTGTGAAATTGTTAAAATATATTGTGCTATGTTTTCTAATTCAGTGATTTTCAAACCGGTCCTTGAGGACCTCCTTCCCAGTTGTTTTTTGTTTCAACTGAAGTATTAATTCCTTAATTTAATCCTTAATTGAACTAACAACACAATTTTTAGAAGTCACTCCAAAACTTTGCTTTATGAGGGGCCCTCCCAAGAAGCAATTTTTCTGGAATTTAGTTATCAAACTTGGTGAATATTGTAAATTATAAAATTAAGAGATTAATAAATCAAATGAAACCTTATATGATGAATTTGCTTTGTATTTGAAAATATAGATTTTATGAGTTTCCGGAGCTAGCGCGGGACACTGTCATAATGATGGTCACACAGATAGATGCAGTAGAACAACAAAAATGAGATGGGCACAGATCGGCGCATGAGATGGTGTCTAGGCCCCCACCATGGCCTGATACATGTGCCTTCTAGTAGTAAGAGTAAACAATCACCAGGGGCTTTTACTAGTGGAGTAGTGTTGTCTGTTCTTTGACAGGTTTCAGTTTAGGTGAGTATAACTATGCGTCAGTTAGTGTATTTATTAAGGCTGCTTTGCTAGGTAGTGAGTGAATGTTTAAGACTGCAAGCTTAATCATAGTGCGTGTAGTTTTTTGCAACTTTTATTATATTGAAGCAAGGGCCCCTAGAGGAAAGGATATGTCCAAGCTGAGGAAGAATTGTTTTTATAGGTTTAATTATTAATTTTATAATTTGAGAGTTATGTAATTTAATGGATGCCCCCAGGCAGGGATCTAGGCTCAGGGAATGACTATGCTGGGAATTACAGGCAGACTGCAGTGTCCTAGGATGTAGCCTGGCCAGTACTCTGAAGAGTAAAGTTTAAACGGTTAGCTATGTTGTCAGATATTCTCAAAAATATTCCCGATTGATAACCGAACTGGAAAACGGGTGTGCATCAGATACATTCAATCAGTTGTTCAGAGACAACGGTCTTCATCCCTCTGTGTAATTTTGGTAGATCTCCAGAGAAGATTTAGATTGCTTTTTTTTTTTTTTTTTTTTTATAGCGATATAAAGCTCCTCAACCCTGATGCTTGTTAATGAATATTTCTTAGGTTTTAGCGCAGGGATGTATCAAGCCACTGTTGTTGATCTAGGTTTTTTTGTTTCGTTAGACTGGAGTAAAGGCACTTGTACTGCATTTATACTGCAAGGTCAGACCTATAGCGGCTTTGGTTGGACTTTGAGCATGTTTCTTATCCACATTCTGTGTCATGTTCACACTGTGGACAGACCCAAGCCATTTAGGTCCTTTCTTCATGCATACCACAAATTACAATATGTGCTTGTTGACACAATCAAAGTTTTATCTTCCTTCAAAGACTGAAGTATTCCAAAACAATACCAGCAACGTTGCCAGTTGGTGATTGTTTTGTATAGGTTAATCCAAATACATTCATTACTAATACTCATGATAAAAGGATAAATAAAGCAAACATGCATCAAGTTTGTTATTTTCCAGTATAACCAATGCGGGGTTTCCCATAGAAATCTGCATAGGCAACATGGTCTTATACTGAAATCTGTTACTGAATTGCTTGGGGGGATGTGCTTCCCTGTGGAGGGGATTTAGCTGTAGCGAATGGGAGCGGGGTGCAGAGCATGTGCACATGTGCTTTAATTTTAATTTTATTTTTCTTGTTCTTTCATGCATTTGTTTGGCCAGGCAGCACTGATTTTTAGCCAGACCTGAATAGCACTGTGGGAAACCCTGCAATGATTGTCTATAGTTTTATTTTTGCCCTTTGCCACTTTGTTTTGTCAAATGTTTACAACCGCAATACGTTTTTTTTTACATATTGAATACTAAGGACTTTAATCAGTAGAGAATTACACAGTTGAATATGTATTATTATTGCAGTGTAAAATTATATTCCTAAATGCAAAACAATTTCAGTAAAAGTGAAGCAGCAAGTAACGTGCATGTATAATAGCTTTCCCAATACATACAGGTTAAACATTTTCCTTTTGACCACAAACACACTTTCACTTAATTGATCCATATGTGATTGTTCTGATACCTCTTCACATTGAGATAAATGTTATGGGCAGTCTTGCTGGCACTAAGATGGTCTTCTAGGTCACTTAGGTGTGGCTGAAATAGATAATTATTGGTCCTACTGTGTTAATTGGGCATTGTTTACAAAATGTTTTCAAACTCTAATCTGCCATTTCCATGTTGATGCATGTATGAAAAATGTTCAAATACTTTTTTCTTTAAATGTGCTGAAATAAGTAAAAAAAAAAAAAAATCTTTTAGGTCCAAATGTATACAGATTACTGTAACAATATTGATATACCACAGTTCCTACAATAAGGGAGTAGGGGTGGGCGATATAGCCAAAATTATCCATACAAGTCATTTTGTTTCACGATAATGATGTATCACGATATAGCACGTTTTCTTAAAACTCTATTACTAGTTTATATAAAATAACCTTATGGTAAAGCCTATTTTATTTGGATTCTCCTGTGAATTAAAGACTTGCCAAACTTATAATTTTCTCCTTTTATTTAGAACTTGTAGTGCAAAGTAAACATAAAAATTACTTTCAAGTGAATTATAGTAGCAAACGAACTGAAGGCCTACAATATTAATATAGAACATCAAGTATAAGCAAAACACTTTCAAGTATCAGCCATAAGAGCAAACAAATTAAATATAAGCCTACTACAATACGAATATAAAATATCAAGTCAACATGACTCTTTCAAGTAGTGTATCAGCCATAAGAGCAAACAAAATAAAATATAGCTAGTCTGTAGACATCGACTGCACAGTGTCCAGTCTTTGATTAAATGGATTGTCAAGCTCATATAGGGCTCAGTCGTTCGGCTCGTCCACGTCGGTTGTTATTGTATAGTACGTTACCCCGCTAAGCTCCGCTATAACTAGATTCTCCATATAAACATGCCAACTCGATCGCACTGAAGTGCTTGCGGCTTTTCATGACATACCACGGGTATGACCAGGGGATAAAATTAACTTTTTTGGCCACTAGCCACTGTGTCTGGTAAAAGGAAAAAACTTTACAGCCACTTGGTATTTTTACAAGCCAAAGGCAAACATCACCAAAAATGCATGAGGGTGCGTAAATGTGTGGTGAACGTGTTAAAATGTGGCATTTATTCTGGTAATTAATCAATCACCATAACAAAAGCTATTTGCACACCTGTATAGACTAGACAGGTGTGTATGAGGGAAAAGGATCTGGATAGAAAAAACATGCTCCCACATAGTACTACATACATTCTACTTGCAAGTGTTATAAGATCTTTGATCAAAACATTGCAGTCTATTGAATTATAACACTTGCTAGTAGAGACAGTGTGTGGGAGCATCTTTTCAAATTAATCAATCACATATGCAATAACATGGCAGCTAATGGGGATCTGTATAAACACACTAAACTAATGCATGAGAAGGGGTATTATATGGTTACAGATTATTGCTCTTCATACTCTTCCTCTTCACTGCTACTCCCTTATCTGGGTTTATGCACGTCATTAAAAGGATTTCATTGGATTCGCTAGATATTCAGAGTCACGGTCTGTGTTTGGGTAAAAAATATATAATCTCTAGGAATGATGACAGACCGTAACGTCCTTTCCATTGGTCAATACCATGCACGCCAGCAAAGACGCACTGTAAACAAACCGCATGTTTCTCTTCAGCAGAATCTCCACTACGCAGAAAAAAATGCATGACTCTATCGCAAATAGTTTCCCCATAAATGAAAATGCCTGAACATGAGCGTCCTTGTGGCAATGTTTTCCAGTCACAACTGCGAAATACAATATGTGTAAGACCTATCTAGCTAGCTAGTCTACTTGACTAAATGATTTACTTTTCCTCTCCAAACCACACTGCCAGTCTATGTTTGGAAACAACTGTACGTTCGAGATACAGCAAATACAAAATAAATAGCAGTAGCTCGCTGTGTATGTAGTAATGTTTGTTGTGGTCCTCTTTCCTTTTTGGTCATATTATAATTCTGAAACGCTTTGATCCAGGTAATTAATAAGTCAGTAATTATGACTGAAAAGTAATTTTTTCCACATCCTTAATCACCTTACTTCTGCTTCATTGCTCTCCATGAAATATGTCCTTCCTGAACTGAAGACTGTCCAGATGCCATATATTTTAAAACATGATATTGTGGTTTGCCAAATAAACTAACATGCCAACACTACAATATCAACAAATTAATTCGTATTTTTAAACATACCGACAGATACTCTATCAGAAACTAAAAGTTGAGTTCTTGTATACTTGTTGGCTACCCGCCAAAGTGGCTGGTAAATTTGACAGATTTACCCGCCACTGGCTAAATCTACGCGCATTTGGTGGGTGGCGGGCGTTAATTTTAGTTTCTGGGTATGACTGATGATTTAAACCCAGTCTTCTCAACCGTGTAAATCGGGACCATGTATTTGCATATACAGTGAGGGGAAAAAAGTATTTGATCCCCTGCTGATTTTGTATGTTTGCCCACTGACAAAGAAATGATCAGTCTATAATTTTAATGGTAGGTGTATTTTAACAGTGAGATACAGAATAACAACAAAAAAATCCAGAAAAACGCATTTCAAAAAAGTTATAAATTGATTTGCATGTTAATGAGGGAAATAAGTATTTGATCCCCTATCAATCAGCAAGATTTCTGGCTCCCAGGTGTCTTTTATACAGGTAACGAGCTGAGATTAGGAGCACTCTCTTAAAGGGAGTGCTCCTAATCTCAGCTCGTTACCTGTATAAAAGACACCTGTCCACAGAAGCAATCAATCAATCAGATTCCAAACTCTCCACCATGGCCAAGACCAAAGAGCTGTCCAAGGATGTCAGGGACAAGATTGTAGACCTACACAAGGCTGGAATGGGCTACAAGACCATCGCCAAGCATCTTGGTGAGAAGGTGACAACAGTTGGTGTGATTATTCGCAAATGGAAGAAACACAAAATAACTGTCAGTCTCCCTCGGTCTGGGGCTCCATGCAAGATCTCACCTCGTGGAGTTTCAATGATCATGAGAACGGTGAGGAATCAGCCCAGAACTACACGGGAGGATCTTGTTAATGATCAGCTGGGACCATAGTCACCAAGAAAACAATTGGTAACACACTACGCTGTGAAGGACTGAAATCCTGCAGCGCCCGCAAGGTCCCCCTGCTCAAGAAAGCACATGCACAGGCCCGTCTGAAGTCTGCCAATGAACATCTGAATGATTCAGAGGAGAACTGGGTGAAAGTGTTGTGGTCAGTTGAGACCAAAATCAAGCTCTTTGGCATCAACTCAACTTGCCGTGTTTGGAGGAGGAGGAGGAATGACCCCAAGAACACCATCCCCACCATCAAACATGGAGGTAGAAACATTATGCTTTGGGGGTGTTTTTCTGCTAAGGGGACAGGACAACTGCACCGCATCAAAGGGACGATGGACGGGGCCATGTACCATCAAATATTGGGTGAGAACCTCCTTCCCTCAGCCAGGGCATTGAAAATGGGTCGTGGATGGGTATTCCAGCATGACAATGACCCAAAACACACAGCCAAGGCAACAAAGGAGTGGCTCAAGAAGAAGCACATTAAGGTCCAGGAGTGGCCTAGCCAGTCTCCAGACCTTAATCCCATAGAAAATCTGTGGAGGGAGCCAAACATCAGCCTCGAAACCTTAATGACTTGGAGAGGATCTGCAAAGAGGAGTGGGACAAAATCCCTCCTGAGATGTGTGCAAACCTGGTTGCCAACTCCAAGAAACGTCTGACCTCTGTGATTGCCAACAAGGGTTTTGCCACCAAGTACTAAGTCGAAGGGGTCAAATACTTATTTCCCTCATTAACATGCAAATCAATGTATAACTTTTTTGAAATGCATTTTTCTGGATTTTTTTGTTGTTATTCTGTCTCTCACTGTTAAAATACACCTACCATTAAAATTATAGACTGATCATTTCTTTGTCAGTGGGCAAACATACAAAATCAGCAGGCGATCAAATACTTTTTTCCCTCACTGTATGTATTGTAATGGCACACGTTATCTCCTTCCATCTTGCTAATGTCTTGTCCTGTGGAGTGCTTCGGGCAAAAGCTTCTTTCAAAGTTTGCGTCCGTTTGCTTTTAACACTCGACTTTACTTTGATAGTTTTCATTTTTTGTCTCTCTTGGTACTGTCCTATCGCACAGCCCTATAAGGGAGTATTTCAAATATTTTGATATGATTATTTGAGAAGTCATTATATATGACTATTAGTGATTACACATGCACATGATTATTGTATGCACCTTTCATACAGCATGCTCTTCTCTTCAGCATGCATAACTGATTAAACAAAACTATCAAACAGAGAGGTGTGTAGTATATTTTGTAAATGCTTCAAGTATTTACAATAGTATGAAATGTATACCAATGCAGTATTTTATTTTATTTTCTATTTAAAACCTTTCTAAATATGATACTTATATTAACAATAACCCTCATAATATTACATCTGTTGTATTTCATACCTGAAAGAGAGGACCACTTTATTTCAGAAATAGTAGTTGACAGTAGGAGTGAGAAGGTTTAAAATCAGTTTAGTGAAGGAATTGTGCCCATGCTTCAAGGAAGTTTGAAACTGATGCATTTTATTTTAAAATGTTTCCCCAACAGCACACATAAGAGACATGCAACAGTCTATACATTTAAAACCTGAGCTTCATAAAGTGAAAAAGTAATCGAGTTTTACCTCCATGATTTAGTATTTTTTCTCTTCATACAACTTGACTTTTAGTATCATTTTGGGGCCCCATGTGCTCTAAAGAAAGATTTTAAATGCAGTGTGGATTTCAAAACGTTTTGGAGTTGATTCAGTTCCATTTTAACTCATTCTTCCAGGACTCCCAATTCCGATCTCCTTGATAGTTAATGGTAATTAGCTATTATTTTGCACTGTTACTATGCATTCCAGAGATGCATAATAGTATTGAAATTGTCTGTTATAAATTTATGAAATAAAGATATAATAGTGACACTTAAAATGCTCCATAGCCTCTAGTGGCTTGATGTATAAGTTCTGAACTTTCTATGAAGGTATAACTTTATTTCCCAGAATTAAGACTTGGAAATATGAATTGTTTAATCCATCAATTGGATTTTTGTGCCTTGATAATTATTTGCATTTTGAGTAACTGTTAGCCTTTTTAGCATGCATTAGGCCAGGACTAGAGCTTGCTTATTTTAATGTTTTTGCAAAGTGTGTAAAATAAAAAATGCTGTTTGCTTGAATATATTCAGTAGATACTAGCTTTTTCTTTCCCCCCCCCCCCCCCCATAGGAATTAAATGACTTAGCACGTGATCCACCAGCACAGTGTTCAGCAGGACCTGTTGGAGATGACAGTAAGTATCACTTTTGCTAAATGTAGCAAATTCTCACTATTAAGTTCAACTTTGAATTCATACCATGTGGCATTATTCTTGTACCTAGGTTTGATATGGTCAACCCTTGAATAAATTGCTTATTTCATATAAAGGTGAAGCATTGTTTTCAAAATGTTTCAGCATGAATTTCATTTTTATGCACTCTTCTATGCAAAATAAGTTTATTTATCACTTTAACATACAATGTATTTCTGAGCCAATATTATCTGTACACTACCTAGGTTTATATTCAGTGTTACAAATGATCTTTTAATAGTATACACATCTCCAGTGGGGATAAAATATAATTGCATTTGAAATTAACCTTCTAATGTAAAGGAAAGATTTAAACAATTAATGCAATAAGAAACATTTGCTACCTATGCAGCACCCTGAGATTGAGAATACTTGATAAATAGTTATGCTGCCTGCTACTTTCCATAGCCATATGTAGCTTCCTTGTAGGGCTGGGCGATTATGACTTAAAAAAATACTCTATTTTTAGAAGTTTGGGCGATACACGATATACATCACGATATACAGCATTTCATTAATCCTTCAATAAGCAAAACTAACAAATACTACATGCAGGCTGTCATGGTAAATATATACACTCACCTAAAGGATTATTAGGAACACCTGTTCAATTTCTCATTAATGCAATTATCTAACCAACCAATCACATGGCAGTTGCTTCAATGCATTTAGGGGTGTGGTCCTGGTCAAGACAATCTCCTGAACTCCAAACTGAATGTCTGAATGGGAAAGAAAGGTGATTTAAGCAATTTTGAGCGTGGCATGGTTGTTGGTGCCAGACGGGCCGGTCTGAGTATTTCACAATCTGCTCAGTTACTGGGATTTTCACGCACAACAATTTCTAGGGTTTACAAAGAATGGTGTGAAAAGGGAAAAACATCCAGTATGCGGCAGTCCTGTGGGCGAAAATGCCTTGTTGATGCTAGAGGTCAGAGGAGAATGGGCCGACTGGTTATTTCAGTCAAAGTTGCTCTTCTATCAGCTTGAATCACTCGTTACAACCGAGGTATGCAGCAAAGCATTTGTGAAGCCACAACACGTAAGACCTTGAGGCGGATGGGCTACAACAGCAGAAGACCCCACCGGGTAGCACTCATCTCCACTACAAATAGGAAAAAGAGGCTACAATTTGCACAAGCTCACCAAAATTGGACAGTTGAAGACTGGAAAAATGTTGCCTGGTCTGATGAGTCTCGATTTCTGTTGAGACGTTCAGATGGTAGAGTCAGAATTTGGCGTAAACAGAATGAGAACATGGATCCATCATGCCTTGTTACCACTGTGCAGGCTGGTGGTGGTGGTGTAATGGTGTGGGGGATGTTTTCTTGGCACACTTTAGGCCCCTTAGTGCCAATTGGGCATCGTTTAAATGCCACGGCCTACCTGAGCATTGTTTCTGACCATGTCCATCCCTTTATGACCACCATGTACCCATCCTCTGATGGCTACTGATGGCTACTTCCAGTAGGATAATGCACCATGTCACAAAGGTGACAGTTTAAATCTTTTCATTTCAAATTGGTTTCTTGAACATGACAATAAGTTCACTGTACTAAACTGGCCCCCACAGTCACCAGATCTCAACCCAATAGAGCATCTTTGGGATGTGGTGGAACGGGAGCTTCGTGCCCTGGATGTGCATCCCACAAATCTCCATCAACTGTAAGATGCTATCCTATCAATATGGGCCAACATTTCTAAAGAATGCTTTCAGCACCTTGTTGAATTAATGCCACGTAGAATTAAGGCAATTCTGAAGGCGAAAGGGGGTCAAACACAGTATTAGTATGTTGTTCCTAATAATCCTTTAGGTGAGTGTATACATACACATATACAGTGGGGGGAAAAAAGTATTTGATCCCCTGCTGATTTTGTATGTTTGCCAACTGACAAAGAAATGATCAGTCTATAATTTTAATGGTAGGTGTATTTTAACAGTGAGAGACAGAATAACAACAAAAAAATCCAGAAAAACGCATTTCAAAAAAGTTATACATTGATTTGCATGTTAATGAGGGAAATAAGTATTTGACCCCTTCGACTTAGTACTTGGTGGCAAAACCCTTGTTGGCAATCACAGAGGTCAGACGTTTCTTGTAGTTGGCCACCAGGTTTGCACACATCTCAGGAGGGATTTTGTCCCACTCCTCTTTGCAGATCCTCTCCAAGTCATTAAGGTTTTGAGGCTGACGTTTGGCAACTCGAACCTTCAGCTCCCTCCACAGATTTTCTATGGGATTAAGGTCTGGAGGCTGGCTAGGCCACTCCAGGACCTTAATGTGCTTCTTCTTGAGCCACTCCTTTGTTGCCTTGGCTGTGTGTTTTGGGTTATTGTCATGCTGGAATACCATCCACGACCCATTTTCAATGCCCTGGCTGAGGGAAGGAGGTTCTCACCCAAGATTTGACGGTACATGGCCCCGTCCATCGTCCCTTTGATGCGGTGCAGTTGTCCTGTCCCCTTAGCAGAAAAACACCCCCAAAGCATAATCTTTCCACCTCCATGTTTGACGGTGGGGATGGTGTTCTTGGGGTCATTCCTCCTCCTCCAAACACGGCGAGTTGAGTTGATGCCAAAGAGCTCGATTTTGGTCTCATCTGACCACAACACTTTCACCTAGTTCTCCTCTGAATCATTCAGATGTTGGCAAACTTCAGACGGGCCTGTACATGTGCTTTCTTGAGCAGGGGGACCTTGTGGGCGCTGCAGGATTTCAGTCCTTCACGGCATAGTGTGTAACCAATTGTTTTCTTGTTGACTATGGTCCCAGCTGCCTTGAGATCATTAACAAGATCCTCCCATGTAGTTCTGGGCTGATTCCTCACCGTTCTCATGATCATTGAAACTCCACGAGGTGAGATCTTGCATGGAAACCCAGACCGAGGGAGACTGACAGTTATTTTGTGTTTCTTCCATTTGCGAATAATTGCACCAACTGTTGTCACCTTCTCACCAAGCTGCTTGGCGATGGTCTTGTAGCCCATTCCAGCCTTGTGTAGGTCTACAATCTTGTCCCTGACATCCTTGGACAGCTCTTTGGTCTTGGCCATGGTGGAGAGTTTGGAATCTGATTGATTGATTCCTTCTGTGGACAGGTGTCTCTTATGCAGGTAACGAGCTCAGATTAGGAGCACTCCCTTTAAGAGAGTGCCCCTAATCTCAGCTCGTTACCTGTATAAAAGACACCTTGGAGCCAGAAATCTTGCTGATTGATAGGGGATCAAATACTTATTTCCCTCATTAACATGCAAATCAATTTATAACTTTTTTGAAATGCGTTTTTCTGGATTTTTTTGTTGTTATTCTGTCTCTCACTGTTAAAATACACCTACCATTAAAATTATAGACTGATCATTTCTTTGTCAGTTGGCAAACATACAAAATCAGCAGGGGATCAAATACTTTTTTCCCTCACTGTATATGTGTATGTACATAAGTTTAAAAATAGCTGGCGTTACAATAGTTTTAATAAATCTTAAATGTGGGGTGCCTTATCCCACGGATTTTATATAGAACAATTTTCCGGTCAAGGAAGGACAGCAGCTCCCATCTAAAAACAGTCCATGTTCACTGATGTCTCAAAAATTATTTATTAGAGAAAAAGTGAACATCATAATGCTTACACGTTTCGATTTATCTTCCTCAGAGCACATATACACATTATGATTTACTGTCAGATAACAACAATAACACAAGTAATAGTAATCACGCAACACATGCGCTGTAAAATGGTACAGATTCAGGTAGATTTTAGCACAGCCGGGTTTATAGTGGCGCATTAACATCTGCTTTCTTTCTGACTGTCGCGTCTCGATTCTACTTACAAGTACAGCACGTTGTTGATACAAAATAGTTATTATAATAATAATAATAATAATAATACAACAGTTGAACCACTTCACCATCTTAATAAAAATAAAATGATACTTTCTGCATGTGTTTGCATTGCTTTCCAATTCATTAAAATGCAAACAAACGTTATTATTAATTTTATACAAATTATATCAATCTAAATTAGCGGGGGTGCAGGGGGTGCTTGCAGATCGAGTTTAACCCGGCGACGAGAGCGGGGCGCAACATGTGCGCTTGTGCACTAAAGTATCTCTTGGTTGTGTTGGTTATTGTGTGTCAGTTCTCTCTCCTCATGTCTGTCTGTGTTTCTGATGCTCATTTCTACCTGCATCCAGCACGTGTGGAAGAACCGGGAATAACGCAAAGCGTCCTAATGACGAAAAATACTGCCGTAAAGTTTGCAATTTGCAACACCACGATATAAACGATATAGCATAATATGAAACGATAGACTTTTTATCGTCATACGATATACATCGTCATATCGCACAGCCCTACTTCCTTGGTTTAAAAACAAATGGGTATGTTATGTGATTGAGACGCCTATTGCATTCAGAAGTGCTTGTTGTATTTTTTTTTTTTTTTAAGATCAAAATATTTCTAGTGGGGAAAAAATGTTTAATGCTCTGCTGCTTTTCTTATGTTTTCTTTTTCCTCTTTCAGTGTTCCACTGGCAGGCCACAATAATGGGACCAGTAAGTATAGTAGTTTTACAGTACTGTCTATAGTAAATTATCATCTGTTATTAAAATGATGCTTCTCTTTGACAGAATGACAGTCCTTATCAAGGCGGTGTGTTCTTCTTGACAATTCACTTTCCAACAGATTACCCCTTCAAACCACCAAAGGTGAGATTATTTTCTCCTGATTTATACACTCAAACATTATAGGCTTATTCGTAAAGCTGTTTAACCTGTTCGTAACTTTAACCATGTTTCTAATTTAGGTTGCATTTACGACAAGAATCTACCACCCAAACATCAACAGCAATGGCAGCATCTGCCTCGATATCCTACGATCACAATGGTCACCAGCATTAACTATTTCGAAAGGTATGATTTTGACATTTTACCTTGTCATCCAGTATAACATTTAAGCAAGCAAGACCTGACACAGATGGTGTTTATAAGTCATTCTGTGTTTGTGTAATTAAACCCACCCTGTAGTTTCATGCCTGGTAATGTTCACAGTATTTTTTATTTTCTTTATAATACAATATTAGAATGTTATTTTACATTTACATGTTAAATGTATCCTTCCCCATAATTTCCCCCCTTTTAAAGAGAAACTAGTGTAGTTCAGTACTAGTTCATTGAAAGTGTGGTGTCTTTTTACATGTTGCTGTTAATGAATAAGTAAGGTGTATGTCAAGAAGAGCATAAAGACCGGGACACAGTGTAAGAGGATTATCAAGGTATGAGGGGGACTAAGAGAATGAATTTAACTGGGAGCCAGTGAAGATGTTTTAAAATGGGGGTAATGTGTTCCCAGGGTCTGGGCCAGATGAGGATACATGCTGCAGAGTTATTGTGCAGTTTGAGTATTTGAAGTTTGAGCATTTCGGTAATCCAACCTGGAGGAGACAAATGCATTGATTTTCAGCAGCAGAATTTGTTAGTGGAGCATGGAGTTATTGACTTGGAAGAACGTGTTTTTTGTAGTATGGCGAACACGAAAATCAAATGAAAGTGGAATCAAATATTACACCAAGGTTCCTGACTTCAGTTGAAAGTGATTCAATGAAACCGGGGACCAGCAGATTTTGGTTCTGGGCTTTCTTCAGGGTGGTTGCGATGCTGATCAGAATGGCTTCAGGTTTGTTACTTTTTAAACCTAAGTAGTTGGAGGCCATTAATGAGTTTATATCATGAAGTCAAGTGACCAAGCAGACTGAAGCAAATTGGTGTGGTGTGAAGGTAGATCTGGGTGTAATCCGGATTATTTGACCAAGTCGGAGGAGGTAGATGAAGAGCAGAGGCCCAAGGTAGGAGCCCTGAGGGACCCCATGGCATAAAGGAGCTGTGGCAGATGGAAATCAATTGCTGTCTGTCTGATAGATAAGATTAGAACCAGGAGAGGGCTGAGCCAGAGATACCAAGGAGAGATTCCAAAGGGTTCAGAAGTATGTTATGGCAAACTATGTCAAAGGCAGCTGTTAAATTGAGGAGAATATTTAGTTTACTGGAGAAATTGGAAAAGATTCAGCAGGATTTAATAGGGCTGGGTGATATGGCCAAAATATAGTATCACTATTTTTCACATTTTTGACGGTATGACAGTATTTTTTAATGGCCATTTTATACTGTTCGTAAAGCAAAAATAATAGGACACAACTGACATTGAATTAAGTTTCCCTGTTCTGTGTCAGTTGTCTTGAAACCAAATCACGTCCACACTATCAACGACGCACCTTCCTTCGGGACAAATTCACTCGGGTAACTTTGCTGTGAAGTTTCACACACTGCTGTCCTCCATCTCGTCTTCATTCATTGTGCATTTATCACCTTTGTTTGTTTGTCAACATGCAATACACATGGAATTTATTTTCAATATTTGGCAGAATTCACTCCAAAACGAGCGTCGCATTCAAGAAGCAGTTCTGCAGAGATTCAGAGATGCGTGTTCTTGGGCTGCGTCCCAAATCGCACACTTGCTCCCTACACCCTTCGACAAGTGTACGCTTTGCGTGACGTTGTGCAGACATCACAGAGTGTGCACTTGGGTGAGGAGGGTGTAGGGTGAAGCTAAAAGCGCTCAATTGGACACACTTCAGTGCCTATGCCTTTGACCGAAAAAGTACCTATGCAGTCTTTTCTGGTCATCTGTCTCTGTATTTAATTACAATAATAATAATACTACTACTACTTTTGAAATACATCTACATACTATCACCTCCTAGTTTTATAGGATACTACTTCAGTAATTAACTGATAGGTGCCAAAACTTATTTTAGCGGAACTTTCTAATCATGTATTTAAATCATGATTATATAATTTATATTATCTATGTATTATTTCCTTGATGCATAATTTAACAATTTCTACAATTGTCTAGCTAGCATTACATTACATTTATATACACCCACCGCTGCCATATTTTCCGAATTGACTTGTCTCCGCCTTTAATGCACAGAGTTCTGGGAGTTATGTACACTCCGCCAAAGGGAGCATTATTATTATTATTTTTTTTTTTATTACTTGGCAGACGCCCTTATCCAGGGCGACTTACAACATAAGTGCAAAACAAAGTGCAAAAATACAGTTAAGTACAAGGCATTACAAATTCAAGTTAACTAAAACATAGTAATACAAAATACATTTTATAAATTCCAATTTATAATTTCCCCCAGTACAGTAAGTGAGGTCCTACATCCTGGAAGGTGAACGCTAAGTACTGTCAAGATGTAGGGTCACAGTCAAGGGCAATGGGAAAGGGAGCAAGGAGGAAAACGAATCAAAAGCACAAGGGGCATAATAAAACTGTGAAGTGGTATCTAGCAGGGATAGAGGACTAATATTACAAGTAATGTCCGAAAAGATGAGTCTTGAGTAAGCGCTGGAATGAGGTCAAGGACTCTGCCGTTTTGACTTCGGTGGGCAGGTCGTTCCACCATTTAGGGGCCAGGGATGAGAAGGAGCGGGCTCTGGAGGAAGGAGAGTGGAGAGGAGGTAGAGTTAGCATTGAAGGAACAAACTGCTCGATTAGGCTCCCTTCACTCGCTCCCTAAGGGATTGGGACACACCTTAAGATGGCCACCGTAGTATTTCCGCCCCGCAAGGGAAAGGAATGAGGGAACAACTGTGCGATTTGGGAAGCAGCCCTAGAGTGTTTCTGCGTGATGCCACTAAGCCCTGCCCACATAAATCTGCACAGAATCACACAGCCCAGCACAGCTCTGAGAAGCTGCTGCGGGAGGCGAGCTGTGGCTGAGAGACAAAAGATTATGCAGAAATCAAGAGGGACGTGTTGAATCTGGATGTGAGGTGAATGAAAACTACTACTGCCCACTTGTTGGAGACTTATGTCAACTTTCATTGCAGAATGAAGCTGTGAACAGCATTGTGAAAACCATAGATATAGAATTCTAGATCGACACTTTAGCATTGTCAATGCTTTATTACATACATTTTAAAAAATATAATGTAAATCTATGATGCACAATTAATTGATACTTAAATTATTTGCAATTCAATTTTTTTTTTTTAATAAAAACTAAAATAATATAAAAATAACAAATTTAAGTCATCCAAATACATTGATTTCTGCAGGGTTTGTGAATAAAGGTTGATTGTGTTCTTGTAGCGCAGATCTGCAGGATCCAACTGATCCCATTGGTGGAGCCGTGCAGATCTGTGTAAATTTGCGTTACACGAACACTATCGGAGTTCTTTGATCAGATGTGTCTCGTGTCAGACGGCACAGTGTCAAGCAGCCGCGCAGCAAGTTGTGGGATACATAAACGTGATCAAGGTTATTGGTAGCTGAATGATATGACTGAATAACATGGTAATTAGTAAATTATTCAATTTAGCATAGAAAACTTTAAAATACCGATATGAAGTTATAGAAAAAGTCCAAACCGGTCCATAAATGAATACCGGTATATAGTTGTTAACGGTATACCACCCAGCACTAGGATGTAAGAGCTTGTTGATCGTATAGAATAGATATCTGGGTTTTCCTTGGTCATGAGTAATTAAGTCTAGATAATAGGTTTTTTTTTTTTTTTTTCTGCATCCAGCGCTGATTTGTCAAGTGAGACATGTTCCTTGTATACCAAGGCATGAACCATTAGGCCAGTTAGTTTAGAGAGGCATTCAAGGTGTTGACCGTTAGCTTTCATGGACTTACGCTCTGGTATAACCAAGGGGCTGAGATAGAGGAGGTTATGGTGCAGTGTTTCAAGGTGGTGATGAGGAGATTATCATAAAACGCAACCAAGTCAGATGCCGGGGAGTGATTTTGGAATTAAGCAATTCCATAAAAACAACAGGGTGCATGTTTTTTATATTCCTGTAATTCATGGACTGATTAGATGAAGAGGGGGATATAGACAAGGTGAGGTTACACAGAACAACCTTATGATCAGAGATCAAAAGGTTGAGGCTACGGAAAGCAAAGGAGGTGTACCAGAGGAATGTCAAGAGTGGCCATGGGAGTGAGTGGGGAAATCTGTGTTGTGTAAAGTCAAAGCAGTAAAGTAGATTCAGGAAATCAGTAATACATTAACAATGTTCAGAGTCAACATGGATATTTTGGTCACCTAGCAACACAATAGCTGGACACAGAGTAGATGTCAAAAGTTCAGGTAATTCAGAAATGAATACAACAGATGCTTTAGGAGGATGTTATATGAGCACAAACAGAGTGGGCTGTGTACAGAGTAGCTTAAACACCAGACATTCAAAAGAAGTAGGAGGCTCAACCTTTACATTGAAGTTAAGCATGATACAGTACAGCAAAACCACCATCATGACTATCGGCAGCGTGTAGTAGTGGTTAGGTCTCAGTTAGGTCCAGTGTGGAGGGTCGTGGGTTTGATCCCAGGTGAGGGGGGAGTGCTGTTGTACCCTTGAGCAAGGTACTTTACCTAGATTGCTCCTGTAAATATGATGTATTGTAACAATTGTAAGTCACCCTGGATGCTAAGAAATGGAGTAATATTCCCAATTAAAAGTTTACAATAGCGTAGTTAAGTTGTATCGGTCTCCGAAGCAGTACCATTTTCAAAACATCCCTCATTTGATTTCCTGAAAAGCACTCTCATTTAATGAGCACTTTCAGTGCACCACTATTTTCCCCATCTCCTCAAATAAACTTTTTTTTTCTTTTTTTTGAACAAAAAGAAAAATCTGTTTTTTAAAAGCTTGTTGAAAGGTTAATACTCACAACAAACCTGTGTGCTATTGGTCAAAACCTTTTTAAGGCTAAAGTTTGGGCCAAAAATCACCCCCCCTCTAGTCCTCCAGCAATATTACTGCATGGACCGAAAATCGGCCCTGTAGTCCTCTGAGGGTTAAACATGGAGTTAAAAACATTGCAATCAAAAAGTATTTAATTTAGCTAACTCATGTAATATACTCGGTATAGTCTACATCGATGGGTATAATTTATTTTGCACAACTTGTAATTTATCCTTAGAGCACACTTAAGTCTTAAGTCTGAAAATTAGTCTTAGATTGACAGATATGTCCTTCTCCAGTAAAATCATAAGGGAAAGGAAGATATGAATGCCAACAACTTTTTTTTTGTTTTTGTTTGATTTGACAGAGGCATTTGTTTGTGCTAATATTCGCCTGGGAAGGGAGATTATAATCCCAAAATCTATGCAGTCTTCAAAAGCATTTGAAGTTAATTTCAATAATGACTGAATTTCTCTGATAATACCAATCAGATGATCAAGGCATACAATTACATTAATCTGCTAAATTCAATACATTTCACTAGTAAAGCCCTCTTAATATCTGGGAATTTTTTTTGGAAGCAGACAATCTGTTACAACCGTGACAAATATTTGTACTTTGCCCAAGAAGAAAACTACAGAATTCTTGGATAGCTTGTGTAAGGTGGTCTTCAAAATGTGTTCTACCCATAAAGTTGCCACCTGAGTAATGCATGATATGAGCCCTTCGTATTCAGCTGCTAAATATCAATACAAATTCATCTCTTTTTATGTTGACTCCAGAAATTGTGTAAAATTAGTTTCCTTTAAAGATTAAGCATTATTTCTCAATTTTGCACAAAAGGCTATAATAGTTTTCTTGGGGAAAATGATGGCACACTGAAAGTGATCATTAAATGAGTGCTTTTAAGGAAATAAAATGAGGGATGTTTTAAACATTTTACTGCTTCTGAGACCGATAAAACCTTTTTTGTAGTATTGTAAACATTTAATTGGGCACATTGATTAGCATTGTAGACTGTTATGACAGGGGGGGGGGGATGCAGAAGTTTATCACGAGAATGTAAATGTGCGTGGGTAAAGATGCATATTAAGTTGTTTCTAGTTAATTTCAGATGGTCAATCTAAATGTCAGAATCCCCTTTTTAACCCAAATTACATAATTGACACAGATGAAAACCGCTAAGATTAAGAAATACACAGAAGTCCGAGATGTATTCAATACAGCAAACCCGACCAGCCAATTTCTCAGCAAAGGAGAAAGAACACATCTACACTGAGTATAATAATCAGTACATTTGAAGATGCATTTATATTTATTCAACACATAACACAACCTGACCGGCTGATACTTGTTGTTTTGCCTGTGAGAGAATATAGACGGACCCGGCAACCAAGGATGGTGGAATAAGTGGCAAGGAGAGCAGAGTTGGTCACCAATCAGGTCTGTGCAATAACTTCTGGATGAGTAAGCCCAGGAACAGGAACTTTGCACATAAAACAAAAACAAACAAAAAACTTGCCAGTAAAACTAGGCTTTAAGTAAACCAAAAAAAAAATATATATATATATATAATATATATAGCGAACTCCTGGCTTGTGCCATTAAGACAGTTGAACAGCTACCATAAGCTTACTTTGCTTATTTAATTCACTGGCTGAGAGCAGCCGCTACCTTTCACAGGTATCAACCTTTAGAACTGAACTCCTACAGGTTGAGGTAAGGCTTATTTTATTCCCTTCCTGTGGCTCCTCCCATGATTGGACCGGTCCACTTTCCTAAAAATACATGTAAGGCTAAATAATGTTCTATAACCTTAATTCTTATGCATAAGCTTTTAGTACAATATTAGTAATTAAAAAAAACATTTCTACATGACATGAAATGAAAAAGAAACAGACTATTGTCATACATCTCCATATTAATCGTTGCATTAAGGAGAAATAGCCATTACACTAGGTGCCCCCTGCTTCTGCATGAGTGGTCCAGAACACTGTATGAAAGCAACCACTGGGTGTTGCTCCCAGGCACTTGGAGCGAACACAGTGAAACTAAAACCCGGAAGCATGAGCTCAGCGGCAGTCCTACAGCGGTTACCTTTCCTAAACAGTCCAGAAAACAAAAGGAAAAAGGCATTGAGAAAAAAAAAAGTGCATAAAATACATTGCTAAACTGCAAAGCGCACATATAAGCACCCAGCAAATTAATTTTTATTCCCGTATTGTACAAAGATAGAATGTCCGGTTTGTCTTTCCCCACGGCTTTACACGGAAGCTCTGCAGGTGCTGTTTGCTCAAGGTAAGGCTCTTCATTTGTTTACCCTGATGATAATTGCAATTCTGCAGCAGAATAACAGTTTGGGTTTAATGCAACGCACTCGGAGCACTCTTGATGTCATTTAAAAACACTGATGTTCGTGATGAGGTCGGGACAAACTCATCACAGCCTGTATTCTGTTGAGTTTCTAGACATGTAGGCTTCTTGCAAAACTGATATCTCTTGATTATTTTTAAACTGATGGTTTGTCTTTTTTTTGTGTTTGTTTTAAGAATATTCTGGAGATTTGTTTTGATAAGGCAAGTTTTGAAAATAAAATTGGCGTCTGTATTACACATTTCTGTATTCAATCCATAAATAAACTAATTATAGAAAGAATGTACTTACGTTTCTTGTGATTATATAGGTTTCAGATCCTTATATTTATGTTAAGTAATTTGCTGAGCTATACCATTTGTGTGAGAGTGCTGTAGTCTTTACGCCTAGAGCGGTAACTGTGAGTTTAGTAGGGCCCGACCGATATATCGGTACACCGATATTATCGGCCGATGTTTGTTCTTTTTTTTTTTTTTTTTTACGGAATTATCGGTATCGGCACATTCCACCAATAATGCACCAATAAACATTCATGTTTCATGGACACATCCTATATTTTTGTGCAAGGCCTAGAGTGTAGGAACAGTCCCACAGTCTCCTAGATACTCTCTACAACAGTATGCTAACCCACAGACTCTTCCAGAGGTATCAGAGGGCATAAATGAAGAGCTGCAGCATTATCTTAGAGAACCTGTGATTGATGGGAAGAAAGGCAACCCTCTTGAGTGGTGGAGCCAAAACAGTGGCTGCTTTAAGGGACCATCTCTACTGGGAACGAGATACCACTGCTCCTCACCTTCCTTTGTCCCAAGGGAGAGGGTTTTCAGTACTGTTGGGAACATTTATGCGGACGGACTGAGCTCTCTTTCGGGAAAAATTGCAGAGAAGCTGTGCTTTCTGCACTATAACCTGCCACTGCTGAAATGGCATTATTGAGCACTGAGAAGAACCTTTTTCTATTTGTGTGAAATTGTTCATATAATGTGTTCTATGCTCAAATTTATAACACATGCAAGTCTTCCTTTATATTACATTCTAATTTATATAATTTATTTTTACAATGTTTGATTTTGTGGTTATTTATGGTAATTCATGTTAATTTAATAAAGTTCAGTTTATTGTTCACATGCCTTCAGTGCATATCTTTGTCTCTTTGAAAGCAAAATTTGAGGAATTCATACTAGAAAATGTCTGTTTTGCATGTTAACTAAATAAATAAATAAATATTGGCAGATATATCGGTTATCGGATAATGTTGCTCCCCAGTTATCGGTATCGGACCCAAAAAACCTGTATCGGTCAGGTTCTCGAGTTTAGTACTCTGAGGGTTAAGTAGACTACATGGCCATCTTGTGTGGAGAGAAATGAAGTGCAGCCTTAGAACACATGTTGCTTAAAACACAGGGTGCTTGTCATACCTTCCTGGATAGTTACAACAGCTCCGGGTTTGTTTTCCCTGCGACACCTCAAGTCATTCCATTCAGTAGTGCTTTAGAGTTCACATTTTACCAACTCATAATACTAATGTACATTTTGAAGGAAAATGAAAAATCACAATTTCCCAAACACAGCACTGTGTAAAAAGAATGTAATTGTGATCTTTTTTTTTTTTTTTTCCTTTCAATTTAGTTATAACTATGGTAATTTTTCACAATCCTGACATGACATGATTTGGCATGGCTCAGATTCTTATTATTCATATGATTTCCTCAAGATGTCATATGAATCAGATTTAGTCATTGCCATGTCCATGACCATTTTACATACTGAAATGTTTTTCATTTTTTAATTCTCTGTCAAAAGTATAAGTAAGGTGTGCTGGCATGGGCGAAAGATACAAGGTTTCGTATGGTTCCTGGAATGTGGAGTCTATGTAATCTGTGATAACAAAAAGCATTTAATAATCCTCACAATTTTAATGCATCTCATGCTAGATATTGCATTACGATGTTGATGCTTCTCAGATCTTGTATACAGTATAGCCACCTTTTTCAGCTCTACCCTGTTTATTCATGGAGTTGGGCACTCATTTTGTTTGAGTACATAGCTGTAGGTCATATACCAAGAATAAAAATACTGATGTATGGATTCGCATTCATTTAGAAAAAAAAAAAAAAAAAAGATTCTATGCAAGAATTCTGCTTTGTCAAAGGAATAAAACCTATATTTGTGTGAATTATACCAATTGTAATTTAATTTACAAGGTCTACATTCCATGAAAGAGATTATATAATTTGTAAGCAAAGTAATAAATGAGTAAATGGAACTTTCCCCAGGTAGGGTTGAGAAAATGTGTTCTGTAAAATTCTGTAAACTTGTCGCAGCTTCCGATCCTAGATCAATGGAAAAGCCTATACTTGAATACAACTACAGATTCGTAATTGAGATATATGTGTGTGTGTGTGTGTGTGTGTGTGTGTATAATATATATAATGAATATGAGAGAGAGAGATTAGACCACTTAACATTTCTGAACTTGGAGTGGTTTCAATTTTTAAAATAATTAGAAATGTACACCTACAGTTAACCACACTACCATTTTTCACTTGGTGTCGTCAAGTGAATGCTCAGTTTTTGTAGTTCTTCTGTGTAGTTAGACCTTTCGACTCTGTGTAAAGTTCTTCCTCAGTGGGAGACCGAAGCACTTAATAATGTCATCTTTCTTAATTTTAAACTTTCCGTTACAGCAATAAGACAACTAACTAATTGAGAATATATCGAGAAATGCAATAGCATGTTATCCATTTTAATCATATACACCTCTAAACAGTATAAAATATAGGCTAATGTTATGTCAGTTTTTTTTTTATATATATATATATGTGTGTGTGTGTGTGTATGTGTATATATATATATATATATATATAATATACATATATACACTCACCTAAAGGATTATTAGGAACACCTGTTCAATTTCTCATTAATGCAATTATCTAACCAACCAATCACATGGCAGTTGCTTCAATGCATTTAGGGGTGTGGTCCTGGTCAAGACAATCTCCTGAACTCCAAACTGAATGTCTGAATGGGAAAGAAAGGTGATTTAAGCAATTTTGAGCGTGGCATGGTTGTTGGTGCCAGACGGGCCGGTCTGAGTATTTCACAATCTGCTCAGTTACTGGGATTTTCACGCACAACCATTTCTAGGGTTTACAAAGAATGGTGTGAAAAGGGAAAAACATCCAGTATGCGGCAGTCCTGTGGGCGAAAATGCCTTGTTGATGCTAGAGGTCAGAGGAGAATGGGCAGACTGATTCAAGCTGATAGAAGAGCAACTTTGACTGAAATAACCACTCGTTACAACCGAGGTATGCAGCAAAGCATTTGTGAAGCCACAACACGTACAACCTTGAGGCGGATGGGCTACAACAGCAGAAGACCCCACCGGGTACCACTCATCTCCACTACAAATAGGAAAAAGAGGCTACAATTTGCACAAGCTCGCCAAAATTGGACAGTTGAAGACTGGAAAAATGTTGCCTGGTCTGATGAGTCTCGATTTCTGTTGAGACATTCAGATGGTAGAGTCAGAATTTGGCGTAAACAGAATGAGAACATGGATCCATCATGGCTTGTTACCACTGTGCAGGCTGGTGGTGGTGGTGTAATGGTGTGGGGGATGTTTTCTTGGCACACTTTAGGCCCCTTAGTGCCAATTGGGCATCGTTTAAATGCCACGGCCTACCTGAGCATTGTTTCTGACCATGTCCATCCCTTTATGACCACCATGTACCCATCCTCTGATGGCTACTTCCAGCAGGATAATGCACCATGTCACAAAGGTCCAATCATTTCAAATTGGTTTCTTGAACATGACAATGAGTTCACTGTACTAAACTGGCCCCCACAGTCACCAGATCTCAACCCAATAGAGCATCTTTGGGATGTGGTGGAACGGGAGCTTCGTGCCCTGGATGTGCATCCCACAAATCTCCATCAACTGCAAGATGCTATCCTATCAATATGGGCCAACATTTCTAAAGAATGCTTTCAGCACCTTGTTGAATTAATGCCACGTAGAATTAAGGCAGTTCTGAAGGCAAAAGGGGGTCAAACACAGTATTAGTATGGTGTTCCTAATAATCCTTTAGGTGAGTGTATATATGTGTGGGTGTGTGTGTGTATATATATATATGTGTATATGTTTATATATATGTATATATACGTATACGTGTATGTATGTATGTATGTATGTATAATGTATTCTCTCCACTAGGGTGCTAGAAACACTCCTAATGGTTTCTGTGTTTTGGGTGGTTAAGCAGACATTTTGTTCTGGTGGGTGGCATTGGAAATTTTGATTTTTGATCTTCTTCGAGGCCCTGGGACAGGCAGTAGTACTTTGAGTTTACCTACAACCTGCCAATCAGTTTAAAGTAGTCAGTTTCTAAAAGACTTGGGTGTTCATTTTTTTTTTTTTTTTTATATATATATATATATATATATATATTATAGTATTCCCTTACATGGGAATAAAAGTCCATTGTGGAGTGCTTGTGCAGTTTTGCGAGGTGCAAACAGATTTGTGAGGCACAGGAAAAAGTGATATATATTCCAATGTCAAGTAATTACTTTGCACCAAGTGAGATTTGTTTGCGAGGGGGAGGCACATATTTTAAGAGGTAATTCTGTGACATTTGAATATTGGTCCCTGTATCTTTTTAATAGGCATGTTTTCTATAAGTGTTAAATTTGCCGATGTCTGTCAGACGAGGGCAAATATGGGATGTGCCAACTGAAAACATTTGCCAGCCCACCGTTTCAGTTCCATTTGTGAACTGCCTCTGGTTTCATTACTCTGAAATACCGATACAGATATTGCTTTGAATGAGAGAGATGTTGCAGGACTTTCTATGCCTTGATTTCTGATGTGCAATTTTAAGTGAAACCAGGGATTGCATCCAGTGGCAGAGATGAGACAAGTCAGAGTTGTTGTGGATAAAAAGTAACAAAACCGATATCTGGGTTAATCAGCAACAACTGCTGCTTGTGATTGACAAGGCATCCCACCCTCATTTACAGAGTTTAACCTATTGCCGTAGTAACAAAATGCCCAAAACCCAGAAATAGAGCACTTGTGGCATCTTTTCATGGTGAGTTTTAAATTTTAGTGTTAAAAGTTGCTTATATGATACTTATCTGGAAAAATGCTAATTGCATTAATATGCAAAAATAAATGATAATGTGAATACACTATTTTGCAACACAAAGAAGCAAAACTGTAATTTAAGGAACCAAGCTAGTATTCTAACCTATTAGGCCTATACACATCTGTGTACTTAAATGTTTATATTAATAAATTGACTTATGTATTTATAGTCTAGGAACCTTGATGATTTTGAAATTTAGATATAGGAAAAGTTATTGTATTTTGCTGTTCTAAACATGTTTAGAAACAAGGTTTCGCCACTAGCAACATTAAATAATGTGTGATGGTCAGGAAATGTGTAATAAAGTTGTACTGGAGTAATATAAAAACAATGGAGCATCCTGTATAACAGGTGTAGCTTTTTAATACTCATTTTTGAATATCTTTTTAGTTTCCAAATTCAGTTTTACTACATTTAATTTTATAAAATGTTGAAGAGGACTTTTCAATAATTAGTCTGCGATTGGGTGACAGCAATCCGCAAAGCCACAGTACTAATTCTGAGAATAATCAGTGTTGTAATCTGTTGCTGTAGTTTGAAAATAAGGCAACATAAAATGGATTAATCCTCCACATATTAAATTAACCCCAACATTGATTTGTATGTTTTTTGTTTGTTTTTTCTTCGTTAATGTGAAGTAATTCCAGATGTTCTAATGCTGTATATTGGAAGTGCATGTTGTCTAAACGGCAAATAAAATAGCGGGAAATCCTTCAACTGATGTATAGAGTTATCCGTGTCCGTGTTTCCTACAGGTTTCTGATTGTTCTAGAGGAATTAATGCCCTCCTGTTTGGTTTGTTCTGTAGAACAGCTCTTAGAAGGTCACCTCTGGTGACTTTTTGACACATAGGGAAGTCATATTGATTTTATTTTAAAGCCTGTATTGTTGATTGGCTTTCTAGGTAGCTTTAATGAAGATTGACGGGAGGGTGGGATTTGTTATGTCTGCTAAACTAGAACGTACCTTGGCAAACAATGGGCATGTTCATGTTGCGTGGATTTCTGCAGTTCTACGCAGTTCTGTGCAAATCTGCACGGCTCCACCAATGGGATCGTTGGAATTCTACACATCTGCAGAAATCTGCGCTACATGAACATGACCAATGGCTTCTTCACAGAGAAGTTCTGCATGGAAATACTTTGACAAAGTAAATGAAAAGAATTAAAGTGTATAATAGGGCTGGGTGATATGACTTATAAATAATATCTCTGTTTTTAGAAGTTTGGGCGATACACTATATATCTCTAATTCTTGTTTTTATCCAATGAAGCTACAAAAAAGCTACAGAAAGTTCATAATGTTTTGTAATTGCAATTCAGTATGTCACATTGAAGGCAAGGACAACAGCTGTGGAATTATCGATCATCCAGTATTTGTCATGCACATTCCTAATCCAAAGCCACTATCCATAGCAAACTTATCTGTAAAATTAGGCAACAGTAGATACCGGTAGCTATAAGATTGGGTGACTCTTTCGCTCGAACAACTAATTTATTTTGTCAAGCTTACTTGCACAGTTCTTTAACTTTGCAACAAGGAAAACAATATGCATGAATCAGTGACTCATTCATACTATGCAGTATAGAAAGTGTTTTCAAGCCAAATCCAAAAGTAGGTGGAGAGCTACCTTGTCCCTTTACTTTTCCTCTCAGCTTGCCAGCTGGTAATGACTGATACTGGAGTAAAGTGGCACAAGTCACTCTTGTTCGTCTGTAGTAGTGGCTTGCGTGCTCTAGCCTAGAAGAAGCAGCGCGGGGCGGCTTGTGAGCACTGCACATTGAACCTGGATTGCCTAGCAACCCCATATATTTGTAAAATAAATGCAGATAAGTTAAACTTGGAGTGCACGTTTGCTACTGAGCCAAAATATAAAATTGTTTTGCAGTGGCGGTGTAGATTCAGCATCGGTGTACCGCTGCTCCAGAATAGAGGTGCAGGAAATGCTGATCTATGTAATACTGTGCTAAATGAATTGGTCCTTAGTCCAGCCTGCCCAAGCAAGATGGCCTGACCTACAAAAAAGCTGCTTTCCCACTTTCCTGTCATCTATCTGTCAGAATATTGCACATTGTCACTAATCTGGTCCCCTACGCACATTATATATATATATATATATATAAATATAGCCATTGTCTTGTTCCAGTTTTAAATTTTAATTTAAATCAATGTGATTTAATTCTTAGTTAATATAATAATTTGGCTGACAACTTGTATAGTAATTGTTTTTAGCTGGTTATTTAATCATTGAAATACTAGGTTAAACACTCATTACACATCTGCAATCTACATTTGTTGACTGAAAACTAATGCTGTTTGTTGTCCAGTTTAGTGTGGTACAATATAAAGCAAGATGGTAGGCAAATGGCAGGGGAAGTGTAAAAGTTGTCAGAGTCCACTACATGCCCTTTCCCCAGCAGTTGTTAGGTGTTGAGTAACTGCATCACAGCACATTGCCCAATCCTGACACATTTGTCATGTGTGCTCCCCCAGTGTACACATTCCACACATACTAGTTTGTGAGAACATGAGTCAGTCATGTTTTAATTCAAACTGGTGACACTTGTTGGGAATAAATTGCTGAAAAAAACTCGTCCATGGAAACAAACTACAACTTTTAAAGACTTTAAACTCATTTAGTTAAACTTAATCTAGCAGGCGGTGGATTTTGAATTAAGGGTCAAAACCTGGCATTCAATTTGCAGGCTGTTGTCAGCAAAATGTAGAAAAGAACATAATTTGTTTGTGTTTTCTTGGCATGACTTTTGACAAATGAGGGCTTCAGGTCAGTAATTGTGCATTACTCTTCCAATAATCGTATATCTGTGGTTTTACAATCCAGACCCATTGAAATCTGGATTGTGAGCAATTTGTCCTTGCAAATCTGTAGGTTTCCAGTCATGCAAGTGGGACGGGGATGCTAAATTACCAACAGCATGAACCTGCTCAGCGTACCTATTGGTTTCTGCAACAATTCATTCAATTACATTGGGGTTAAGCCTACACATAAAATAATGTAACATTTTAGGCCCTGTTCATGACGCATTAAATATTTTTCTATCTCTCTCCCCGCCTGTTGGTTTCACTTCATGCGACTCCTCCTGACTTCCTCTATCAGCCTGCTTGTCTCCTCCTTTTGTGACTCTGATCCATCCATTTCTACACCCTGATTTGCATCTCCCAAGCTGTCAATATCATAATCAGCAAAACACTTAAACTTGCTATCAGGGATGAGAATTTTCCGCGGATTATAATTTCTTTGTACGAAATATCATGTGACAATACAAATAAGATTTTGGTGCTTTAACTTTAAGCTTTTAATCATCCTGAATGATGTGTCTGTTGGGAAAAGTCACCCAAGGTAGTTCATAACATTGGGTTTGCCCAGGGCAGGGAATGAGTTTACATATCAAGTGATTAAGAAATGTAAGGTAATACATGTAGATATTGACATGTAGCCTATGCCCTACCATATAGACAGGGTAAATTATCAAATGAGTTGATTTGAAATGCTCACAATGCAGTTTTCTGTATTATTTTCCATGATCCAGTACTGGGGGGCCTGTAATCTGTTTTCATCTAACTTTCAAATTGACTTCACGTTACAAAATATATTAAGGAAAATTTTAAATCTACAATTTTTATAAAGTCACTCAACAAAAGTATTTTGTGTACAGATATTTAACTACATGTTTATATTCTGTTGAGTATTCAATGAAATTCAGAACACAAATTTATGAAAAAAGTGGGAGTGCTCCAATATTAATATTACAATATACAATTTAAAGGAAGGATTTGTGATTGTACTGGCTGAAATTATTTTAATATTACTATGAAAAACATTTGTATCTTGATTTGGAATGTCAACCTCCCCATAAGATTACAAACAATAATAATAATAATAATAATAATATTATTATTATTTTTGCCTTTTTTCTCTCCAGTTCTTTTGTCGATCTGCTCGCTGTTATGTGATCCAAATCCAGATGATCCTCTAGTGCCCGAGATTGCACGCATCTACAAAACAGATAGGGAAAAGTAAGTATAATACACAAGTATAGCATTTCAGTTGTAATTTACTTTCCAGAAATGGGAAACCTCAAGTCAAGTAAATAGTTTAATTGTAGGTCCTATTTTTAAACGTGAAAGCCAAAGTGTCCGAAAGCATTTTATGAAGTGAAATGGAGCTGGAAACAGAACAAAGACTATGTAATCAGCATAATTTGGAGGGAAATCATTTACAACATCCATACATATAAACAAAAACTCTAAAAAGTCCTTGATTAAAATGCACAGAAGAACACTACAAGGATGAATCATGTGTATAGACTTACAATATAATAAAGATATGCTTGAATTATCATTAATACCAATGGAATTTTCAATCCATTGCCCACCCATGTGTCAAATGTTTTTCTTCAATTATTCTTTTCAGATTTCTCACTTAACAGCAGCAGCACACTTAATTTCTTTATAAATGTTATTCTGTGAAAATTGATCTTCAGTTTTCATAGTCTCTGACCTGATGAACTTCACACCAAGACATAAAAATAGGTGGAACGTCAGCAAAAGATAGATTTTCTATAGTTTGCACACTGGATATAAATGACAGCAGTAGTACAGTAACGCCTTTCCTCCTCCTATACACTATCTATTCCAGAAATTGTATGTAGAGCTTAACTGCACAATAAAGGAAACTTAATTTGTCTGTGCTACATAGAATACATTATAATATATATTTGTTTAGTGATCAGACTTGCAGCAATAAAATGTACTTCTGTATCTCAAGTTTTCTACTTTTCCTTTCAGGTACAACAGAATAGCTCGGGAATGGACACAAAAGTATGCAATGTAGTAATGCCGAATTGTGGATACACCTCTACATCTATATCTAGGGGAGCTTTGAAAGAAAGGAGAAAAATCTTGATTTCCATTTTGACTGCTTTCTATGAGCCCACGCCTCATCTTACCCTGTGCACATGTTTACCTGACCCAGCAGTGCTGCATTGTGTTGTACATATTTGAAACGGCAATCTTAGAAATAATGTGCTCCCTGTATCTTGCTATTTTTCAAAATGACATTTTTAACACGAAAATGTGTTAAGGGCCAGTTGTTCAATCATAACATTTATGAATCTAAAAGAATTCCTTGCCATTTTAAATTGGGGTAGTCTGAAACTGAGTTTTTTTTTTTTTTTTTTGTTAGTTTCCCTGTGCTTCCAGGCAATATTTCCAATAGTAATCAGTGAGTGGGGCAAATGTATTTTTGTAAAAACTTCTTAGGAATTCTTTTAAACTTATAATAGGTTATGAATAGAAAAATGAGGTCTTTGGCTTGTTTTTGTACTACTGGTAAATTCTGAAGGACTTTTATTTCCCCTTGTTTTTGCATTGTCATGACCAAGAACCATACCCACATCCATTAAAAATACTGCAGATTTGGACCACTTGTATCAACAAGTTATTAGTTTAATGTGTTTTCCCTATAACTTTTTAGGTTGCGTTTGGCTTTCATTTAATAAGAAGCTAAGGCTCCAGTTACTCTTAATGGCTCGATTTTCTGGATGTAAGGGTATGAATTCCTATGAAAGACAACTTCTGTATATTTAATTACCTGAAAGCTCTTTGAGCTTGTGTGTTTAAATATGATTAAACTGTGTAATAAAACTGATTACTAAAGTCGTTATGTTTGAATTTAAGTATCGATAACATAATTGCTGGAAACATGAGCTTCTGTGAACAGAATCATTTTGATGTTTAGCAGTCTTGTTTAAAAATGGAAAATCGAACAATGTGTAGTTTTTTAACATTTAGACTTCAGTTGGTATGATATTCGAAGGTGATGATTAATACATTTAAGTACAATATATCATTGTTAGTGGTAGTGTTGCAAGAGATTACTAACAAATAGTAATTTTATCAAGCATGGAAGATAATCATACAAGTAGTTTTCAAGAGTGTACAAATAAAATGGTCAGGTAGGTCACTTCATTATGAACTTGAACTAAGGATGTCATACTCACCATGTGTTGCCAAATGTTTTGTAAATCTTTGGAGAAAAACTTAAATTAAAAGAATATTTATGGAAGAAATTATCCACTTTTATAAACAGATTAGTCTGTAGTTCATACCTTGGAGTAATTGAAATGTGTTCTGACAGACATGAATATCCTTTATTGCTACTTTAAAAGACTACGCCATACATAAGTAAATAGACGCACAGATTTGAAAGTACAGTTTATGAAATGAGTAGTGCTATTGCATTGTGTTGGAAGGTATAAGCACACTTGCACTTTCATTTTTGGAACAGAATCCGTATTCCTGGGAAATTTCAGGATTGGTTTTATAAGGATCTGTCGGCTTCTACACACATGAAGTTCATGTTGGGTTAACTGAGTGAATTCCATCTTTGTGTTGCACATGCAGTAAGAGCTAAGGCACCATCTTTCAATGGAGAACTGCCATGAACAGTGACATAAACAATCTTGGGTTTTTTTGACATCCAGGACCGTGTTAGTGTTTTTGTGCTTTTGCAGAGCAAAACACTATGCACACAGCCTAAAGTTAGTAATCTTTAATAAAGATGGACCATGTATACAAGAATGGAAAACCTGGAGTTATGACAAAACAAAATATTCTGATAGTGTTCCAATGTTAACATTGCATTTTAACTGTCATTGTGTGGGGTGTGTAGCAGTTTTGTGTTGCACTTTTTTTTTTTTTTTTTGGTACCCTGTGTTGTGGAGACACTTTGTTCTCCTACATTTTCAACAACAGTTTGGGTTATAGTTTCAACAACATCACAGCACAAACATGTCTCTTCAGTTGGCCTTTAGAACTCAGGAAATATTTTTCTTGTTCGCTTCTACCAGTGCCCCATTTAAATCAATGTGATTTAATTATTAATTAATATAATAATAACTATGACTGAAGTCTCATACTATTTTAAAACCCATCAGTTGACAAGAACTTTGTCTGTGCTATGTCTGAGGCTTTCCCTGGCCATGGTCTGTATTTATAGCTCACAGACGTGCTTTACATGTGACCAGAATTATTATTTTTTTTTCTTGGGGAAATGTCGATTTACTTATGTACTTCAATATATTGTATTAACTGTGAATATTGCTTTAATCTCAGTTTGTATGTGCAAGATGCAATTTTTCCAGTAAGATCCAATTTATTATGGTAATTAACTTAGTTGTATTCATTTAAGTGGAGTTATTTTGGAGTATTGAAAGTAGTGAAATTGTAGTAATGGCACAGGTGAGAACCATCCAAGAGAACATTCTCACTGTGAAGTGAACATTTGTTCTTGAAAAAAATACTCACAGATTAATTGGCTCTGCTAACTGATGATTAGAGTGGTTTTGTTTCCTAAGAATAATTTGGTAGTGGGATCAGCCATTCACTCAATTTTCTCCTCGGTACAGCAGGTAATATTAATAGGATACAGAATTACCTCCACCCCATTGAACCTTTTCAAATATCTATATATATTTGTAACATTTTTTGACTTTTTGAAGAAAATACACATTGATGTATCAATTGGAATCCTTTATTAAAAAAACATTAAAATAGTTCACCCATTTTGTATGCTGCATTTACCTTATTTGAAACAAACGTATATGTATATGACCATAACTTGCTTTGGCCCATTATAATTGTTTTCTGATTGTCTCTCCTTGTCACTATGGCTCTCCCACAACTAAAATGCTTTTTGTTTATTTTTTTGGTAGTAGTGGTAGACAACTACTATTACAGAAAGTGTATATATAATGTTCTGCTCAGAATCAGAAGGGCTTCTATGCAAGATTAACTGCATATTTTCTAAAAGTATTTCAACTATCTTTGTGATTTACATTTTACAATCCCATAGGAAATCAAAAGTGTGCTGAAATGGGGAGGATTGTGGTTGAATCATAACTGCAATTGAGAAACATCAACACCATCTCCTTAATACACAACAATGGCAGGCAAATGCCCTGTAACTCAATTGTTTAAAACCGTGGTTCCCAAACACTGGTCCATAGCATATTCCATCTTGCACACTATTGCCTTCATCTCATATCCACATCAAAATATGTAGGAAATAATCCACAATGCTTCAAGTGTTCTGTATTGGTATTGCATTTTATTGTTATTGGCAATTACGTATTTTTCCTTTGTGCCAGTGCATGTGTATATGTTTTATATGCAATAAAATGTATGTTGGCTCTATAGTTCATATTGTGGTGTTACACAATACTTTAATACCACAAATAGTTGGGCTGCAGTGTTTAAAGGTTTGGGAACCACTGGTATGATTGCATGATTGTTTGAAAAGTCTGAATATTGGCAATATGGGTTAGTAATAAAAGGTATAGCACAATATTTGTTTTTTTTGCCATATCAGATATTAATCTGTTGAATTAACCATGTGGAGCTTCTTCTAATAGGGTAACTTAGAGTATTTTTCAGGCAAAACAGTGCTTAAAGTAAGAAAAATAACTGCTAGCAGGGAAAAACTACAGTAAAGTTTTTAACATATTTTTAATCACAGATGAATACCACATTTTTAATGTAGAGAGACTTTGGTATTGATGGTGTTGAACAGTATTTACTTTGTTAATTCCAAAAAAGTATTTGTAAAACACTATTGACCATTCCTTATTGCTTACCATGTATATAGCAATAAGGCCTATAATACCTTTCTTTAGCAATGATTTGCAATGATTTATGCAAATGGTAATCAAATCTGATGCCACAAATTCAATGCTGGACTAAAAAACAACTTGCAGAACTGTACTGGCCAAGATTGTGCTATTGTAATAGAGAAAATTAGCCTTTGTACTAGGAAAGTGTCCATGAGTATAAAGGACATTTTGAAGATCTTAGTGGATGCAAAAAATACAAATTAAATACTTAATGGAAGTTACAGTAACTCACTAACTAGCAATGTGAGAAGATTGAGCCAGTGACAATATTGACTTTTACATGTACACACGGGAAATAAACATTTGACAAATATGTCCAAGATTGTCATGTCAAAGCTTCTTCCCAGTGGCTAGACCGATACTGAGTGAGTGCTTTTGTTGTATAGTATTCATCTAGTTGGTGGAATATTAAATGTGCAAATCACGGCAGCTTTTGTGCTTCGTCTCGGGTGCTGGATAATGTTGATACAGGAGGTAGATTTAGAAAATGGAAACCAAAATGGTGTGACCTAATACAATTTCCTGATCAATATACTGAAAAAATGTCAATGATAAAGTGTTGAAATAGACAATCCCCTAGAATGCTGTGATTTCTACAGTTAATGATACTGTATTCTACTGTATCCAATCTAGATGCAACAAATGTGTGTATCAATTTCTCAGTGTCATGTAATGAAATTGTCTTAGTTTAGCGATGATTCTAAGCTGGAGGAAATTAAGATCTTTACACATTCTGAATGCGATTCAAAGGATAGATTTAGATCACAGATGACACCCAAGTTTCGGGTCATCTCCTTAGGGGTGAAATCAAAGTTATCATTACTCAGCTTTGTCAGTATATTATGAACATTTTGAATTTTGTCCCCTAAAATAAGGACTTAAGGACTTAACTCTGGTTAAGCATGAGGAAATTGTGTGTTACTTGCATAGCTGTGTAAGTTAGCATTATGTTGTTGAAATATATCACCTAAAGGGAGCATGTATGATGAACAACGTATAGGTCTGAGGACTAGTCAACATGGGTTTAGATGAGGCAGATCATGTCTTACTAATTTATTTGAGTTATTTGAACATGCAACTGCAGCTGTAGATCACGTGAAAGCATATGATATGATATATACTTAGATTTTCAGAAAGTGATTGATAAGGTTCTACACCAGGTTCTAAAACCTGTAGGCATTCAGGGTAATGTAAGTAGTGTTTCCAGCCTGGGGACCCGGGGCACCAAAACCCCGGGCAACCTGGACGATTTCTCAACCCTATGGGGAGAAAAAAAAAAATCATACTTGCATGTACAGAGCAACAGCAAGTGGGAATGTTCATTCAGTAACCTATCGGCAAAACCTACATATAAAATACAAAATATAATTGAGCACTATTGCAAAATACACTCACCTAAAGGATTATTAGGAACACCTGTTCAATTTCTCATTAATGCAATTATCTAACCAACCAATCACATGGCAGTTGCTTCAATGCATTTAGGGGTGTGGTCCTGGTCAAGACAATCTCCTGAACTCCAAACTGAATGTCTGAATGGGAAAGAAAGGTGATTTAAGCAATTTTGAGCGTGGCATGGTTGTTGGTGCCAGACAGGCCGGTCTGAGTATTTCACAATCTGCTCAGTTACTGGGATTTTCACGCACAACCATTTCTAGGGTTTACAAAGAATGGTGTGAAAAGGGAAAAACATCCAGTATGCGGCAGTCCTGTGGGCGAAAATGCCTTGTTGATGCTAGAGGCCAAGGAGAATGGGCCGACTGATTCAAGCTGATAGAAGAGCAACTTTGACTGAAATAACCACTCGTTACAACCGAGGTATGCAGCAAAGCATTTGTGAAGCCACAACACGTACAACCTTGAGGCGGATGGGCTACAACAGCAGAAGACCCCACCGGGTACCACTCATCTCCACTACAAATAGGAAAAAGAGGCTACAATTTGCACAAGCTCACCAAAATTGGACAGTTGAAGACTGGAAAAATGTTGCCTGGTCTGATGAGTCTCGATTTCTGTTGAGACATTCAGATGGTAGAGTCAGAATTTGGCGTAAACAGAATGAGAACATGGATCCATCATGCCTTGTTACCACTGTGCAGGCTGGTGGTGGTGGTGTAATGGTGTGGGGGATGTTTTCTTGGCACACTTTAGGCCCCTTAGTGCCAATTGGGCATCGTTTAAATGCCACGGCCTACCTGAGCATTGTTTCTGACCATGTCCATCCCTTTATGACCACCATGTACCCATCCTCTGATGGCTACTTCCAGCCGGATAATACACCATGTCACAAAGGTCGAATCATTTCAAATTGGTTTCTTGAACATGACAATGATTTCACTGTACAAAACTGACCCCCACAGTCACCAGATCTCAACCCAATAGAGCATCCTTGGGATGTGGTGGAACGGGAGCTTCGTGCCCTGGATGTGCATCCCACAAATCTCCATCAACTGCAAGATGCTATCCTATCAATATGGGCCAACATTTCTAAAGAATGCTTTCAGCACCTTGTTGAATCAATGCCACGTAGAATTAAGGCAGTTCTGAATGCGAAAGGGGGTCAAACAGTATTAGTATGGTGTTCCTAATAATCCTTTAGGTGAGTGTACGAGGAGTTTTTTTCCCGATCCAAGCTCGGTTTGGTTCTACTTCCTACAAGAAGTAAACGGGCAATCACCAAATTCAAAAAGTATGCAAACAAGGTATTGCAAACAGCTGGGGGCTCTACAAGGTCGCTTGAGTTCATACAAATTATCAATACATTATGACTATGTGAATAAATAAATAATAATGCAGTTTAACAGTTTGTTTCAGCTCATATTTCATATTTCAATCATATTTCAGCTCCACATAAAATACACAAAAATTGCATTTATTATTTTACTTATTTAGAATTACCTTTTTGATATGGCCAGGGGTTCTAGTTTAATTAATCAAATAAGAGGAAAAAAACTAAGATTTCAGGAGTTCAGTCAACTAATATGTTTGATGTGTCTAACAGTGTGTGACAGGGTGAGGCGTGCGCCTGCAAGATGAGGTGGTGCACATGCTGTGCTGAAAGCGTATACTCGCATTTGAGAGAGAGAGATAGCTTCCTTTGTAGGCTCCACGACTTGTGTGTGTGTGTGTGTGTGTGCGGTGCACAATAACTATACAGTGGCTGCTGTTCAAGATACACACCACCTTTCAGCAGGGCAACTGGTTACTGACCGTGGACTTTAAAGATGCATAATTTCACATTCCCATACATCGCAGTCAGTGGAAGTTTTAGAGGCTTGCATCCAGGACAAAGCGATTATGTTCCCGGTCCTCACATTCAGCATGTCCCTCGCTCCCCACAACTTCAAAGTGAGATGATGCTGTGCTGTTGCGGCTCCTGGCCATAAGGGTCCTGAACTACTTGGACGACTGGCTGTAGAGTGCCCAGTTGTGGGAGAAAGTGGCAACACATACGAGGCTGGTCCTTGTGCACCTCCAGCATCCCTCAATGGCTGTTTGTGTTGCTGCCATACAAACCTGTTTCACAGTTCAGATTGGGGGACAGGATCTCAGCAGGGGTGTGCCAGAGGCTGTTGAGCTTATTGTCGCAGCACTTCAGGTCATTTCAGGTATGGCTCAACAAGCTGGCGTTGCATCTGCTTTGTTATCACCACAGTGCTGGAAGGCACTCCAATGGTGGAGACAGCTTTTCACACCTGTGGAGGCTAGTCACCCTGTGGAGGCCAAACCTCCTCTCCAAAGGGAGTCCTCAGTCCTCTGAATGGCACAGGTGGTGGCTCAAATATGGGCTTGGTTTGGCAAAACGTGCACAGGTCTCGTGACAGTCAAAACACTACACTCTAATGGTTCTCGTTTCATGACAGCTCTCTGAGAGTGGATGCACTGGCCCACCCTGTGGCTGTGCGGGCTACTGTATGCCTTCCCTGTATGCCCTGTCCACAAGGTCTCAGTACAACTACCAATGGCAGGTGCAATCTTGGTGTGTGCATCATGGCCATGACCCTATTTCTTGCTCAGTAGTCATTTTATAGTGTTTACAATAGTTGCTGGACACAGGTAAGTCAGCATCCACATTGGCAGGTTCGCTTACATTTCTATCATGGCGCCTTGATGTAGTGCTGGAGGCACTTTCCAAAGCCTCCTTTTATGCACTGGACTTGACATGTTTGTCTTTGAAGACTTGGCTATTGTTTCACCTAAGTGGGTGGATGAGTTGCATGCACTTTTTGTGCATACTTCCTGTTTGCGTTTCACAGGGGATGGCTCCTTAGCCTCCCTGCATCTTAAACCCACTTTTTTCCCAAAGGTTTTATCCCTGTCATCAACAGGTCGGTGGAGTTGAAGGCTTTTCATCCTCTTCCCTTTTCTTTGCATTTGCAGTGCCTTTGCAGACACTGCAGTGCTATGTTGAAAGGATGTGCACTATTCGGCAGACTGATCTGTGGATGCAAGCTGGGTAAAGAGGGCATTTTTCCTGTGCAGTGTACTTGGGCTAAAGCAGGAGGCAGAGTGACTGAATGCACATAGGGACCTATTGACAACTTTGAAATAAGGCTTATTCAATATTTCTGAGGTTAAAAGTAATTTCCCAACACCCTCAGTTAACTGTTTCTTCATTTCAGATAACTAAGGATGCATCCGCAACTCAATATTTTGTGCAACACTGCATACGTTATTCCAAAATAGTTTTAAGTGAGGGCAAGACTAAATACAGTGTACATATGTTCCATGCTCTTTTTTTACATTTTAAACATTGAAGTAATGCCATTATTTTCCCAGACCGACCACATAACCTATATCTGACAAACCTAGCCCAAAATGGATTTCCTCCAATCGGCTTTTTCCATGGTTTTCTTTCATTGTATGTAAACAGGTAAGATTGATAGGTTTCAATGTATAGGATTCTATGCCTTACCAGACACATTCAACATTGTGAACAAAACATGAATTAATATATTTTAAATTCATTGTTCAGTTATAGATTTTAACACTAGGGAACAGCCAGCCCCCAATTCTAATTGGCAACTGCAATCCAGTCTGAACTTAGTTTTGTTCCACACCCATTAGAACTTTCTTATAATCATATTAATGTGGTTTAGATCCCTGATGAGTAGCAGCAGAGATATAATTTAAAGAATATATAAAATCCTGGGTAGCAGATTAATCTTAATTATTCCTACTTTTCCCATAGGAGATAAGGGGAGACATGCCCATCCTGATAATATTTTCTCAGAATAAATTCCATAGATATGGGGATATCTGTATTCCCAAATATGTTATAACTATAAATGTGTTATAGGGCTCTCTTTGAAAGGTGCACAGGGAATTGTCTTGAGTAGGTTTTGTAGGCAAAATTAGTAACTTAGAAAACATAATTTTGTAGCCAGAAAAAGTCCCAAAAAACTTGGTCACTGACACAAGAGGCTTAATCAGAAACAGTATTATATAATCTGCATACAACATAAGAAACATAAGATTTAAGTTTATTAACAAGAGGAGGCCATTTGATCCATCATGCTCATTTGGTATCCATTAATAACTCAGTGATCCAAGGATCCTATCCAGTCTATTTTTGAAGGTTCCCTAATTGTTGCTTCAACCACATTGCTGGGGAGTTTGTTCCAGATTGTGACTACTCTCTGTGTGAAAAAGTGTCTCCTGTTTTCCATCTTGAATGCCTTGAAGCCCAATTTCCATTTATGTGCCCGGGTGCGTGTGTCCCTGCAGATCTGGAAAAGCTCTTCTGGTTTGATGTGGTCGATGCCTTTCATGATTTTGAAGACTTGAACCAAGTCCCCATGTAGTCTCCTCTGTTCCAGGGTGAAAAGGTTCAGTTCCTTCAGTCTCTCAGTAGGACATTCCCTTCAAACCTGGAATAAGTCTGGTTGCTCTCCTCTGAACTGCCTCTAGAGCAGCAATATCTTTCTTGAAGTGTGGAGCCCAGAACTGTACACAGTATTCCAGATGAGGTCTAACTAATGCATTGTACAGTCTGAACATTACTTCCCTTGTTCTAAATTCAACACTTTTGACAATATACCCTAACATTCTGTTTGCCTTTTTTATTGCTTCCCCACATTATTTGGATGGGGAAAGTGAGGAGTCCACGTAGACTCCTAGGTCTTTCTCATGCAATTATAGTGGACATTTTTGTTACCTGCATGTAATATCTAGCACTTGTCCACATTGAATTTCGTCTGCCAGGTGTCGGCCCTTAACTGAATATTATCCCATATATAGATATCCCATTATCCCAATAGTCCCATTTAATAACCTGAGCTGCTGAGATTGTATCTGCTGAGCCACCTATTTTAGTATAATCTGCAAGTCCAGATCATGAATATAGATTAGAAAAAGCACAGGCCCTAATACTGATCCCTGTGGAACTCCACTAACAACCTCACTCAAGTTAGAAGCAACTCCTCTAATCGACACCCTCTGTTTACTATACATCAACCAGTTCATGATCCGTCTACTTATATGAATACCTACAGCTTCCAATTTGAGGAACAGGCACATCTTGGGTATCTGGGTCACATCTTATTGTGTCCACCGACAGCTCAATAACCATAGCAAATATCAGAGGTGAAAGTGGACACTCCTGTCTTGTGCCCCAAACCAAAATAAACTTGGGGGGCCTTCATGCAGCAGTGGACTGACAAAGGCTGAGATTATAATAACCGGGGTTGATTTCAAAGGAGATGCAGGGCATACAGTGCTAGGATGTTCATTGGTAAATGGGAAGTGGGAGGAGTGGGGCTGATTCAAGCAAAGCTAACAGTGGAAGAGTTCAATCCTTTGAGACACTTGTCATCATCATAGTCTGCTGATCTGTCCTGGAAGGATGTGCTGTGACATGTAATGCCCATGGCTGCTTGCCTAATCCTCACTCCCTCTTTCTCATATGAGTTTATATGAGAAAGTGTGAATGAAGGCTAGACAACCAGCAAAGGGCATGTTTTACTGGAACTGGGGAAGATACAAACAGAAGGAAAATAGAAGGAAGGGGACGGAACCTGCACTCTTAGAAAAGGGGGTTCTTAAAGGGTTCTTTGCAACATTCAATGGTTTCATATAGAACCGTTTTCATTCTCAAGTGAAGAAAGGGTTATTTATACAACAAACGGTTCTTTATGGAACCCTTTCCATAAACCCAGCAACACAGGGAGCCACCTCAACCAATCAGCTGCCAAGGCGCCCTGAACGTCTCCAGACAGCTGCTTCACCTTGTTGAGGCAGAAGACCTTCATCACAACGAGAAGAGTCCTAACTGAGGTGGGTTCACATTATTACTGAAGAACTTTATTAAAATAGATTGGTAATATATCAATAATCTTCAGTTATATTTGAGTTTGTTTTACAATTGTTAATGAAGATAATACTTAATACGGCTCATCAGACACCTCTACAAGAAACTATACAGTATTCAAAAGTAAAATAGATATCATGATTAAAACAAAACTAAATAAATGGAGTAATGCTGGTAATTAAAATAGTGTCGTTATATTGTTATTATAATTAATACTACTTATGGTTATTAAGTTCGAAGTCAGTCGGTGAAATGGCTTCAGATGTCAAGTTTAATTAACCAACTAAAGTAGGGTATTATTTATGTCATATTATAGGATGTTATTTAAGAATATTTTTCGTGTTAAATTTGTATTTTAAACTTAACATTTCTATTGATATGGTAATTTAGGTTACTTTTCTTATTAAAATATAACTGTACATACTGTAGCCTATAACACACACGTTCATATAGTTTTAAAATTTCCCTTTTTAGTGAAGAAACACTATATATACTGTATTTTCTTCCTCAGCTCTGGATTCCTAATCCATATTGGTGTTGAAAAGACAACTTCTTGGCTTACCTCAGAGATTGCCACCTCGAGCATGTGCGAGAGACTCTTTTTCATGCCAGACGTGCTTTGTTTGTGTTGCGTTTGACTGGGCGGGTTTATGCAAATGAGTTACACGACACAGTGGATTGTGGGTATCGTCATCGTTCGAATTAAGCAGGCACTTAAAAGTAGCGTTTTTTAAATTCCCTATTCACTGATACAATGATGTTTAAATGAGCTCTTAGGAGTGTAAAATGCCGTGCAAACTCACAATTTTAAGTTTTCTCTATTTTTTATATTAAATGTTTACAGATGTGTAATGTGTTCTTTTAAAAAATATATATCCTGTCCTTTCCTGTCCTTTGAAGTGATTTATAATGAACCCTTTGTGTCCCAGCTAGCACTGAGGAATCGGCCCAGAAGTGGCCCTCTTCCGGGGGGCCAGAACTTATTGAATCAGCCCAGAATCGGGTGTTGGAGTCGGGCCGGAATCAAAATGAATGACTGCCCAGAATCCGCCCGAGTACATTGTTCAGTCAACATTGCCGGCATCTCACCAGAATCCCCCCAGAAGCGGCCCGATGCACATTTAAATAAATGACCCAAATTAGTATTTTTTTATATTACTATGATACATTTTACACACAGCCTAAAAATAATCCCCATCCACAAAGTTTTTAATGCTGATCAATTACCTTGCACAAAGTATCAAAATATAAAAATACTAGGCTACTTAAACAATAAAGACTCTTAAATAATTTTATTAAAATTAAAATTTTATTTTCTGATCACAGAAACAAGAAGTAGTTTTATTTTGTCTAAGCTCTGCTAGGCATTCAGGTTTCTTCATCACTCCTCCAAGGTCTAGTCACTTGTCACTCGCTCTCTCCTTTTTCTCCCTCCATTTCTAGCAGAGCTAGCAGGGCTAGCAGAGGTGGGACCAAGTCATTGTTTTCCAAGTCACAAGTAAGTCTCAAGTCATTGCATTTAAGTCCCGAGTCAAGTCCCAAGTCAACACAGGCAAGTCCAAGTCAATTCACGAGTCCTCAACTTTTAGCTTCAAGTCTTAAACAAGTCATTAGTGCGCTTTGCCCAAATTAGTGTCAGAGTATTAATTACTATAGTAAATGTATACATATTTTATCCAGAAGACTTTTAAAATATGTTCATCATTTCACAGTTTAACTTCATTTGAGATGAGGTATAGACAATTTTTTTCACTAAGTGCACCCATCTGTCTCATCTTCCCATCTTCCTTAGGATGTGCTTGAAAGTTTCAAGTGTGACATAAACTTAAGGAAAAGCAATGGAAAAAACGTATTTTTGTATTGGTAACAGAGTAAATAAAAAGACAAGATCATTCTGTAAAAATAGCACAACTGCACACTTTGCATGTGTGTGAGAGAATGTGTAAGTGAGTGTTTTTATGTGTGTGTGCAAAAGAAGGCGGAAACATGGATACAGAATAACTCATATAGAACTGCTGCTGCTATGTACCATACTTTAGGTTTGAGAGAGGGAAAGAGAGTATGAATGTGAGTCAGTGAGTGAATGTTTGAGTTATTGAGGGTAACTGTTCTTATATTTGGGCCCTATGATGCATTGCACTTGCAAAAGATCATATTGTCCAAAAGTCTATCAGCCTTTTGTGCACGATGGGGCCGTAGTATGATGCCTCCATGGCTGAAAACACGCTCCACCGGAGCACTAGAGGCAGGCACTGCCAAGACCCTGATGGCCACTCGAAGGTAGTGTTTTCTTGTTCATAGCCCAGAACAAGAGAGCGTTCTGTCCTTCAGAAATGTCAAGGTAGTGACTTAGCTCTTGTGCTGGAGTGGTCCCATTGGACTTCCTTTGTCTCTTACGATATGCTGCAAACAGTCCATCCTCCTGTTCAGGCTGCTGACCCTCTTGCTCTTCATGCTCAATCCTTGAAGCAGCCCTTACATCCTCGACAGCATCTTGCAAGATCAACTCTGGCAAAGGATAAACACCACAACAGGTAACTATTACTATCATAATGTTGCTAATGATGCAGTAAGTTAAATTAAAAATATATTTGTCATGATTACCCTCGGGGAACTCGGGAACAGGGGACCCAAGTGCAGAGCATGGTCAGACAGGCATGGGTCGAGTGCTGGTGGATCAGGGCAATGGAGGCTAGACAGGGACGTGGTTGTGGTCACGGGCGATGGTCATGGGATCAGGCAGACAGACAGGCAAAGGCAAGACGGAGTCGTAAATGGGAAGACAGGCAGGAGGTCAAGGGAACACGGGAAATTGCCGGACATGGCGGGGATGGCCACGGGACCGAGGAGCGCAGGCACAGAGGTAGTGGCAAAACAGAAGTCCGGAGGTCTGGGATGCAGCCACAGGACGGGGACAGGGTCTGGAGGTCGGGGAGGCGGCTCCAAGAAGGGAGCGGGGTCCGGAGGTTGGGGAGGTGGCCACAGGACAACGTCGGGAGGTCTGGGAGGCGGCTCCAGGACGGGAGCGGGGTCCAGGGGTCGGGAAGGCGGCCACAGGACAGGGTCGGGGACAGGCGGAGGAGTTGCTGGAGGAGCTGACAGGGCTGGGAGAGGCTCAGAGGGCGGAGCCGTGGAGGCCTCAGGAGGCGAAGCCGTGGAAGCCTCAGGAGGTGGAGCCGGCAACGCAGGTTGCTGGGCGGCAGTGAAGGCAACGACCGCTGGGCACTCAGGCTGGGCGGTGGCCGGGATGGGGATCGGGACCTCTGGTTCGGCGGCAGCGGCCGGGATGGGGATCGGGACCTCTGGTTCGGCGGCGGTGGCCGGGATGGGGATCGGGACCCCTGGTTTGGCGGCGGCGGCCGGGATCGGGATCGGGACCAGGAACTCTGGCTGGGTTGCCGGGGTCGTTACCGGGGCCTGGAACTCTGGCTGGGCGACCGGGAGAGCGTGCTGCTGTACAGGAAGCACCAGGTTCAGTTTGGCAATAAGCCCCTGGAGCAGCCACATATTCTCCCCGATCATGGCCTTTTAGCGGCAAAGTTTTCTGTCACGTTTCCCTCAGGGGCTCGGGAACAGGGGATCCAAGTGCAGTCCTGGATCGCAGGATGGTCGGACAGGCGTGGGTCGGGTACCAGCAAAGCAGAGCAAACAAGGGCTGGGCGAAGACGTGGTCATGGTCACGGGCGATGATCGTGGGATCAGGCGAAGACAGAGTCGTAAACGAGAAGACAGGCAGGAGGTCAAGAGAACATGGGAAATCCAAGGCACGAGGAGTACAGGGCTACGGGGAACATGACTGGAACTGGGACAATGCTCGGGATTGCAGTGGGGACTGGCAAAACTTAGCCCCGAGTGAGGGCAGTGAAGGGTTTAAGAAGGGGACAGAAACTGGGAAGGCAGGTGCAGGGCCAATGGAAACAGAGGTTGGAAGCACGAGTGCACAAGGGTGTGTAGCGTTATGTTGGGTATATTTTGATAAGAGCATTTGGGCTCTGAGCTGAAGCACTGATCTAAAGAAGACCTCTCCCCCCCCAAAGTTATCAGATTTCCTTAGCTCATCAGCTTGGAACTGGTTTGCATCAAAGTGACAGTTTTGGGGAGGATGGCACCAAGAAGAGGCCAAATAGTTTGTTATTCTGCTATGAGATGTCTGGAGAAAGTGGCCTGTAGGTGATAAAAACTCTTTGAAGTGGACGAGAGCCGAAATCCCGACACAGAGCTACGAACCCAGGCCAACCGGCATTTCCAAAAGATGGCATGGATTGACATCAGTCATAAATCAAGCCCCCCTCCAATAGGACACTGGGGGCTGAAACCGAAATCCAATCTCAAGAACTCAAGAAACAATCATCTATTGATCTGACAGACTATAAGGAACAGCGCACAGTCTCTCTCTCTCTCTCTCACCTGAACCAGTAACTCGCTGCCACAGCTCAACCTGTAGCTCTGTTGCCAGAACCGGAACCAGAAACCAACCAAGTCTTTGCCGGCAACAGAAGAGTTAAACTGGGAGAAGGAGATTGAGCCGTTTGAAGAATTCTTTTAAAGGACTTTATTAAATAAAGAACTTTACAGACTGCGCTGCCCGCTTGTGCCCACCTGATCAGTGGAGTTTTACAGCTGGACAATTGACAAGTCGACTGTATACGAAAGTGTCAGTCATTTAAATAGCTATTTGAGTCTTAAGAAACTTGACCCTTGGAACAAACCCTGCTTTCCTCAAAGACTTTGACTTTGCAACCCTGCTTACAAAGAAGATTTTGTGCACAACCTTGGAGCCTTCAAACCAGTGGAAAATCTGTTTGGAAAAGATTCTACATTCACGAAACCCCAACTTCCAGGTGCATCGACTGAGTGGAAGTTCTTGGACAAAGCCGAACCGGACTGACTTTGTTCCAAACCACACGGACCTCGTGACGTGTGCTGTTATCTGAGCCTGAAGCCGAGAGGCCTCTCTGCGACGAAGTTCGGATAAGTTTAACAGTTTGGAGTTCATGGTTCATGACATTTGAGAAATCAATTAGAAATGTTAATCTGTGATTCATGACTCTAGAATGTGTAATATAATTTAGTTTTCTTAAATATAAATGTGTGTTGCATTAAACTGTTTTGTTGATAATTTTAGAAATAAAATCTGTCAATGCCGAGAAATATCTTCTCATTCCTGTTTAACTGTTTAGTCTGAAATTGACACAAGTTAATAGACATTAGATTATTGGTGGCCCTGCCTATCCTTAATCATTGAATAATAATCAGTTAAGGGAAATTGTGGTAACAAGCAATGATAGGATCTTTCTTGGCACCTAAACGTAAATGAGACTGATATATATATAACGAGAAGTTACCTGACATAAATACTAACCTGCGTAGTTATTTAATGTCTGACTAACAATACTAATGAGAGACTCACCTTCGTCTTACTAACCGGTATTGTAGTCAATGTGTTTATAACCTTTTTTGTTTAACGATTTGTGTTATCATATGCGATCCCATGGTCTTTGATTTGGTCACGGAAGTGATTTGTCTTTGATTTGTTGATCTAGAGTTGAATTTTAATTAGTTTTTCCCTTTTGTATAATTAGTGTAGTGCTACATTTAGTCTTTGTTTTTGAATTAATTTGACAATTTATGTGAACAACAGCTCCTTATGTCCAGACTTTTCCAGAACTGACCTTTGCATGATCACATTCAATTACTGCCCGTACCTGTCTCAGTGTGAGTTCCATCTTGTGTTAACAGCAGCTGGAATGCTCCTTTCACCAAATTTAGACTACAAATTCAGACTTCTTTGAAAGTTGCTTGTGTGAAGCAATGAGCTGATTTCTGATGATTTTGAGAGAGAGAACGCGAGATAATATTTGATAATATTTGCCGTCCCCCACCACCAGTTGAAGAGTGTGGGTGAAAGACTGAAGATGCTGTTTTCTTGCCATAGCAGCATCCAGGGATTGCTGCTCCTCTTGGCTTAGATCATTTCAGAGCTGTGGATCATCAAGATGGTGCTCATCATGTGTGTCTTATTCTTTTTCAGTGGGGAAGCACACAGTGAAGGCTTTCTTCATGTTGGTGGCATTATCACTGATAATATAGTCTAATTTATCTTTAATGTGAAAATCATTACATATGGCCTCAAATTGCTCACTGATTCTTTCACCAGTGTGTGGGGCTTTGAAAAGGTTGCAGGCCAGTAAATTAGAATTAAGCTTAATACTCTCATCAGTTGCCTCAATGAAGTGTACATTTACTCCAAGATACCCCCTCATTTTTCTGTCGGACCAAATAACCACTGTGACAGATACATTTTTTGTGTTGCTTAATGCAGTTTTTAGCTTGTTGCATTGCTCCACAGCAAGATTTTCTACTTTTGAGGCCACTATTCTGCGACACACTGGGGTGTACTTCTGGTCAACCACTGAGAGAAAGTGACAAAAACTCTTGTTTTCCACAATAGACAGAGGTAGGTTGCAGTCAATAACTATGACAGGATTGAATTGGTTATAGCTTTCTGTTGTGGATGATTGTCACTGTACTTCCCAACATGGGTTTCTATGAATTGTGAGACTGAAGGTTGCTGTGGTTCATTTGGGATGCTTTTGTTTATCTGGTATTCTTCAAACCTGTGCATGGTAAAAATAATACAAAGCAGAGATTAATTTCATTTCTATGAATGACAATATTCAGAATAAATACATATCAAATACATTTGGACGAGTTTAAAATAAGTATTTTACAAGTAGTATAATAAACATTATTACATGGCTCTATTATAACTCTAATCTACATATCATGTTCATATATTTATTTATTTGGCAAGTAGATGTGTAATAAGTGGGATAATGTAGGCTACATTTAGCCGGTTATTATCACAAAGGATAGATATCCCTTGAACCAATGAAGCCGTGCAGACTATTCACATGACCAGCACGGTTCTGTGCAACATGCTAAACCAAGTAAAAATACATTTACAATCATTACTAGAACGTAACATTTTATTACGTGGTATCACGATACATATGTCATAATTACTGTGGTATCTGGCACCAAGACATTAGCAGCAGATCCTTTAAGTCCTGTAAGTTGTGAGATGGGGCCTACATGGATCGGCCTTGTTTGTCCAGCACATCCCACAGATGCTCGATTGGAGTGAGATCTGAGGAATTTGGATGCCAAGTCAACACCTTGAACTCGTGGTTCATCAGACCAGGCCACCTTTTTCCATTGCTCTGTGGTCCGATCTGATGCTCACGTGCTTATTGTAGGCGCTTTCGGCAGTGGACAGGGGTCAGCATGGGCACCCTGACTGGTCTGCGGCTACGCAGCCCCAAACGCAACAAACTGCGACACTGTTCTATCAGAACCAGCATTAACTTTTTCAGCAATTTGAACTACAGTAGCATGTCTGTTGGCTCCCCACGTGCATCAATGAGCCTTGGCTGCCCATGACCCTATCGCCGGTTCACCTCTTTTCCTTCCTTGGACCACTGCAGACTGGGAACACCCCACAAGAGCTGCAGTTTTGGAGATGCCATCACAATTTGGCCTTTGTCAAAGTCGCTCAGATCCTTACGCTTGCCCATTTTTCCTGCTTCTAACACATCGACTTTGAGGACAAAATGTTCACTTGCTGCCTAATATATCCCACCCACTGACAGGTGCCATGATAACGAGATTATCTGTGTTATTCACTTCACCTGTCAGTGGTCATAATGTTATGGCTGATCAGTGTATATATATATATATATATATATATATATATATATATATATATATATATATATAATATATTTATCTCCACATCAGGAACTTCAGAATGGCTGTGATGCATAGCACCTTTGTAAATTTCAGAAAGAGAGAAAATAGATCATTTATTGAAATACTCCCTTAAATATGAGTAATAGTTTATGGATTTCCTATCCCTAGAAAATTGTTTTATCAAGGGATTTTTGAAAAATATTTCCCATTCATTATATTCTTTCTGCCTTGAAAACTGTGTTGTAATAATGCATTTCCTTGCTGTTTGATTTAATTAATCATTTCTGTGACATTGTGCCTCTCTGCACCAGGCAGTGGTCTTGAAAGCAATGGCAAGAGTCTCAAAAGCCTGTTTCCCATTGGCCCCTCTCCAATTCATTTTCATGGCCAGGGCATTTGTAAGTTTTGAGAGGATTCTCCACACATTCTCCTTGGTGGTCATCCCTCCAGACAGTCCCAAATATATGGTCTGAAAAACTAAAACTTGAATATGATGAATATAATACCAATTTGAAGAAATCTTGTGAATGGTCAGATTGTGGCTTGGTTGATTACTTTTCAGCAATACATGTAATAGTATATAATGTTGTCATACCAGATTCTTTTTTAAGCCTTGATCTGAAAGTTGGCCCTCAACTCTCCTCAAGTCTTCCAGCGAGGACATTGGAAGTCAAAGGTTGGTCAAATCTGGAACTTCATCCAGAGTTGATCTGTTTGCCTGGAGCTTTTGCAGCTGCAGCAAAATCTGCGTTTGCTGTTGTTTAAGCATTTCTATGGAGGTTAAGATCTCACAAAGAATTGCTGCAAAAATACAAAACAGTACATAGTTGTGTTTAATCCCTCATCCTCTTTCACATTATAGATCAGTGGTGGCCAACTTTGATGTTGGTGGGAGCCACAATATATACCTTACATGTAACACTTACAATCACATAGCTGCTGCTGTTGAATGTTTGGCTCAATCCAGGTATCTCTCTTCTGTCCTCTGGAGGTCTAATGACTGGTGCAGGTGGCAAACCCTTAGAGGTGATTGACTGGCCCTTGAGTGGAAACTTTTCATTTGGTTCATCATCCTCACTTTCAGTGTCAGTGAACATTTGCGTATTTCTGCCCCTGATATTAAAAATATAAGGTTATTTAACTCATAAGGATGACCAGTGAAGTAAACATATGTTGGATATTTAGCCCATCCACTGAAAAGTTTTTTAATCATATTTGTTAGCTGATATACTTTTCTCTTCATATATGCAGGACGGTCATCCTCCCTCTCCGTCTGCAGATCAGATTGAACCACAGCCATAGGAAGCTTACGGCAAGCCTCTTCATATGTGTCTGTCAGGGAATATTAACGTATTATTTAGAACGCAGATACATATTGTTGTCTCAGGAGGTTGATGTTACTTATAAGTAGTTGACTGCAAATATAACATTAACTCACCTCTAGTGTACCTGATGTTCACATCAAACAAACCCCATGTTTCGTCAGGTGCTTCTTGACATTTCACTGCCCTTGTGCTGCGTTCTGTGGATGAATAAGGCAGCCAGTAGCTCATGCCAACCTGGACCCACGACGAAGGCACAACTTCGGTCTCCTTCTTCTCCACGGATATAAAGTCCACAATGTGAAACATGCTGTGTAAAATGAGAATGAATATGCAAAGACTCTCCAAAGAGGGCTAGCTCTGCTGACCAGCCAAACGCAGGTTGTGATGATTGTTGTTTGTAACCGCTGACCCTCACTGATTCTGAAAATCCCACATTTAGCCCACTAGATTGTATATGTGGTTCATGGTTATTTTTTAGACACGTTTTACTTTTCCATGCTTGTTGGTGATTTATGTATGAGCACAGGTTTGTAGTGTATATGTAGATTATTTACTATTTCAATATGATATGATGACTTTAGACACACATTCATGCACCTTTTAAAGAAACATTTGTATTTAGAATAGTAAAAAAAACTCATATATTTCACACTTTATACAACGATTTACATACTGATGTTACAAAACAAAATCTCAGTTCTGGCATCCAACAAGTTTTATATATTATTTTTGTAAAATACAATCAAGTATCTGGCAATATGTATTGGATTACAGATTTCATCTGTTAACCTTCAACCAAATGAAGAAGTGGCATACCCACAAATTTGTTTTTAAATGGCAAGAGCACATACTTTAGAAGGCTTTTATCTACCTTGACACATTTCAGATTCAAAGACATATCTGAAAAAATAAAGACTCCCAACTCTGATGATTTAACTGGGTAGTCAAAAAAGTCTGTGACAGAAGTGAACTCATTATATACAATATAGGGGTCCCCTTTAATCAAAATTATATTTCTAACTAAACCTATACTGTCTTTGCTTTTGATGCAATTGTCACCAGTGACAACCTTGATGCAGAATTTGGCAAGATATATTTCCTTGTATTCACTGACTGTACAAGTAACATGTTGTGGGATAGGACCATCATTGTGATATTTTTTCTTTAGGGTAAGAAATGTCACTACAACCATCAGAGGTCATATGTTCCAACTCTGATATCTTGACAGGTTTGCAGTACACCTTCGCCGGATGTTTGAAGTCACACTATACTCTGAATACTCCTCAGACATTACTGACAAATACTGATGTCAAGGGGCGGAGCTCTAAAACACACATTGATGAAGTGAATTACTAAAGGGCAGCGACTTGTATTATAGTTATAGTACAGTTAGTTCTGACCAAGTAATTTTATTAGACAAGAGGCATTCCATGAGTGCTGATATAGAGTATAACAGTACTGGGACATTTAAACATTTAACTATGTATCACTCTGCTTTACAGGTGCTCTAATAACTGTTAATTGCCCCCCACCAAAATGGAATTGGTGTTATCTATCTTGGTTATCTATCCACCCAAGCAACAGTCAACAAACTCTTATTTCACTGGTTGCACAATAAATGGAAACATACATGTACAGTACATGATACAAAGTAGCTGGCCTGCAGTAATGTGTAGACCTACACAAAGTAACAAACTAGTGTGCAGGAAAATGTTTGTGTTGCTTGGCAACAGTCCAGTCCCTGTCCAGTTGTGAAACTATTTGTGTTAGCAGAGACAAATAATTAAATAAACAAATCATCATTTGTTGGTGCTTATTATTGTTAACTAATAAATGGCACTTGTAGAACTTTTGAATTACAGGAACCTTAATCACCTTAGCTGAATAGCTGTCTGGCTGCAGGAGGAAGAGCTGGGGCTTCTGTTGAAATTACTAGTAGTTGGCAGGCTAGAGAAACAGCAGAAATTTTTAGGTGTGAAAGTGAATGGAATATTCATATTCATTTTTACGTAACACTCACCTTGATTAATCAGAAGTAAATGTACTACTAGCACGAGAAATTGAATATCGTATTTTAGGATACATTATATCTCACAATTGTGTTTTTTATTACACACAAGCTAAAAATTGTATTCTGCTTTTGGTGAAACTTTGAACTCTCCATTATGATTACATTGGTTACGTTTGTGACGTTTCTGACTGTGCCTACCTAGCTAGCTAGCGTTAGCTGCATTTTTCGCCACAAAAACTTAAATATTACAGGAAGTAATAGCAACGCTTTCGGGAATAAGAGGCACATTTTTATACCTTTCATGTCTACATTGTGCAAAAACTGAGGGACGAGTTAGGGTGGGAATAATAATATTAAATAATAATACTAAAAATATATATGTGAGATAACAATAGTGTGCCTTGCTGAGAGCAAGCACACATAATAATCATATCTGTTGTGGCTTTGTTAGCCTAACTAATAAATGGTGCTGGTAGAACTGTTGTATACAGTGAGGGAAAAAATAATTTGATCCCCTGCTGATTTTGTACATTTGCCACACGCATTTCAAAAAAGTTATAAATTGATTTGCATGTTAATGAGTGAAATAAGTATTTGATCCCCTATCAATCAGCAAGATTTCTGGCTCCCAGGTGTCTTTTATACAGGTAACGAGCTGAGATTAGGAGCACTCTCTTAAAGTGAGTGCTCCTAATCTCAACTCGTTACCTGTATAAAAGACACCTGTCCACAGAAGCAATCAATCAATCAGATTCCAAACTCTCCACCATGGCCAAGACCAAAGAGCTGTCCAAGGATGTCAGGGACAAGATTGTAGACCTACACAAGGCTGGAATGGGCTACAAGACCATCTCCAAGCCCATGTGAGATCTATTCCACCAATGAGAAATATTCCACGAGTACCCGGCCCACAGCTGGAAATAAGCCAATTGGCGCTTGTATTATCTTTCCTTAAAATGCAGCGCCCTTCAAGGCTCAATCCAAGTTTGTTTCCAGCCTATCAACAAACAGAGACATTTCAGAAGCACCGGGTCAGGTGAGCAAGCCTTCTGCTGAATGCAAAAAAGAAGCATCTACTTTTGCAAATTTGGCTATTACTTGGGGAGGATTATTACCTGCAAGAAGAAACCTAGGCAATTGACAAAATAAATCGATATTTTTAATGTGACCATTAATTTCACTGGATCAGGATGCGCTTTTATGGTGGAGGATAAATTTCGATTCAAAAGGCTTGGAGCATTAGTGAAGGCATATTTGTGCATTCCTACAACTTAATTCCCAGCAGAATCTTTTGGAGCAGAATAACTGGACTTACTGTAAATAAGCTATGCAGTAATTTCTTGTCTGAACATGTAGATATGTTAATATTCTTAAAAATATATGTATATTGTTAAAAATATAGGAAACACAGGGATAGTTTTGGTGCGATCCTACCTTCATACATTGTTTGCTGTGTTTTAGATTTTTGTTTTTTTGAGCAGCATTAATAAGCAACTTTTATTTGTTTCTGGTTCAATGCTAAATACATACTTTTGTTATGTAGGTTTGGATTTTTGGAAGAAAAGAAAATGCCTTGGCTAAACTAAAGGTTTTGGGTAAATGCACTACATTTTTTATTTCATGCAAATTAAGAGTTATATTTAGATATGTACAATAAACAAAAGTAAAAAGGATTTGTGGATTTTGTAAAAACATTTTTTGGTGTTGATTTTTTTTTTTCTCAATACAATTTCTACAAGTACGAGCAGGTATTATTTTATTTTTAATATTAAATACTATGGAATAAATAAATACATTTAAATGAATTGTGATGTCAGTACTATTTGGTAGGCTATTAATGTTAAACTATCAAGCTGTGTGAATTTATAGTAGGCCTGTATGTGAATTTTATTTTTGTGAGCATAAGAGCAGGGGCTATAATTAGGTTAATCGAATATATGAAAAAGTATTGAAATAGCAAATTTGAAATTCCCATCCCTAGTGGGATCCTTGCTTGAGTCCCTGCATGCATTCTTATCAAACTCCTTACTAGGTTGGCCAGCCTAACTAAAAATCTGAACATTCAATATTTGTTATTTATGAACTTGAGAAGTACTTCAATTTAAATGATTAAGTGTGACTAATATACAATAGTATATTACTTAATGTATTTTTGCATAATCTAGTTCTACTAAATGTTTGTTATACATATGAGCGATTGTCTAGCATAGATGTGTGGATAGGGATGTGCATGACAACAATATTTTGATTATTGATAATTCCACAGATGTCATCAACCCGTCCACTTGCTTTCAAAATGAGATGTACATTACATGCAAAATAATGCAATTGTTAAATAAACATTAATAAACAATAGGCTATGTAAAAAAAATAAAAAAACCACTTCATGGTTAGTAGTAATATAGGGCACTCTCAAATTTTTCCCTATGCGAGTGAACCTCCAAAAGAGATCTATTAAAGCCCTCCCGATTCTTTAGTAACATAGATATTTCTACTTAAGCGAGATCCACGAGGCTGTCTCTGCAACAGGGCCAAAGGGGTTACCTCTTTCAAATGGACAAAGGTTATGTCGGTCTGGAGCTTTTTGAGCTAGTGGGGGTGGTGAGGAGATGTCTACGTCTTTAGTAACCTTGGATCGGTGAAGAATTGGTATATTTGGGGGCGGAGTTGACAGGGCACTGAAGAAATAGCCTATCAGGTTAGAGTTTGGTTTGAAGAATTGGTATATTTGGGGGCGGGGTTAACAGGGCACTGAAGACAGGTGGGGTCTGTTTTCAATTTGAGAACCGGCTCTGTTTACATTTGAGGTGATGTGACTGGGCCCCCCTAACCCCCGGATAACGGAATGTGGCAAGAGATAGCGTTCTGTAGAAGCGGTGGGGGCTGTGGGCAGCTTGAGAAACACAAGATGGACTGAACTTTAGAAAATCCTGAATATGCACAAAAGTAAAAGAAATGTAATACAGAAAATGTAATTGGAACTTTCAGTAATCAACATAATATCAGTAAATACCACTCCTACCCAAGACCTATATTTTCCTGTATTGTAGAATATATCAAACATGTTATTTAAAGAAAAGGTAAATGTAAAGCTTGAATAAATACAAATATAATGTTTTAAATGTGTGTGTGTGTGTGTGTGTGTGTATTCACAACACCCAGTGATGTAAACGAAATGTAACGTTACTAAGTTAACTTAAGAAATCCTTAGAAGAACCATAGAATATATATGTAGAAACTGTGAAATTTCAATAAAACTCAATAAAAGCAGCATTTGTAATAATATTAGTAACAAAACATCAAATTATTTTAAATAAATATCTAATGTAATCCATTCATGGAATAAGATTAAGTAAATACACAATATGATTTAAGCAAAAACCTATGTGTGTATGTATATTTATATAATTTACACATTACAATAGCTTGGGGGTGCAGTCTGAAGACCTTAATGGTCTTGGTTGTATTGACAGTAAGACATTTGAACAGCCTTCAGTACAACTAACTAGTAACATTGTAACAGACATAAAGAACAAGAACACAATTTTAATAACGACAGTAAGTAAATGAAACTAAACCACACTTATTTAACTACAAATATAGTAGAAATACAGTATATAACCGACATTTAACTGAGCACAGCTCTCTTTGCTAGTTAGATAACTCTCCAAGGTCAAACAGAAGCCTTATAGTAGTAACCTTCTTACAGAAATAAAGAATGCACCCCATGTTGTTAAGAAAAAAATAAATTAAAAAATACTAAAGTAACTTTAGACATATTAAATATGTATCATTCATTAAGTATGTGTCTATTAAAACAGTTAACCCCTAAAAATCAGGCACAGAAAAAGAGAAATTGGCTAGAAATAGAGAAAACCGATAAAAATAAAAAAATAAAAAAATACATACATACATAAATAAATAAATAACCATAATAACAGGGTGAGTTATAAAGACCAAACCGAAACAGTTGAATATTTGAACGTTTTATTAAGAATTTGCTTCACAAAACAGTTTACACAGTCATTCCACTGATGCCCTGACACGATCACACTGCAGTGGAGGGGCTTCAGAAGCAGCACGTCCTGCTCTCAGCACCACGGTGGGGGTTTGCAGGGAGCGGCACGGTTCTATCAACAACACAAAACTAGCCCCCTCTAATGACCAGAAATCCTGTACACATCCAGCGGTAAGGCATTTCTACCCTGTCTGAGTAACGTCATTCAGTAACATCTCTCAATGATATTCTGTATAAATTCTATGTAGTTCTTAACTGGGTGTCTGATTTTAAGCCTTACTTTTTATGGTTTTAAACCATTTTTGCAATTAAGTGATACTGTACAGATATGTGAGACACCAGATGTATTTCACTAGTTTTGCAAACTGCTTTATGAGACTCATTGTCTGTATCTAAGTAATGTACAATTGTGTTGAAACATGCACAGTGTACTGAAATACATGACATACTAATGTGATAGATTTGACTATTTCGCTACAAATGTTGAAATTTGGGAAATGCTTTATTATTATTATTATTATTATTATTATTATTATTATTATTATTATTATTATTATTATTATTATCATTAATATTATTATTATTATTTCTTAGCAGACGCCCTTATCCAGGGCAACTTACAACATATGTGCAATATAAAATGTATTTTCTATATCAAAGTCAATTCCGGTTGTAACAAAGCACACATTGCAAACAGAAATAGTCTATAGGTTATATTCAAAATACTTTGTGGGCTTATTGCATATATCGATTTTATTATTTTTATTACACATAGGTCTCCACTAGAGGAGTTTAAGCGGCTCTGTATGGGTTGGGGTGGGGGTTCAGGCATATCCAGAAGCCTTAATGCCCTGCTCTGTTTCAAGAGCCAAGTTTAGCCATTTGGCATTCCTTTTAACTGTATGTAGTCTGGTGATAACATAAAGCTGGTTTTTTATGTTTACACATAGTGACAGACGGACAGACAGACACAGCATCACACAGTGCTGACAGACACAGCATCACCCTGAACAGATCTGTCAAATCAACAGCTAGGACCTAACAGCATATAGCTTAAGCATCTAGGGTTTAAAACGGCATCACAGATTTTCAGTCACCCGGCCAATAGTTCACTGATTATCTTTGAAACGTGAGCAGAAACAGGACCAGCGCAATCCAGATTAATATTCTATACATTGAGCTGATGTAGCATCATTTCCTTCCTTCCTTCCCATCTTGTGTATGTTATTAACAATAAAGAAGCATTTCATAAAATAGATACCTCTCCGATTCTTATTTTGTACAAAAACATGTTCTTACCGGCTTGTGTCTCTCTCTGCTAAATCTGATTTCGCTTTACTGTACAAATCGTACCCCAAATAACGTTCAAAATAAGTAAAGTAGTTAAAAAGTCAAACGTTATGCACATCAACCTGTTCGATGTGTCCCTGTATACAAATTAAAGAAGTATTGTTTCAATGACCTCCTTGACTCCTGTACACTCTGAGTCATCCAACGTTTTGCTAAAAAGGGCTGATCTGACCGCGCTGGGGAGAAATCGATGGGGGAGGAGAGTCCAGCTAAGAAAAAAAAAAAAAAAGCTCCGGCCTCTGTGGAGAGCCGCCTGAAAAGCTGCGAGGAATGCGGCCCGTACATTCACAGCCCCTCTCTGATCTGAACCCCCTGACACAGATCCTCCAGAGCAGACCGGACAGCACAATGTCACATTACAGCGGTGCAAATGCAGGGTGTCTGTCTAGTTAGTTAGATAGTTGTATGAATTCTCAGCATTGACACTGTTAAGGCTGTACAGAAACGCATGAGAACTGCAAGGTCTTGATGTTTTAATTTTTCCTTACTAAGGTATTATCATTTCCAGACAGGATCAGTAAACTAAAGGAAAATGAAATGAAATGTTTGTGCTTTAAAAGATTAATTTCACTTTACATTTGTATTGATTTGTATTACAAATAACTTCAATAATAACTAAACTGACCACCCACCACCGCCTGTCTGTGAGCGCACTAAAGACAAATTCAACTTTCCAAATAGTGACATTAAAAATACACTAACTTGAAAGTGTAAAGATTGCATCTAAGAGGGGTTTAAAATTAAATGATTGAGATTTAACAGATTAGTAATTGTAAGAATAAGTAGCATCTTAATGGTTACCTTGAATTCAGGGCAACACAGTTAATGAACGGGCAGGGCTATTAAGCCTGGTTGAACATTATTCAAAATACAACACTAGTGATCGTCTGGAGCGTTACACAAATTGGGGGACAGGATGTCTCAGGCTTTAAGGGGGTTGAACCACCGTCACACGTGCCACAGCATAGGACACTGACTCTCGTACCCCGTCATCTGTCTGCATTACCCCTGAAATGAAAAGTACAGCCTCAACCACTTCAGTTTTTCTGGTCTGTCAAGAAGTATGGTGCCATGTGTATCACCTTTTAACAGCATGTTTAATAAAATCTTATTGATTTGTTGTTTTATTCAGCACATGTATTTTAAATCATATGAACACAGTTTTTATACTGGTGGACATATTTGGCTTTTGGGCCCGATGTAAAAGCTATTTTTAAGCGGGATTTAACTTATCAGTAAAATACAGGCTAAAGACAAAGGTTCATTTTAACAAAGATCAAGATTTTATTGTATTTTATTGTTTTGGATTTATTCAACCTTAATCAAATGCATTATTATAAATCACAATGCTGAATACAAACAGGGAGCCTATAACAAATACTCAGGGGGAATCTGCTTTAGATTAGTATGTAATTTCAAATAACTAGACCAAATACCTCAAACACATCAGAAATAACTGTTTACAAAGACTTTCCGTCTTTATGACATTAGTCGGCTGAAAAAGGTTTTCAAAGTAAGATAAAAGAAACAAATGTGTAACTTTAAATAAAAAAATAAAAACATTTTACTAATTTGTGACAATAAAGAAAACTAAGTTGAGGCCCTAAAACAGAGACCTAATAAATGCTTAGAAACAACAACACATTTGTGTCGTTCAAATAAGAAAACTGAATAGCGAGTGACCACAGCCCGGGAGGAAGGGATCTAACTGTGTCCGTGTGTTAAAAAGTCACGAAACATGATTGTAAAAACTCTGACTCATTACATAAGTTTGAATTACTATTTATTTATTTGTTTTCTTTACAGTTTTCTTTCTGGTTGATCATCCTGAAAAGAACTGCACATTCATATCAGATCAGGGGTTTGATATGAGAGAGCTGTGAACTCAGCGATCGGTAATAAGCATCAGTCACAGGCTAGGGGCCCCAGCCCGGGGTGGAACCGCTTATCAAAACCCCTGCAGGGGCAGAGCAGGTAGCACAGACCGAGGACCTAGGTAGTAGGGGTGCTTTTTTGTTTAGTTGAATCATTGAGGTGGATTATAGCCTTAAATAGATCAAATGAAAACATATGTATGTATATATATATATATGTGTGTGTGTGTGTGTGTGTGTGTATAGTCCCATGTATTCTATATGTAAAAATGTCCCATTCTTTAACTTGACCTTTTTATCGCCATATTTTGGATCGTCTTTAAACATTTGGCACATCTTACCGGCTTTTTTTAAATGGAGTTAGTATTGTGTACTTGATTATAGCACAGGGATCTGGTGTAATGTGAATCTACAAGGCTGTTTGTGTTGTCTTTCCACCTCTATACAAACAAAACATGTATTTAGTTATTTCACCTACAGGTGGCCCATTTATAGCGTCAAAAATTCTTTAACATCCTGTGAAATAGGGTGTATTTATTAATGTTAAAGAATTCCAATGTTTTTGCGTGGACGGTGTGCTGGGTTAAAATCCAGAAAGCATCGGAATACATAGTACGGTGTTATTCGTTTTCAGAACCTGTTTATAGGTTCAAAGGTATAAAAGTACCTAAACTAGATCCCTCTGTGAATACCTCAATATAAACACGATCGTTGAAATATGTAATCATGTTTAAGGTGTTTGACGCTATAAATGGGCCACCTGTAGGTGAAATAACTAAATACATGTTTTGTTTGTATAGAGGTGGAAAGACAACACAAACAGCCTTGTAGATTCACATTACACCAGATCCCTGTGCTATAATCAAGTACACAATACTAACTCCATTTAAAAAAAGCCGGTAAGATGTGCCAAATGTTTAAAGACGATCCAAAATATGGCGATAAAAAGGTCAAGTTAAAGAATGGGACATTTTTACATATAGAATACATGGGACTATACACACACACACACACACACATATATATATATATATATACATACATATGTTTTCATTTGATCTATTTAAGGCTATAATCCACCTCAATGATTCAACTAAACAAAAAAGCACCCCTACTACCTAGGTCCTCGGTCTGTGCTACCTGCTCTGCCCCTGCAGGGGTTTTGATAAGCGGTTCCACCCCGGGCTGGGGCCCCTAGCCTGTGACTGATGCTTATTACCGATCGCTGAGTTCACAGCTCTCTCATATCAAACCCCTGATCTGATATGAATGTGCAGTTCTTTTCAGGATGCTCAACCAGAAAGAAAACTGTAAAGAAAACAAATAAATAAATAGTAATTCAAACTTATGTAATGAGTCAGAGTTTTCACAATCATGTTTCGTGACTTTTTAACACACAGACACAGTTAGATCCCTTCCTCCCGGGCTGTGGTCACTCGCTATTCAGTTTTCTTATTTGAACGACACAAATGTGTTGTTGTTTCTAAGCATTTATTAGGTCTCTGTTTTAGGGCCTCAACTTAGTTTTCTTTATTGTCACAAATTAGTAAAATGTTTTTATTTTTTTATTTAAAGTTACACATTTGTTTCTTTTATCTTACTTTGAAAACCTTTTTCAGCCGACTAATGTCATAAAGACGGAAAGTCTTTGTAAACAGTTATTTCTGATGTGTTTGAGGTATTTGGTCTAGTTATTTGAAATTACATACTAATCTAAAGCAGATTCCCCCTGAGTATTTGTCATAGGCTCCCTGTTTGTATTCAGCATTGTGATTTATAATAATGCATTTGATTAAGGTTGAATAAATCCAAAACAATAAAATACAATAAAATCTTGATCTTTGTTAAAATGAACCTTTGTCTTTAGCCTGTATTTTACTGATAAGTTAAATCCCGCTTAAAAATAGCTTTTACATCGGGCCCAAAAGCCAAATATGTCCACCAGTATAAAAACTGTGTTCATATGATTTAAAATACATGTGCTGAATAAAACAACAAATCAATAAGATTTTATTAAACATGCTGTTAAAAGGTGATACACATGGCACCATACTTCTTGACAGACCAGAAAAACTGAAGTGGTTGAGGCTGTACTTTTCATTTCAGGGGTAATGCAGACAGATGACGGGGTACGAGAGTCAGTGTCCTATGCTGTGGAACGTGTGACGGTGGTTCAACCCCCTTAAAGCCTGAGACATCCTGTCCCCCAATTTGTGTAACGCTCCAGACGATCACTAGTGTTGTATTTTGAATAATGTTCAACCAGGCTTAATAGCCCTGCCCGTTCATTAACTGTGTTGCCCTGAATTCAAGGTAACCATTAAGATGCTACTTATTCTTACAATTACTAATCTGTTAAATCTCAATCATTTAATTTTAAACCCCTCTTAGATGCAATCTTTACACTTTCAAGTTAGTGTATTTTTAATGTCACTATTTGGAAAGTTGAATTTGTCTTTAGTGCGCTCACAGACAGGCGGTGGTGGGTGGTCAGTTTAGTTATTATTGAAGTTATTTGTAATACAAATCAATACAAATGTAAAGTGAAATTAATCTTTTAAAGCACAAACATTTCATTTCATTTTCCTTTAGTTTACTGATCCTGTCTGGAAATGATAATACCTTAGTAAGGAAAAATTAAAACATCAAGACCTTGCAGTTCTCATGCGTTTCTGTACAGCCTTAACAGTGTCAATGCTGAGAATTCATACAACTATCTAACTAACTAGACAGACACCCTGCATTTGCACCGCTGTAATGTGACATTGTGCTGTCCGGTCTGCTCTGGAGGATCTGTGTCAGGGGGTTCAGATCAGAGAGGGGCTGTGAATGTACGGGCCGCATTCCTCGCAGCTTTTCAGGTGGCTCTCCACAGAGGCCGGAGCTTTTTTTTTTTTTTTCTTAGCTGGACTCTCCTCCCCCATCGATTTCTCCCCAGCGCGGTCAGATCAGCCCTTTTTAGCAAAACGTTGGATGACTCAGAGTGTACAGGAGTCAAGGAGGTCATTGAAACAATACTTCTTTAATTTGTATACAGGGACACATCGAACAGGTTGATGTGCATAACGTTTGACTTTTTAACTACTTTACTTATTTTGAACGTTATTTGGGGTACGATTTGTACAGTAAAGCGAAATCAGATTTAGCAGAGAGAGACACAAGCCGGTAAGAACATGTTTTTGTACAAAATAAGAATCGGAGAGGTATCTATTTTATGAAATGCTTCTTTATTGTTAATAACATACACAAGATGGGAAGGAAGGAAGGAAATGATGCTACATCAGCTCAATGTATAGAATATTAATCTGGATTGCGCTGGTCCTGTTTCTGCTCACGTTTCAAAGATAATCAGTGAACTATTGGCCGGGTGACTGAAAATCTGTGATGCCGTTTTAAACCCTAGATGCTTAAGCTATATGCTGTTAGGTCCTAGCTGTTGATTTGACAGATCTGTTCAGGGTGATGCTGTGTCTGTCAGCACTGTGTGATGCTGTGTCTGTCTGTCCGTCTGTCACTATGTGTAAACATAAAAAACCAGCTTTATGTTATCACCAGACTACATACAGTTAAAAGGAATGCCAAATGGCTAAACTTGGCTCTTGAAACAGAGCAGGGCATTAAGGCTTCTGGATATGCCTGAACCCCCACCCCAACCCATACAGAGCCGCTTAAACTCCTCTAGTGGAGACCTATGTGTAATAAAAATAATAAAATCGATATATGCAATAAGCCCACAAAGTATTTTGAATATAACCTATAGACTATTTCTGTTTGCAATGTGTGCTTTGTTACAACCGGAATTGACTTTGATATAGAAAATACATTTTATATTGCACATATGTTGTAAGTTGCCCTGGATAAGGGCGTCTGCTAAGAAATAATAATAATAATATTAATGATAATAATAATAATAATAATAATAATAATAATAATAATAATAATAATAATAATAATAAAGCATTTCCCAAATTTCAACATTTGTAGCGAAATAGTCAAATCTATCACATTAGTATGTCATGTATTTCAGTACACTGTGCATGTTTCAACACAATTGTACATTACTTAGATACAGACAATGAGTCTCATAAAGCAGTTTGCAAAACTAGTGAAATACATCTGGTGTCTCACATATCTGTACAGTATCACTTAATTGCAAAAATGGTTTAAAACCATAAAAAGTAAGGCTTAAAATCAGACACCCAGTTAAGAACTACATAGAATTTATACAGAATATCATTGAGAGATGTTACTGAATGACGTTACTCAGACAGGGTAGAAATGCCTTACCGCTGGATGTGTACAGGATTTCTGGTCATTAGAGGGGGCTAGTTTTGTGTTGTTGATAGAACCGTGCCGCTCCCTGCAAACCCCCACCGTGGTGCTGAGAGCAGGACGTGCTGCTTCTGAAGCCCCTCCACTGCAGTGTGATCGTGTCAGGGCATCAGTGGAATGACTGTGTAAACTGTTTTGTGAAGCAAATTCTTAATAAAACGTTCAAATATTCAACTGTTTCGGTTTGGTCTTTATAACTCACCCTGTTATTATGGTTATTTATTTATTTATGTATGTATGTATTTTTTTATTTTTTTATTTTTATCGGTTTTCTCTATTTCTAGCCAATTTCTCTTTTTCTGTGCCTGATTTTTAGGGGTTAACTGTTTTAATAGACACATACTTAATGAATGATACATATTTAATATGTCTAAAGTTACTTTAGTATTTTTTAATTTATTTTTTTCTTAACAACATGGGGTGCATTCTTTATTTCTGTAAGAAGGTTACTACTATAAGGCTTCTGTTTGACCTTGGAGAGTTATCTAACTAGCAAAGAGAGCTGTGCTCAGTTAAATGTCGGTTATATACTGTATTTCTACTATATTTGTAGTTAAATAAGTGTGGTTTAGTTTCATTTACTTACTGTCGTTATTAAAATTGTGTTCTTGTTCTTTATGTCTGTTACAATGTTACTAGTTAGTTGTACTGAAGGCTGTTCAAATGTCTTACTGTCAATACAACCAAGACCATTAAGGTCTTCAGACTGCACCCCCAAGCTATTGTAATGTGTAAATTATATAAATATACATACACACATAGGTTTTTGCTTAAATCATATTGTGTATTTACTTAATCTTATTCCATGAATGGATTACATTAGATATTTATTTAAAATAATTTGATGTTTTGTTACTAATATTATTACAAATGCTGCTTTTATTGAGTTTTATTGAAATTTCACAGTTTCTACATATATATTCTATGGTTCTTCTAAGGATTTCTTAAGTTAACTTAGTAACGTTACATTTCGTTTACATCACTGGGTGTTGTGAATACACACACACACACACACACACACATTTAAAACATTATATTTGTATTTATTCAAGCTTTACATTTACCTTTTCTTTAAATAACATGTTTGATATATTCTACAATACAGGAAAATATAGGTCTTGGGTAGGAGTGGTATTTACTGATATTATGTTGATTACTGAAAGTTCCAATTACATTTTCTGTATTACATTTCTTTTACTTTTGTGCATATTCAGGATTTTCTAAAGTTCAGTCCATCTTGTGTTTCTCAAGCTGCCCACAGCCCCCACCGCTTCTACAGAACGCTATCTCTTGCCACATTCCGTTATCCGGGGGTTAGGGGGGCCCAGTCACATCACCTCAAATGTAAACAGAGCCGGTTCTCAAATTGAAAACAGACCCCACCTGTCTTCAGTGCCCTGTTAACCCCGCCCCCAAATATACCAATTCTTCAAACCAAACTCTAACCTGATAGGCTATTTCTTCAGTGCCCTGTCAACTCCGCCCCCAAATATACCAATTCTTCACCGATCCAAGGTTACTAAAGACGTAGACATCTCCTCACCACCCCCACTAGCTCAAAAAGCTCCAGACCGACATAACCTTTGTCCATTTGAAAGAGGTAACCCCTTTGGCCCTGTTGCAGAGACAGCCTCGTGGATCTCGCTTAAGTAGAAATATCTATGTTACTAAAGAATCGGGAGGGCTTTAATAGATCTCTTTTGGAGCTTCACTCGCATAGGGAAAAATAGCTATTCTACTAAATAATCGGGAGGACTTAAATACAACTGTTTTGGAGCTTCACTAGTGTAGGGAAAAATATCAATGTTTTCTAAAGAATCTGAAGGGTATACATAGCGCTCTTTTGGAGCTTCACACGTATAGAGAAAAATAGCTATTTTACTAAAGAATCAGTCTGGCTTAAAGACAAATCTTTTGGAGGGTTTGAAAAACAGTTGAAGACCACCCACCACCCTGTACATTCCTTCGGTGCCCTGTCAACTCCACCCATCAATATGGTAATTATTCTGTGACGCGGTACAAGCACCCCGCCCCCCTAGGAAGCCCCCCCCCCCGAGTTCAACTCAAGTTCAAGGTCAAAAGGTCAAATCCCCCCTGAACCCCCCTTAGAGAGTGCCCTATATTACTACTATGGTTCATTACCACTACATAGAGAACCAATCAAAAGTACAGGGTTTAAAATAAATCAATGTTTACATTTCATGGTCCGACATAAGGTGTCAAGTTCTGTCAGGCAGGCTTCTTCACTAGATTTCATGCCCAATGGGGCAAGTGATAATTTTACCTTCCATCTATATTGACCAGTTGTTTTCTACCACTACACCACTGCTTATAACCATGCAAAACCTTCATGCGAGAAGTCAGGCAGGTATATTTTGGGGTGGGACAAGTTACATTTCTGGGCAACCACAATGTAAAAATTATGACACTTTTGGAGTCATGTAATGTAGCTGATCAGGTGGCTGCCTAACTTTCAAACTCTGCGCTCCCATTTTAAAAATACTATATTATCCTAATAAAGACAATATTTTTTAAAGCATTTGGAGACAACTAGAAACCCCCTGTCATAATGGCTGATAAGCAAGGCAACCAGACCAGGAAAAACTAGTTAACCGAAAAGTGCCATTTAACCTCTCGAGCTAGAACAAGATGATGACGCAGCTTCAACTTCGTCCGTTTGACTCCCAACGGTGTTGCTAAAGACATTGTAAAAATATACACAGTACTGAAAAATATATATGAGGACCTAAGTTGTCTAAACACTATTAAAAGCCTCTGTTGTGGCAGTAGAGGGGAACTGTCAAATTACACTAGTGCAGGGGAAACCTGTGAGGAAATGAAAGAAAAGCCCCCTGCATCTCAGAACTGGAGATCCTTCATGTTCAAATCGATGACATGGAAAACAGAAATTGATGCAAGAACATCCTCTTCCTCAGACTCCCAGAGGGGGTGGAGCAGGGCTGGAACTGAAGGGTTTTTGGCATTAGCCAGCTGGCTAGCAGCCTGACATTTTTACTAGCCAAACAAAAATATTACTAACCCAAATTATTTTCACAACTTTGTGCCATATGCTATGTAAAGTAAACAAATACTTTGACACAAATGCATTTGTTAAAGAAAGATTTATTAAAAAACATTTTTTTTTTCCTCAAAGCCTTCAATTTAAATTTGAAATGGCTTGGTTTTTGGTATAACCGTGAGCTCTGATTGCAAGAACACTACATAACTTTTCCATCATATCATAGTCAATCCTCTCTTTGTTTTTGCCAAGTTCCAAGGAATTTCCTGGTCACTTTTTTGGATAACATCAGGTTGACTCAAGTAGAGGGCAATGCCGATACCAATATATCAATAATAATTTTAGTATCACGATACTCGATACTGCCAGGGTACCACCAGAAACCTTAAAGCAGAACAGTAATACAACATATTGAGTTCCTGGTCATTTTTAAATACTTTTACTCTATTTGAATATTTTGAACTATATTCCATTAAAACAACTATTGGAAAATGTTTTATGCTTTTGTTTTTCAAGAAATAGTAAGTCAACATGCCTATATTGTGTGTAAAACCCTGGTGTGTGATGATATACAGTGCCCATATGCATAAAACATCTCAGAATTACTCTTAGGAATTGTGCGAAAAGTTAATTTAGGAGTAAAAACTACTCCTCGCTCAGAGTAGGAGGTAGAAGTTAGTCATAAAGTCTCCTACACCTAATTTTAGCTGGGAGTAGTTGTTGCTTTTATTGACTGCTGCTTGCCAGGTGGGCTAATAGTAGTTCATATTCGTCACTAGCCCTGCCTGCAAAAATACAAGATAGGGGCGAGCAGGCAACCTTAATTTCCAGCCCTGGGGTGGAGGCAGACGATATGATTAACTGCTTAAAGTCAAAGATCTTCTACAGTAAGAAGATAAGTCCACTGCGCCTCGATTCCCATCACGCTGTGCGCAATGAATCCCGGTACAGAAAGAGAGAGTGAGATTTGCATACAGTAACAGAATGACATAATGCAGAAGTTAGCACACTCCAATACACTTTTTGTAATGTTGAAACGTGTATGTAACGGGGCCTGGGCAAATATTTTGTCCCAGTCCACCCCTGCCAGACTATAAGTAAAGTACACCACCCTATTTAGATGTTGCATATAAGGGAAATAGTGTATTTAACAAATACTGAAACCACCCCATACAAGTCCCATTTGGTTAAAGGAAAAACCTGCAATTAAAAAAGTTGCCCCAAAGAATACAATTAATGGTAACACTACAAAATAAGGTACCATAATTCCTCATTAATTAATTTATGAATACCATAGAATTTAAACATCAATACATCATGAACATCATCTGAGTTCTGTTGTTGAGCACATTAACTGTTTAACAAAAACACTGGGTTGGATACAATATCGTAATTTACATCCAACAATCCAACTGTATTTCCAATATCAGAGTAGCAAAGTGTAGATGCAAGGATGTATCCATTGATATCAAAGCCACTTGCCTAACTAACATCCTAACATGCAAGTATTTGGAATTGCGCAGAGAGCAAATGATGATTGAGCCATGTTGTTCAAAAATGTAAAACGCATCGGAGACAGGAGAGTGTATCGGAATCTTTGACATACGTATCAGGAATCCTCAAGTGTGATGCAATATTCCACTAATGATTGCTTTTCCCTTCTCAGGGACATTACTTTAGAAAGCTGGGTTGAGTTGCAGTGTATTTTAATGGCTCAACTGTTGGCTGGTAAGAAGCTGCATCTATAGTTGTGTATTTTTACCTTGCTGAATCTTAGGAGACTTTCAACATTAATCTACTTGGGAAAAACTTAACATTTGTTTTGAGAAGCTGGTGAAATCAGACTTTTCCCTCTGTATATCCTCTCTCCAGTTTGGAGAAAGATGATATACACTCACACTTGGAGACACGATCAGAGCCAGAATGTCACATTGCAGTCCTTGGATACACATAGAAGAGATGCAGGCCAGTTTGAAGACCAACAGCTCTTACTAATAGGGCCCCGAAGGTGTGGAACGATCTTCCTGCCAATGTAAGAGATTGTCTTAGCCTTTAAATCACGTCTGAAGACTCATCTGTTTAGTCTCTGTTTTTCTAGCCCATAGTGCCGCCGGTGTGCCATGGACATGCAATTGCACAACTGTCTTTGGAAATGTCCTGCACTGCATGACCAGTATCTGAGCACGACTGCCCTCTTTTCTTCCCGACTGCCCTCTTTTCTTCCAGCAACAGCCTCCTCTGAGGGTCCAACAAGGCACCTCGTCCCCCACCATGGAAGTCTGATGAGGCACAACCCATCCCAGAAGCACCTCACCACGGAGGGTCAATGGGGCATTCACACCCAAGGTTTGACGAGCCATCGCAACCCAAAGCCTGTTGGTCCAAACCCCCCACCCCTGATGGCCAGCGAGAGGCCTCCTCCAGAGAGAAGAGCACAGCCAGCAGCACCGATAAAGAACTTTCTGATCTCCTTGCTGCTGTAATCACTATACTGCCTGGAGGGGAAGCAACCACTAGGCCTAGGCCCTAAGCCGTGGACCCCCAGAGATTCATTTTCTCCTACATGCCATCCATAGGAGTTTTTTGTTTTTCTCTCCTCCGTGCCTAAATGGTTTATTTACTTAAATGTTCACTCACTTTATTCTAGATCATGTAAAATGTTTACAGATCTATATTTGATTTTATTGTATTTATGTTTTTATTTTCCTATACGTTTGTTGTATGTTTACCAGTCTGTAAAGCGCTCTGTGGCTACCCTGCGAAGGGCGCTATACAAATAAAAATTGATTGATTGATGATTATGAAGTGAGGGATCAAATTCTATTTTTTGAAATGAATGTTTTTGATTAAGTCACTAATACTGAAGAAAATTATATTTTACCTTTCTTCTTCTTGTTTAACTTTACTACCAAGGTTAATGTTGGCATATACAACACTTGACTACATAATCTCTCTCTCTATATATATATATATATATATACACACAGTGCATCTGGAAAGTATTCACAGCGCTTCACTTTTTCCACATTTTGTTATGTTACAGCCTTATTCCAAAATGGATTAAATTAATTATTTTCCTCAAAATTCTACAAACAATACCCCATAATGACAACGTGAAAGAAGGTTGTTTGACATCTTTGCAAATGTATTAAAAATAAAAAACCCAAAATGCACATGTACATAAGTATTCACAGCCTTTGCTCAATACTTTGTTGAAGCACCTTTGGCACCAATTACAGCCACAAGTCTTTTTGAGTATGATGCTACAAGCTTGGCACACCTATTTTTGGGCAGTTTCTCCCATTCTTCTATGCAGGACCTCTCAAGCTCCATCAGGTTGGATGGGGAGCGTCGGTGCACGGCCATTTTCAGATCTCTCCAGAGATGTTCAATCGGGTTCAAGTCTGGGCTCTAGCTGGGCCACTCAAGGACATTCACAGAGTTGTCCTGTAGCCACTCCTTTGTTATCTTGGCTGTGTGCTTAGGGTTGTTGTCCTGTTGGAAGATGAACCTTCACCCCAGTCTGAGGTCCAGAGCGTTCTGGAGCAGGTTTTCATCAAGGATGTCTCTGAACATTGCTGCATTCATCTTTCCCTCGATCCTGACTAGTCTCCCAGTTCCTGCCACTGAAAAACATCCCCACAGCATGATGCTGCCACCAAAATGCTTCACTGTAGGGATGGTATTGGCCAGGTGATGAGCGGTGCCTGGTTTCCTCCAGACATGAGTTCAGTCTTTGTTTCATCAGACCAGAGAGAGAATTTTGTTACTCATGGTCTGAGAGTCCTTCAGGTGTCTTTTGACAAACTCCAGGCAGGCTGTCATGTGCCTTTTACTGAGGAGTGGCTTCCGTCTGGCCACTCTACCATACAGGCCTGATTGGTGGAGTGCTGCAGAGATGGTTGTTCTTCTGGAAGGTTCTCCTCTCTCCACAGAGACATGCTGGGTCATGTCAGAGTGACCATTGGGAGAGTCCTGGTGGTCCAAACTTCTTCCATTTAAGGATGTTGGAGGCCACTGTGCTCATTGGGTCCTTCAATGCTGCAGAAATTTTTCTGTACCCTTCCCCAGATCTGTGCCTCGATACAATCCTGTCTCGGAGGTCTACAGACAATTCCTTAGACTTCATGGCTTGGTTTGTGCTCTGACATACACTGTTAACTGTGGGACCTTATATAGACAGGTGTGTGCTTTTCCAAATCATGTCCAATCAACTGAATTTACCACAGGTGGACTCCAATCAAGTTGTAGAAACATCTCAAGGATGATTAGTGGAAACAGGATGCACCTGAGCTCAATTTTGAGTGTCATGGCAAAGGCTGTGAAAACTTATGTACATGTCCTTTTTTGTTTTTTATTTTTAATAAATTTGCTAAGATTTCAAACAAACTTCTTTCACGTTGTCATTATGGGGTATTGTTTGTAGAATTTTGAGGAAAATAATGAATTTAATCAATTTTGGATAAAGGCTGTAACATAACAAAATGTGGAAAGTGCTGTGAATAATTTCCGGATGCACTGTATATATATATTTATATATATATATATATATATATATATATATATATATATATATATATATATATATATATACACACTGATCAGCTATAACATTATGACCACTGAAAGTTGAAGTGGATAATACTGATAATCTAATTATCATGGCACTTTTCAGTGGGTGGGATATATTAGGCAGCAAGTGAACTTTTTGTCCTCAAAGTTGATGTGTTAGAAGCAGGAAAAATGGGCAAGCGTAAGGCTCTGAGCGACTTTGACAAGGGCCAAATTGTGATGGCTAGACGACTGGGTCACAGCATCTCCAAAACTGCAGCTCTTGTTGGGTGTTCCCGGTCTGCAGTGGTCAGTACCTATCAAAAGTGGTCCAAGGAAGGAAAAGCGGTGAACCAGCGACAGGGTTTAGGGCAGCCAAGGCTCATTGATGCACAAGGGGAGCGAAGCATCGCAGTTTGTTGCGTATGGGGCTGCGTAGCCGCAGACCAGTCAGGGTGCCCATGTCCACTGCCCACTGCCAAAAGCACCTACAATGGGCACATGAGCATCAGAACTGGACCACGGACCAATGGAAGAAGATGACCTGGTCTGATGAATCACGAGTTCAAGGTGTTGACTTGACCTGACTTGATCCCCAGATCCCAATCCAATCGAGCATCTGTGGGATGTGCTGGACAAACATGTCCTATCCATGGAGGCCCCACCTCGCAACTTACAGGACTTAAAGGATCTGCTGCTAATGTTTTGGTGCCAGATACCACAGCACACCTTCAGAGGTCTAGTGGAGTCCATGCCTCGACGGGTCAGGGCTGTTTTGGCGGCAAAAGGGGGACCTACACAATATTAGGTAGGTGGTCATAATGTTATGGCTGATCAGTGTATATATATAGTTTTTTTATTATTTATTTACTTTACCATTTTTTATACCATAATGGCCTCAAATACAGAGGGAAAGAAACTACACCGGCACTTAATGCAGTGTCTTACAAGTTGATATTATCAGCAATGATATTAATACTGCATGGTGTTTATAGTTGAGCTTTCCAGATAGTAGGGGCATAATTTCATCTAGCACTGAAGTTCTTTCCATGACAGATCAGTTGGAGAAGCACTACATTACTTCTACAATGGGAGGACACTGAGGTAGATAAGCCTCATTGGGAATTTAGCCATGGCACAAAGGTTAGCACCCCTACTGTTGCAAACAGCATGGGATCTGTAATGCCCACAAGCTTACTTCAGTTTAAGGTTTATCGTAAAGAGGATGCACTCTCACACAATTTTTGTGCAAGGGTTTAAAATATTTTGGTCTAGATCAGCGATTCTCAAACTTGGGGTTGCAAGACATACAAATGGAGTTGTGAGATAATGGCCGACATTTACTTCAAATCAAATCATTATACTTCGCCAGCATTTCCCCCCCAGACTGTACTTAGCCGGCAAATAGCTAATGCATATAGAGTTGGGGCCGCCATAGTTTTCATGTTTGAAAATGGGGTTGTCAGTTGTAAGAGTTTGAGAACCCCTGGTCTAGATGGAATAGGTCCACCTACTGGCCCTTCTTACGGTTATACTTCCTATAACCTGTTTTTCCAAAACAGGTCTGCTATCCAACTACTAGACCCAGACTCCCGATTTGTACAAATATTAGTTTATAATATTTATATATTATAATATTAGTTTAATATTAGAAATGTTAGTTTAGTTAATGTTAACTCATATAGTATGGCTTAGTTATACTTTACATTCAATACAAGCACAAAACTCAATATGCAGACAGGTTTATAACTAATTCACAATAGGTTAATTCATGTATTTATATAATTCATTAGTAAACACATAATTTGATTTTAAAGGTTTTAACTGACATCCTGCTTTGACAGGAAGAAAACCTGTTTCCTGATTGACTGCTCAGGAAACACCTAACACACAGTACATTTTCATCCTGTTTTTGGCAGCTCAGCTCCCATAGGCACATTTTATTCTGAATACTTCCATTTAGCTATTGACTTGTCTCACTGCCTAGTAGCACACCATGTCTTAAATATTTATTTGCCTCGTATTGTATATCAGTAACGTTAGATATATATCATGTAACCTAATGGTTTCAAATGAAATCCTGAAAACAGATCCAGACCTATGCATAGTGTTTGAACCAAGTGTGTGCATAGCAACATAACCAACAAGATAAACATTTATGGTTGAGTATTGTAGATTTGCTTAATTTTCCTGCCTCCTTGCAAGAGACAATTATTCAAATAAACATTTGTCACTTTCTTCAACTTGAATGCGAAAATATATTTGTTTTGAATTATATGGTATAGGCCAAATGTTGGAAAGCAAGAATGGGTATGCAGACGGACGGGGGGGTTGTTTTTCTCACTACTCACTGGATTACTAATATATGTATGTTTCCAACAAGATAAGTGACTTTAAAACCATGCTATGTACACTACTCTGGAAGCTGTCTGAGATTGACAGTGACAGTGTAATGTGTCCTCCTCTTACAAAGACAGCTGTACAATCTAGCAAGATGCGTTTCTCTTAACAGAACAAAATGTCCTTTTTCAACTTAGAAATAAATCTAATCAACAAATTCTGTCCAATTTGTTTGCAACCAAACATTAGGCCTATATCTTCAAAACTATTTATAAAAAAATGTCATTCATATTATAGGTACAATTTGGGGGTAAAACCAAATAAATCTTCCCACATATTTGTAAATACTTATTCTGTTTTGTGAATAATTTCAATTTTATTTATTTATTAATTTTATTATTTTTCAGAAGAAAATAATTGTTTTCAAAGCATTCAATATATTAAACATTCAAGTATCTTCAGGTGATATATCAGTCAAGCTGCCTCCCTAGTTGTACAGCTGTCCTAATAAAAGGAGTGTCAACTCTTGTTCATCTTGTGTGAGACTCTTGTATTTTGCCAGCGCTATTTTTCCTCAATATTGTCACAAGATTTTCCGTTAATTACAATTTCAACTGAACAATGAAGGTCACAATATACTATTTTGACAACAAAAAAAAACAACAAAAAAATACAGGCATCTCCGGTAAATGTTGCTGTGCAAACAAATATTTTGCAATTACAGTTGTGACCTGACCAACACAAATACAAAATGTATTAGACTATGTAGCTAGCTAATTTATACAATCCACACTCAACATATCTACTTTTAGGTCTACTTTAATCAAATCAGAAACATGCCTGTGTGTTCAAGCTTCAGTGAATAAAAATATATAGGCAATAGCTGGCTATGTATGTATCTAGCTTAATAATAATTAATTTGTTATTATTATTGCTCCTCTTTCGTTTTCTAGCATCACAGAAGGGTATTTGTGTCACGGTAGCCTCGGGGGCTCGGGAACAGGGGACCCAGGTGCAGTGCTGGATTGCAGGATGGTCGGACAGGCGTGGGTCAGATACCGGCAGATCAGGGCAATGGAGGCTGGACAGAGACGTGGTCAAGGGAACAAGACAGGCTCGGAGGAACAGGGCTTGGAATTGCAGTGGGGACTGACAAAACTTCACCCCAACTGAGGGAAGTGAGGGGATTATAAAGGGTAACAGAAACCAGGTAGGGAGGTGCAGGGTGAATAGGAACAGAGGGATAGAAGCAAGAGTGCACATGGTAGACCGGAATGTAAATAGACTGATTGATGTGAGCAGGGAGAAGGCAGGGAAATGGTGACCCCTAGTGGGGATAGAGGGGGAGCGCTAGGAGACCATGACAGTTTGGCTTTTAGGTGGGTTAACATTCTAGTTGTAGATTTGTGGTATTTTAATTGTACTGTACATATTTTACACTTAACAGTAATTTCCATTTACTGTGACAAAGTATTTCCGTTCAGAACTCTTCTGTAAGGAAGCTATCTTTAGAAAAGTATATAGAATTAGTGATTAAATGGCACAGCAGCTGAAATCTGAGATGACTGATATTCTCAATAATAACACCCTTGTCTTGGTTTGTGTTCCAGTTTCCACTTTGTGACGGATCTCACACCAAACACAATGAAGAGACCGGGGACAATGTGGAACCTTTGGTCATTAAAAAGAAAGATGCTTGATAGTAATGTGTATAAGGCAGACAACAATATCGATCATAAATAAAGTGAAACATATGGGTACAAACTGTAAAAAGTTGCATCCAGAAGAAGGTATAAAGATGGTGTATCATCTTGCTGAATCCATGTGAAGTATGCCCAAACTAATTAGTGCTGTTTGAGGGTATTCCATTTAACAAAAATGTAGAGCTTTTATTATGGTTACTTAAGTGAGAAACACTGTATCTATCATGAAATGGTCCATTTACTGTGCTTGATTGTTCTCTGGGTAGTTTGATAAAGCACTTTTTAATCTAGAACAGTGACAAACACTTATTTTCATAAATGAAACAAAATGGTTGATTGCTGATGTAAGATGATATTTAGTTTCCTGTATATTTTCTATTTTCAATGAACCCCAAATTATTTTTTGTTTAGTTGGTTTTTTTTCCCATAGAAATCCAAGAGGCACTACATCAAACACCAAAAGAGTGCATATGAGATGATACTTTGCTACTTTTGATGATATTTTGATGGCTATTTGCTAATTTTGGAAGCCCTCACAAAGAGTGCTGCCAGGAAGATTGCACATCATTTCACAAATAAAAAGGTTTGAAAAAATTCTATTGAAATCCAAATGACAAGAAGTGTTGTGGGTCAAGACATCAGGGTTATGCTCACAGAAGGTTTTCATTCTTTCAATTTAAAATACCAGCACGCTTCAACTTATTCACAACAGTTTTAAAGTGTCTGAGGCAAGTTAATAACTATGCTGGTGGGACATGGGGTCAGATTACATTAAAACTTTGACCCACTGACTAATAGCAAACTAAAAAACTGTACATCATAATGGTTACATTTATATTTAGAAGAAAGTAGCATTTTACTAGAAATGAAGCTGCAAACTGAGTACATCTGTATAGTTTTCTTTTAGCGGGTGGGTCAAAGTTTTGATTTAATCCCAGCCTAGGCGGCATTATGTGTGGCACCTTTGGTCTGAAGATATCCTCAAGATTCTTGCATTATCAAAAAAACTATAGTTAATGAGAAATAGGACTGGGTAGGTTTTAGTGAACCCTGTAGGAACAGAAGGAATGTACAACGTAAATTACAATTTTATTGATTTAGCAATATATGTAACTGACTGGTGATGCATGTTTGCTGTACTTTTTAGTAATACTGTTTTTGTATGTTTCTGTATGTTTCATTTCAAAACTGAGTGAAAGAGAGACATCCCTGCTGCAGAAAAAAATGATTATTCTGCATTTGATTACCTCAAGTATTACACAAGTATCAGCTGTCCGGGTGGCTGGTCTATGGTCTAATGCTCACTAACAGGCAGGGACGGACTGGGACTTAAAAACAGCCCTGGACTTTAGCCCAGACCAGCCCACCACAACCAGCCGGCGGATTCTCCAACGCCCTGCCCCGCTGATGCACACACATTCACACACCAGTCCCTAATACCAGCACCGAGCTGTATCACAGCTCTCGTTATACACTAAAGCTGAGGGGACCCCAGTCTACATTTTGCTAGAATATGGAATATGGGACACCAGTCTATACTATGTAGTGAATGTAGATAGAATATTTATGGGTAGCCAATTATATAAAATGTAATATTTAATATGTATCATCAGTATTTTTCATAAAAGGTTTTATGGTATGAGTAAACTAGTTTACTTCCCATAGATATAAAATGCAACACTGTTTCTTGTGCCGTTGCTGTTTAAAGTGATTGGTGGTAAAACTGCACGGTTAATTAATACATTAAAAAATGTGTCCAATCAGTGTCAGTGTCAACATAATAATAATATCCCAAAATACATGATTAGCAACAATATTTGGGTTAAACAATAATCGGGTTAAACTAATTCAGCAACAATTCACCTTGTCACATTAAAATCATGACACCTTTTAATACTTTTTGACTGGCCTCTATTATAAGTACAAATACAAATACACATATTCACCCTGAAAAAGGGTATCCCATACCAGTTTCATCCATCTTTATTCATATTTTCTTGTGGTGAAGCAGGTTTTCACATTACTTTTCTCACAATTTTGAATTCTAATACATAAGTTTGCTTATACAAAATCATAATTAGTTTCATAATGTTTTAGCATCAAAGGTGCTCACAAATGTCAACTCCAGAACACATAAAAAAAACGCACTTTCTATTTTTTCCTAGCAACATGTAGAATGGTGTTCCCTCTATTTTTAGAGTGCTACAGAATACACACTCTATAAACTGTTATTAAGAGCCATGCTGAACACATACTGGATTGTCATACTGATGTGTTATCTCTCTCTCTGCCCTGGCTCCCAATTGCCTACCGCTTCATCCACGGCACTGTTGACTGACTCACAATTATGTCGGCTATGCTGTTGTCTCCTTCTTCTGCAGTGTCCTCCTCGGCCTGGACTACTACATGCACGGTATTGGCATTGGCACTACTGTGTTGCTTTTACACAATATTTTTTGAAAATGAAGTGCACTTCCTCTATAGCTGCTACATCAATGTCCCATGGCCACATCACTGTCAGAGTGTGTGCGTGTAAATCATTCTTTTGGGTTAATTCTCTCCACCCACTTTTTAAACTTGCTCCCCTACTGGTTCATTCAAACCCACTCTCCAATCCCAGAGCTCCTAATTAGCCAGCACCTGTTTAAATACTGATAAGGAATCTCCCTCTCTTCCATTTGGCACTCAACTCATTTGTTAGCTGCTTCTATACTATACTATAATATAAACTTAAATGACAGTGAACCTGCTACACCATACTATGACATTGATGAGCATAGCAAATCAGTAATTGAAACTACAGCAGCACTGTGGAGTAGTGGTTAGGGCTCTGGACTCTCATAACTGGAAGATTGTGGGTTCAAATCCTGGGTGGGGCAGTGCTGTTGTACCCTTGAGCAAGGTACTTTGCTTAGATTGCTCCAGTAAAATGCCCAGCTGTATAAATGGGTACAAATGTAAGTTGCCCTTTATAAGAGTTTCTGCTAAATGACAAATAATGTAATGTAACTAAACATCTATCGTTGCAGTTATTTACTGGATGATTCTTAAAGCAGCCCAATACTATCCCATATCCCATGATTAATGATGATGCCCTAGATCTCAGATCAACAAGTGTGGAGTCAGATCCAACCATGTGATCTGATCAGACCTCTCTGCAGCTGGATATAGATCTTAAACAGCAAGGGTGAGTGATAGTAAAGACCGCTGGTGGACTGGCTGAAGAAGAGTAAGAAGTGGTTATGTTTTAGGAGTGGTCCATTAAGAATAAGTGCAGTCCCACAGATGCCCACCTCCTGCTCTGCCCTTTGCACTAGAAGATCATGATCTAATGATCCTGAATTTTTTCAGTCACCCTTTGATATATGGAGAGATTCCCACACCACTCCCCCCCTCCAATCAGAAAAATAAAACAACTTCAGGTCAAAAAGTGTCCTTTTACTTCAGGAAATGTAGCCTAACAGTGCACAGCTTCACAAAAACAACAGAAAAATGGTAGTCAACAAAACAGTAGTCAACCTAGTAAAGTAATGGACATAAAATAATAAAAAATAATATAATCTTGCAATGGCCTTTCCTACGGAAGCGTATTGCTGCCACACGAAAAAAAAAAAAAAATCTTTCGTATTTTGGGGGCGTGTTGCTGACAGGTTTTTTGTTTTTTTAATGGGGTGTGTGTTGTTGCCACAAAAAAAAATTAAAACGAAGTCCAAGACCACTTGTAGTTCTTATGGGTAACCTCGCGATACAACAGAACTGGATAGAAAGGATAGAAACTTAATAAACTCACTAAGATACTTGATATTGTAAAACGACTCCTTCAGGATGCAGTGTGTGAAAAAGGCGTCTGGTGGCTTGAGTTTCCACAAAGCCCTGTTGAATGTATTTATCCCTAAGAACTACAAATGGTCTTGGACTTTTTTTTTTTTTTTTTTTGTGGAAACAACACACACCCCATTAAAAAAAAAAAAAAAAAAAAAAAACCCTGGCAGCAACACACCCCCAATATACAGAAAAAAACGTAAAACTTGCTTTTTTTTTTTTTTTTGTGTGGCAGCAATACGCTTCCGTACTTTCCTATGGTGCATCTGGTTTATATTTCCATTATAAATAAGAATAAACTTAAATAAAAGTGATAATTTTGCTATATTATTCACCTCAATGATGAGTATGGTGCACCAGCTTTCCTTTGCAGATTGTATCAAACCGAGGCACCTGTTTGGAGACTGCCACTCTCAGCTCCTCAGTTCAGTTTTGACATGGGAGGCAACAGTAGAAAAACCTACCTCACAGAGGTAGGAAGTGGCAAAAGGCAGCAACATGTTTACAGCTCTCTGACCAATGAGTGGGTAGTCCTTCTCCACTCCAATCCAAAATTCAGCCAGTGTCTTGAATGTAAACTACAGCCTCAGTTTTGTTTCTGATATTATTTCAATGTACTGCTCCTCCTCCTCTTCAGTACCGAATACACCTGGTGCTTTTGCACTGAATGGGTTCCTGATCCAGTCATATTCAGTGTCTTCAGCAGAAAAGTATTTCTGGAAATTAGTTTACAGGGCTGTGATGTGGTCCTACACACATGTAATCAATGTGTTTTGCAGCTCCTTGGTTTCAATTAATGACTTTATATTGATAAATTAGTGTATGTCCCCTTTTCAAGTTTCTGCTCTATAGATCTAGTTTACTTACAAAGGAGCTGATTTTGTCTGCAAGTTGGGGGAGATTGCACATTCAACACATTGTGCTTCTCAAAAATGTCACTCATGTAGGCGACTTTCAGCTGAAAGTCCTCGTTGATTTACTTGGTGGCAAGCGCATGTCCTTCTTCCTCCAGGAAGAGTCGTATCTTCTCTCACAAGAGAAATACTCTGGACAGTGGCTGTCTGCAAGAAAGCCATCTGGATTCCTTGTGAAACAGCACCACTGCATGCTCGTCTCCCATCTCATCACAGAGTGCGGAAAACAGTCACGCTTTCACGGGTCCTGTTTTGATGTAATTTATGGTAGCAATCACATTGGACAATGTCCCGTGCCACGGGTGCATTGGCACAGAGAAAAAAAAAAAAAAAAAAAAAATATGACTACACCACTCTGTTTTATTACGGAGACAGAGAACTCATTCCGCACCCTCCGCGCACACTAATGGCACACCAACAGGACACGAGGTTCAATCAACGTATAATTTATTAAAAAAAAAACATACTAATATTAATAATACTAAAACCGGTTTAAAACGCCTTACTGGCCCAGGCCATAACTATAAAACCCCTACCCTAATCTAAACAAATAGAAAAAATAAAATATAATGATCCTACCTAAAAGACCTAAAAATAAATTAAAACTATTCCCTGATCATTGATAAAGTGATGGTGCACATGCCCCTGGGCTTGTCCCCACAGACTGCAACACCACGCACTACCATCACTAGGTAAGCGTGATCTCAGGGCTCTGTGGGATTTCCTCTTCACAAGCCAGTTACCTCTTTACGTCGTTTGTCGTCTCGTCCAAATATCTCCCAACCAGATGGTGCTCTCACCACTGCAGGCAAGCGCCTCCACCTGGTGCCGCGATCTAAGGGGTAGGAACAAAATGTTAAAAACTCGCAATCCTCAGGGGAGGCAGCAGGGAGAAGCTACAGGAGGCACTGGCTGCGGTATCTCTCCCCTTATACTCCAGTCCTGTGGCTTCTTCCACCACGCGTCAGGGATTGCCATCTTCTGACCACGGGTTCTCCATCCTCGCCAGCCACTCTCCACCCGCACCAGGAATTGCCGTCATCTGGTCACAGGTGTGCCATCTGCTATGCCAGGGAAAGCCGTCTTTGCCACACACCATCAGTTCCCGTCATCCCACCATCATCCCAGTCCCATGCACCAAGCTCTGCTGCCTTCACCCTGGCTCCAGGCTACTCCATTGCACAACCTTGCCACCCACTGGAGGCGGCGCTGTCTCAGCTGGGGGTCTGCAGGCGCAGAGGGCAGAGGCAGTGCGACCCCGGGGTCTGGGACTCCTTCCCCCCGCCCATCCGGGGCACCCGAGCGGATGGTCAGGGATTCGGGAGGCCTGGGGCTGCCCATCTTCGGCCTGCGCTGCCTCAAGCTTCCACGCGGACTGTCAGGGCAGACACCCACCTTTGCTCTCCCGTCTTCCATCCACTCGGCCCCCGGGCGGGGCACCTGGTCACTCACCCCCTTCTGTCGGCTCTCCTCTCTGCCCTCGCCTCATGCGCTACCCACCCCTATTTACTGCCCAGAGAGAGCCACCACTACCTCCCAGTGCGCCATCGCTGCTCTTTTCTCATCTCACTCTTCCCTTCTTTGCTCTTGTCTCTTTGTCTGCTCTCCGGTCTGCCTGCCCCCTATTCTGCTTGATCAACCAGCCTTTATCCACCTGGGGGTCAGGGCGCGGTTGAAGAGTTCCAGAGACCGTGTGCGGTATGTCCCAAAGGAGGGCAAGTGATTGGCTGGGTAATAAATAAATGGTAAAAACACACGTGCAAATAAAAAAGTGATAAACCAATTAAGTGATTAAACAAACCAAACCAAGTGAAAGGTGAATAATTAAATACATAAAGAAACAATATGTATAATACAGTATATATAAGAAAGTGAAAAATTGAAAATAAATACAGAAATAATAAATTAGTGAAAAACCCAGCTGTCACCTTCTGTGACAACAACACATTGCTCAGCTCAGGTTCTGTGAAGCATCATTCTGTGAATCATGCAGTGTGTCCAGTGTGCATTTGGGGCCATTTTGATGTGAGCATGTAGTCCTCCCCATTTGCCTGACAAGGCTTGTGATCTGTCTGTACAGACCCCAGCACAGTCCTACCATTTCAAATCTGACACTTTAAATACATATCAATGATTTTGAAAAATTTGCCAACTGTTGCTCGGGTTGACACATATTTGCAGAAATGCAAATCCTCCTCCAGTGAATCACTTGCAATGTACCACACATATGCAATTATCAGGCAGTTCTTGTTGCTGTCAGTGGCTTCATCAACTTGGATAACGAAGCGTTTGTCTTGTAACTCGTCAATTAACTGTTGTTTCGTGTCATCAGATAAATTATCAATAAGTCTCACAATTGAGTTGTTCGACATGGGGATCATTTTTTGTGCGTGCGCACTTACTTCGTCAAGCATCGGATCCCGTCTTTTCATCACACACTTTTCATCACAAATATTTAATCACCAGTTGAACAGCACTTTGCATATTCATCAGCAATTTACATATTCTGTTACAAATGACACACTGGCAGTTTTTGAAAGTACACATTCAATTCAGTAAATAAATATATTTCAATTTATTTCCTTTTATTCATTTATTTATGTATTTATTTATTTGTTGTTGTTTTAATTTTAGCACAACAATGTTGTATTTAAGGGAAACAGAGTATTTAAAAAATACTGAAACCACCCCACACAGGTCCCCATTGGTTAAAGGAAGAATATTGAGGTGCCCCAACAATATGCCCAAAAGAGCATTTTCTTCACACAAAAACAAAGTACAATTAATAAGTCAGATAAAAGGAGCAGACACTAACATTAAAAACAGTTTAACACTAGAAGTACATATAGCACTTATAGCCGCTTTTTGTGTGTTTTTTGCAATTCAAAATATATCTGTGTATGTGAATTTCTCCCACATACATATCCCTTCTTATATGTTAATAAAAAAAAAATATTAAATATAAACTATTAAAAATCAGTACATTATAAATGCTTTCTCCTCCAGAGCTGCAGTTTGCAATACTGAATATAATATAGATGACAAATTTGGGCTTTGTAATAACATATCAGAAATGATACTGAGGCAAAATAATTGAAATTAGATCCTAGTAATGAAAAATAATCTTTGTGGGTTAAGCTTTTGAATAAAAGACCCGGAGAATTAGTGGTAGGAGTGTGTTACAGACCACACAATTCAGATATTCAGAAAGATGTTGCATTGTACAATGTAATCAGGACTGCATGTAGCAAGGATGTGGCTGTTATAATGGGGGATTTCTATTTCCCAAACATAGACTGGGAAAGCCGAGTTGGGACTACAGAAGCAGAAATAGAAATGGTTGAGATGTTAAATGACTGCTATCTCAATTTGTCAGGGAACCAACCAGAGAGAGAGCATGCATTGACTTTATCTTTTCAAATGACCAAGATTGAGTCAGAGCGACACTAGTAAGAGAACCAATGGCAAACTGTGATCACAATATGGTTATATTTGAGGCATACTTCCAAAAAACAAGGACCAAGTCTAAAACAGTGATCTACAATTTTAGAAAAGCAAACCTTGATGGTATGAGGTGGCACTCCAGAATTAGACTGTTGCACACTGGTTACAGATTCAGTTGAAAATGGATGGTTATATTTTAAGAATATACTACTTGAGGCTCAGGAGAAATTTGTACCAAAAATTTGCAAATTGAGGACCAAAAAACATTGGCCAAAATGGTTGAATAGAGGTTTGCAAAAAAATATAAAAAGAAGAAAATGTTGTATAGCACATACAGAAGGGATAGAGATTAAACAAAATACAAAGAATATTTTGAACTGCAAATAGATGTTAAGAAAGGGATCAGGAAAGCAAAGAGGGAAATAGAAAGAAACATAGCTCTTGGAGCTAAAACTAATGCAAAGAGCTTTTTTCAATACTACAACAGCAAGAGGTCAATAAAGAAGGAAATGAAACAGCTAAAGGGCAGACATGGAAGTATCTTGGAAAATGAACAAGATGTGGCAAATTATTTTTAGGCTGCTAACTCAAATATTCCAAAAGACACTTAGAACAGGAGATGTGCCAACTGACTAGAAGACAGCAAATGTCATACCTATCCACAAGAAAGGGGACAAAACTGAGCCAGGAAATATCAGACCAATCAGTCTCACCTGCATTACTGGAAAAAATGATTAGACAGAAAATAGAGGGGCATCTTAATGAAAACCATATTCTTGGAGATAGTCAACATGGGTTTAGACGAGGCAGATCATGTCTCACTAATTTATTGGAGTTTTTTGAACATGCAACTTCAGCTGTGGATCATGTGAAAGCATATATGATATACTTAGATTTTGATAAGGTTTTTAGCTTTTGATAAGGTTCCACACCAAAGACTGGTCCTAAAATTAGAAGCTGTAGGTATTCAGTGTAATGTTAGTAGATGGATTATGAACTGGTTTATGTATATATAAACAGAGGGTGTCAGTTAGAGTAGTTGCTTCTAACTGGAGTGAGGTTGTTTGTGGAGTTCCACAGGGATCAGTACTAGGGCCTTTGCTTTTTCTAATCTCTATTAATGATCTGGACTCTGGGATAGTTAGCAAACTTGTCAAATTTGCAGATGATACTAAAATATGTGGCTCAGCAGATACAATCTCAGCAGCACAGGTTATTCAAAGGGACCTGGAAAATATTCAGTTTCACCTGGCAAATGAAATTCAATGTGGACAAGTGCAAGGTAATACATGCAGGTAACAAAAATTTCCACTATAATTACACTATGGGAGGAATAGAACTAGATGAAGTAACGCATGAGAAAGACCTAGGAGTCTATGTGGACTCCTCACTCTCCCCATCCAAACAATGTGGGGAAGCAATAAAAAAGGCAAACAGAATGTGAGGGTATATTGTCAAAAGTGTAGAATTTAAAACAAGGGAAGTAATATTAAGACTGTACAATGCACTAGTTAGACCTCATCTGGAATACTGTGTACAGTTCTGGACTCCACACTTCAAGATATCGCTGCTCTAGACTTATTCCAGGATTGAAGGGAATGTCCTACTCGGAGAGACTGAGGGATCTGCACCCTGGAACAGAGGAGACTACATGGGGACTTGATTCAAATCTTCAAAATCATGAAAGGCATCGACCACATCAAACCAGAGGAGCTTTTCCAGATCAGCAGGGACACGTGGACCAGGGGAAAATGGAAATTGGGCTTCAAGGCATTCAAGACGGAAAACAGGAGACACTTCTTCACACAGAGAGTAGTCACAATCTGGAACAAACTCCCCAGCGATGTGGTTGGAGCTGAAAAGTTTGTTTGTAAACTTTCTTATATTAGTCATTGTGAAAGAGTTATAATCATGTTGATTCCTGAAACGTGATTTTCTACATATAATTCACATATTATTATTATTATTATTATTATTATTATTATTATTATTATTATTATTATTATTATTTATTTATTAGCAGATTTGCTAATAAATTAGCAAATTCTTGGCTCAGCAAGTTTCTAACTTTCATGTGGAATTCAATCTTGATCACATTGCAAACACAGGTCTCTGGATCAATGCTTTGATCAGTCACCTGTTTGATAATGAATGCTAATTCTTTTGCATTAGGTATACCTGGAAAGACAGAGCAATTTAAAAGTGCCTTCAGGTTGCATATTTGTTTCATATTTTGGTTTTATTCTATTTTTAGAACTGGTTATTTATATTTATTTATTTATAATTGTATACGTCTGCTAAGATATGTGCATATCAATTTATACATCAGTTTTCACAGTTTATTTTGCGAAAAGTTAATTTAATTAGTCATTTTTTTTCCTTTTTTATGTCTAACTTTACTTTTGAATTAAATATTTTGTATTGGTGGAGGGCTTGTGACAGGCTGGTTGGTGTTAGCATTTAGACTGCTGTTGACACTACATTTCAGCATCTATACAGGACTGAAGGTGCCCCTCGCCCATCAGCCAGTGCTGCACACAAGAACACGGAATAAAGACACTGCCAGGTTACTAAATGCAACACAAACAGCCTTGTTGAAAAGTGCATTTTCTGCATTGATGTAGGCAGCTATAACAGACAGATGGAGCCATTTCAAAGCACTTTCACATTGTATAAAGTAAAAAGTAAAAGATTTATTTCAAATTTCGAGTTTAACACTTACCCATTTTCGCCTTGTTGGACTTAGGGACTTCGCAAGTGTTTAATATGGACATTATGAGGAGTACAGGTATGTGGGACCAATCAAATGAAAGCATAGACACTACAGAATCAGTTTCTGCATTGTTGATCATGATTAGATGCACTATATTGCAACACTACCACCTTTTTCTTCAAGATAAATAATTATGATATTTTAGGATTTTATGAAAAATATATTAAATGTAAACGTATTTGTCTTACAATTTTCCCTTAAAGTACTAGTCAAAATACAACTTTTAAAACAAACTGGGTGACTATTTGATAAAAACTGAAGGGGTTAATGATAATTTATTTTTTATGTATTAAAAATATCAATTCTAGAACCCGAGTTAATGTTTCCCCTAGTTTGCAAGTCAATATCTCCATACAGCAACATCCAATCATAACATTATTGGTATAATTTGAAAGCCTTAAGTCTCTAGTTTCCAGAGATATAAACATGTTTCTGGCTATTGTCATGTCAGTCATGGCAAACGACTGGGCGTAAGGGGACCCAGGTGTGGAGTGAACAGGCAGGGAGGTCGAAAGCCAGCAGATAGGTATAGTAAAGACAGTTCTGTAATCATGGTTGGGAGGACAAGACAGGGAATCCGAAATCGTGGTCAAAAAACAGGCAGGCAAAAGGTCAGGTATCCGATGAACAGGTTAGAAGGGGAATCCGAAAAGCAATAGTCAAGGGAAGGCAAGAGGTCAGGAACAAAGGTTAGTAGAGACAGGTTCAAGGCTTCGAAATTGTGCTGATGCAAACAATGACTTTGCGATGGTCCGGGGTTTCAGCTGAGTTTACATGCACTAGGAGTTGAGTGGGGGAAAATCCCTGGGTGGTCCTGATGGAACTCAGAAATAAGGGACGAGTCGAGAATGTTGGCAGCAGGTACCCAGGAGCGTTCCTCTGGGCCGTAGCCCTCACAGTCCACAAAGTATTGCAACTGTCCCCTGAGGCAACAAGAGGGCCAGGACGGAGGATCGTCATCTGTTGTGGCAGCGGTGGTGGCAGGATGAATAGGATCAGCCATGACTGGTTTGAGGGGGGAAACATGAAAGGAGGGCGAGATACGATAGCACACAGGCAATTGAAGGCGATATGTCACTGGATTGATTTGACGCAGAATTTTGTAGGGACCGATATAACACGAACTCAACTTTCGGGACAGTAGTTTGATTCACATGTTCTGGGTAGAGAGCCATACCTCTTGACCTGGCCGGTACTGTGGTGCTTGATGCCGATGTCAATCCGCTAGCGCCTTCTGATGTTGGACAGCCCGCTGCAGCCAAACATGTCCCATCTACTAGACTGCGTCACTGCGGCGTTACCAATCGTCAATGGCTGGGATATCAATAGAGCCTCCAGTCCCGGGAAACAAGGGTGGCTGGTATCCTAGGACACACTGGAACGGGGTGAGACCTGTGGAGGAGCTGACAAGGGAGTTTTGAGTAAACTCCGCCCATGGGAAATATGTACTCCATTCCTGCTGATGACGACTACAATATGTCTGAAGGAAGCGACCAATTTCTTGGTTGAGCCGCTCTGTCTGGCCATTAGTCTGTGCATGATATCTTGAGGAAAAACTGATATTAATATTCAAGGACCGAAAAAAGGCAGACCAATTGTATATATATATATATATATATATATATATATATATATATATATTATAAATAGGTAGCCATATATATATATATATATATATATATATATATATATAAACCAAATGTAGACCAAGGGCCCACCAGGGATTCTACCCCACTTCCCGATGGCAGTCTGCAGCCGCTTTCAGTGCATCTGTAAATATACATTTGTAAATATTTTACACAGTCCTCTGTCTCCAGTCACGCTTTGGTTGTGATATGAAATTACTGTTAGCTTTTCCTCCTTGGATTCTGATCCCTACAACAGAAGGAAAAACACTGAAGTAACATAGCTATTGGAAACTAAATGTATCTCTATTGACTACTGAACATAAATGTTACAGCAGCTTTTCAGGTTTTCAAAAATACATTTTCAGGTTTTTAAAGGGTAATTGTCATTATAGTATTATGTGTTAGTCTTTTTACATTTGTTTAATTGGATACGTTTCATAAATATTGAACATGAGAAGGCAATGCAGTCCAAGTTTTGTATACAATTGTATATACAAATATTTGATATGGAGATTCACATATATTATATATGGAGATATCATAACTACAATTATAATATAATACAGAAACACCCTGTGAAGTACAGTGACTTCACAGAATTTAGGTTATTAGTTTACAATACAAGCTCTTTTTTTCCTCTCCACTAGGGGCTGCAAGAGACCTTTTTGTGAGCTGTCACTTGAATTAAACTCCACTTAACCTAGAGCTGCTCTGGTTTTCAAGGGAGTCCTTACATAGTCTTAATTTACATCACAATAGACTGCTATTGGTATTTTCCCATTATACATGAATTTAGCTTTTGTTACTTTCAGTTGCAACCAGACATCACCTGTGATGTTCAATGAGGTGACCACTTCATGTAATCTAATAATAATCTATTGACTTGAATGCCAAGGTATTTTATTTGTATATTTGGGAGGGGGGTTATACACTTTACAGACAGGTCAATAGTTATTTGAAGACTACTACGAAATAATAAGTATGACAAATACCATAATATTAAACAAATTATTGAATGAATGTCTAACATATGCAAATGTCTGTCCATGCACATACATTTTTAATGTAAGTGCCAAAAATATCAACAGAAATCAATTTATTGTTAGCAATGTAAATAGAACATAGCTCCATCCATTTAGCTTGTATTACTAAAGTTCTATACTTTACTTTAGAGTTCTAAATGTTGTTTGAGAGTGGATACTAAAGATTCAGCATGTCTGGATTCCTTGAGTAACATAATTACTATTTAATTTCCTTTATGTATATGGCTTTTGTACGTAATATATACACATACATACTTTCATACGTGTATGTTGTAGCAGGGTGAGGTTTTTAAGACTCAGTTGTGACTGTCCCTGAGGCCTGATTGGTCAGCATGTGCATGCAGCAAATTGGTTTCTCATGTTTGGTTTGGTCAATCAGTCAATTATCCCCCTGAATAGACAACGCCCTTTTTTAATAGATTTTGCAGGTTTCCAAAAGAGATTAAGACAGCTCCTTCAATTTAGATATGATTAATGTACATTAGATTTACAAAATAAGGCCTCCCTAAGCCTCGTTTTGATTATTTGTTGCAGGCTCATTTGCTGGTGGTTTCCTTTTTTCCCTTAAAATCCGGTCTACTGAGTGACAGATTACAATATATAGATATGTAAAACACAAGAAGCAAGTATATAGTAACTTTTTTATTTATTGTTTGTATTTTTGATGGTGATAAAAACACAAACAACAACAAGTGGGATGTGTATTTTTTATGCAAGCCACTGACAACCACTCCTTCATAGACATACTGACCTACAGAAACTGTGGAACTCACAACACAATGATGAGCCTGAGGTAGTGTCTGTCTAAACCACCAGATGGATCTCCTCTCTTCAGTTTATGCCATCAGCATATACTTATTTTCCAAAGACTGCTTTGAAATGTGGATCCATGTACACATACTACTGTTCATGTTGACTATAATCCACATAATACTGTGACCTTCAGATGTAGACCTATATTCCCTTTTTCTTCCTCCAAAGCAAGCCGGGAAACTGTATGTGTGGAAGGACCATGCTTAATCTGCGTTATACAGTTGAAAAACAAAGAATGACTTGTTTTTTGGAACAAATAAATACATGTATTATCTGAGACAGATAATGTCACATCTAGCAAACTGTATTTGTTTTGTTATTTAGAATGTATGTATTTGTAAAAATGTGAGGTTGGGTAACAGGTTAATTGGCAGACATTGAGCTTCATTCTCCTTAAGGTATACTTTAGCATTATAATTTAATTTAGAGCATTGTACAGGGCATTAAGTGTATACAACAGCAAACTAACTGGGGTCTGTATTCAAATGAAACATAATTTTCACTTTCTGCTGAGATTATTATATTTCTTAGCAGACTTACAATTCTTACAGTATATCACATGATGTATTTACATAGAACATCCCATTTATACAACTAAGTGTTTACTGGAGCAATCTAGGAAAAGTCCCTTGCTAAAGGGTACAACAGCAGTGTCCCCCACCTGGGATTGAACCCACAACCCTCTACTATAGAGTCCAGAGCCCTAACCACTTCTGCACACTAAGGAAATTACTCTTTGCTTCTCAAAAACTGATTTATAAAAACAAAAAGGACATAGACCTTGAAGTGATGTTAACTTAAGAATCAAAAATATAATAAAGAATACATTTGACTTTAAGAAATGATGCAATATATGTAATACCTTTTAGAGTATTAACAGTTTTACATGAGTGAGTGAGTACAATACTGACACAAAACGTTGCCTGCTTATTTTGAGCTGGAGATAATTGTGTATGTGTGACTGTTGCTTCTGAAACTCAAAACCAACCTTTTGCATAATGTTTCCTCTTGCACATTATATCCCACAGTAAAGAGTTACACAGCAGTTATTCCTGGCAAAAGTAAGACAAATAGAAGGCGTAAACACTTTTTCCACAGTGCAAACGAGTCAAATGTTAGATTCAAAACAGATTTTCTTCTGCAACCTGGTGACTGGAAAGACTGCTAAGAGGAGCAATTCTGCTGCATCTCCTGAGAGAAACTGTGCTGAGGTTACGTGATTTGTTTCGGGGAGTTGGTTGACACATTCCACAGAGTCTGAGGAAGCGGCCAGTGGGTTTTTAGTTGGCTTTCCCTCTTCTATTTGAGTCGGTCATGTGGCAGGATGTACTATGCAGCCATGTGATATTAATCCACATATGCTTACTCACTTGCCCCGAGGGAAAGTTACACTTCCAGCTCTTAGTTTGGGAGTGTAACTACAAAGACTTTAGTGTGCTATAAATCTTATGCTGGAATGAAGCACTGTTCAATGATTCGTACTTCCATTCAGAAGGATCAAGGTAAAGATTAGCTAGTCTGTCTCTGGCATCACTGGATACATACCATCATGTCATTTGCCCCTGTTTGCACTTGCAGTTTCCACTATAGACTCAGAGCACTAAAGAAAGAATAGATAATTAATATCCTAAGACACAAATTCACAGTCAATTTGTTCAACACAGAGCAAACAGAATAATTGTGACAAACAGCATTCTGACTTGCATTGGAGTGAATAAAACAGACACAAATGGAGACAATGCAATGAATATTGAGTATTTTCAAATGGACGGGTTCTAATTTAATTTGTGCCACAACTGGGTTGATGATGATGAGGTCAGCCAGGAGGTCATCAGTTTGACAAGTTAAGGTGTGCCTTCTGGGTTAGGATGGTAGCAATGAGAGCTTTTTCTGTTCTGCAGCTGACTCCAATGTTTCCACACTCAGATGCTCCAGTGTGGCTCATCTGGTAGAATTATCTGCTCAGAATCCAGGATGTGCTCTTTATCCAGGCTTTCACACAAGTTTTTATGTTCTCAGTAGAAGTGCATTCTCATCCCCCCCTTTCTCACTCAAATGTTCTTCAACCCTTCCCACACGCTTGCCTTCAGAACTAAACAAAAAACAAAGTCACCAAACTCAGCTGTAGTTTATTACACATCTTAAATCATGATGTTGGTGGTAGGGAGGTGGAGAAGATATTCCTTTCTGCCTGCTAATCATTTCAGTTGTCCAAGGTGTTCACGCTTTAACTGCTTGTCAAGAGATTGACATGTAATTAAATGCTGAACTCTGAATGTGCCACACATTTTCCCATTGTTGGTTTGCATGCATAGCTCCATACCACTTATGTGAACTCCTCCCTATAACCTGGAGATTGTTAGTTTGTGTCGGGTCTGTGCCATTTTTGATTGTGACTAGTGACACCCAAGTGGGAGGGATATGGCAAACAACTAGCCGAGTTTTCATGGGTTTGGGTGGGTTGAAATTGGCAGGAGGAGTCCAGCTGAACAGTGCCTGCAAAACATTATCAGTAAGAGATATATCAGTGTGTGTTCTGCAGTGCCTAAGACTTAAGGAAGCCAGAGTGAAATTACAATGGCCAAGGATTGGATGGCTGGGTGCCCATAATTACAAAAGTAGCTCTGAGGTGACCAACTTGCTTCACTTTATTCAGTGCTTTTGTCACGTTTTTTGAATCAGATTTAAGGAAAGACGTGAGCTGAGTGTGTGCTGTGGTGTTAGTTTGATGCTGCCACAATAGAACACTCCAGCACTGATTACTGAAGTGATACAACAGTAATGTGTACTTTTTTTTTTCTTATTCCTGCTTCCACTGTGTTTCTTATGCTGTTCTGTCTTGCCCCCCTCAGGTGTATTAGTTTCAGTGTCAGTTGCAGTGCCTCGATATTGATTGCTTATTTTCAGAAGAACAATTTCCCAGCATCCCACCTCCTTCCCAGCCCCAGCAATCTTTCTTGCAGACATTTCGACCCCCACGCTTGCACCGTTCTGATCGTTCTGCAGCCCCCAGGGAGCCCCCCCCCCCCCCTCCATCACCCCCCATCACCCCCCTTCCTCATCCACCCACCAGACGGTTTCCTTTAACAGCCACTGTGTTTCACTTTAGGCAAAAGCTATCACTGAAAACTGACAGAGACTAATCCATGAATGAACAGGTTATGTTGACTTTAAGAGTTACATCATAATAAGTAGGCCTTGTGAGATTAAATATTTAATTTCCTGCAGTGCCATTTGATGATACATAATTTTCTAACATTGTATTTGGTTTTCATATATCTGAAGAAAATATCATAAGAAATTTGGGTTGTGTTCACAGATTTGTTTTTTAAATATTAAAATTAATGAATGTGGGGAAGCTATGAGGATTTTTCTAACCTTGAATGTGATTTAACCTTGAAGGCTGCCATGATAAATATTTACTTTGACAATTAATAAAATATCTTGAGGTACGTGTTCAACATTTCTTAAATAGTACCATTATCAAATGCTATTTTATGTTTAATTTGATAATAATTCAATACTTCTAATACAAATGAGGGGAGAATAAATAATACAAAATCTAATAAAATCAAGAAATATTCTACATATACATATGTTAAACACGAAATGACCACAGATGCATATATGCATATGTCTGTAACATTTTTAACTTTCTGACCATTTATGTTTATAAGGTAATAAGCCATTGTATTCATTAGCTGACATGACAGAATTTATTTTTAATATAATTCATATTGTATGATGTAATTCATAGATATGTATTTTCCATTAAAAGGACTCTGACCTGCAATGTGGAGATACAGAGTAATACAGTTGTCAATTAGTCAATTAGTCTGCAAAATTCTTCCAGTGATAAGAAAGACTTGTTGAGAGCATATTGTTAGAGACATTGTTCTTTCTATAGCTTAAATTTAAAGTGTCATTTTTTTGAAAGAAATTATGAGTAAGTGTGTGATTCTTCAACAGATCTCTTTGATCTGAGAAACTGAGAAACAAATATCCATTAATGACATAAGATACAGATTTAAAAGCAAGTAGGGACAGCAGATATAAATGATATTATATCTATTATAATCATATTATAATATTGTATGACTGTTATTTTAATATTAACAATACAATAATTTATTTTAGGTATTTTGGATTTAAACCTCAGGAACTAGTGTTCGATTTTAATTTCACTAGAACTACAAAAAACAACTACAAAAAACTGTACTCAGTTGTGGCTTCATTTTTAGTAAGATGCCACTTTCTTCTAATCAGAAAAATTCTTCTAACCACTACTATGATGTTGATGATGTTGTCAGAGGTAATTTTTAGGGAGTCAATATTTAATGCAAGGTTGCTGCCTTTTAAAGATATTGGAAGCATATAATTTAAGCCACCTGGGAGACATTTAGAAGCAGAATATATGACACATGAATGCAGATGTGAGTTCAGATAAGCTTCCAGTTAGGCCAAGAACACATGTTTGGGGGTAACAATAAAAAACTAAAAAACAATTATAAAGCATCAGTAGCAGAAAAGGGATTCTTTCTCATACTTGTGTGATCTGTAACGCTCTGATGTTTTAATGTAGGCCCATTCCAAAGATAGTGCTTAATTCGCAGACTTACCTTAATCTACTATATCTACCTGACAGGAATGTTGTCTGGTAGTCTTTTATTTTCACAGTTGAATTGGTGGGGAATCATAGTCAGAATCAACACCAACAGAGATTATGCAACATTTTCATGGAATTGACAGAAACTATGAATTAAATGAAGCAAATAGCATCTAAATTAACTCTGCTTTAAAACTATGCAAAACAATTATATGAAAACTTATTAGTGATGCAATGGAGTTCAGGTTACTACAACTTACATTACCACATTGTAATCTTTAGGAAAAAGCTACCCATGCGATTATTAATACATTTTGTTGTTTGTTGGAACGTGATTCCTCCTCCACAGCCATCATCTCCTTTGTTGGGCTTTGATTGATAAGGTAGATGTCATCTACCCTGCCCCTCCAATCCCCCTAGCTAAAAAGTCACACTAGGCATTGTCAAGTTACTTTGAGGGCAGGGGTATAGAATAATGCAAGGCAACACCATAATGGCCAAGACAGTCATGTATCACTGTAATGTGTTAAGCCTGTATTCTTATAAATAACTGATGGCATGGATTTTCCTACCTAAAGTAACTTTCCACCTCTCAGTCAACACAAAGTAGTAGCAACAGCAAAAAGGATACACAATATTTAACATAGGAAGGTCAATAAATACACTTGAAATTTAACATACACAGATTAAACATTTAATGACATGATGTTCAGGTTGTCTTTTTTAGATACAGGGAACACAGCTACTAATCCAGCTGGATTTCTCATCTCAACTATCAATGAGACTCTTAAGTGATTTATGACTTTCCCTGGTAACACAAATATAATTGCTATCACAAGCTCAGGGAAGCTTTTAAAGCACAGGGAGACAAGTCCCGTCATCCTTCGTATGTCTCTAATTCTTATGACATCAGCAGAGACAATGCACAATGTCAGCATGGAAACAGAGAACTGTAAAAGACCCTTCATGTTGCTGTAGAGTTTTCTAGTGAATAAAGAAAATTGTAGATCCAGCTGATAGCTTCGTGTACATTTTCCAAATATAAATATTATTTTAGTGGATGAATTCATATACAGAAAAGAAGAAGAGAAAAATCATAATTAATTTAGTTTGATTTTAAATTATTGTAACTACATAAAGACAATAAAATGTATTTCTTCTAGAAATATAGTTGCTTACAGTAATGTGAAATCAAACTTAATGAGTCTGAATGTTTCTTTGTTGAGTCCCTCACCTATGAAGAACTATCCATGCCAAAATTAAAAATAAATACACAAAGAATAATAAATGTTGAAATAAATACATGGACATTTATCTATCTATTTCAATATTTATATATTTATAAATTGATTGATTTATTATTTTCTGTGTAATAACAATTCATTTCAGAGTGTATTTACACTTAATTTGATGATGATGATGATGATGACCATCTATTGTTTGCTTGTTTGTTTGTTTTTTACTATTTTCACTTAATTCACTGATTGCATGAGTTATGTGCATTTATATTGTTTTTTTCCTTCCCTTATTGTGTGTTTATTCACTTTGATGCACATTTACTGTTACATCATGATCACCACTTACATACACCTGCTCCTAGTTTGGGCATCGACTCTATCCCTGATCATCTATAGCTGACTTTCTTCACCTCCTATAGGTTCCTAGGAGTTTAAAAGGACCTAGGTCACCTGCACAAATAAAGTAAGGTCTGACTGTAGTAAGTGTGCACAAATAATGTATTTTTGGCCAATATGGCAAACCGCCTCCTGCCCCTATTTCTTTTTTTTTTCACTGTATGCATGCCGGCTCATACCACCCTTGCAACTGCTTGCAAGACAGGGAAAAATGTCTCAAAATTATGTATCAATTATGTCTAAATAACCTAGAAGTTTCAAATCACAAATACCTAACCTACTGTATAACATACAGCAGCATGGCATGATAGATTCAGTTGACCAATGTGATAGTAGCAAAACATTGGGCAAATCCAAAATGGTCAACTAAGGAGCTGTCTCTCCTGTCATCCGCACTGTTATATTATCACATGTATCCAACTTATGACTCCAGCAAAGAGAATGAGTGTGTGAGAGCTAGAGGGAGGGAGAGATGTGCTGCGAACTGTGCAGCCTTTTCATAGCCGACTGACAATGGAAATAAATAGCTTTAAAATACTACATTTATTATCAAAAAGATCTGGGTCTGAACAAAAAAGCTATGGGGCTTTAGTCGAGACTGTCCACCCCTAGCTATGCCGCTGCACATTTCACATAACTTTGTCCCACCTGCTTATAGAAATCAGTGGCAGCTTCAGTTTTTTGTAAGATGCCACTTTCTTCTACTCATAAATTTATCCACTATGATGTACAGTTTTGTAGTTTGATATTAGCTGGTGGGTCAATGTTTGTACTTAATCTGCACCGCGCTTCATATAATTGGACACAGAATAAAAGATCTGCATTGATCTGATATTCACATATAAGTGAATACATCAGCATTGATCCACCCATTAATAGATAATGCTTCCGCCCTCCATTTTAACTTAAATAACAACGATGTGATTGGCTCGGGGTACCTTTCAAGCTGCCTGCCCATTTTGGAAACACCAACAACCTGTGTATACTCCCCATTTCAGGTCCTGGTATTTTAGATTTAATACAGCAAGAAGCTGTGCTGCAATATTCCTTCCCATGACTGTCCTGCAACTTTTCGCATTCGCAAACTTATACGTAGAGAAAGTACATTAGTGAAATAAAAACAAAGACTTGCCTGGTAATCCTGAGGTGTGGCTCCATTACTTCTCGAGCAAAAGTGGCTGAAATAAAGAATGGTACAGTTAACACGAATGAGAAGAGATGTATTCATTTTGTAAAAAATAAACCTAGAGACACGATAGGTTTGGGCCCATGGAGCTCCAGTTGGCAGCATTCCTGAGGGAAGATGCATGCCTTCATGTACAGTAATACAATAAAGTATCCCCCACCTGTATCTAACTCACTTGCCTGAGGAGGGGAGGGAAGAAAAGGAATAAAACATGCAAGCAGAGAACTAGGGTGAGTCAAGAGAAACACTGTGGTGTTCACTACTGAAATGAAGAGGGCACCAGTATATGTGGCTTGGCTCCCCAGCAAGCAATAAGCAGAAACTGGGAGGCTACATGCATCTAAGGCCACAAAATCCTCCAAAATGATATCTTATGTCCACTAGGGCTGTGCGATATGACGATATATATCGTATGATGATAGAAAAACGTCTATCATTTCATATTATGCTATATCGTTTATATCGTGGTGTCGCAAATCCCACTCTTTACGGCAATATTTTTCGTCATTAGGACACTTTGCGTTCTTCCCGGTTCTTCCACACGTGCCGGGTGCAGGTAAATGTGCATCAGAAACACAGACAGACATGGAGGAGAGTGACCTGACACAGAATAACCCCAATAACCAAAAGATACTTTAATGCGCAAGCGCGCACGTTGCGCCCCGCTCTAGTCGCCGGGCTAAACATGATCTGCAAGCACCCCCCACTCCCGCTAATTTAGATGTATATAATTTGTGAAGTGAAGTGAAGTGAAGTGAAGTGAAGTGGTTCACTTCACTTCACTTCACTTCACAAATTATATACATATACAAAATAATAACTATTTTGTATTAACATGTGCTGTACAGGTAAGTAGAATCGAGATGCGACAGTCAGAGGAGAAATGTCCCTGTCCAGCAGATGTTAAATGTGCCACTATAAACCCGGCTGTGATAAATCTACCTGAATCTATAGCATTTTACAGTGCATGTGTTGCGTGATTACTATTATTTGTGTTATTGTTGTTATGTGACAGTAAATCATAATGTGTATATGTGCTCTGAGGAAGATAAGTCGAAACGAGTAAGCATTATGATTTTTCTCTAATAAATAATTTTTGAGACATCGGTAAATGTGGACTGTTTTAAGATGGGAGCTGCTTCCTTCCTTGACCGGATAATTGTTCTATATAAAATCCCTGGGATAAGGCACCCGCATTTAAGATGTATTAAAACTATTGTAACGCGAGCTATATACACTCACCTAAAGGATTATTAGGAACACCTGTTCAATTTCTCATTAATGCAATTATCTAACCAACCAATCACATGGCAGTTGCTTCAATGCATTTAGGGGTGTGGTCCTGGTCAAGACAATCTCCTGAACTCCAAACTGAATGTCTGAATGGGAAAGAAAGGTGATTTAAGCAATTTTGAGCGTGGCATGGTTGTTGGTGCCAGACGGGCCGGTCTGAGTATTTCACAATCTGCTCAGTTACTGGGATTTTCACGCACAACCATTTCTAGGGTTTACAAAGAATGGTGTGAAAAGGGAAAAACATCCAGTATGCGGCAGTCCTGTGGGCGAAAATGCCTTGTTGATGCTAGAGGTCAGAGGAGAATGGGCCGACTGATTCAAGCTGATAGAAGAGCAACTTTGACTGAAATAACCACTTGTTACAACCGAGGTATGCAGCAAAGCATTTGTGAAGACACAACACGTACAACCTTGAGGCGGATGGGCTACAACAGCAGAAGACCCCACCGGGTACCACTCATCTCCACTACAAATAGGAAAAAGAGGCTACAATTTGCACAAGCTCACCAAAATTGGACAGTTGAAGACTGGAAAAATGTTGCCTGGTCTGATGAGTCTCGATTTCTGTTGAGACATTCAGATGGTAGAGTCAGAATTTGGCATAAACAGAATGAGAACATGGATCCATCATGCCTTGTTACCACTGTGCAGGCTGCTGGTGGTGGTGTAATGGTGTGGGGGATGTTTTCTTGGCACACTTTAGGCCCCTTAGTGCCAATTGGGCATCGTTTAAATGACACGGCCTACCTGAGCATTGTTTCTGACCATGTCCATCACTTTATGACCACCATGTACCCATCCTCTGATGGCTACTTCCAGCAGGATAATGCACCATGTCACAAAGGTCGAATCATTTCAAATTGGTTTCTTGAACATGACAATGAGTTCACTGTACTAAACTGGCCCCCACAGTCACCAGATCTCAACCCAATAGAGCATCTTTGGGATGTGGTGGAACGGGAGCTTCGTGCCCTGGATGTGCATCCCACAAATCTCCATCAACTGCAAGATGCTATCCTATCAATATGGGCCAACATTTCTAAAGAATGCTTTCAGCACCTTGTTGAATCAATGCCACGTAGAATTAAGGCAGTTCTGAAGGCAAAAGGGGGTCAAACACAGTATTAGTATGGTGTTCCTAATAATCCTTTAGGTGAGTGTATATATACAGTGAGGGAAAAAAGTATTTGATCCCCTGCTGATTTTGTACGTTTGCCCACTGACAAAGAAATGATCAGTCTATAATTTTAATGGTAGGTGTATTTTAACAGTGAGAGACAGAATAACAACAAAAAATCCAGAAAAACGCATTTCAAAAAAGTTATACATTGATTTGCATGTAAATGAGGGAATAAGTATTTGATCCCCTATCAATCAGCAAGATTTCTGGCTCCAAAGTGTCTTTTATACAGGTAACGAGCTGTGATTAGGAGCACTCTCTTAAAGGGAGTGCTCCTAATCTCAGCTTGTTACCTGTATAAAAGACACCTGTCCACAGAAGTAATCAATCAATCAGATTCCAAACTCTCCACCATGGCCAAGACCAAAGAGCTGTCCAAGGATGTCAGGGACAAGATTGTAGACCTACACAAGGCTGGAATGGGCTACAAGACCATCGCCAAGCAGCTTGGTGAGAAGGTGACAACAGTTGGTGCGATTATTCACAAAAGGAAGAAACACAAAATAACTGTCAGTCTCCCTCAGTCTGGGGCTCCATGCAAGATCTCACCTCGTGGAGTTTCAATGATCATGAGAACGGTGAGGAATCAGCCCAGAACTACACGGGAGGATCTTGTTAATGATCTCAAGGCAGCTGGGACCATAGTCACCAAGAAAACAATTGGTAACACACTACGCCGTGAAGGACTGAAATCCTGCAGCGCCCGCAAGGTCCCCCTGCTCAAGAAAGCACATGTACAGGCCCGTCTGAAGTTTGCCAATGAACATCTGAATGATTCAGAGGAGAACTGGGTGAAAGTGTTGTGGTCAGATGAGACCAAAATCAAGCTCTTTGGCATCAACTCAACTCGCCGTATTTGGAGGAGGAGGAATGACCCCAAGAACACCATCCCCACCATCAAACATGGAGGTGGAAACATTATGCATTGGGGGTGTTTTTCTACTAAGGGGACAGGACAACTGCACTGCATCAAAGGGACGATGGACGGGGCCATGTACCATCAAATCTTGGGTGAGAACCTCCTTCCCTCAGCCAGGGCATTGAAAATGGGTCGTGGATGGGTATTCCAGCATGACAATGACCCAAAACACACAGCCAAGGCAACAAAGGAGTGGCTCAAGAAGAAGCACATTAAGGTCCTGGAGTGCTCTAGCCAGTCTCCAGACCTTAATCCCATAGAAAATCTGTGGAGGGAGCTGAAGGTTCGAGTTGCCAAACGTCAGCCTCACAACCTTAATGACTTGGAGAGGATCTGCAAAGAGGAGTGGGACAAAATCCCTCCTGAGATGTGTGCAAACCGGTGGCCAACTACAAGAAACGTCTGACCTCTGTGATTGCCAACAAGGGTTTTGCCACCAAGTACTAAGTCAAAGGGGTCAAATACTTATTCCCTCATTAACATGCAAATCAATGTATAACTTTTCTGAAATGCGTTTTTCTGGATTTTTTTGTTGTTATTCTGTCTCTCACTGTTAAAATACACCTACCATTAAAATTATAGACTGATAATTTCTTTGTCAGTGGGCAAACGTACAAAATCAGCAGGGGATCAAATACTTTTTTCCCTCACTGTATATATATATACAGCCTGCATGTCGTATTTGTTAGTTTTGCTTATTGAAGGATTAATGAAATACTTGTAGTTTGAATGTCTTTGGTCTTATTTTGTGGCTTGAGTGGATAAAAATAAGAAATATTGAGATATATATCGTGTATCACCCAAACTTCTAAAAATATTATTTTTAATTCATATCACCCAGCCCTAATGTCCACCTGCATTTCTGCCTATTTCTGCTATGGGGGTGGGTAACAGAGAACAGTGTAAAATGCGAAATTGGGAGTTGTGCTACTTTCAAACTTTACTTTTAAACCTAATTAAAACTCGGGAGTCAGCACAGCAGCAAAAGGCAATGCAAAAATACAGTAATCCAACACAGAACCCTGCAAGGCCCAATAATATTGGGTCCACCCAAAGCAGAAACTGCCAGGACTCCCTGTTGAGCAGTAGAACAAGAGCGGAGAACCACAGCCTTCACCATGGACCACCAGGAGCAATGATAAGTGGAACTGGGCAAAACACGTAAAGGCTGTTGACTCCTTGACTGGGCACACAGCAGCCAGTCATCCACGTAACTGAGGACCCACATGCTCTGGGGCCTCAGAGGTGCTTCTTCGGCTTTGGTGCCTATGGAGGCAGAGCCCTCATCTGCAGGTAATGGTACAAGTTGCCCACCAACACAGCAATGAAGGAGGCCCCTACCTCTGGGCCATGTGTTTTGATTGCCCCTTGGTCTTCCAGGAGTGCTCTACCATGGCAGGCCCAAAGGTGAAAACAGGTGTGGTTGTCTAAAAAATGTGGCTTGTCCTCCTCAAGCACCCTGGCCTCAGAAAGCTTCAGCTGGTGTCTGGCCACAACCAACCATAAGGGGAATTGCATACATTCAAACACTGAATCAATGGTGACACCAAGGTCACATCTGGCCTCATGGGTCGATTGGTCCAAGTGCTCAAGGGCTACCACACCACGTACACTGCCAAGACACTGGCAGTGTTTTGTATTCTGACTGCTTCCCCCCCAGCCACATAAGACTTCTGAAGGAAGACTTCGGTCGCCCTTGCATTACCTGTTAGGACTGGGAAAGTCTATGAAAAACATTGAGTATCAACCGACAGACTTTGAGAAAAACACAAAATACATTGACTGCAAAGAAAAACCCATGAGTCTGAGAGTGCGCTGAGGAATTTGAGATGCAGGACCTCGAACTTGTCAAACTACCAGGAGAAGAATAGCCCAGGCTATTCACCAGGGTACTCACTAAAAAGTGCTTCAAACATACAATAATTGAGAATGCATGCAGAATAACAACACAAGAAATCAAAACAAGTGATGAAAGAAAGAAAGACAAACTGTAACGTTTTAATCTATAATAATGTGTAAAAATATGTGTAATGAAAAAGAAAAATAACCAAAGCTTTTCAAAAGGGTGACATTAAGGAGACATTCTATCTATTTTGGGGATTTAGTGTTTCTTTTCTGTGTTTTTGTTTTTATTTTACTATTTTTTTAAATGTGCTCTAGAGTATTTGTATCATACAAAGGTGATTTTAACTTATATTTTGTTTATTTTAGAAAATTGTTTGGTGTAGCCCTGTTATATCTTAAACCCAGTGCATATTTTAACTACTTTATCTGCTGCATTTCTGTAACTGTGAAGAAAACTAAATCTTATTCTATCCAGTCTTAGGGTCCTGTTGAAAACCTGCTGAGGGGAATTGGAGGTGAAGCTAGGTCTGTAGAAAGAATGCAAAAGTGTTATCCTCTATAAATGGGAGATGGTGTAACTTGGCAACAAAATAAACTGGTCAACAACAGGGGCAGTGTGCCTTTTACCCAATTCCCTGAGGTATTCATCCCTATTCACCTATCAGTATACTGTAGATGATAATAATGCTTTAAAATGATAAAGCTAAATGAATACAAGGACAATATGTTTTCACATTGTGTCAAATGCAAGGATAGTGTCAGGGTAATTAAACTATGTGCAGTGTTCCATAGGGTTTGAAAACAGTTACATTTGCTAAATATGGGAAAGTTCTGCAGAATATGCTGTCAGAATGTGAATTACTTGATACAGTAGATTGAAAGTCTTCTAACCCTGGAGTCATATGATCTCATATGACCCCTTTAAATTCTGAAAACCATTTTTGATTGAATGTACAGGGAAGTTTGCTGAATTTGAGTCATGCAGAGATTATTATTATTTTATTTATTTTATTATTAGTAGTATTAGCAAATATTGAAGGTGCAAGAGATTATTATTTTATATATTACAGTGAGGGGGTCCGGAGGCTCTGTTATGTTGTGGGGGACATTTAACTGGCATGGTTTGGGTCCACTTGTCCCCTTAGAGGGAAGGGTCACTGCAAATCAGTACAAAGTTATTCTGAGTGATCACCTTTATCCTATGGTGAAACATTTCTATCCTGATGTGGGTGGTCTTTTCCAGGATGACAATGCCCCCATCCACAGGGCACGAGGGCTCACTGAATGGTTTGATGAGTGTAAACATAGATATATATTTATATAGATATATGGATCAGCAAACAGTGCTGAGAAATACAAAGGATGTGGGGCAAATCAACACCTGAACCAAAAACAGCAGCCGGGCATCATGCAGAACTGAGTGCCAAGAGTTTTGACACTGAGCCTGGCATTGAGGAGGCTGGAATTATCACAAGCTTGTCTCAAGACAATTAGACTGCAATTAGACTGCATTTCGCAGAGAGGGCAGACAGGCCTGACAGGGGAAGCGAACAGCCCTACCACTTGTATTGTCAGGTACTAACCAAAGTACCTCTGCAGCCACAGGATATAGTAGATGGAGTAGCTAGGGGAGAGAGCCCTCTACCCAGCTAGGTTATAAATTAAGCCCAGTCACTCATGGCCTATTGGAGAAACCAGTAGCGTCTCGACCCTTCTATTTGCTACTCTTTATTGCTGTTTATGAAAGCCCTGGCCGAAAGGGCGTTACAACACCACAGCCAAACAACATGCAGTTAAATAAACTGTTTAACACAATAAATACAGTGTTATGAAATTATGTCCCATCATACCCTTTGGGAGCCATGTTCAACTTGAAAGATAACTGTATATTTGGATGGTGTCCTTCTCCCATGCAATCATACAACTGTAATTGCCTTGCAGTTTGTGTCCAAAGTAACAGATACCTCTATTAAATGCAGTTCTACTTCACCAAGTTACTTAATATTTTGCTTTTCATTACTGATTTTACATTATAAATCAAGAATGCCTGAGTCACTACTGGTTCATTCAATATGTATATTTTTCTTATTATAGGATATTCGCTGATGATCCCAAAGCACACAACATTAAATATACAACTGTCTTAACTAGCTGTCCTCCAACAGACTACAAATTAGTCCATTAAACCCTTTGATTTTAAATAATTGAAAGTAATATAGATATATCACCTTATTAAAACAATAGCCAACATGATCAAGATTATACAGTACTTCAAGATTGTCAGGTTGGTCTGTAGTATGCTTGTATCATTCATCATCGTTGCATCTATTGTTAAAATTAACTAATTTCAGCTCAACTGTATCATATTGTGAGATTACACGTTATTTCTTTACTGTTCTTTATTTATTTCAATTGTTTACCTTTGGAAATGTATTATTCCTCTTCTTTCACTTATGTATCCTTGTTTACATTTTATTCACTACTGCTTTATGATTCTATAATTGTATGATTATTATTGCCACGTGTTTTGTTTATCACTTATTAATGAGCCAATAAGCCAAGGCGTTGGCTCTCTCTAAGCAAGACAGGGGTCAGGTGGTGGACAGGGTGAGGGCAGGGAAGAGATGCAGTCAGAGGAGGGATGTGTGATATGGTTCTCCACCAAGGCCTGAGTGGGTGGAAGATATGGAGAGCAAGAGGTGGGTGTCAGCCCTGACCGTCCGCACTGGTGCCTGTTACAGCGTGGGCGGGAAACGGGCAGTCCCAGGGCTCGGAAGTCCTTGTCCATCCACTCGGGGGCCCGGGAATGGGTGGGAGGGGGACATGTCCCCTGGAGTTGAAGATTTCTGAGGCCAGGGTGCTTGAGGAGGACAAGACACATTTTTTAGACAACCACACCTGTTTTCACCTTTGGGCCTGCCATGGTAGAGCACTCCTGGAAGACCAAGGGGCAATCAAAACAGATGGCCCAGAGGTAGGGATCTCCTTCATTGCTGTGTTGGTGGGCAACTTGTACCATTACCTGCAGATGAGGGCTCTGCCTCCATAGGCACCAAAGCTGAAGAAGCACCTCTGATCACCTCTGGAGACAAGACTGAGACAGAGAGAAAGAGTGTGGACAAGGAGAGAGAGAAAGAGGGTGAGAGAAGATGGAAAGAGAACTCCACACTACAAGCAGCACTTTACTAGGGAGTGAACAAGTGGGTGCAGTGTGCGTTTACAGCCAGGGGAAGAGAAGAGAAAGAAGTAGCACAGTTCATCCTTGGTGCAGCAGGATGCTGTTTAAGCCAAGTCATCTAATGAAGGAGCTTAGCCATGGCTTTGTACCGGTGACCAGTGGAACCATGCAGCATCCTCACCCGGATCCAGGGACCAGTGAGATAAGTGTATTGTGGCATTTATACAATTGAGAGAGACAGTGACACAGTTGTTGAAGGATCTTTACTGAAGACTGCATTGATTATCTTGTTCTTCCCCCAAGCTGAATCACTGCTCCCCTGACCACTTTTGATTCTAATCTTTCTGCATTGCTGCACACAGTGGTGGAAAGTAACGAATTACAACTACTCTCGTTCCTGTAATTGAGTAGCTTTTTCGTGTACTTGTACTTTTTGGTAATTTTACTTTTACTTAAGTATGTTTCAATGATCATGAGAACAGTGAGGAATCAGCCCAGAACTACACGGGAGGATCTTGTTAATGATCTCAAGGCAGCTGGGACCATAGTCACCAAGAAAACAATTGGTAACACACTACGCCGTGAAGGACTGAAACCCTGCAGTGCCTGCAAGGTCCCCCTGCTCAAGAAAGCACATGTACAGGCCCGTCTGAAGTTTGCCAATGAACATCTGAATGATTCAGAGGAGAACTGGGTGAAAGTGTTGTGGTCAGATGAGACCAAAATCAAGCTCTTTGGCATCAACTCAACTCGCCATGTTTGGAGGAGGAGGAATGACCCCAAGAACACCATCCCCACCGTCAAACATGGAGGTGGAAACATTATGCTTTGGGGGTGTTTTTCTGCTAAGGGAACAGGACAACTGCACCGCATCAAAGGGACGATGGACGGGGCCATGTACCGTCAAATCTTGGGTGAGAACCTCCTTCCCTCAGCCAGGGCATTGAAAATGGGTCGTGGATGGGTATTCCAGCATGACAATGACCCAAAACACACAGCCAAGGCAACAAAGGAGTGGCTCAAGAAGAAGCATATTAAGGTCTTGGAGTGGCCTAGCCAGTATCCAGACCTTAATCCCATAGAAAATCTGTGGAGGGAGCTGAAGGTTCGAGTTGCCAAACGTCAGCCTCGAAACCATAATGACTTGGAGAGGATCTGCAAAGAGGAGTGGTACAACATCCCTCCTGAGATGTGTGCAAACCTGGTGGCCAACTACAAGAAACGTCTGACCTCTGTGATTGCCAACAAGGGTTTTGCCACCAAGTACTAAGTCGAAGGGGTCAAATACTTATTTCCCTCATTAACATGCAAATCAATGTATAACTTTTTTGAAATGCGTTTTTCTGGATTTTTTTGTTGTTATTCTGTCTCTCACTGTTAAAATATACCTACCATTAAAATTATAGACTGATCATTTCTTTGTCAGTGGGCAAACATACAAAATCAGCAGGGGATCAAATTGTTTTTTCCCTCACTGTATCGTCATATCGCACAGCCCTAATATATATATATATAGGATTTTAGGATTACTGTTTTCCCCATTGTAGTCTATGGGCATTCCGTTTTGTCATTCTGTCCCAAATATGGCCTCCTGTACTGACCAGTGATGTTCCCCACAATAAACTAACAATAAAGTTATTTCAACATTTCTTTATATTCTAGGTACGTTGGCATTGTGATTGTATTTATATTTATATATTTAAATATCAGCTACAGCCATTTAGAAATAATAATAATACAAACTTTTAAATCAATAGAACCGTTACTTTATTGTTTCATAGCTTTGCACTCTGGCCATGTCACGTGTGCCTCGGGGGCTCGGGAACAGGGGACTCAGGTGCAGTGCTGGGTTGCAGGATGGTCGGACAGGCGTGGGTCGGGTCGTGGTTGTGGTCACGGGCGATGGTCGGAGGAACAGGGCTCGGAGTTGCTGTGAGTGTGCTGCTGTGAGTATCTGTGGTCTTTATTGGTGTGCACCAGATCCGAAGGTCCTGTGTGGGGAGGGTGTGAGGAGTTTATCGAGGTGTCATAGTAATTTTTAGTCAGGTGGTCCTGTGCCAATACAAAAGAAAAGAAAAACTGGACTCACCTTTAGCACTACAAGATTAAAAACACAAAAAACTATTCATTTGGCTAATAACAAGCAATACGCTGCCAACGTTTCGACTAGATAGCCTTCATCAGGATGTACTGATGCTGACACTATACAACTGATATACCAGTTGACAGGTGAGTTCAATTAGTCACAGGCATCAAATGAATTTACAATAATTAATGCAGAGTCAGTAAAGAATAGAAAAAAGAAACTGTTGAATAAATACGCCACTGGAGCTGGACATGTTGCAAGAAGAATAGATCAAAGATGGACAAGCTGTTGAATGGATCCCAAGAAATTTAAAGACCAATAAGAGGACCACATAAAAGATGTAAAGATTAAATCATAAACCTTGCAGGCCTCACATGAAAAAGAGAAACAACAAAGTTAATCAGTTAATATTAAAACATTTGTGCTGCAGACAAAGTTGCATAGTGTTTTCTGGGACTGGATTCCTGATCTAGAAAGAATATACGCTGCATACTGTGTAAAGAAGTTTGATGGTTTTGCGTGAAGAAGTGATGCTGGGAAGCTGCCTTGGCTGGCATGATTGTCTGACTAATGGTCAGAAAAAAAAAAGTTGTTCTTTCATTGCCTTACCTATCAGGCTCCTAGTGGAGCCTACAGGTGCTGCACAGTGATGTGATAGTAGGTAAAAGTTTTGTAACATTTAGAACCCAGAATGTTCCTGTGCTGATTACAAATTGTAAACTGCAAACCCAAGTTCTGCAAGGGATGCCAGCTCACCATCTGTGAGCCTATTAGTAGTGTTGTATGGGCAGTGACCTCATTCTACATGGAAAGACCTTCAAAGAGCGCCTACAGTCAAGCAATGTAACCTGTTCCTTTGGAGTGTGTCCTTCCTGTACCATCCACTATAAGTCCAGCAGCGAAGGCTTACTGGTCCCAGAACTACTATAGTAAGTAACATGTAGGCACTGGGAATACTACTACAGGAAGGTAGCTCAGCACTTGTGTAGTGTAGTGTAGTCATTCTCCCTGAGAGTATGCAGACTGAGGATCTCTGGGAACACCCACACAGACATTTATGAGTGAACAAGATCTTAGCCATAGTAAAGGAATTATTCTACACAGTGAAATGTCGTCAAAATGTCAAAGAATGCATCCAATAGTGTGAAGACTGCTCAGCAGCACAGAATGGTTAATTTAAGCAGTACAGTGTTGGTGCTCCCATAGAAAGAATTCATGTTATGAGCCTATTATCAGTAACAGTCAATGGGAATAAGTACATACTGGTCGTTGGTGACAATTTTATGAAGAGGCACAAACCTTTTGCCATACCATATCAGCTACTATTACCATTGCTCAAAAACTTGTGGATTAGGTGGTATCATAATTCAGAATCCCTGTGGAGCCTCAACATGACCAACACTCCAACTTCTGCAGTGTTTCATTCCATGTGTGACCTCCTAGGCATTCACAAGACTCACATGTCCCCTCTACACCCTCAGTCAGATGGTATGATGGAGCAATATAACCAGACATTACAAAAACTTGAGATTAGGATAAGCATCCTCTTCATGTTCAGACTTCTGTTAATGAAATCAGTGGTTGCATCGAAGTACAACTGATGTTAGGGCGTGACCTCTACACACTCCTGGTCTAGATGTTTGGAAGACCAGAAGAGGAAAGAGCAATTTGGTCCTATAAAATATGCTACTGAGTTGAGGGCATAGATGGAGAGAATTCCTTCCTTTTGCTTGTGGTTAGAGTTATTGCAAATAAAAAAATAAAAATAGCCAGGTGTGTGTAAAGTTAATGCAATTACTACTAAGACTGCTGTGCTAGCAAATATGCTATTTAGTGCATTAGTTTCTTGGACAATTAGCACTTATTTTGTCAAGTTCATATTTATTAACAGAAGAAATGCAAGTGTGTGTCACAGGGGGTAGCAAAAAGGTTAGTTCATGTATAATTTATTGTCTATTTTATTAATTATGTTATTCGACGTGCATGATTATTCAGTATCTTCACTTTTTATTTATTGGATTATTCATTAGTTCACGTTTAATGATTTGATTGTGTGAATTTGTGAACACTTGTTATTTCTTGTAAAATAACAAGTGTTCACAAATTCACACAATCAATGTGTTTGATCACATTTGAATTTTGTTAATACTGGTTAAGAACTCATTGCCATATACCATTTGAGAAAAACAAAAGTGTAAATCATTGTTTTATTACAATTTATCAAGGGTATGAATTAGGGTTATGTCCATGGCACTGCATATAACATTATAACCAAGTTTCATATGTATGCATTAATCTATTTTCAATGCTGTAGATCTTTGAACATTGGAAAGAATGCATAGAAAATCCAATATGGTGGCCATACCATGTGACATATCCGCACCATTTTCTCTCAGGTCCACATAAGTTAAGGCCACTGTATATATTTCATTATATATAATGTGATTATAATAATAAGCATTTTAAAAAGCAACTTAATTAGACATATAGCATGCTCCTTTTTATTTTATTGATTTTATTGAAGGCATTTAAGAGAAGAGAAATGTAAGAGAAGATTAAATCTTCATACACAAAATGTTCCAAGATACAAATCCATAATAATAATAATAATAATAATAATAATAATAATAATAATAATAATAATAAATGTGTTTTTTAAAAGCAGTGATCCTGAAATGGGAGAGCAGTTTTAACTAAGCAATCTTTTACACTTTTAGCTCTCCTATAAATAGTAGCAGGAACATGATCAGAAGCTTGTTTAAAAAACTGTCAGAATATGCCAGTGCCTGTTAATCTCATCAAGTAGTTAATGACTAATAGAAATCATGAAAATAGAAGAAAAATAGAAGCAAAGTTTTGAGCAAGAATTTTTATTTCCGTACTATACTATAAATTGGACTCAGAAAACATATACATATTAAAAAAAAATCTGAAAAAATAAGTTACAGTAGGCCATAGAGCCTATCTTACTCATCTTACTGTTGATAGTCTACTGATGGAGTCCTGCAGTGACTCAGCACCTACAATATGACTTTGCACATCCATGCACTTCTGACATTTGAACTAAAAAAGGGTCTGCTGTCCTTAGTCCATAGGTTCAGACATACCTATTTCTTAATTGAAAGAATGATCTTCTCTACACTGATATTCAAATGAAAGACTGACTGAACCTCATTGATCAAATCACTACCAAAAGCCCCCTAACCCATTCTCTAACAAGCCTTTTGAAGACAAAGTATGAAAAATGGTAGGTGGTTTCAGAAAATACCCAGGTCAGAATGTCACAGTTATTATTTAGTAATATAATCTTTTAGCTCTCCTGCACTGATAATGTGTGAATTAACACGTCATAAAATATATCTTATAACTGAATATAACTGCAGTATTTTATATTCAGTTCCACAATGAGTGAGGCTTCTTTAACACTTAAGTATACATATATTTATAAATATTATCAATAAAATAAAATTAAACAAGTCTATCTTACCTCTAACACCATGTCATGTCTACGCTATTATTACCAAGTGTATGAGGAAAACAGGTAAATTAATCAAATAAAAAATCTAAATGTTTTCAACCCATTGTAGGCCCATCCTTGGTCATAATGACTTTTTCAATCCTTTTGATAAATGACCAGAGGAAAACTGTTACATTTCTCCTAAAGCAGTTTTAACTGTACAGTTGGCCTCTGAAGTATCTTCATGCTGTTACACTTCATGGACGTTCAGTGCTATTCTCCTTGGGCTGCTGGGTTACACTCCCAGGCTTATGACTTTGTGCATTATTTCGTTGGTGGCACATGATCTAATTTATTGGAACTACTGACAAAATATTATCCACAATGCATTTCATATGTGTCTTAATTGTACATGAACATATTTTAAAGAAAAACAGTATGTACCGAAAACAAACATATAAAAACAAACAAAAAAATACATACATTATATTCTTATTTTAGGACCAACTGGAATATCTTTTGAAACTGCAGGGTTAGACAGTGAAATCTAAATGTTGGTTCTTATTTGGATGGCCACATTGAATTAACTGAATGAACCAGAACCAGAGAAAATGAAAAGGGGTATTAATTTAGGGAGAAAAAAATTCTAGTTGCATTTGAACAGCATTTACCACAGTTTGCCTAAGGTACTGACACAAAAATCTGCCATTAAAGCTCATATCTGTTGATTAACCTTTTTTCCTCTCTTTTTTCAGCCAAAATATTAATCCTTGTTAACCCTTTGTCTGTTTTGCTGGACCCCAGCTTCCTTTTCTTTTTGCAGTTTTAATCTTAGCGGTCACGATGGATAAGCTTTCAAAAGATTTGACTGCAGGCTTCTTCGGAAAACTCTAGTATAGCCGAAAACTCTTGTTTCTGCATGAGAAAAAGAAAAGGAGAGAAGAAAAACTGAAAGAAAGCATGCAAACAGGAAAAGGAAGCTTGGCCTTTGATCTTCAGCTCCTATTTCTGTCCCAGGTGACGGACTCTCACTCTGAAAGCGCCCATGTGATCACTAAGCTTCAGTCACAACCCTATCCACTCATAGAGAGTAAACATTGCTCAGAGGCAGCATAAAAGAGAGAGAGAGAGAGAGACAGAGAGAGAGAGACAGAGAGAGGGAATGTGTGTGTGTGTGTCTGTGTGTTTGTGCTAGAGCTTAGAACTATGGAGCTTCATACGTGCTCCAGCGGGAATCAAAGCTCACATTCCACATCACAGAGCCATCTATCCTCTTTTTTAACCCTGTCACCACAAAATTGTCGGGATATTCTATTTACCAGGCCTCATGCATCTCATGTTGGTACATTGCAAGACATTTTATTGATTATATTTCACCAGAGGACATTCGTGAAAATATCTTTCCTGAAGTAGAAAGTGTTTGTGAATAAATCATTGTCGCAACCTTTGTCGTTTTTATATATATTTAACTTTCCTAAATGTATCAAAATCTAAAAGCAAATTCAACAACTGCTTAATTCACAGCATTAGTGAAGGAATGTTTAAATTCTAATAAAACATCAATTAAGTGTTATTCAGTTTAATTTAAATTAATTTAACACTAAGCAATATGCTGCCCAGCTCCAAATAAACTCAGCTGATCAAAAGACAGTGATGATCACTTTGTAATAACTCTAATAATTGGGAGCTGTCCTCTTGGAATTCATATAAATCATGCATTATCTAAAGAGGTCTCAGATTTTATCATTTAAAATTTTGATTTAAATAAATAAATTAATCTAGAGGTGACATTGAAACCCATAACTGACACAGAATGAATTTCATTTAGGAAAAAAACATGCTCTGCACAAAAACAGGGGGATCTAAATTGCATTGCCTTAAGATCACATTTTAAGTTCACCTTACTTCACCAACTGTCCTATTTTCCCTCAGGAAAATGCATCCACATGTTTTATACATGTATACCAATTTACAGAGCTATAGGTTATATGATTCTCAGAATATGTGTGTGTTTATTTCGTGCCAGCACTGTACATTTAAAAGAGTGGCACAGCTTGATAGTTACAGCTATCTGACCATGACATTGGAAGTGCTTTTTCCGTGGGCTGGCATGTTTTTATGGAACAGCGGCTGCTATGTTCAGGGGCGGTGTGAGAAACTAGCCCCTGATTGTTAATAAATCCTCTATCTGATGCTGCAAGCCCCCTGGCAACAGCACACGGACAGACAACAAGGCAACAGACTCTCTCCTCTCCACTGCGGTGTCTGTTTGACAGGGTTGAGTGGAAAAAAAAGCAAAACAAAACAAAAGCAAAAAAATAACAACAATAGTAGCAGAAAAACTAAATATTTTGCTGTGGAGTGAAGAAAGGCATTTCAGGGTAAAACTATATAGCAGTGGGCCATCTGAAAACGGAAAAGAAAAAGGAAAGTATGCTGGTTGATGTTCAAAGCCATGAGGAGTTTTTCTTTGAGTCACCAATAGGGCAGGGAACAGCTCCCCCCCCCACCCCCCACCCCTTTGGAACATTGCAGTTTTACTAAGCTCCTAGGGAAGGCAATGGCCCAGGGTATAGCAAAAGTAGCTCAGTAGCTTTGTGACACGCTGTTCTTTTCTGCTGCAATACCACCTTGGAGCTTGATTTTGGCTGCTGTTAGTATCTAATCAGAGGTGAGCATGGCTCTTTGTGGATCTCATGTGGCTGTGGATGTGGCTGTGGATGTGAGAAAAAAGAAAAGTATAGCCACTGTTTTAATGACACTTACCGGTTCACACTTCACGGGGTTCCTAAAACTAGAATGTTCTCGTTATTAAATTTGCAACTATTATATGGTGGTGTCTTCTGCATAAGGTGGCACATATGTGTTGTGGAATTAACTACTATATATAAACAATCTGCAAATAAATTAATTGATAAAAGGTACTCTGATTCAGGGTGGCAGTGTGTCTCATTACCAAGACTGGGTACTGCAATAAAGGAGAGCTGAAAATAGAGTAAGGCAGTAACAATTAAACACTCCCTGTTTTAAGTGAAGTGTCTTTCTATTTAAAACATGTTTATTGCAGTAATATTTGGAAATCCTTTTAAAGTTTAGTGCCTTATGAGTAGGGCTCTATGTTTTATGCAAGTTTATTTTCCTTTCAATTATATTCAGCTATGCTTTAGTTGTCCCTGCAGCCACTCCAGCTATAGTAATTGAATTCACAATTAAGAAATCCACTTTGATTAATAATAATAAAATAAAATAAAAAATACAAACCTTGACCTCCCAAGAGGCTCAGCTGGTAAAAGTGCAGTGAGTCCTGTGAGCTGCGGTTTACCAGTTTGAATCCACCTCATGTCATTTGCTGGTTGTAAATGGGAGTTTGCAGCAGTGGTGCACAATTGGCTCAGCGCCACCTGGGTTAGGGTGGTTTACATTGGCACCTGCAGGTTTGCAGTACTGCGAAGGGATGCACCACTGGTGCTGATTTAGTACACGGGGGCTACATGGTGAAAAATGATGATGAGTATAAATGGTAATTGAATAAACTGATAGTTAAAAGAAACATCAAGAGACCTAAACATGGAGTCAATGCATTTCATTGAGCAAATGCACACAATATCCACCTGGTGTTCTGTACACTGATGAGTATCATTTGTTTGTGCAACTTGCAATTTACCTTTTGACCACACTTGAAAGTCAACAATAGACAGCCATTTATCATCAGAAAAACACACACAATGAAAGTTTAAGATTGACAGCTATGAGACTGCAAAAAATAGGGAAAAGAAAGTTATGATAGTTATGAATGGCGATGAGATGTTATTTTTGATTTGACAGAGACATTGTTTGTGTTAATATTAACCTGGAAAAAAATTATAATCAACTGAGAAGAGAACATCTACTCCAGATTGCTGGTTTGCACAATATGAAAATGTTAAACTGGTAAAGATGTCTGACAGAGTATCTGTAGATACTGATAAAGATCAGTATGTTTTGCAAATGTCTTTGTTCTCCAAGGACTATTAAATACTTCCAAACTGAAAGTATCATCAGCCAATATAATTAATCTGCACTGAATTGCTCATCGGTGGCAGAGGGCATTGTAACATGTTTAAATGCAACTGAAGTTAATGTCAACAATGTAACTAGTTTAGTCTCCAATGCCAGTTACATGATCAAAATATATAATCACATTCATTGAGGTTTACCGCCACATTTACTACATTTAACTTGTAATGCCCACATAATAGCCCAGCAATATCTGGATGTATATTTTTTCAAAAGCAGACAAGCTGTTTGCAGCCATTAAAGATATGATTAAACATTGCCCAAGCAGAAATGTTTGTGTTAAAAACAACCTGCCAGACACAATACAACAATGAAGGCTGTACTTTAACCATAGAGTTGCCACCTGAAGCATCTAATAAAGTTGGAGAATTAATAAATATGTACTGTACACAAGAGATACGCAATAAATAAACTGTGTAAAAACCTTCCACAACATTTCTGAAAAACTGACTACTACAACCTGGATCAATGCAATCACAAAAAGAAAAAGAAAAACGTTTTATCAGCTTATTACTTTCTAACAGCAGTAAGAATAAAACAGTGCAGTTTGGATCTTGAAGTCCTAAAATTATATTCTATTACATGATTTGATGCTGACTGTAAAACAGAAGTGGACAAATATGTAAAAACTAGTAGTAGCAGTAGAATTAATTAATTAAGGAATAAAGCAGAACTATTATATCCCAATTTAACACAAAGGGCCAAAATATATTTTTCAGTTTTTCTGAAGATGCTGAAAGCAGTGATTCTACTTATGGCCAAGCAAAAAGCAGGATTAACCAACTGATGATGCTTAAATGTAATAGATTCCCCCCCACAGGACATTGTCTTTCACTAAGTGTCACTTAGTGTGCTGTTTGCAAACAACCTTGTATTATTATTATTATTATTATTATTATTATTATTATTATTATTATTATTATTATTATTATTATGTAATATTTGTAATATATAGGTTACAGCATTGATGTTATGATTTCAGTAGTTTATATAAATTGTTGTATTTTGTTTACATTCTTTTGTTGACAAATTATATGTTCCTACTAATAAACTGGAACATTTAAATTATGTATTTATTAATAATATTTAATAAGGTGTACTATATTAGTAATAAAGGGATACATGTACCTTTAAATAAATGTCCATAACTGCTGCTGCTTAATCAACGCACCAATGTGCCTTAATAGAATGACTAATTGAGATGATTAAAGGAATCAAGAAATTATTATTCATTAAGTAGTTTAAATAAGCAGACTACATGACCAGTTTGTTAGGTTCTGTACATCCCACTCATCCAATGTTGTAAACACTTATAGCATCAAGGCATATTGTTGCATAATACATTGTGGAATTCATTAGGATACTACTTTACACTTGATGTGTTGCTAGCATATCCCCAATCACAAAGCACACACATTGGAGGTCAGGTCAGAAGATTTGACTATGTGATTTATTTTCTCCATGTTTTCCACTTAAAAATAAAAAATAAATAGTAATGATCCACACTCAATGTGGGTGAACACTGTCATTAATCCGAATGCTTGGATGGACTGCACCAGTATTGAACAGAGGATCCCACTAATAATTTAACATTGTGTCTCACAGCATTCTGCATATGTTAAACTAGGTTAAACTAAATTAAACTTGTAGACTACCAGATACATCAGTACAAAATTATGAGAATCGATAAGAATAAAAATAGAATATGTTACCACCATAAATATTTTCAAGCATTCTGATGTCACTGGTAATGTCTCCATTGGGTAACTGCTGTCTTTGAGCCATTACTACCGTGGCACTGAAGTGCAACTGCTGAAAAAATAAAGCAGCGGCTGTGAGATTTGGAAGTGCTGAAAAAATAAAGCAGCGGCTGTGGGATTTGAAAGTGCTGAAAAAAAAGCAGCTGCTGCATCATTTTCAGAAGCAATTACGGAAAGGGAGGTACATTGTAAAATATATCCCCTTGGAATCCACCACACTCTCTCCTTCTTCTTCCGCTAAAAATCTAGGAGTCACCCTCGATCCTCGATCCTGCGCTCTCCTTCTCCAACACATCACCACGCTGACGCGCACCTGTAGATTCTCCCTGAGCAACATACGCCGGATCCGTCCCTTCCTCACCGACTACTCGACTCAGCTACTCGTCCAGTCACTGGTCAACTCCCTCCTGGCCGGCCTGCCTGCATCCACTACCCGTCCACTCCGGCTCATCCAGAACTCTGCGGCTCGTCTGGTGTCTCTCTGCCCCGATTCGCACACGCTACTCCACTGCTGCGCTCCCTCCACTGGCTCCCGATACCGGCACGCATTCAGTTCAAGACACTGACCCTCACCTACCGCTGTCTCGGCCACACTGCACCAAGCTACCTTCAGACACTCGTCTCTCCATACATCCCCTCCAGACCACTGTAGTCTTCCAGTGCCAGAAGACTAACTCTGCCTCCTCTCCACTCTCCCTCCTCCAGAGCCGCTCCTTCTCATCCCTGGCCCCTAAATGGTGGAACGACCTGCCCACCGAAGTCAAAACAGCAGAGTCCTTGACCTCATTCCGGCGCTTACTCAAGACGCATCTCTTCCAACAGCACTTGTAATATTAGTCCTCTATCCCTGCTAGATAGCACTTCAGCTTATTATGCTCCTCGCGTTCTTGATTGTTTCCTCCTTGCTCCCTTTCCCGTAGCCCTAGCCTGTAACCCTACATCTTGACAGCACTTAGCTTTCACCGTCCAGGATGTAGGAAGTCTCTTACTGTACTTGGAATTTGTAAAATGTATTATTTTGAATTGCTATGTTTTAGCTAAGTTGAATTTGTAATGATTGGGAAATTTGGGAAATGCAAAATTAGAGAGACGGCTTTAACAAATATGAATGACTCCAAAAAACTAAGAAACAATAATAAACAACACATTAATATAAAATATTATTTTTATTTTGGGGGCGGCACGGTGGTTCTTATTAGAACCTTCACTTGTTAGAGTTTACATATAGGCTGAGTACTGTAATTGTATATGAAAATATAAATGTTTAGTTAAATTAGTGATACCATAAGCTTTCATTAATTTCTAATACATTTTAGGACAGCCCTATAACTCTTAATATGTCACCACAAAGTGGATAGAGAGCAGAAGATACAACAATATTAATATGATACTTCGCGCTCTGCGCAGTTGGCGCCCGTTTCTCAGACTCTGTTGTCTCTTCTGAGAAGCTGCTCGGCCGACGTGACTTGCTTGCTGTCCAATGGCGTCAGTCAAATATATTTTACAATGTACCTCCCTTTCCGTAATTGCTTCTGAAAATGCTGCAGCAGCTGCTTTTTTTTCAGCACTTCCAAATCTCGCAGCCGCTGCAAATCTCGCAGCCCCTGCTTTATTTTTTCAGCACTTCAAGGCTCACAGCCGCTGCTTTATTTTTTCAGCAGTTGCACTACGCAACATCTCATCAGATTCTATGGGCATGACATTCTGCCTTCAATATTGTAAGTACTGTGTCACACAATTAGTAGCAAAACATTGAACATGGTGCTTAATAAAACAAATTCACTGGAACTTAATCAGTGAAAAGAATAATTGAATGCCAACAGCAATGTAATTCCCCAGTACATTATTTAATTTGTGAATTATGATAATAAGTATGATATCTCCTACTGTTCCAGAAATGTTCAAAACAGCTCATCTGATCCTTGCCCAATTTTGCTGTTTTAAATCAGTAAAGGACACTAAAATAAAATTTATCTTGGGAAATGAATGTATTTAATTAATTCCCCAGTATATATTTTCTGTCTGATCTGACAGACATCTCTCTATACATATTTGTATTAATACATTATTTAAAAATGTTTAGGCCTACATTTTGTTCTGCAATTTTTTGAACAGTAGGATTACCTAATACCAAAACCAAATAAAAATGGTAGAAATTACCCAACTATTTTCCTACATTACGTATTGCACAGTGGGTAATAATGGTAATGGCAACAATATTAAAAAGACAGAGACAAAGCACTAGGGCAAAAGTTAATGTACAAGTTATATTTATTATTTAATGGAGTTACCATGTTCAAACAGATTCCTGGGTGGGTGGGTGTTTCGTTTTACACACAAACCTCCATATTCCACAGGGAAAAAGGTCAACCTTCTTGTGTTCAGAGCAGACAGAATGAGAAAAAAAACTTCCACGCCCGTGGTTATCAGATAGGCCAATTCTGTAGGGAGGGGGGCTGCAGAGAGGGTTTGTAAAACAGAAAGAGAGAGAGAGAGAGAGAGAGAGAGAGAGAGAGAGAGAGAGAGAGAGAGAGAGAGAGAGAGAGGGTTGCTGGGGGTCATTGTGTAAAAAACAGGAATGCAGACAAGCTGTGAGAGGACAGGAAGAATGTGGTCAGTCTGGACTGTGTAAAAAGATACGAGCAGCCACTGTGAAAAATATGCAGACGGCTTAAATGGGGGGACTGCGTCTATGCGCAAAAAAGAGAAGGAACAAATAGCACAACAACAACAAAATAAACACACAACTTTTACATTTGTGATCGGTTGAACTGACTCGTGTATGACAACACCATACCTGAAATATATGCGTGACATTTATCCAATAACACAAAGCTCGTTTATGATTATGAAATTAGAACTACATAAAAACACACGACACTCAGTCACTCGCGTCCTGTTGCCCATTGCATTGGATTTTTGTTTCTTTATTTGAATTACAGAATCCTGGCACAAGTATGTGTTCCTTTTTTGACCACATTTTGTATTTCACTGGACTGATTTGCTGCCTTTAGTTGGCAGGAACAGGTCATACAAAGGCGGTCTACAGCATGGCAATGATTTCGGAGTGAAAGGGAGAGGGAATGCAGTCTGGATAATATAAGATACGGTGAAACCAGGCACTTTGCCAGGACAAAAGAGACAGTCTTTCCTCGGAGGGATTAACGAGCAATGCGTGTCAAACCTATTCATGGCAGCGTTGTGAGCGACTCAAACGACCATTGTGTGCTTATCTCTCCAGCGGTACTCGTGTTTGTTATCCATGGCCACAAACTATGGTGGTGATAAAGAAAAAAAAAAGTGTGGTCTTGGGTTTATGTACAGTACCGTACTTACTGTATGGTGATATGATTCGTCAGAAAATAAATGCACATAATGCTAAATATTTACAGTATATTCAAATACGCTTAGGCCATTAGTGTTGAACAAATGGTGTAGATGTAAAGCATTTTAGTAGTGTTCATATCAGTATTAACATGTCATTTCAGTTATATTTAAGAGAAATACTAAGGGGAAATAGACACGTCTAGTATTAAACAATTTCCATTTAAGGTGTGGCTAAATTTAGCAGTTCACAGTGCAATTGGATATCTGTATTCCACTCGGCGGGTCACTTCTATGTAACAAAATTCAGTGTATTTAATCAGCCCAATAAAGTCAATACAAGTTCACCAAACGTCCAGGACGTCTACTTGCTATAGCACGAAATACAATTTAAATACAATAGTTTCCAAACATCGGATGGCGCTAATTCCCTTTTAAACAAAATTACAATGCATTTATGATTACAATTCATATACAATGTACACATACAGTGATCCAGAATTTCTTAAGCGTCGAACACCTTCTGATGAAACTGAATGGCGGATGGTTTCGATTGCTGTAGAGTACTACTCTAATAGGCTACATGTATTATCCAGATTTGTGTGTCTGACTGGAAAACTATCCTTTCACTGCTACGTTAATAAGTGTATATGATGCCAGTTTTTAATCTGTGCTCCAAATCACCCAGGCTAGAAAATACGTTTTAGCATCTGTAGTGAACACCAGACAGAGAGAGAGGTTCTCATCTGATGTCTCACCACATATGCTTTGCACTTTGTATTGCTCTTATATTTTGTCAACCTGGACAAGGGCGTCTGCTAAGAAAGAAATAATAATAAAATAATAATATTCTGCTATCAAAATGAAAGACATTGACCCACCTGTTAACAGCAAACATACAAACGTGTACACCATAGCAGTTTAATTGGTAAGTAGAAGAAACGAGCATTTTATAGTAAATTTAAGCTGCAACTGAGTACAGTTCTGTAGATTTATATTAGTCAAGGTCAATGTTTTGATTTAATCCCAGCCTAAACCCAGATATTCTACCATATTTTATTCTGGTACCATTTACACTAGCACATTTCCCAAAATTCATCCTCTAGTCTGCTAGCTCCAGAATATTCTTTAGTAAACTCCACCTGTTGTCTACACAACTTTTTCAAAGAGGTTTTATTTCCTTAGAGTAGTATCCTCTGTGATGTGCTAAACGACATCCCCATGAAAATGAAGTGTATTAGGCACAGATTAAATTCTATGGATTCTGCAATTGTTTATTTTTTGCTGCTGCCAATGTCATTCTAGAATTCATCAGGATGCATGCTTATTTTATGTATGTTCTGGTAATAATGAAAGAAATCAGGGTGTCGTCCTCCCAAGCCTTTCAAATCTTGAGCTCTTGACTTCAGCCAGGAAATGTGAAATGCGCTGAAGGGTTGTTATTTCCTCCAGTGGACACAGTTCCTCATAACAACCACAAAACAATTCGGCACAGCTGAGCAACACAAAGAAAGACTTTTCATGACAGACAAGGAATGGATGGAAGGGAAAACAACAGAAAAACCTTTTTCAGGGTGCTCTTTGATGAAGACAGAGGTGAAATAGGGTTGACAATGTTGTACAAATGCCCAAATAGATCTGTAGTGCTGTACCTGCAATGTGTGTGACACAAAGGGGACATTGATTTCCTAATGTATTCGCCCAAGGTGCTTGAATATTAATGGAAGTAACATAAGCTAACAAAAAAACATATACAAACTTGGCTTTTATTCCATTCCTCCATAAGCATGCTATTTAGGCTACTTGTATTGGGAACTGACAGTAGATTAGTCCACATCACCAAAATGGATGCTTCCACATGTTTCCTGTTCCATCAGATAAAAGTCAAACATAGACCACACTCTAAAACCAGTTTCATTATTGTTTTTACCAAAACCAGCTACTTGTAACATAATCAAAACAATGTTACTGTTTGACCTGCTCAACCTTTACAAAGACGGCCCCACATTTATTTATTTTTAAATGCCATTGTCTTACAGCCTTTTTTTCCCTCAAAGTTTTCGAAAGAGATGTGGCAGATGAGAGGATAGTGGAAATATAATATTGTCTGACCTTCCAAGGGGAGCATTGGGTTTCAGAAGTTTGATTTAGTATCATAAAGTGATACAAATTCAAACCAGTTGAAGGCCTTTGCTTTTCTAACCAATCAAAGAAATTGAGACATCTCTGTTAAGAGTTTGGCTCAAGCGGCATCTTGTCAAAATCACTGTGAGCTGTGATCTTTCAGCCTTACCAAGAAAATAATTACACACTGCTATGCTATGCTATGCCCTCCATGTGTTAAATATTATTTAATTCAAAAGATGTATAATGATTTAAACGTTTAGTCTGTCTGTTTTAATGAAACTGATGAAATATCTTTATACACATCCTTCTACACCACAAACTAGAATATCCCTTTAAAATATGCGTGTGAATATCCCCTTTGCTTAAAAAACAATTGGCGGTCCTATACAGGTTGCAGCACCACGGCCAATATTCAAATTAAGTTGACTTTATGGGGAGATCAAACAACGCCACGTTTTGCTCCTGGATAACCATGATTGATGCACAGTGTTTAACGCGGCTTATCTCTGCATTGTCCACTTTAATACCTATTTTCACAATGGATCCAAAGTCCGTTTTTAGGAACAATAGCCTTCATTTTGGGTTTCCTTCCAAACAAATGGAACAACGGAATTGGAAAAAGAGGAAGAAAAATATGTTTAAAAATCAGACAGAAGCACATTGCATGCTACATTCATAAAAACAAAGTGAGGCTGTAACACTGCATTAAAAAGAAACAACGTGAGGTCGTCTGCGCAGAGCTGGCGTAAGTGGGAGATTAACATCTCCGTGTGTGTGAGAGAGAGAGAGAGAGAGAGAGAGAGAGAGAGAGAGAGAGAGAGAGAGAGAGAGAGAGAGAGAGAGAGAGAGAGAGAGAGAGAGAGAGCAGTGTGTGTGCAGCCTGGCTGGTGGTGTGCTGTGTTATTTTCCAGCTCGGAGCCCCAGTCTGTGCAGCTCGATCGATTCTCATTGATTGTCCCTGACGAGCTGCTCCACTTTCCAGCCAATGTCAGCCTGTCTGCGATGGGGAAGGGGAGAAATGAAGGAAAATCTCTGCCGCCCTGGCGGTGTCATTTCCACACACTTGAGTTGGCAGGCAGCCAGCAGACAGGACAGTGAGAAGAGGTGGACTGGACTCCTATCCAGTGATGGGGGAGCCGAGTGTGTCGAGCTACCACTGACCAACGCCTGCCTGCCTGCCTGCCTCTTCACAAAGCCCACCCGGGGCGAGAAATAAGACCACAGATCATTCGGCGATTATTCGCTCTTGGCTTATTAATATGTATTATTCATATTTAATTATCATAAAACATGTATTAAGTGATATGTATCCGTCTTTAATGCACAACGAACATTTGGTAGCAATACAGAGAAAGCCATCCACTTGATAAGCTAACATGAGAAATATGAAGAAAATGACAAATTAGGACTCTTAGGGTTTTATCGATGTAAAGCATTTTTCATGAATGAATGGACAAGGACAGATAGAGTATGACGATTCGATGTATTGTTCGTTCTATAAGTATAACTACAAGTAAGCTAATAACTGTAGTATAATAATATTGCTCATTTTAACAAATTCACACATAAAACACATTCTTGTCACCTTAAGATACCTCAGCACGTGCTTTCCCCAGGCAGGGATTGTCCCTTTCCAATTAAGTTTTTGTAATTAAGTTGGTCATTTTGATTGGTGTTTATATTTATTATTTGTAAACGAATTACTATTGTTAATTCGTGGTTGAAAACGCATGTCTTTGAAGCGTACCCCGTAAAACGCAAGGCAACGTGTGCGTTGTCATCCATTTCCCATTAAAGCCCGATGAGAGTGTTACATTGAACGCTTTCGAATTGGTACTAATGAGGCAAATTGGCAAAGGTTGTCTTAAAATCTAGGCGTTTTACCTTTCAAACCCACGTATATAATACACCAATTTGTGTTTTCTATCCGCAGAAAACGTGACCTCATATAACTCTTATCTCAGTGTTACCCAGTGTAGCCTGTGTGTGCATTTTAATTTGTTACGTTTGCACATTAAGTCATGTGATTTCTGAATGCTAAAAAGCGTAATACCGTAGTGCATCCAGCCTTATGATTATAAATACTATTATTACTAGCTTATATATATATATATATATATATATATATATATATATATATATATAGTTGTATTATGTTATTATAATTAATGGAATTGGTTGTCAAGAATAATTATAATTAATAACAGTAATTACTAGTTATTTGATATTCCTAAGCGTACAAACTAAGAAAGGTCATTTCCCCGCCATAAATTAAGCATTTAAAAGTCAAACTAAAGTTCTCAGTAAGCATGAATGTGTTAAATGCAAATACTTTCTTAAAGACGTATGACGAGAAAGTCAACCTGCTGTATTAAAAAAAAGAAAAAAAACACACATCATGAGTAAACATTGAAGAATGGAAGCAACCAACAACAGTAACTATACAAGTGCTAGATCAGCCCTTTGGTGCTCTATTTTATGAATAATGAACGCGTGTTTTGAAGCGCCACATATATACAAGCTCGGTGATTAAAACTGTAAAAAGGGCATCCCGTTACTACAAAGAAAATGTTTTCAAGCTTTATTTTTTTCCTTCGGCGCAAAGTCCAGTTCGGTTTTTACGTGAAGCTCCAAAAATCTATGAAATGTGTTTGCATGTTCTTCCCGAGCGATCAGGGATGTAGAGGTGGGTTTGAGGGAATCGAAAGGTTGGAGCCCACTCGCTCGCCTCCGAGAAGTGCGTTTTACACTAATTTATCATTCCCTTTCCCTCGCATTTATTTTGGGCGAGGGTTTCAATATTTCTGTTGGGTGAGAATTAGATTTTTTCTTTCTTTTTGACATCAATCTCCGTAGCTGCAGCTGTGAGAGACTGGTTGGACTGGCAGATCCCTCCCCTCCGCTTGGATCGCCTTTGGTAGGTGCGAAAGAAAGGGCCTGTGTTTGCAAATATGCAGATACATTGAAGGGGGAATCATAGTTTGTTGAAGTCTGCTCAAAGTTGGGATGTCATCTTCGTAACGATCAAGTTTTCAGGGAGAACGGGATAATGTTTTTTCTTTACCAAAGGAAACGTGCTACTGCAGATATTAGGCAGGCACTGCAGGCATACTGGTTTCAGATCACTGAGTCTAGACAAAAGGTATTTTTTGGCTTTAATGTGAAATAAAATTTCGGATAGCTGTCGTGCACGTACTTACCTGATGCATACATTATGACAATCAATAGTTTGAAGGACGCTCTAGGATAAATCTGGTCATGTTTGGAATTATTTTCAACAATTATGGTATCACAATACAGAAGATGTGATATTCGCTCATTTTTTCAGCTGGGGAGTAAAATGTAAGTTTTAATGTTCAATTCATGAAGTGCGGTTTGACAAACTTGATATTTTTTTTACACTCTATGTTGAAATTTACTTAAAAGTTATTTGATGGTTGTTTTATTATCAACAACTATTTTTTCATTCTACAAGATTAATAAAAAATACAAAAATATAGCAATTTTTAAAAGTAGCTGTATAACTCTTTGTAGTTCCTACGAGTCTATATCTGTGCTTATATATACGTATAATATATATATATATATATATATATATGTGTGTGTGTGTGTGTGTTTTCGCGTGAGCGTTTATTTGAGATATTTTTTGTTTTCGATCAAAATTATTGGCTCAGTACTTTTATTGTGTTAGGATATCCAGTGTGTGGTTTTTATTGTTCAGGAGAACAGATCAAGCTCTCTTATGTGTGCAGTGTAGAGCCCCGGTCAGCAGTGACTGAGCGCTGGGATTTACTGCGACCCTCATTACTGCCGCAATCCGGACTGGCAGAGGCGCTGGTCGGGGGCTGTGTTTTTCTGGCCGCAATTAGGTTTCAAGACTGTAGTTCCGCTGGCGTGAATCTTTTTCAACAGTATAGCTGGTTGTACAAGAAGATTAATAACTGATCAACAGCAACAACTACTGGTACTACTACTATTTATTATGATGACAATTATTATTATAAATATTATACATTTGCGTGTGTGTGTTTGTAAAGGGAAGCAGTCTGCATTACCTGAACTAATGCTATCTGCCCTCGCAAGCCTCCCAGGAGATGGCGAGAAGGAACTTCAGGCTCTGCTTGTTTCCCGTCATGGTCTTGGGCCCCCTTCCGCTGGAAATGCTATCTGTAAACGGACAGATACATTGTAACATTTGCAAGTCCTATAGTTGCATTGTGTTTTGTAATGTATTTTTTTTTTTTTTACGAAAATCAAAAGCTTATATTACAATACTTACATAATAATACTTAATAATATTAATATAATATTAATAATATTAATCAATATCAATATTATACATTTGTCATGATCACTTCATACTATGTAGCTATGTACCATTTATCTATACTTATCTATTTACATATCTGTCAAACTCCTTGATTGTTTAAAAAGGTCACAGTAAAACTGGCTGGATTTAAGATTATCGTATTGTGCTTTAGGTCAGTACTTGTCATTAGGTCATTCTGTAGCATTACATATATAATTTCCATTGATCAGGTACGGTCCCTACTGGTTATTTGACAGTGTCAGGAAGAGCTGGCATAAATTGGTCTGTCGGGTTCTTTGTCACAATATACGTTTTAAACTGTGGCCACAAATTTTCAGTTGAATTACCATGGAGACTGTGTTTTACTACTCAATTTCTGGCCTCTTCCCTACCCAATTGTTTTGTTTGAACAGGGCAGTATATTTTGAATCATTTTGCTGAAATTGTACATAAGGGCCATTGGCTGTAAAGGTTGTCCATTGGGTACAGCATGAAGAACCAGGATGCTTTAATGCTGTTTCAAGTTCATGATAATATCAGTTTTCTACCAGTCAGAACATACACAACATCCCTACATCATTACAGTACTGCCACTATAAGAGTGAAGTAAACTTAAATCTCGTATGATCACATCTTAAAGAAAAAAGCATATCTTAGTATTCCCAAACAAATGTTCATTTGTACTTTTAAAACTATAACATTACCATATTGGTAAATCAGATATTTTCTGATTAACCTGATTAGCTTTAAATTATTTATATATTTTAGCTTGTTCAATAATATTTTGCAATTCAATGTGTTTGGGGGGTATGGCTATTCTTATTTGAAGTCCATAAAATAAATACATTAATAAATGTAGCAGAGACAAAATATATAGACCTGGTCACCTTTACTTTGCAGCGTTTGTTTATTATGAATGCTTATGACTCTGGAGACTTGGGTCCCTGGAAATCATAATACTAAATCAACAGCTTCTGTACTTCATCTGTTAAGATCAGTTTAAGCATTTCATATGGTGCTAATAACAATGATAAAACATATCTACATTTACAATAAATATGATAAAACGTGATGAGCATTACACTTATGCAGTGTGCTTCACACAATATTAACTTTTCACAATCCTTTTCCTTTTTTTTTTCTTTTTTTTTTTTTTTTTACGAATAGGCCTCTAGGACTTGTAACAAATGTTTCAATGTCTGTCCTGTAGGAAATGTGCTACAAATGTGTAAAATGTGTCTTCTAAACAGAGTATGAGCCCTTTACCAGTTAATATTTGATATTTCATCTATATAGTGCTATCTGTCCCATCAGAAGGACAATGAAGAGTATATAATTGTGCTGGGAGGATGAACAAGAACGAAACCCACGATAGAGAACTGCAGTAGAGAAACTTCTTGGACCTATCTGAAAATAAACAAAGCATATGCCACCATCCTGACATTATTGCAGGCTCTACTGCCCAGCAAGAACGCAGTGCTGGAAGCCTGTCTTTGAAGCTTTACCTCCCACTAATTTTGGCCTTCCAATCTCCAGATACTGTCTACGTTTTTTTTTTTGCCTTTGTTTCCCATATAAGGTAGCCTGTTTCTTGTTTTCCATGTGTCTTTCATGAAAGACCAGCAAATCTAGAGTTGCCATGAGTTTTTTTTTTTTTTTTTTTATGTGGAAAGTATATTGGCAAGAGATTTAGTTTTTTACTTACAAGGTGAGATAAGTATATAATGAAGTATTACTGTATTTCTGTAACTATGTTACTGTAACTAGGCTGATGATCAAGCAAAATAAACTAATACATTAAATACAAGAGATATATCCCAAACAGTTGTAGTTGTACATCTTACTATTGCATTACAAATATACAAGAATACTGAATACTTCTATAGGCCACAGTGCAGCAAAACTAAATTTAAGATAACATAAAAAATAAAATATAAAATACACATTATATTTATATAGGATTTTATTTAATCTACCAGTAAGTCGACATTGACGTGAACAAATTAACATTGTGAATTTCTAAGCTGTAATTTAGAGTTAATGTAGTCAGCATTTGTTTTGTTTTTCTTTTAGTCATAGACCTGGTCAAGTTGGTGTTGATGTTCTGTCTTATTTTTATTGTTGAACTTGTCATTCTGTTGAGGATTTCCCATTGAATCAATATTGTGTTTCCAAATGAAACAAAATGTTGACCAAACTTTGACAGTGACATATAGGCCTACAGAATGCATGGATTGGGTTCAGACTTAAACCTATGACTTTGTAACGACTGAACTATGAAAATTATTTAATTATACTAAAGTCTAATGTTTTACAACATGTCCATGTACCTTAGTGGGAATATGACTCAAATTAGGCAAATACAGGCTTATTTAACACTGGTTATTGCTATAATTCAAACAAAAACTGACATTTGACATTTTCCAAATAATGCAGAGCATTAATGTTATTCTAAAGTAGTTTTACATTTTGTTGAATTTCATTTTTAATGTCTTCAAAATATCTCTTATGAAAGCTATTAGCTGTATAATTTTCCAGCTACACAACCTGCACAGCCTGTGAAAAATACTATACTATAGTTTAATAAGTTTTGGTAGATATTCTATAATAATATTTGAGAACAATATTATTATATTGTTAGACTCATTTAATCTATTTTCATTTCACTTAGTTTGAATAGAAAACAATGCTAACAATATATAGGCACAGCCTAAGGTGAAATGTGATATTTCATGACAAATAATAATTCTTTAAAGAATAACCAAGTGATTTTAGTGTTAGCACCACCTGTCCAGCTGAATAGTGTGGTAATAACAAATCAGGTAGGCTTGTGTTTTATTGTGCCTTGTCTTGATGTCACTCAACCACATTATGTGCTATTACTATTATTGTAAGAAGTAGGGGAATCTCTAATTTGATTAAGTTATTTCTGTTTCATATGATTTTGATACATGCTCAGGAAATCACTCAATGTACCAGTAGCAGAAATGTAATCCATAGATCCTAGTACACACATGACTGTTATGGCATGATGGTCTTATGGTTGTGTTTCAGTGTTGTTTAGTGAAAAATATGTAAAGATGCTTAGAATTAGGGGTTAAACTTTTGGGAAGCTTTGTTTAATTTATTTACTTACTTATTTATTTATGCAGGGAAAAAAACAAAATGCCTTTGACCTGGTTGGAAAATACCAGGTCAAAGAGCAGCACCATCTAATCGCAGTGATAGTTAGGTAATTAGCTTTATTCACGAAGGGCAGACATTGTTGACTGTTTAAACACTGCTTAGGTTCTTTGTGGCAAATGGGATGCAGCTGTTATTGCAGCCTGTTGTCAGGCTACTTTACCCAACAGTATGGCACTACAACACTGTTGCATACATGTTCATTAGGAGGAGAAAAAGAGAGCTCAGTACACATTATATTAAGCTTGACCCCTGTGATTAACACACTGAACTGGGATTTTTGGAGCATTGGTGAACCTCCGTTTTGAAATGCAATGTTTATGTTTCAATGACGATATAAGGATCGGCATTGTTTTTTGTTTAGATGCCATTTAGAAGAATGCTGCTGGGCTACTGCGATGGGCGCTGTACCCGTGATCTTTCTATTTATGCGAAGTGTTTTTATCTGAAGAGTCCCTGCGAAGCTGCCCATAGCATAGTGTTTATTAACAGGGAGACTGAGCCAGAGCACGTTAGCCTGTGAATAAAGCCTTTGTAGTGGGCCTTCACACTTGCACAGCACACACACACACACAGACTGAAGCAAAAATAAAAAAACCTGTGACTGTTTAGTCAACTGCATAATAAAAATCCAATCCATCTCCTGTTGTTGTTGCATAAGTTGTAGGGTGATGAGGAAACGTGTGCATTTTTGATTTTTTGTATTTTTTTATATGTAAGCCTAACACATTTTAGTCAGATTAGACTTTTTTTAATTTAAGCAGAAACAGTAAACGTTTTCTGTCACTTTTGTATATTGTCTAGAAGGTTGATCTTTTTAACTACATCATCTGCGTCTGTAGCGATATTGATTTGCAGCCATTAGTGTGTTTTGATAACATGGCTTTCTCGGAGATGATTTATGTAGTGTTAGGTCAGTTTAGGTTATTCCACTGGGGCTATACATGTTCAGATATGTCCATCTGCTCAGAGAGTTACAGAATCATGCTCCAGGAGTCTGGCTTGGCAGGTATTTTTGGGCATCTAGGTGTTGTATATAAACAGATTCTGTAAGGTGTTTTCTTCTTTGAAGGTGTTTGTGTAAAACAGCAGGGGAGTCCCAATTTTAAGTAGAATACTTGCTCTCATACTAGAGTCCTTATTGCTTATAAAATCCATAGTTTATAATATTAAAGCAACTACTGATAAACCATGAGTTTCATTGAATATATGTTCCTGAAAAACACCATGTAAGTCTAAGGAAAAAAGGGGGATAGGAATCTGTAATGGACCTTGTTAACCTTTAGTACAAGGAAATTAAAACATACAATAATGGATTGAATAGCCTGTAATTTTGCAGATTACAGCACTGAATACATCTGTACAGCCAGCAGTATAGCAGTGAATGGCTTGGTGTCACTACTTTTTCCTTCACTCTTGGTTACGTGTTGATGAGTCCAAGCTAATACCCTAATACCAGCACCATCAAAAAAATGATCCCTTTATACTGGTCATTTAATTGATCTAAAGATTAAAGATTGTCTCAACCTTATCTAAATGAGGAAATAACACACTTGAACTCACAGGACTTGTTGTTTCACAGTTGTCTCAACTTTTTTGCTCACTTTTAATGGTATACACAGTCAATTCATTTAAATTGTACTGGCAAGCAATCAACACAGTACTAATGCCTTTTGTTAACTTATCAAGAATTTCTGTTTACTGGGCCAAAGTGATACCATATACTGTGTAAACTCTGAGATTCAACCCACTGAGTGAAAGATAGTAGGGTATTTGATAAAACATAATTCAGATATGCTTTAAAAAAAAAAAAACCTATTCGGGGCATCTGCCAATAAGTTCCCCTCATTGATGTCTCTAACGAAACATTCTGTAGAAATGGTGCTACTGTGCCATACATAATGAGGTGGAACGTGCAAAACCGATGGTGGGACTATGCCAGACATCTTGTTTTTTCTCTGAGTAATCATCCAGAAGTTTTCAAATCCAGGTCTAGTTTCCATGCATAAACATCTGTGTGGTTCCAAGATGGGGGACATTTGTCTTCTACACCAAATCTCTTTAGTAAGTAGAAGCCTTTATAGCTACTCATACTTGTGTTTTGTGGAGCAACAGGAGGCTTAAGAAGGTCGGAATCTCTTAGCACAGGTAACTTCATAACTTCATGCACATAAAAAATGAAGGGATTTATAAAGTTCACCCATATTTCTAGCTGCTTGACACTGCAAACAGGAAAGTTGAAAGATAATGATATGTTTTAGAGGAAAGTGCAAGAAACTAGCCTTCCTTTTCGCACTAAGCGAAAGAAAATGTACATTCCTGTGCATTCATGCAGTTTATTTACTGCAGTCCAGTGTTTCAGCAATGCCAGTCTGCCTGCTGCGGTTATAGCTAATAATTATTATGGGCTGCTTGACCGACTCTTTGGTTATTGTTTTTTTTGGTGGGGGGATGGGCTACCACAGCTGATTCCAATCTGTTTTGGTTTCATGTTAATACTGGCTATCTTTGCTATATCTGTGGAGACTATTGGGAAGAGTATAAAAAGAAATTGGGTGACAGCTGAAATCTCAAGTGTTGGTGAATTATTCAGAAGTCTTTCCTACAGGACAATATTTGCACTTATATTCACAGACCAGATTGCTGACAATAGGATATGCAACTGTGTAAGCCCTCAAAATCAAAGTTTTCTTTAGATTATTTTGCAGATCTTTCTTTGTTGATTTTGCTTTTACCAAATTATTTGTGTTAGACAAACTCATTGCTTTTGTTCATGTTTTGTTTATGTGCAGTGGGACAAAGTTTGAATAAGGAACGCTGTAATCTGTACTTTAAGATGACATTTATTTAAACCCAAATTATTTTTAAATGGCAAAATACTTGACCAGTTGACTTTTTTTAAAGATCTCATTTTAGGAAAATGGCAATTATGAAGTTGTATGCCATTCTGAAGTATATATGACACCCTTCAAACGTCTGTCTAGCATGTACAGAAAAATTACCACATTTCCATCTGGTGTGCTAAAGAGCACGATGTTACTCCATATCAGATCCTGATCTGAAGATTAGTTGCCAAAATTTAGTCACGGTCACATTTTCTTTTTAGCTGCATTCATTTAAACTGACATGCTCTATGACAAATAGTCCCAATGTCTGTTATAACAGCATAATGAACGTTTAGCTTGTTGCTAAGTTTCCTAAAACACTATGGTCTACTCAGAGAACATTAAAGGCCTTTCTTTTTTTCTCTTTCATTTTTCAGCTTTCAGTTCCTCAGATAAAGGATGCCGATGATGCCGGAGATTTAAACTGCAGTCAAAGGCTCTTGGGGGTTTTAAAGGGTGATTCGTCAAAAGCAACCATTATTTCACCTGTGTTTTGAGATTGTTTGCCTCGACTGTTGTAACATGTCTAGCGGACATCAAGACGAAAGCCAAAAAGCAGATGCCTTGGACAAAAGCAACAGTGAGGAGACACAGCCCACCATCACAGAAAGAAGAAACAAGAGTGGTATTATTAGCGAACCTTTAAGTAAAAGTCTTAAGAAGTCTCGCACGTTGTCACAGTACTCCACTGCCGGGAGCTCGGGTTCTGTAAATGGACTATTGCAGAATGGGATGTCCACAGGCAACGGTGGCGAGGTGAAAAGTAACACTACCTCCACAGCACATAAAAATGGCTCCCAGCCTTCAAGCAAGACGGACAGGGCATCGGAAGTGAGTTTGGAAGGACAGAATGGTTTACATTTTGCTCAGACAGCCGAGCTTCTCAAGAGGGCAGGGGTGGAGCACGTCCTCCTCCCGAATGAACAAGGACCTGGTATCAGCGACATTGAGGCTGTCTCTGCCACGGAAGCAATGAATAGTCCTGCTGATTTTCCATACATGGGTGGCTTTCCTTTTAATCCTGGCCTTTTCATCATGACGCCTGCTGGGGTCTTCCTGGCAGACAGTGCACTGCACATGGCTAGCTTGGCAGAGTATCCCATGCAGAATGAATTGGCATCTGCCATTAATTCGGGGAAAAAGAAAAGGAAAAGATGTGGGATGTGCCCTCCTTGCCGCAGGCGGATAAACTGTGAGCAGTGCAGCAGTTGTCGGAACCGAAAAACAGGCCACCAGATTTGTAAATTCCGAAAATGCGAGGAACTTAAAAAGAAGCCTTCTGCAGCATTGGAGGTAAGGTAACCCTTGCAGGCTGCCTGGTCTACAGAGGGCCAAACAACATAAAATATTTAGTCTTTCTTGACACAATGAATCTAAAGAGTTTCTCTCTTTTTCTACTGTGCTTCCCACACCAACTTGCTGACCAGTGGAAGCATATTTTCTTTTCTCTTTTAGCAACCAAGCAATATTTAAAAAAAAAAGAAAAAAACTATGAAAAATATGTATTTTTATCCAAAAGATTGTTTATGCTTGGCATAGAGCACCGAGCAAAGGCAGAGACAAGCTTGGGCCGTCCATCTGCCCATTGGATAGTCATCTGGTGCACCAGGTGTCCATGCGTGTGTTGCAGACTCTTCATTTGAGCTAGCTTAAAGTTCTGTGCAGTGTCTGTGCTTGTGATAATTTATCATTTCAGATCCCAGTGTGGTCAGTACACTCTAGAAAATAAAATATCTGATTGTGAAAGGATAAATAAACCTAGCTACTCTCAAACTTCTACTGTTCATTCGGCTGAGTAATAGATTTACTTAAATAGACATTTGTTACTAGAGAACATGTTATGCAGACAGGGACACTGAATTATGAGTCCCTTTTTCATTTTAATCCAATTTACCAAATGTAGCGCCTTTTCACAGTGATCTAGTGATTTTAAAGTGCTTTAGGACATTATAATACAGTCTAAGAGTTAATTACAATCAGGCTTGGCATAATACTTAGAATGTATTATTGAGACTAGCAGCAATAAGTAAAGGAGTTATTTCAATCCATTCATTAAAACTAAGAATATATGGTTCTAAAAACTAAATATGTCATACCACCATTCACTATTTATGCAAAAAAACAAAATAAACAAGCAAACAAACACGTTTTCTGTGCATGTCCTGGCCATCAAAGTTTTTTTAACAGTTTTGGAGGAGAGGAGATGGCTTATTTGTAGATGCCAAGATATTTAGTTAACAAGTTTTCTGACAAAGTAAAATATGCAGACAGTTGAGCTGGCTCCAGATTTTCCGAGACAGCTGAAAGCCCAGGATGTGTGAGGTGCTTTGCAAAGGATCCATCTTAATAAAACAACAATCCTTTGCAATGTGATGTCCAAGCTTTTACTTTAATTTTGCCTTTTCATGCCTTCCTATTACAGTCTTAGAAGAAGACAATTACCTTTAGGAATAAAATTATCAATGTAATAATGATGGCAAACATTCAATAGGTGTGAATAAATCTGTCTACGTGTCTGTTTCTATTTATCTATCTATAAATATAAAAAATGAGTTATAAGATCAGAATACTTTATATTTAAAATATTAAAAGTATTAAAGTTAAGTAGCATACAAGACTGCCAATGGACAAGTGGCCAGTTTGAAGTATTACCTAGATTGTGGTATCACTTTGGGACCATAATTGTTTTGGTTATTTTATTCACACAGCATATCAGTGGGACTGTTCACAATAAAATCAATGTGCACTCATGTTACTGTCACGTTAATGCTGAATTTCAATTGCTTCTTGGCCCTGCTTTGCAGTAATACCAAACTGATTGTAAAAACAAATGGAAATCCAGTGACAGAGAGGGCACCAGCATATGCTAATTAAGATGGAGGTTATGTTCATTTTAACTGGGACAGATGCACACTGGCATCTGTACAAATAGACTGTTTCTGGGTCTCAACAATATGACTGAACGCTGAACACCATCTTAATCCTGGGTCACAATTTTTGAGTTGTTCCATACAATTACAGGTAAGATAGGAAATATATCACACAATGAGGATACTGGGGGTAAGTAACAGGTACAATTCCCAATATGGCCAATCAAACCATGTCCTTAAAAGCTGTTGCAAACCAGGCCCATGTCCTGCAGTGTTTGTCATCATGATGAAGCAGTGTGTATAACTGGAACCTTTAAAGAAAAAATGTTAGGTTTTCCATTATTCCTTTATTAAATTCATATAATCTAAAACAGGGTTAGCAATACAAGTGTCAGGATCTGTTATATGTCAGCTCTTCTTTTATTGAAATGTACCATACAATTAACAGCAGAAGTTAAACCACTGAGTTAGAAGTAGCATAACAATAGTAAAACATAACTTTGGGATAATAACAACATGTAATGTACAAAGCACATTTAGTATTTGTAGTATTGCTATGATGGAGAAATAGTAACTACATATGAAACAGTCTTCTGTAGTTGTGACTTCTTTATTAATTTTAGTTATAATAGGACCAGTTATCTTTCAGCAAAGACTTTATAATAGTTTAAATAAATTACTTTTCGTTGAGAAATCATAAGAGACATATAGATCCTATACTTATTTAAGTACAGTCAACATGAATGTACAAGTATTCCAAGTCCTAAATTATTACTATAATAGTTAAACAATTAGCTTTTAATAAACAGTGAATTTGTGAATAAACACCATTGTATTATTAACAATAGTAATAGTTAGTAGTAGTAGGAACAGTAGGAGTATTCATTTATTTATTTATTTATTAGGCAGACCAGTTAGTCTGTGAAAATAATATATGATAAAAAAGAAACAACAGTATTTAAAACAGAGAAGTAAATGACCAATATTTATACAGCTCTGGAAAAAATTAAGAGACATTGATTTCTGAACTGGAGTGGTCTCTTGTTGTTTTCCAGAGCTGTATATATATATATATATATATATATATATATATATATATATATATATATATATATATATATATATATATCTATCTATCTATATATATATATATATATATATATATATATATATATATATATATATATATATATAGATAGATAGATAGATAGATAGATAGATAGATAGATAGATAAGATTAAGTAGCTGCCCTTTTAAACGTTACAGTGAACATTTATTTAAATACAGATCTTAATAGACAGGAAGTGGTAATTAGTGTCAGAGGTCAAACAAGTCTGTGAATGTTACAAACCAATATCTTTCAACCTGTTTAATGTAGCCTTTCAGCTATCTAGGTTTGACACAGTGACTGCTTATTCCTGTTAGGGACTGTGGTGTATAAAATATCTTGAAGATGAAAGCTTTCTTCATATTTTGTGTAAGGATTTGAGATTGCGGAATGTGTCAAGCATGATTCTGCACAATTATAGTCATGTAAAACAGGGGGTGCTGTTCATGATTCTAATTAACCATGTGAGGCAAAAGGGGCTGCATACTGAATATTTAAGAATGGGCACAGCAATGCCAGTTTTACTAGACTTCGTGTTTCCTCTTGTGGTAATACAGTTAATGCACCCTAACATCTCTTTCATAGGTATAGTACATTACTGGTGACATGCTATGCCTTGTCTGGGGACTTTACTGGAAACCGGGCCTAATTCTCAGGGATCCTTATCCTGGAGCTGTCTTGTGTGAATAATTAATTATAATAAGAAAAATGTCTATTCTAGCTGGGTGCATTGCTGTTTTGTTTTAGTGGTGGGTAACCAATAATTCCCCTCATAATTTAGCATAACACAGAGGTACAGCCAATCATGGATTATGCGTTGATGCCTTCAGACGGTGATCCAGAAATGCCCAGAATCACCCAAACTAGGTCAGTTTCTCCATGCATTAATTGCATTATGTATGGTAGGAACTGAAAAACATTTTGCACAATTAGTTGGCTTCCTGATGCATTAAAGATAGGAGTCAACAAAGCAAAAACAAGGTAGACAAGGATAGTCGAGCAGAATATCCAACAAGCTCTGTAAATAAGATTGCATTGGAAAACCCTTAGGTGTGGGAGAAACCTAACTTTCCTGTCGAATGCATATGATTAAGGATTTAATTTTTGTTTTTGTTTTTGTTTATCACTTCCTCCCTTTTGAGTGTTAATCAGTTTTCATTAAGAAGTATATGCATACTAATTTGAGAAAATTATTTAATGTGTGGTTGAGAACAATGCAACTAGAAAACTGACACATTGAAAGCTAAGTCGAGTACAAGTGCAGGAATTAAATGTTATTTAAAATAAGATTGAAGAGGGGGTAGAGTTATTAATGTCATTGATCAACTCTTGTGTTTGAATTACAATGAATACATAAAACAATCAGTAGCTCTTCCAAGATATGAACAAAAAAATAAGCAGCTTTCCCTTTTCACCTTCCTGAAAAATGAAGACCATTAGCAATAATAAGCTTTCCTGCCACTGAAGAGTGTCTTAATTTTTGCTTTAGCATAAAGGTTGTTTTCCTGTTTGGTTGTTTGTCAATGTTTTGTAGAGTGGGTTGTTTTATAGTTTATGAGTAAAAGCATCTTTGGCTTTTACATCTCTTTCTTTGTGTGGAAATAGTGGGTGGGTGAAGCGCTGTTGTGTTTAGTGGGGGAGGTTGCAGGATCTTCTACATAGCAGCAAAGGGGGCTACTTCATACTTTTTGTCGATAAAAGATGAGTGTATTCCTTGTAGATATGTTTGTTTTTATTTGGGTGCAAGGGAATGTGTTAAAGACATTTCCATTCCCTCCCCTGCTCATTCAGAGAGATTCCATAGAAGGCTAGGAGTTGCAGGGGTTGTATGCACAGTTCCAGTAAATGGGAAAAGTTGGTGGTGCGTGGCACAAGGGGCGGTCTTGACAGACCCTCAAGGCTGTTTTCCATTGAAACCTCATGGCAGCTGTGAGACAGCCATAAAAATTTGTGAGGGGGAGTAACATGCAGTTCTTCCTTGTCACTTCATACTTCATTCACTTGCGAAGTGTGGCTTTATTTTAAGAAGCCACATTTTAGTTGAGATATATATATATATATATATATACATACACACACGCATATATATATATTCCTGTAAGTCCAGGGATTAATTATATACCAAGCCAAGCACAGCCAGCTAGAACAGGATATAAGGTGAAAAGCAGTCGCTTATAATGAAGGATTAGTCCAAATTTGCCTCAGAGAGTTTGCAAGATATTGATCTCTGCCGTTTTGCGATGTAGTTACCAGATGTCAGTTAAACACAAAGCTTGTGCCTTTCTTGGAGATAAGCAAACAAATAATTGTCATTGATGATTACTCCAAAGACTATGACAGAACTGATAAGTATGCACAATGTGCAAAATGCCTGGTGGGCATTTAAATGAATAACCTAATTCTCTAGAGGGTCATCAAAGATGTCAAAATATGAAACATGAAAATAAAATAAAATATATCTAACTGAACCCCAGTGGTATGTTTGCAAAGCAGTTTGTATTATTATTCTAAATAAAAAGGAAACATTTTGTAATGAACAATCAACAAAAGAATATTTCTCTTTCATTATTTATATATTTATTATTGTTACATTGATTCATCCTAGTTTAAAAATACAAAATACAAAACTAGTTCATATAATGCATTAATAATACTTACAAAATTCAAATTAAAAATGGTGACACTGTGACCACTGTGACTATAATGAATGTATGGATTCAATGGTAGAAGTAAATCATTTATGAGGTAGAATTATATAAAAAAAAATCTAAATGTTACTGTATGCTTGTATTTCCTTTTTTGGGGGGAAATATTACAAACTAATTTAAAATTGTCTTCTTTTGAAAAAACCCAAAAGCTGTGCTTGAGATGCTAGAAGGCAAGCACTACAATGTAATACATATTTTGGAATCCCATACTATATATGGGATGGGATTCAAATGGCAAGTGGAAAAATATACCTGAGCTCGACGGAACCCCAGATAAATGTGTCGGGTTAGGATTGGGCTGGTTGTATAATGTGTTTAAAGCATTCAGGCTTGGGTCAGACCAGGTCTATGGTTTGTTTGTTTCTTACATTTTTAGAATTTGTACTATTCCCTGTGCACGCATGTAACCTAATATTAATGTATTTTCCTTCAACTGTCCTTAGGTGTCATCAATCTGCATTCAATTCTTAAAGTCAGCCTAAACAAAATTCAGGGATTTTATGAATAAACAAAACGTTGACGTTATTCTTGTAAAAAAAAAAAGAAAAAAGATTGTTATTGTATATATATAAATATTTGATATATGTTAACTTTGCTGTTTCAGTCTCTAACACAAGAATTGTTTGATATACATTGCACTTCAAAATGTTACTATCACTAATAAATGAAATATTTAAATGTTTATATGACTATAAAAAGACACTGATTGCTTAATATACAATATTTGTTTTGTTTTTAAAATTGGAAACGGTGCACAGTGTTTATTTTAGAGAGTATTTATGGTGATAGTCGGGTCAGAATGAAATCAAATCATTATGTTTTGGGTACAGTTCTGGTTGGGTTTTAATTTTATACCCGAACAGACCACTATTTGGTACATCCCCAATAGGTGTAAAATTAATCTTCAAAGTACTGGACCTTAGTTCACTGATGTCACACACACACAAATAAAAATCAGGAAGTGAAATTAAATTACCCCTTTGCAATGATATGTATTTCCATTCTGCGCTCAAAGTATGGAAGCGTAGTATACCCAGAACAATGTAGCGCATTTTTGATTCAACATACTCACAGATGCAACAAGACGCCATCTGGTCATCTGTACAAGATCGCAAGTCCTTACTAGAAATTAGATTTTACCCTGGTAATCTTAAGGAGCCTTCTTCTGTTTATTTTTATTTTTATAAATGTATAAATAAAAAGTATATTACTATTATTTTTTATCATTTCAACACCCAAAGTTTGTTTTCAAGCTGATGTACAAAATCACTTCCCTTCAAAACCTGGGGAAGTAAACAAATCTGTGCAGGCATCGTCCGAGGCCTGTCCTCTGAGGTGTGCTGTCAGCCAGATCCATCTTTCACGAGCTGCAAATTAAAGATGAAACGTCTCAGGTGTCAGCAAGGGTTAGAAGCAGCTCCAACTGAGGCCACTTGGTTCAGCATGGCCTCCAGGGCGGAAAACCAGAGGCATTATTGTGCTGCTATTCAGAGATTGTCCCAGCTGAGCCTACTTCGACAGAGTCCTAGAAAACACTTGGCAAGTTCTCCAGCCCTGCTGCGTTCTCCCCTCCACAGCTGGTGAGGAGCCTAGATTTGGACCCTGAAGTCCCAGGACTGTGGGATTTGTTTTGAACTCTGGAGGCTTTTAACAGACGAATGGTAACAGGAAAGACATTAAGAAGCCAGGCCTCAGTATCCACTTGATTCACTACCTTCCTACACCCATCTATTTTCCTTCATGATTTGGGCAGCTTGCCGAGGCTGGGTGTTATAATTAGGGTCCTTCTGTAATGAATGAAATGAGGAACACTGAGGGACAATGCTTAGATATTTCTTGCAAGTTTCCTTTAATGTTGCATTTAAAGAAGTTGATTAATTGTCCTGTCTAGATTTTATTATGAAATAAGATTTCATAGTAGTCATCTTAAGATATAGTGTAGCCCTAATTTTTTTGTACAATTGTATTCACTTGGATTAAGGTCTTAGAGGACAGTGTATTTTTTATTTTTCCCTACAGAAAAGAGTATGAAGAGCTTTACCAATGCCATCATTAGCATACTTGTTAAAAAAACTGATTGGGATGTGGTGAAAATATGAGGTATAATAATGAGTTGCTGAATAGCTTTAATGAAGCATAAGAAAGTTATTCTATCAGCTGATACTCCTTCTTGCAGTGATAGATGATGGCACTAGGATGTGAAGGTGACAAAAAAGGGAGAAAGATAAATATCTGACTGATTGGGGAAGGGTAAAACACATTAATTGTCAAAACAGATGTGATTTCCACAGAGGGCTGGGGCTCAGTTCTTTGACTCCTTCCAGAGGCCTAGATTGTCTCACAAAGGCCTTTCTTGTAATCTGTTTACCCAATCCAAATAAAGACAACTGAGGCGATCACCCATCTGATTCTTTAGGGAGTCTCCTCTGGAGTGAATTTTGAACCTCAGCCTTAAACACTATCATATTATTATTATTATTATTATTATTATTATTATTATTATTATTATTATTATTATATATGGTGTATGAGGCTGACTAAAAAGGCTGACAACTGTTATTTTCCTTAAAGTAATATTTGGAATGATTTCAAGTGCCTTTATTTCAGTGAAAATATTAAATAAATGTGTAATAATTTTGTTCCCAGTTGCTACTACACACTAACAATTCTGCTGCTGTATATTGTTTAGCTCTACATTTACTGATTTGCAATTTATATATTGACAAAACAAATACTGTAAACATCAAACAATGGTGCACACTAAGGGGTTTAGCCAGCCATAGTCCACGTGAAACCCTGTTTTTGTTATTTAATTGGTTGTGTGTAATTATAAAGGACAGACCTTTCAAAGATAGCCATGCATTTGTACCATTGTACCAGCAGCGAAGAATGGAAACAAACAAATAAATACATAACTTGAAGCTCTGTGGTGTGTAAATGTTTAGGCCTTCATTATAAGTTTATTCCCTACTTTGTTTTCATCTGAGGAATCCAAACTATTTTCTGCTTGATTGTAAATATGTTATACAGTAGAAAACAATATAATGACATAGAGCTACATCACATAATGTATCAACCATAGGATGCATACAGGAAATTAATAGCTTAGCAGGCTTATTACAACTCAGTGATCATAATGACCAGGGAAGAAGATCTGTGTAGGCACTGAGACTGGACAGATAAGCCGAGAAGAAATATTAATTGGACACTGGACACTGTAAGTTCCAAAACTCTCAAAATCGAGTATCAGCACATTATGCAACCTGTATTTGTAAATAAGAAATCATAGAAAAAGTTACCTCAGCTAAACTTTATTTAAGAATAAATAAATAATCTTATATTTGCTTTAACAAAATGTTGAAACCTCAGAAGTGCAGTGATAAGAGTTATTGTTTATTTTTTTTATGATATACAGTAATCCCTTGTATAATACAGGGTTTACGTTCTTGCATTATATAATGGATATATAAAAATCGTGTTGTGCCAGTGCCTGATTCTTTTTGGTAATAATGGAAAGGGGAATTGACCTCTGAAACCTACACACATTATGTAAAGCTCAAGGTTCAAAATAAACAAGTATAGTACATCTATACTATAGGAAACAGCTTTTATTTAAACCTATTGTACAGAAACATTAGAAATGTACTGTACTGTATAAATAAAGGAAAGTTATTCTGAGTTTGTGAAGGGCACATTACACATTACACATTTATTGATTGATTGTCTGATAGATTGATTGGCAGACACCCTTATCCAGGGGTCATATAACTTACAGGTTACAATGTATAAAGGAAGCATAATTATATCAAATGCAAAGTTAAGTGCTAAACACCTCAGGAGAATAAACTGCTACAAGTACACTCTGAACAGATGTGTTTGAGTAATCGCCGGAAGGTGGTCAGGGACTCTGCTGTCCTGACCTCATTGGGAAGGTCGTTCCACCACTTAGGGGCCAGGGATGAAAAGGAGCGGGCTCTGGAGGAAGGGGAGTGGAGAGGGGTAAAGTTTGTCTTCTGGCACAGGAGGACCACAGTGATTTCTGGAGGGAGTGTAAGGAGAAATGAGAGTTAAGGTGAAGGTAGCTCAATGCAGTCTGGTCCAGACAGTAGTCTGTAAGAGTCAAAGTCTTGATTTGGAGTGGGAGCCAGTGGAGGGAGCGGAGCAGTGGAGTAGCGTGTGCGAATCAGGGCAGAGAGACACCAGACGAGCCGCAGAGTTCTGGATGAGCTGGAGCGGGCAGTAGTTGCAGGCAGGCCGGCCAGGAGGGAGTTGCAGTAGTCCAGGCGGGAGAGGACCAGGGTCTATCCCAGCTATCAAACACGGACGCTCTCACTGATACAATCATGGCATACGTCGATCGTGATCTGTGTTGCACATAGAAATCTTCCGCATCACTGTGAAAAGCCATGTATAGTCGAAACTCAACCTCAGATTTTTTTACCTTAATATTAGTGGTTAGGTACCCAATATTATTTTTGACAGATCTAACGCTACTATTAAGACTTTTGTCTTATCAGAGTTATCAAGACAATTTTGATAATAATGTGTTAATGTCAAAGAATGTGTATCACGTTCAGTCGTTTTAATGCAGGAGTTGGTTTCAGTTTTCTGCTAATCACTGATCTCGTGAAACACATTTTCTTGAAAACTTAAATAGGCTTGTCTGTAAATTGAAAGTACGTTTAATGCTTATAAAGACTACAGTTTATTTTGTTCTATCTGTGAAGATACACGGATCAAGCAACTTGTTTTAATAAAGGGGCTTTAAACACCATGTATTGTTATCCATGTTATTGTTATCACCGGTTTCAATTCACCAGAACTGAACACACAGTTTGAAATTAGTGCAATTAGGGCGTTATTTTTAAGTATCAACAATTGGGGAATGTTATGCATCTTGTTTATGCAATTAACGCATTATTGACGTCTTACCTTCTTTTAAGTGGTATGTATCGGTTTGTACAAGTTTAAAGGTTTGACCTATGAGGATCCCCTGAATGGACCTCTGTAAAGAACACCGCACCGCATGGCACGCCATGGGTTAGGACTAGTTTATTCAGTTTGTGCGACTGCTTTTGTTTTAGACTATAAACACGTTGTATGTTGTTATTTTGGTATTATATTAAGTCTTTCATTGTCAAGATCACAGAACCAGCTAGGATGCTCAGGAACTATTTGTAATGTACGTGGATGTATCTTAAATTGAGATAGGATATCATTGCCCCGTGGTCGGCACATCTTGTATGAACAAGTGAACAATTGCCTGTACTTCCACAAGTTAAAGGGGTCATGAACTGCATTTTTTATTTTGTACTGTTCTCCGAGGTGCACTTATGATGTTATTAAGATTTTTACATCAAAAAACATCATAATTTAGAAGTAATAGGCTATTTTCTGTCCTGTTTTGACCTCCCTCATCGGAACACACCGTTTAAATAGGCGTGGTGGAGTGTAGACTCGGAAGTAAACGCCCACTGGTATAATTGGCTAACAGTTTTGCATATTTAAAAGATTTCAACTCCCCCGTCAGTACACGTGTGGAATTGTTTTGAAAATTTCCGATGACGAGAAATGGCAGCCGGTGAAATTCAGCCAAACATGTTTGATCCAGAGTCTGATCCCAAATCACAAGACAACGAACCTGCACCTCAAATGGCAAGGATACTACAGCCTGCGACAGCGTGCTAAATAATTATCTTTATTTAGATGTATACTTTATGCATTTGTGAGGTAGTTAGCCTATTACATTATATTAGAGTTTAGCCGAAGACGCTACAGAAAGCAGTTTGTGTCGTTATGTTGTTAACATTTATGCATATTACACGTTTTATATTTCATTGGTTGTTGCATATAAAGTTTAGATATTAGGCATTAATACAGTTATATCAGACAAAGGATAACTCGCGCTGCATCATGTAAACAAAGTATAAGTGAATGTACCATCGTTTGTCAAGCTGTCATTCTTGTATTCATCGTCCATAATTTTCATTAAAGTAAAAAACTTGTCAATTGTTGTCTTCGGAGCCATCTTTATCGTTTGGTTTCTGCATAGATCTGCGTTTGCCTCTCTCGTTATTTACCTACTATATGCGTGAATCGGTGGGCAGGGCTAAGCAGGCAGTAATGTAGAAGCAGGCGTTGATCTTCTTCTGCGGAGGCAGAGTTTAGCCACACTATTACGTAATAAAGTGGCACATTCCACATCCTGTCGTTTTTGCAGATTAGCAAATACAAGATGTTTTTATACTAACGATAAAGTTTTGAGTTCTGAAACTTGCAGGATGTTTTTATAGTACAATTACCTCTTATATATAAAAAAATCAAGGGAATTTTGATTTCTCAATTCATGACCCCATTAAATCCCTGCTCACACACAATGTTGCCACAACAGCCGCAGTTGTAGGACTGTGTGTTACTGGCTGTGATGCTGACTATATAGCAGCTCCATTCTGCTGCTTGTTGGCTGCTTGTTGTACAATGGCACCGAATCACCTGCTCTTTGGCTAGAGACACATACATAAAAACAATGTTGCAAAAATACTACACACGGGCCCCTTCAGATTCCCTTACACTTGTACACTTTGATGTAAATTATGTCCAAGTAATCAGTAATCTCTTACTCTTTTAAAAAAGTATCGGTAATCAGAATACTTGTCTGACAGGAGGAATGTAATGGAAATACAAGTATCAAAATTATGTAATCTGATTAAGTAACGCTGCTACTTGTATTCCGTTACTCCCCAACCCTGAATACCTTAACCATTAAAGTGCAATAAACTTTGGACTGAAACGTTTTTACGATATCTAACAGATAGTCTTATACAGTGACCAGATATTCAAAAGTAGAAACCAGGACATATTGAAAAAATATTTATAAAACAAATTACATCACTTAAAATATGATAGTATTTGTTAGAAAATTAAGTGTTCATTTCGACACATCTGCTCTTGTTTCATCTAGTTAATTTTTTTGAGCTTCGCATTTAAAAAATAAACGTGTATTACTTCTCCCTGTATCATGATCTGATTAACATTGACAATATAGTTTAAATTAAGTATCATAGATATTTTCAGACACTTTTAAATGTCTTACTGCTCCAAGCAATTGATCCTGTGTGGTACTTTACATTAATAACTGCTCAGATTTAATCGTGTTCCCAAAGTAAACATACATATTCCTTCTTGGGTAAAGTTTCCACTGCATTGATAGTGGCCACCATTATTGTAGTTACAATTTCAAAATGCGGTGGCATTGCATCTGGCTACATAAGGGACATAACAGTATGTGCCCCAGACCAGTTTGGGACTCAGCCGGTACGATGTACGAAACAGTGCCTCCTGAAACTAGTTTGGACACAGGCGGAGATGCAGCTGAGCCATAATGGAAACACCCTGGACTCGAATGGCCACACTGAGGTGCACCTAAACATGGCTAGTGGAAACGGGGCATTAATGTCACTAATGCACTGAAAAAACAGAAGTATAGTGATATAAGACATTGTTCTCGATAAATCAACAATATGGCCATTCAGAGTCATTTAGGTTTGGTGTCCCTTGCTTGCAGCACTCTCATTGACTGAATAGATGTCAATTATTTTAATATGTTTTATAAATAGAAAAAGGGAATTCTAAGCTTCATGTTAAATGCTGTATGATGTGTGTACTCCAACAGTGAGCAGGTGGAAAATTTACTATATGTTGATGGATTTTAATCTCTGTTTAAATTTAAAACCCATTGTGAGGAATACTGTTTACAAACTGCTAGTATTTTATATTTAAACTTTTTTTTCTGCTGTCAATTCTATTTTGACGCATCTAATTATCTAAAACTTTGAAAACTTTAAAGTGAATAAATAATAATAATTCCCCTATGGACCTTTTTCATAATTTATTGCAAATTAACAACTCATTTTGCTATCCCGTCTCTCTCTCTCTCTCTCTCTCTCTCTCTCTCTCTCTCTCTCACACACACACACACACACACACACATATATACATATATAAGTGTTTAATAAGTCTCTGGTTGTTTGAAAGGAGTGCATTGATGGGTTTGTTGGTCAAAGCAGCTGACATATTTGAGGGATGATACACTGGAATGGAAACCAAGGGTCATGCCTATGTTTCTCTGATGACACTGAAATTGAAAAGGTGCTGCAGAACTAATTTTCTCCTATGGTTGCATTATAGGGGGCAGCTTAATATGTAGTTTGAAGATCACCTAACATTTGGTTCCTGGTTATAAAAGCTATATCCTCTTCTTTATGCAGAGTGCTCAACTAGCTGACAAAACTGAAGTGTGTGCAACCTGAAAGACAGCCAAGGACTGGTATTAGGCCTATATCAGTTAGGTTTTTGTCATGCTGAAATTAATTTGAGGATGTAGGATTTATGAAATAATGAAGTTGTGACTGTTTATGATTTTAGACTTTCAAAACTGAATACATTGTTAATGAGGAACACTTGTCTAGTCCTCTTTCCACACATGAGTGCAACAGGATCATTGTCGAAGGTAATTACAGTTACCAAAACAGCAGATAATTCATTACAGCTATAATTCCTGACTATAAAAAGGGAACGTTCATAATTGCTCTTAAAATTCTCATGTAATTGCCTCTATGCTTTCTTCTTTTTTTATTTTATTGAAAAGACTAACTCTGATATTAATTGCCCAAAGCATTGAATAGTATAGTACGATCTTTTAAGATGTTTCCTTATTTGTAAACAGGTCATTTTTTTTATTGATTCACACTAAATCAATGACAAATAACATAAAATAAACTCTATAACAAGATAAGTGATTGTCATATCAATAATAATAACAAAACACTTGTGGTTTTTTAAAACATTAGCAGGGGCTTACGATAAACATGACTATAATTAATTTTAAAAATGGTTTACATTTTGTAAGATTCCCTTGTAAATACCTAGTAAAGCAAATCAGTTTCAGTAAATCACTCTGTATTTATTAACTAATTTTCTCGTTCCCTTCCTTAAAGATGAACCCCTCTATTTATATACGTACCTAATGAAATTATACATATTGATATTCATAAAATTATCTGTGGAGATGGGATACTGTCATGCAGCATTTTATGAATGTATTAAGTCTCCTTTTGCTGCCATCACTAGCATTATAAATGTTCCCTGAGTATCATTGGTAGCTGTTGGAAACAGAAAATTGGACTTACAGAAAATCCACAAACAGCAACTGAAACAATTGATAGCATGACAGAGAGTCATAAGAACAGGTGCTTTCAAGAAGATGAAAATACATAAATTGAAAATGTATGAAAATATTAAACTAAATATTATTCAAAATCCAAACTTCCATATCATTTGTTAGTAATAAATACATTTTATTTAATTCTTTATTAAGCTATTTTTGACATGAATAAACTATATCCTGATATAAACTAAATAATGAAAAGATGGTATTACAAAACATTCACTGCGGCAGGAATGACTCCAAAAAAGGACGAAGCTCTTTTATTAAGTTGTGCATAGCTAGCCTGTCAAGCCTGAGCATTAAAACATAAGAACATAAGAACATAAGAAAGTGTCCAATTCGACGTAACATCGCATTTCTGCCAGTGGCAGAAGAAACTGCCCAGTTAAGGACCAGTTAATGACCAGTTCATTAACAAACAATATTCAATTTCTATCCAATCTATATCGTTGTATTAACTCTCTATTATCATAATATTGCTGTAACGCGTTTTTCCTTTCATGGAAGGTGAGCTCAGTCGTCTTCTCATTGCTGCCATTTGCCAACTCCTAACGAGTTAGTTGACCTGGTGAGACCATATTGTTACTAAAGTGTCTCTCTATTCGACAGACCGCTGTTCGCTGCGATTTCGGTCATTTTTAATCAAAACTCTCCTCACTGCTCGTGTCTCTGCTGGCATTTTATAAATGGCTGCTGAACTCAAGCAAATAACTTTTTGTGGAGACAACTTTACCCCGACCTCTGACCCCTGACGTCACTGGTTCCTTGGTTCCAGACCAGCAAGTTTTTGGTGCCCACAAAAGCGGCTCCATGCCGTCCGGGAACCATTTTTTTTTGCGATGGAAAAGCGTGGAACAGTTCCAGATTAGGCACCAGCTCTGAACCATCACAGGCACCATGTCGGTGGAAAAGTGCTATCAGTAGGACATTCCCTTCAAACCTAGAATAAGTCTGGTTGCTCTCCTCTGAACTGCATCTAAAGCAGCGATTTAATCTGACCATTAGTTTCAGCTTCTCCTGAAGTGTGTGGGTTGCATATCAAGTTAACATCCATGACTAACTGCCACTTCTTCCTCCTAGCGTTCTTTGCTCCCTGCATTAGATGTTAAATCTCCATCAGTGACACCCATCATGGTACACAAGATTTGCCAAGGGATATGTGATTTATATGCTGTAGAATGCATTTTCAAAATATTTTAATTTCAATTGATATGACTTTTTCAAAATATTAGGCAGTGTCCTTATTAGGGTGTGTCACCACCAATTTTAGGGGTAGAGCATGAATACAGCAGAGACGTGTACAAATATTTGTATTCATCATATTTTTCTCTTATGGTTTGTTTTAACACATTTATTTCCTACCTCTTGGGGAGAATCATGATTCACGTTTATGAATTGACACTGCAGGTCAGTGAAAGGCTTATGTTAATGAAGTTCGTGCTAGTCTTTATCTCATGTAATTTTGTAATTGGGACATAAAGATGCATCTCAAAAGTCATATGTGAATAGTTACATTTGAGTGTATGACCAACATCTTATGTCCTAATGCCCATAGAGACGTATTGTACTGTTCTCTGACTTGCAATTACTTGGTGTCCTGCTTGAGGGACAGTAGAAATCAATACATATAAATTAAAATAGAAAATGTATTGGAGGCTCCAGAGTGGCTCAAGCAATAACCTCTGTACAGAATGTCGGTTCAGCACTAAAATCCAGTTTAAATATAGAGTGTGTATAGTTTCCCCATGGAAGCGCACAACTGGTCGAGCATTGCTGGGGTTGAGTTGGTTTGAGTTGGCCAAGGATACCTCAGGCCTGTTGTGTAACAGATACACATTTGGCTTACCCGCCTGTGAGCTGCAGTGCTGTCAGTCAGAGGCCTATAACCCTGTTGTTTGAGCTGTGAAGAACAGTTGGGCATTAGCTCCTTGCATCTCTCTTGCATTACATTAGTACAGGGAAGTAAATATATATATATATATATATATATATATATATATATATATATATATATATATATATATATATATATATTAACAATTAAAAAAAAAATAGAGAAAACATTTAGAAAATATAACCTCATATGCATCTTTCTGGTGAAACACAAACAAATGGCAACAACAAAGCTCATCAGTAAACAATTGTGTCAGACCTTTTCCTCTGACTGACTTGAACTGAACACTGAGCATTACAAGGTTGTGGTTCTAAAAATTGGGAAGGCTTGTGTAGGGTAACAGTTCACCCAAAGTAACATGGTCACACACACTGTATAGCGGCATATACCTTTGCGCAAACAAAGACCATAATATATCACTAACATATATAGGCATATATCGCTATTATTTAACTGACAGCAACATTACGTGCAGAGTATCGCATACAAATTCAAATCAAATTGACAGGCCAGGCCAGCAGGGGCCTTGCTGCTGCCTCATGGCTAGAACAAGCCCTCAGGCTCCTTGCAGCCACTCCAATATTCCCTTGTGACAAACACAGAGCTTATTTTATTTTTCTACAGCAGCTGCACGTCAGCAGTTTCAGCCATTACGGTTAGGTTTTAGAATGCCTTTAGGAAGGCTCTTAGGGTGTTTTTTCTTTTTCTTTCTTTTTTGAGGTAGGCGTTTTTGGTAATTAATTCAGTTGTGCTCTTAAAAGCATTGAATGCACTGGAAAGTTCATTTTCCTCCAAATGTAGGAGTCTGAAAAAAGACAGCATGAGTAAAGAGCCTAGTCCTGTGGATTGAGTTGCTGAGCCACGCTTCTGAAACCTTGTTTCCAGGACAGATTTCTGCACATTGAACTTTGATGGTAAAATGTGTTAGTGTAGTTTTCGGCATTCAGTTCAGGCTTTTATTTGTTCAAGATTCATTGATTAGTAGTTTGGGTACACTACATGCCATCTCTCTTAAAAACATATTTTATTTTCACACATTCTAAACACAGCCAAAGCACAATCATTTAGGGTTTAGATGACAAACAAAACGTTAGGTCACCACTTGTGCAAAATCCAAAAATAACTGTTACCACTGTTACCCCTTGATGTTGAACGTCTATTTAGGATGGAGATAATTACCAAGTATGTTAACAATTAATAAAGAAAACCTGCCCTGTAAGGACCTTGGCACAGGTATGCTTACCAGTTAAAAAAAATCACAAAAAACAATCAAATAAAATATATTGATTATATAATTTGTAATGCTTGCTTTTAAAGTTTATAATAATTCCCAACTTTGGTTCTATGACATTTAATTACTCAGTTCAGCTATACTTATAGTTCTAATAATCACATACAGTAAAAAAATATATTAATTTGGCTACTTTCATTTTCACAGTAGTGCATTTCTACATTATTTATTAATCACATCCCAAACCACTATAATACAAAGTATGAGTATATGCATTTGTTTGTTTTTCTAAAGGGATCACCAGTAACTAGAGATGTTATAGCTAATGACACAGCTTCATTTCCAATTCACAGATTCCAAATTGTAGTTCCAATATGCTCACAAATCTTTGTACAACTAATGAACAAGATGAGATCATTTGATCTAAAATTAAGTACTAGTATAATGTATAGTATAATTTAGTATGACTGTCAAGGTGTTTGCCACAAGCATTTTCTAATGTTCCAGTTGTTATTTACATTGGTGAAGTCATCTTTATAATGTGTTTGGCAGTTCACAAGATGAAGCAAAAATATATATAATTGTTAGTAGTATTAATATTAAGTCATTTAGCACATGCAGAACACACAATGTTGCACAAACACATATATATATATATATATATATATATATATATATATACAGTGAGGGAAAAAATTATTTGATGCCCTGCTGATTTTGTACGTTTGCCCACTGACAAAGAAATGATCAGTCTATAATTTTAATGGTAGGTGTATTTTAACAGTGAGAGACAGAATAACAACAAAATAATCCAGAAAAACGCATTTCAAAAAAGTTATAAATTGATTTGCATGTTAATGAGGGAAATAAGTATTTGATCCCCTATCAATCAGCAAGATTTCTGGCTCCCAGGTGTCTTGTATACAGGTAACGAGCTGAGATTAGGAGCACTCTCTTAAAGGACCTACACAAGGCTGGAATGGGCTACAAGACCATCGCCAAGCAGCTTGGTGAGAAGGTGACAACAGTTGGTGAGATTATTCGCAAATGGAAGAAACACAAAATAACTGTCAGTCTCCCTCGGTCTGGGGCTGCATGCAAGATCTCACCTCGTGGAGTTTCAATGATCATGAGAACGGTGAGGAATCAGCCCAGAACTACATGGGAGGATCTTGTTAATGATCTCAAGGCAGCTGGGACCATAGTCACCAAGAAAACAATTGGTAACACACTACGCTGTGAAGGACTGAAATCCTGCAGCGCCCGCAAGGTCCCCCTGCTCAAGAAAGCACATGTACAGGCCCGTCTGAAGTTTGCCAATGAACATCTGAATGATTCAGAGGAGAACTGGGTGAAAGTGTTGTGGTCAGATGAGACCAAAATCGAGCTCTTTGGCATCAACTCAACTCGCCGTGTTTGGAGGAGGAGGAATGACCCCAAGAACACCATCCCCACCGTCAAACATGGAGGTGGAATCATTATGCTTTGGGGGGGTTTTTCTGCTAAGGGGACAGGACAACTGCACCGCATCAAAGGGACGATGGACGGGGCCATGTACCGTCAAATCTTGGGTGAGAACCTCCTTCCCTCAGCCAGGGCATTGAAAATGGGTCGTGGATGGGTATTCCAACATGACAATAACCCAAAACACACAGCCATGGCAACAAAGGAGTGGCTCTAGAAGAAGCACATTAAGGTCCTGGAGTGGCCTAGCCAGGGAGGGAGCTGAAGGTTTGAGTTGCCAAACGTCAGCCTCGACTGATCATCAGACTGATAGACTGATCATTTCTTTGTCAGTGGGCAAACGTACAAAATCAGCAGGGGATCAAATACTTTTTTCCCTCACTGTATATATATATATATATATATATATATATATATATATATATATTACAAGGGTAACAACATCATAAGCATTAGTCTACACCTTACAGTGCATGAAATTGCAGTAGAAGACATTAGAGTCTACAGGTGTGATCTAAACAGATGTATCCTAAGGTGCCAAGATTGGCAGATGGACAGCTGAGGGAAGGTATGAGTAATTCACAGAAATGGAGAGGGTGAGAGATAAAGATGGAACACCCAGTAAAGCAACTAGGAACCAAAGCATGATGGGCCGAATAGCCTTCCCTCTTTTGTAATCTTTCTTGTGTTCTAATGTATGGTTCAATGCCACCCATATTTGTTTCTAAACATGAAGAAAGCATTTAAAAAGCTTTCTTAAGTAGACTGTACATGTAGACTGTAGCCTAGGCCATGGTTAGATAAAACAATTACTACAAAGTTCTGAAACAAGGTTGTAAATCTGTAGTTTCTGATGTGCAGAAAATAGAAGACATTCGGGTTTGTAAGGAGGCTTAATTATTCTAATGAACCTGTTCATCTAGCACATCATAACAGGCATGCCTTTCACATTGAGCTGAACTTTGATTTCAAAGCTGTTTTTGGCTGCTCTGTTAATAGTTAAATGTATCAGAATTGTTACAGTGAAGGTTATGGATAGGCCATTAAGATCTTTGTTTAATGTTTTTATTAACTGAATGAAAGCTTATGTTCGGTAAATATTTTACTGCTTTGGAAGAATCCTAGGTCAGAACTTGAAAAATAATTGTTTTTATTGAAAAATTTGATTGATTTAAAAGAGTCGGGCCCAGTGTGTCTCCATGAAGTGAAAAATATTTGGGACTTTAAAGGAAAGTTAAAGAAACGTTAACACTGTTATACTTTTAAATACTTTGTTTTTAACTTTGGATGGACTGATCAGTATTGTTGTGTTCTTATTCTATACAGAAATCACTTTGCACTAAATAATTTAGTATTGGAGGCCGTTACTGGTTAGAATTATGGAAACATAATTGTGACATAATTTGAATAATTAAATCCTGAGTGAATATCATTAATTGTCTTTTACTGCAGATGACTTCAGATTAGACAGCTAGGGGGGCAAAGACAAGTTTTCACACTGATTTGTGGTTCCTGGAACCATCCACCAACTTTTAAGACTCCTGTTGAGTAATGTTATATTTATTACCTTTTTTTATTATTATTATTTATTATTATTTTTTTTATTTCTTGGCAGACGCCCTTATCCAGGGCGACTTACAACATAAGTGCAAAAATACAGAGAAGTACAAGGCATCAATCATTACAAATTCAACTTAGCTAAAACATAGCAATTCAAAATAATACATTTTACAAATTCCAATTCCAATTTACACAAGTACAGTAAGAGACTTCCTACATCCTGGACGGTGAAAGCTAAGTGCTGTCAAGATGTAGGGTTACAGACTAGGGCTACGGGAAAGGGAGCAAGGAGGAAAACAATCAAGAACGCGAGGAGCATAATAAGCTGAAGTGCTATCTAGCAGGGATAGAGGACTAATATTACAAGTGCTGTTGGAAGAGATGCGTCTTGAGTAAGCGCCGGAATGAGGTCAAGGACTCTGCTGTTTTGACTTCGGTGGGCAGGTCGTTCCACCACTTAGGGGCCAGGGATGAGAAGGAGCGGCTCTGGAGGAAGGAGAGTGGAGAGGAGGCAGAGTTAGCCTTCTGGCACTGGAGGAGCGCAGTGGTCTGGAGGGGATGTATGGAGAGACGAGTGACTGAAGGTAGCTTGGTGCAGTGTGGTCAAGACAGCGGTAGGTGAGGGTCAAAGTCTTGAACTGAATGCGTGCCGCTATCGGGAGCAAGTGGAGGGAGCGGAGCAGTGGAGTAGCGTGTGCGAATCGTGGCAGAGAGAATACCAGACGAGCCGCAGAGTTCTAGATGAGCTGGAGTGGATGGGTAGTGGATGAAGGCAGGCCGGCCAGGAGGGAGTTGCAGTAGTCCAGGCAGGAGAGGACCAGTGACTGGACGAGTAACTGAGTTGAGTAGTCGGTGAGGAAGGGACGGATCCGGTGTATGTTGCTCAGGAAGAATCTGCAGGTGCGCGTCAGCGTGGTGATGTGCTGGGAGAAGGAGAGCGCAGGATCGAGGGTGACTCCTAGATTTTTAGCGGAAGAAGAAGGAGAGAGTGTGGTGGATTCCAATGGGGATCGAGATGGGGAGGTCAGCAGAAGGTGAGGAAGAGTGGGGAAAAAAGAGGAGATCTGATTTGGAGAGGTTGAGTTTGAGGTGGTGCATCCAGGTGGAAATGGCAGACAAGCAGGAAGAGATGCGTGAGGGGATGAGAGGGTCAGAAGAGGGAAAAGACAGGAAGATCTGGGCATCATCAGCGTAGAAGTGGTAGGAGAAGCCATGGGAAGCGATGAGGGGGCCCAGGGAGCGAGTGTAGAGAGAGAACAGGAGCGGGCCCAGGATGGAGCCTTGGGGAACACCTGTGAGGAGAGGTTGGGGGGTGGATGAGGAGCATCACCATGTCACTTGGTAGGACCGGTCGCTGAGGTAGGAGGAGAACCAGGTGAGAGCAGTCGCAGAGATCCCAAGGTCAGCAAGTCAGGAGAGGAGGATGGAGTGATCGACGGTGTCAAATGCTGCAGAGAGGTCAAGGAGGATGAGGACTGAGGAGAGGGAGGCCGCCCGAGCGCGGCTGAGGGAGTCAGTGACAGCCAGGAGAGCCGTTTCAGTGGAGTGAGCTGTGTGGAAGCCGGATTGCAGAGGATCTATGTTCTGTATTACTAGCATTTTTTTTTTTCCTTCTTGTGTCTTTCGCACATTCGCATAATAGTTTTTGGCATTCTACCATTGATAGTAGAGGTACATTTTAAAACTATGCTGTCATACATTTTCTCATTGTTCTTGTTGACCACCTTGAGTTAATAACTGCTGTTGACAAGAAAACAGGTGTGACTTCATCAGTGGTGGAAGATCTAGGACATCCTCATATGTTGGACCTGTTTTACTTCTAGTGTGAAAGAGAAGTTACAGTGAACAGATTGCTAGTACTCTTGTGAAATAATTATTCTTCAGTATTGTTCCTTGCAAAAGCAGAAATGTAATGCCTAGTATTGCCATCTAACCAAAACATAGATTGGAGGGTTCTGCATGTAGGAGCTTTCATATTCTTAACCCATGTCCAGGAGGGAGTACTGTTGATGTTGAAGCATGCAGCCTTGGTAAAGCTAAACAACAGCTCAGTTCATCACAGAGTGATGCTGTGATAGACATTTATTCTATCACATATCCTCCACATAAACCCTTCAGGTTTTAGTATGCTCTGTTGAATCTGATTGATTGGGGTGTCTGTGTCAAACATGCACTGAAGGTAATTACACACTTTGGTACTGTTCATGGGTAGTCCACTGATGTAGTATAAGCCAAATTAGACAAAGGGTCGCTGAGGTTCAGCTTATTGTGATCACATTGTTGACAACATGTGTGGTGTATTTTCTTATTTGAAGTTTTAAATTAAATCAGCAAGATTCTCTGCACATCATTTCTACTAAACCATATATACGATTTCCAAAGATGCATGTTATATCAATATCAAGTATCTTTCATTCAGATTCTCATCAGGACATATTTAAGCTTTTCATTTAAAAGCTGGTAGTGTGACTTTCCTTATTTTAGTTTGTCACAGATTAAAAAAGGAGAATATTTAACATGTAAAGAACATTTATTTTTTAATTGAAGTGTATTTGTTGTTGTTGTTTTTCACAATATATTCCTGGGGAACTCAAACTGAAAAGTCAATATAAGTAATTAGTTATGGACATATTTACTCTTTACTCCTGATGCTTTCACAATATTTTCTACCTCTAAGAGAAGAATTAGAGTGAAGTGTAGAGTTGAAAAAAGGAGATGTTACTAACACTAGGCCAAAACATAAGATCTTGGTGAACTTGAATAAAAAGAGAACAATTTACAATTCTTGCAAACTGATAAACAGATTTGTCTGATATAAATAGTTATATTAACTAAACAGGTTCAGGTTTCCTTTGAGTGAACTGCTTAAATGTGTCTGACATCAGCATTTAATACATTCTTATCTGTGTTTTTGTTTCCTATTTAATTTATTTTGCTATTATGCAATAAAATGTTAAACAGCAGATTCCCACTTAAAAATAGGCCTAGTTACTACATTATGAAAAATAAAAAAATAATTTCTCACACATGCCAACAAATCCATTTGTTAATTAAATTGTTATTTTTTTATGTTCATTACACATATTTATACATTTACTTAATTATTTACTTAAATTATATTTTATGAATGGAAAAAGTTTAATTATGTGAAACACATGGTTTCAAATAAAACATTTCTTTCTGAATCTCCACATTGTTGTATTTATGCTTATCTTGAAAATTCTACTTTCCTATAGATGCAAACTTCTGGAAGTTAATTGTTTTAATTAATTAATCTATTAATTGCTTTTTAGTGTTTTATATCAATACAGAAAGTACCCAAATTACAAATGGGTTATGTTCCTGAACTTCGTTGCCAAGTCAAATTATTCATAATTTAGAACTTCATTATTACTGCGTGAAAACTATTAAAAACTATTGTACATTCACAAACAGAAATTACAGTTAATACCTGTACTTAACTGAAATAATGTGGTTATTGTATGCTGTATTTTAAAATGTAAAAATACAATCATAAAATATGAGCAAATGCTTCGATAACTCTCTAGCACTAGCAGCTTCCCAACTCAATATAATATTATGCATATTTGCTCTAGCTTTGAAACCGTTAACTCAAACTCAACTAGCAAGGAATCCTCACTGTCACAAACACTTCACAGTTTTTTTGTTGTTGTGGTTGAGGAATTTGAAAATTCTTGTACAGTATTTCTGTGGTAAAAAAAAAAAAAAAAGTAAAAATAAACAGTTCACTGAATAAGTGAGAATCTGCACATTTAAGCAGCTGGTGTTTCCTATGAATTTTAGTTTTATGTTTTATTTAAAAAAAAAATTGGATACCAGTATACTGTATACAACCTGTGTCATTAATGTATGCTGCAGGCAACAGAAAATGCATCCAAGCAATGCAGGAATGAAATTTGCTAAATTGTGTTGGTAAACAAAATCGATTGTCCTGGGACCTGGGATACTGGGTTAGTGGAAGCTAATATGATATTTTTTCATGAAAACAAAACACAAAACAAACACAAAAAGTAATCTAACAATGAAAATTCCCAAATTTATATGTGAATTTAAAAGGTGGTGTTTTGTATTTTCATACAAAGTGTATTGGTTATTATTTACCTTAGCTGCTTACAATTGTGTGAAAAGCAATTCCTGATTCATAAAGATTCCAGTGCTTCTGGTACATATTACATGTCACATATCGGTTGCAAGAAGTTCTTGAAACTCAGTAGAGTTTCAAATTTCAATTATTTATTTATGTTTGCTCAGTATTTTGTTGACCAATATTTGTTGTGAAAGTTGTAAATAAACATAGCTAAACTGTACATGCTTAATAATGAATCTTGTTGGACAATCACCAAAGAAGAATGTTTTTTAAATCATGTGTCAGATCTCTCACGATATATTCAAAGAGGAGACATGTTAGCATAGATCCAGGTTTTATAATGGTATATTATTTGGTTTATTATTTTTAACCTCAACATACTCTGCTATACAAAGAACATCCCAGTCATAATTGCTTTTTGATATTCATTATATAGGAAAAATATGTTTCTGCTAGAAGAAAAAAAAATTGCTTTAACATATTATGTCTGGAAGCACTGAATAAAATGTTACTTAACCAAAGCAAGTTAAGTAAAGTGTTTTGGCATCTTTGCAGCTGCTCTGTGACATACTAGTAAATTCATTTTGTCAGTTTAGGACAAATTTAGTAATCCCTGACTGAAATATACACTGAGGTATACTCTGTCTAAGAAAATTATATAAATAGTTGTCATTAAAACATATTTTACTATTAAATGTTCTGCTTTTATAACCTAATTGTTAATAAAAGCCACTCAAGAGTTCAATGCCATCACCGACCATATAGATTATATGAGACTAGTTGCTTCATTCTGAACTGTGAAGCTGAAATGGAAACACAGGAAATTTGCTGACAACTGAATGAAGAAAGTCCTGTAGATCCCTGTCCATGGTGGGATATAGTATATTATATGGGTATATTGTATGGCAAGTTGACAACGAAGGCTAACTCATATCCCAGCCAACAAATTGACCATTTGCTCTGCAGCTGGCCATTCCTGGTAAAAGCCAGAAATCTTTCACTGGATTACTTTATGTTTTAACAAGTATTTCTAACATCTAAAGTATTGTAAAAATAGAAGATCTAGATCTTTTTAAGTATTTAAATAGCACATACCTGGTACCTGTCCAGTACTTACTTCAGGGAAATCATTGGCTTTGTTTACATAATTATGGGGGAAATATGACTAGATTTGTGATGTGCACAGGCTGTTGAAGGTACATGAAATCTCTCTCCATTCTGTAGGTGTTCTGAGATTCCCATCTTCTGGGGCCCAGGCAGGCATTACAACATCTGATTTGCCAAAGGCTAGGTTGAAAAACAACTAACTTTGGCTGCAGCAATGTGTTCCTTAATAAGTACGGAAGGTGTCTGAAGCCCTATTCACACTGAAATGCCCACAAAATGCAGGCAACATTTGCAATTTTTTTCCTGTTGCCCCCCCCCATTCACACTGACTTTGAATGCTGTCAAATTGCAGGCATGTACCCATTCACACAGAAAACAAAGAAGGCCGGCAAGAGTGCTGTACCCCTTGGGAATGAGACACAACAGAAGCATGTGGATTTGGGAGAGGAGACAGAGACCGATATTCTGGATGTGTTTGTTAAAGTTTGATCATTTCCCTGTTTTGCCAGTTTCCTTCCATTGTGTTTACTGGGCTATTGGTTCTAACCAGGGCACCTGTTCGGTTCGGACTAACTACCAAGAACAAATAGTGGGTAGGGAAACACAAATGACATGTCAATCTAGGTGCGTATTCGTATGTCCAGGTCATCAGGTTGTATGGTTGTTTGTTTTTGTAGTGTGGTCAGTGGACCCAGCTGTCACAGATCATTTGAACCAGTGAACCCAGTATAAGATTCGGCTCTCGGTTCAATCAACTAAAATAAATGAGAAAAAAGCATGACATTACATTGTGTGTATATCTATATCAACCAAAAGTCTGGGTTTGCAGATCTGGGATTGATTGATTGCTCAAAACTTATTTTATTTTAAATGTTTTAAAGTTTGACATTACTGCTTTAAAATCTAATTAAATAACTTGAAAAAAAAAATACCTACAGTGTACACTGTAACACGTTTGTCTGTATAGAGATTATATTTTGGATGATTGGTAAATAACTTCTGACATATGTGTGACAATAGTTAGCATTACATACGTCACCAACCTGTTGGGTCATCAATAACACTCAGAATTGCTGCGACTACAGTATTTTCAACCACTGCGATTTCAAATTACCTGATCCATTTTTCGTTATGGTCACGGTCACAGTTCTTGGTCATAGGTGGCTTAATCTTGTGTTGAGGTCAAGACACGAAGATGTGCCCCTATTCGGATTTAGCTGACGCACTGCGTCAACAACGCAAGGACGTGCACGTTATATGCCGGCATTTGTTTTCCTGCTCCAGACCTGTTGCTGGACAACTGCTGGCATTTAGACTAGGTCCCGAGGTGGAAAATTGCTGGTGTTGAAATGCAGGCATAAACCGATTCACACAGACCTTGCTGGCAACCAAATGCCACCAAAAAGCCAGCATTTGTTTCAGTTTGAATGGGTCTTGAGACTATTTATGTCAAACATTTTGCTTACAATAAATACGACTAAAAGTGCCACAGATGTGTGTGTGTGTCTATATGATGCAGTGATTTCTGGCTATATGGACAAATTAAAAAATACATTCCATTTCAATTTCAATTTTAATGGTAAATTATGGCTGTACAAATAATTAATCTACCATGTCAAATCTTATTCTTCAGGTCACTACTCCATCCCACATGTGAGAGAGGAGGTTTGAAGCATGTATAGGATGGCGAAGGATATGCATCACATGTGCAGCTGTTTATTTGGTCACTCAGTCGTCGTCTGGGGGAAAGGGGGGATATGGAGAGCGCTCTGTATATATTTTGAAAATATTATCTGCAAAATAGGTGAATGAAAGGACATGACAGATAAACAGCCATGTAATTCTACTACCAACAGCAAATCTAAAATGAGATGATGGGTAGCTAACTACTAGTAAATAATCTACATTAATTAAGACAAAATTAAGATATGTTAAATCTACATTGAGTAAAAAACAATAGCAAAGAGTTTCACTTTCAAAACAGGCTGATAACTGATAATGACAAAGATGTATCTTTGACAATAAGCAAAAAATGGGATCTTAAAAACGCTACAATACATAAGAAACTGTACAATATCAGACTCTATGGTTCCTATATGTGACAGAAGATTAGGAACATTTCCAACCTGGGTTTGTAGAAAACCGTGTGAACTGGCCTCGGGAAGCTGAATTCTCTGATACTTAGCAGGAAGGCAGAGTGTCGGTGGTTTACCTGTTCCAGAATAAAAAAATGCCTGAAGTGGGATGAAAGAAGTGCCAATCACGTGATATGCAGCTGAGACTGGTGTGTTTCTGGTTGAGGCCCAAGAAAGGTTTGGGGAGGGGAAGTGGGTTTGCCTCTGCGTGAAGGAGGCTTGAATGGATCAAATTAGAAGCAGCTATAAATTTACTTCGGGTCTACAAATCATTAACAAGATAACCTGCCTTTGAAACATTCTTGCCCGTTTGGAGGCACAACAGGCTGTTAACACTTGAGCAGTTTCAGTCATTAGAAGCCCCCTCGGTGCGCGCCTGAATTACTGCACGAGAGCTGCACAGCACTCTTCCTGCACCAAGTTCAAGAAAAAAATATTTTCCAAGATCCATTTGCATAATTAATCTCCCCGCCACACATCTTATCTGTAAACAGTGCCCCTTAAGCGATGTGTCCCAGGTTTTGTGGTTTTCTCAGAGCACAGAAAAATGAGCCAAGATTCTGGCCAGGACATGAATATAAAATAACAGGCATCTCCAACTGGAAGAGGGGAAGTGGTGTGGATGAGTCAGTGTGGAAAATGTCTGCCCTCTAGGCTTCAGCTCAACCTGCACGCTATTTAGGGGGAGGGGGAGTGGGGGATGGGGGGGCTAGGCAGTCTATTGCTGGAGGTAACATCCTTCAAAGAAGTCATTAGACTAGGTTCATGTTGATATTTGCTGAACATCCAACTTTCAAGCTAAGCATGTGTATGGAGGGACTATGAGGTGTAACTCAGGGCAGAAATACTAACATTAATCATGAACTGGGTTCATGTTTTTATAGCCACAATTGTTCAAATGCTGAAGTGGGCTGTATATTTTATCCAATTTATTTCAAAGAAGTACAGTTACTCTAAATACACAAAACTAAGTTATTGAATATTTGAATAATTATCACAGAAACCTAGCATCTTAGCTGTTTTGTATTGTATTTATTGTAGTTTTATCATATTGTCTTACATTTGTATGCCATAGCTTCTAACACATTGAAATATGGCTATATTTATGGATTCTGATAGGCTATTGAGATTTGTCAATTCTCTACTCTACCTTTTTAATGTTGTTGTAAATAGATACCATGGCAAGTTAACCATTATTTAAGTCAGACCTGAAAGTCCAAATCAATATCCAAGAACACAATGTGATTTTTGCACCTGGCCAATATGTCAAATAATTATAAACAGATGTTAACCTGAAAATTTAAATATTACATTTGGTAAGAAAAAAAAAATCTGCTGTTTTATAAATAAAGCAGACTAACCTCTTTAACCTTGTTTACACATTTAATTAAATACTACATTATATATGCCAGTTTTTTCTTTTCTTTAAGGATAACAACTATCAAAATCAAGCAGAGGTAGGGATACAACAAAGCAAATAAACAATGGCCAGCTTTCAAGCTGGTAAGTAGAAGAAATAACACAATTATTTCCAAAATGCTATATTTGTAGCACTGAATCTAATTATTCAGTCAAATTATGTTTTGTCTCTTAAATGGCAAAGTATTGTTCTTTTAATATAAATGTGATTGTGGTTGTGAACTGTTATGCTCACAGTCTGAGAAATGGTGGCTGCACTGGCTTGAAACCTGATTCCTTCAGCATGCTGTGTTTCTGGATGTGCCACATTGCTGCTGCTGCTGCTGTTCAGCCTCTCCTGGCCTTGTCTCTCTCTCGGCCTTGCCTGGGGGGACTGGCATTAGTAATGCTTCCCTGGCTAACTCTTAGTAATGGTAGGTAACTCGGAGACGCTAGTAACTTTCCTGTAAACACATTAACCCTTATACTTCAAGATACGGGTGAGTGACTAGTTAAATATACAGTGCCTTTAGGAAATATTCACCCCCTTGGACTTTTTCATATACTGTTGTGGTATCTGAAATTTATATCAATTTAAATTAGATTTTTTCCCCTTTGATTTACACAACCTACTCAACTCTTTGAAGAGGAAATATCTTTTTTATTGTGAAACAAAGTCAATACTTGGTAGAACCATTTTTTGGTAGCAATTACAGCTGTGATTCTTTTGGGAGTAAATCCAGGTTTGCACAATGGATTGTGCAATATTCTCCAACTCTTCTTGGCAAACTTGTTCAAGCTCTGCTGTCCACTAGCGATCCCCATCCAACTAGACAATCTGCAAGTCTTGCCTCAGATTCTCAATCTAACTCAATCAGCCTGGGCTTTGACTCAGTCTCTTTAGAACATTCACTTTCTTGTTTTGAAAGCACTTTTGCTATACTGTTGCAGTGTGCTTGGGGTCATTGTCCTGCTGAATGCTAAATCTCTGTCCCAGTCATAGGTCTTTTGCAGACTGAAACAGGTTTTCCTCAAAGATTAGCCTGCATTAAGCTCCATCCATTTTGCCCTATACCATGACAAGTTTCCCAGTCCCAGCCGATGCAAAGAATCCCTATATCATGATGCTGCCACCACCATACTTCACAGTAGAGATGGTGTTACCTAGGTGATGTGCTGTTTTGGGGTTGTGCCAGACATAACGTTTGCATTTAGGCCAAATAATTACATTATTCAATTCAATTTTCCATCTTAGCATTGGAATGCTGTAGGTCTTTGAGAGTTGTCATTGGCCTTGGTGGCTTCTCTGAACAATGCCCTTCTTACCCAACTGCTCAGTATGGGAGGACAGCCTTCACTAAGCAGATTCTGGGTGGTGCTGTATACCTTCCAAATCTTTATCCCACTTTATAGTTGTTTTAAATGTCTTGGTCTTCATGGTTGTATCTTTGCTGTGAATGCACTACCCAACAGTGGGACTTTTACAGAGACAGAAATCTAAAATCACGTGAAACACCTTTACTGCTCACAGGTACACTCCATTCAAATTATTATTTTAATTCCTGAAGCCAACTGGTTTTATCTGAGCTTATTTAGTTCCCTCAGAACAATTAATGCAGTAATCTATAGTTTATTGACAGTGTTACAATCATTTAACATATTTCTGGCATTGGGCTAACATTCAAGGGGTCCCTGCCCGCCTTCAATTTGGTAACTTTTGCATTCCAGACCAGCACCAAGCTTTGGGCAGGGGGCAGCACAGCTGTCACCCTCCACTTGACACGGGAACCAGGATGCCAGGGGCTGGGGAGATGGAGGTGAATTCAAAAAGATTGCAGGGGATGCTGTTTTGGGTAATTTTAAATTCTCTGGCTTTTCTGTGGCATCCAATTGGCTTATAATTGTGTGTGATTAGGTGAGTTTCCTGCCTAATTTGCTTAATGAGTGTCATTGCAAATGGGGTGAATACTTTAATATTATAATCTAATTGAAGACTTTTCTGTTTTTTAGTGGATTTGTTGAAACTGGAGTAAGTTGTGTAGATCAGAATAAAAAAAAAACTTTTAAATGTATCAAGATTTCAGGTTGTAATACTTAACAAAAATATGAAAAAGTCCAAGGGGGGTGAACACTAAGTTTCAAAGTCAATACAGTTACCACAGTTTCAAGGTTCAGATACAACTTAATTTTTTTTTAACTGTGGTCAAAGGGACTTATGGTGCCACAAACAATCACATACAGTTTCAAATACTGAATACAAAGTTGATATTTGTAATACTGTCAGAGATGGTCAGATTCAGAATTCTGTTCCAGTTGACATGATAACATGGTTAGGTGAGACACAAATACAACAATGGTTGTAAGAAATATATAAAGTGAAGGCAGTGCCAAAGATAACAGATGTGTCTTCAATTTAGACATGAAACAAAGAGCAGCTAAGAGGCTCTCTAACAGTAACTGGTACGAGTGAAGATACAATATTTTTGAAGGAGGGTCCCCCAGATACCCATCTTAAGGGCCATTCACACAAGATGTGGTTCATGGCACAAGTAAACTAACAAATGATACAGCACAAAATATATATGAAATCTTCCTTAATCGCGTATAGCCTATTGTGCAGTCTGTGACAGACTTTCAGAGTTTGTTTTCCATTGCAAACAATGGAATAAGCACTAGAAGTTTTCTTTTGGCTCATACGAATAGAAGTATTAGGTAGCCAATACTATAGGCTGAACAAAATAACAATTACATGTAACACAATAATTTCAATAAAATAAAAAATAACAACACTAATAAATCAGGGTATGAAAACAACATTTAGACCAGAAACAAATCAAAACCTATAAGCAAAATCCAGCTGCTAATCACAAATTACAATTCCAGCTTTTTTTCCTAAATTTGCACTATCGTGATGGCTATTCAGGGGACTCCTGTACATTTAAATAACTGGAAACATCTTGGGGATGCCTTCATTCAGCAGTGGAGAAACTTCTTCTGCTTTTGATGATGATAATGAAGAGGTATTGCTGGATGGCAACCATCAAGTTTGAAATGGTGCAATGTGAATTTAAATGTGGTCATTGAAGGTATAAGTAGCTTCCAAGTAGTTGTACAGGATTATAGGGGTCATCTGATCACCAAGGTAATGAGCATTATGGAGTTCTTGGTAGAGTAGAAGAAAAACTAGTTTAATTCCTAATGGATAGGTTAGTGAAGACAAGTACAGCGTGACATGGTCATGTTATTAGTTTGTATTCTGGCTGCTGCACTGTATCAGCTGGACCTTGATCCCAGGAAGTAGAAGATGAATACCTGACAGAGACTCTTGGCATCTGAATTAAATAGATAGGGGCTTTGCAGTTTTTTTGATATGCCATAAAGCATGTTTCACAATGTATGAGATGCCAATTTTGCAGACAAAGCTGCTTTCTTAGGGCCAGATTAAATAAAAACTTTGACCCACCCGCTAATGAATGAAGCCGCAACTGAGTACAGTTCTGTAGTTTTCTGTTAGCGGGTGGGTCAAAGTTTAGATTTAATCGCAGCCTTAGTCAACTTAGTTGACATAGACCCCTTGGACTGCATCACCTTGTTTAAAGAACATCTTGGAAGGGATACACTGCTACTTTTCAACAACAATCCAAGGCCAATATACATAGTTGGCAACTATAAATGTATCTGGTGTTGAACACATGTTTCATATTATCAATGTCTAGCTTTTGATATAGATGCAGTTTTCCAGTAAAGGTGTTTACTAAGAGAGTCTAACCAATTGTCAGTGGTATGTAAATGAGTTTTATCCTATTTTTAAGATATAAGAGATATTGAAAGGGAAACTGGCACAATTCTTAAAATTATGGTTTTATGTGTCTGTATATGTTGCTATAGTGTATAAGTAAGATATATTTATATATCACTCTTCCAGATTAATCATATTAGCGACTTTTAAAACTTGAAGATTTCAAAATTACAAAATAATTGTGCCTGTCAAAGGCTAGCATGTATGCTCCTTCAGAATTTCAGGATGTGTCATAACTTCTTGGATAGTGGAAAAACTGCAAATTCACCAGATTTGTTTTCTCTATTGCAACTCAAGTCATTATTGACAACTGAGTGTTAGTATTTCTTACTCCATATTCTTAGTGCTTGGTAGTAATTATAGTTTCCATAGACAATATGAAGTGTTGCAGTGCGCATGACTGTGGGGAAAACAGTAAAGATTAAGTTATTCTTCTCTTTTCCAACAACAGGAAACAAATGTGCAGTGGAGATGGATTGTACAAATAAACAATCAAACACTGTCACATACACCTTGTTCACATCACATATTTGTTTTTGGATATTATTATAATGCAGAAATTAAGTGTAATAACAAATTCTGTTAACATAGTAACAAATCAGTTTTTAGCTAGGTAATTTCTCATTGTGTGCTTTTCGTCTGCTTGGGTACCTGTAGAAGTGAATGTTTCCATTTCAGTTTGGACAAAACATGATAAGCAATAATATCGACATGCAATATGATCATCATGTTTTTTTGTAGGTGGCACCTCAGGCTGGAGTGTTGTAACATACATTACTGTGCATTAACCTATTCATACAAACCAGGGAAGGTGAGTGGGATGATTGTGGCGATGCAACTGTTGGATTGCAGTGGGATCAAAGTTATCACTGCAGATTGCTTATTTTTTTGAATGACACATTGTTTACTTGTACAAAACATTTCTACTGCATATTAATCTCCTTTGTTGTTGGAAAGGAGAAAATAATAACTCCATCTTCAGAACACTGCATGTTGTCTATGGAAACTATAATTATTATCAAAATGTAAGAATAAGGAGTAAGAAACACAAGTACTCAGTTGAATAATGTGTTTCCATGGGGAAGACAACTCCAGTGAATTTGAATTTATTTTGCTATCTAGGAAGTTATGACAAAACACATCCTGAAACCATGAAGGAGCCTGCATGTTGGCTTTTGACAACTGCCATTATTTTGAAAAGTTTTAAAATGTAAAGTTTTAAGTTACCTAAATGATAGAATCGATTTGGAACAGTGGTAAACATCTTACTTATACACTATAGCAATGCATACAGATGCATAAAACCATATCTTTATTAACCATGCCAGTTTCCCTTTCAATATTTATGTATAGCTGTAGTGTGACAGCATGTCTCCCCATGTGGACAGATTTGAAAAAATACTGATACCTTAAAAAGACTTAAAAAATAATTTCATATTCTAGTGTCTCTCAAGTATTATTCACAATATTATGGCTGGGTAAAAAGTGATAGATGGAGACTATCCATTCATTTCAAGCTATAACATTTGTGTCTGTGTGTGAGTAGTAGCAAAGTATTTTTACTGCTGCTTGTAATAATGAAGCAATATAGAATACATCACTATATAGTGACATTGTACAGGTTCATAGATACTGTTGGTACAGTTTATATATTTACTACATTAACAAAATGAGAATACAACTGTTTAACCCCATGCATTAATAAGTGTAGTTCAACAGGATTGCATACAGTTGTTTTATTATGATAATACATAATATATTTTTTCAGCTGTAGTTACCAGTTGCAATTAAAATCTTATCAGACTTGTGGGAGGATTACCTTGAAAGATATCACTCTTCCCCTGCTAATCAAACCAATAAATTAATTGGAGTAGGTGATTCATAATTATACTGCAAATAAAGGACCACAAGACAGTGTATTAAGTTCTTGCTGTTTCCCTTTCACTAATTCTGACGTCTCTCTCTTTTTTTCAGAAGGTGATGTTGCCGACAGGAGCAGCCTTCCGATGGTTCCAGTAATAAGAACAAACCCCAAAGCTCTGTCATCAAGTGCAATGCCACCGCTTGCTTGTATTGTTTCGGGCAAGGATATTTGGCTGAAAAATTAATGGATGCACCTACTTTTCCTGAACCAAAAATAAACATAAAAGTCTATGGCAACTTTCATTCCTTTTTCTATGTTCCATTTGGTACCTTTTGTCCTTTTTCAGCAGTTTTAAGTGATTTTTTGACATGGATCTGTTCATTGCCAAACAGAAATGATGGACTGAGTGTGGACAATCAACTAATTTCTGTGTTTGGTGTTTATGTCGTTTATGTGTGGAAAGATACAGTACTTGTGTAGAGAATGTAAATTTACAGCTATATTTTAAAACTAGTGGCTAATGACAAGCACTATTGTAATTTAGCACCATTGTTCTTACTTACCACGTTCTGTATTTTTGATTGGTTACTTTTGTTTTTTTTATGTCATAAATCTATAGTTTTGAAATTGCTCAATGTTTGTTATTAAAAGAAAAAAAAAGATTAAAGATGTAGAATCCCATTTTCTGATTAAAAAGAAACTATTACCAGTTTCACAGCATTGCTGTGCTTATCCAATACAAGATCTCTTTCTTGGGAAGTGTCTCTGGAAGCTCCTAACTGCCCAATTGTTATTTTCTTCATTCTTTAATTTTTTTTTTTTTTTTTTAAACTGGCAGCCTTAATTTTAGTATTTTGTGTCACAAACAAGGGTTTAATTGTGGTTTTCTTTCAGTTTTATAAATATTGACAGACACACAAAATGCATACCGTACTGCTGAGGTTCTGTAGCAGATAAAGCACTGAGAGTTTTTTGTTTTTTTTAAGTTACCAGATCTACATCTTTGAAAAACAGTGATGTTTGTATTAATTTAGCAATTTGGGCTGGTTTTGTGAATAAAAATGAATGCATGTATTTGTGTCAAGATTTACAGTTTTGAAGTCTATGTCTACTTTTGCATGGTGTATTTTTTAAATACAATGCTTCATTCTGTTAAAAATGCAGTTTGAAAAAAGTCTTGAATTTTTTTTTAATTATATATATTTTTTAGGATTTCTGGTTTCACTTCACGTCCGTGAACTAAATGAAGTGATAATTACGGTATCGGAATATGTAATAATGACATTTCAATGATATTTCTTTGGGTGCTTACTATAATTTTATATTTTAATAATATTAAAAGAAATGTGAAAATAGATAGGATGTTTAAAATAATGTGAGAGTGATTGCAATTTAATTTCTATAAAATAAAATGTTGTTGCTAAAAGTTTGACATAAAAAGTACTGTTTTTGCAACTAATCTTAACATTATACTGTGTTGATGAGAATGGCTTTCCTTGATAGTGTACTAAACACTTTCCAAATTAGTTTTTCAGTGACATTGATAAAACTTAGTGTGATTGAACCTCAGATATATTTAAAATATATATAAAAAACTGACACCATTTGAAAATGTATATGTTGTACTGAAAAACTGATAAATAATTTTACTGAACTACAGAACCCTTCCATCTTAAAATAAGCATCCACCCAAACATTTTGGAATTGTTACTGAATTATGTACAAAGCCAAACTCTTTTCTATTTTGTGAAAATCTTTGAGAATATTAATTTAAATTGGGTTTTATATATCTTTAATCAGACACATACATTGTATGTGGTATTTTAATTGTATTTTGAAATAAACATGAGGTATAATGTGAGAGGAGAAACCATAAGTCATATTATTGATTGATTAAAGATTAACATGCTGAAGGGTTTTTGGATGTCAGATCCTACAGCAGTTCTTGATTTAAAGAGGGTTAGACTTAAAAATACTGAGGATAATATTTTTAATATTTCAGTGGAGGAAACTAGGATGAGACAAGTAGAATTATACAAATGAAAACATCAGGCAGTCTGTAAATTTATAACACTCTTTTAACAAGATGTACGCACTCGAATTAAATCTTCAGTGTATTCAGTGTGTAGGAGCAGATGGCCAGTCAACAACTTTGAATTCCAGCATAAAGGGGGCCGGGGGCAGGGGGGGTGGCAGATTTTGTAATGTTGTGTGATTCCGTATGAATATAGCTTTCCATTTTGGTCATAACTAACCCTAAGACAGGCTGACATGTATATAGGCAGGTTCAAGGAATTTAAACTCTGATTTTAATTTCCTGTGGAACAAGAACAGAGGTTTGAAGACCAGGACCAGAGAAGTGGTGTATAATGCCTGCACCATGTGAAACATACAGAGACAAAAACAAAACTGTGATGCGTGACTAAAGACTTGGTGTGCCCAAGGAGGCATCATCTCCTTCAACAATTGGGATCTTTTCTTCAGCAAGGCCTATCTGCACAGACAGTATGGACTGCATTTCAATGAAAAGGGGGGCAAGCCTGCTTTGAGGAAGGATCTACAAAGAAGCAGTTAAACTGGAATAGAAGAGGAAAGACTTCAGTGAAGAACTGCAGGCGGAAGAAAGGGAAGTAGAAATATACAAAATATTCAAAGGCAAGACACCATCTCAAATAACCCAGACTTTAAAAATGTGTACCTCAATGCTAGCATTATGAAGAATAAAATGTTAGACATAGTAGCTATTGCCCTAGCATGTAACAATGAGTCACTGAACCTTGGCTAGAAAGTAATAGGGATAAATATAATGGGCAGATGAGATGCTAAGGAGGGATATATGTATACGTATATATACATACTTATATGTACTCATACACACACATAAATATGCATTGGGCTTAGTGACATAAGTATGACACTACTATATGCACAGACAAAGAAGCTTGCTGTACAGTGCAAAGAAATCAGAGATGCATGTAAGAAATGAGAGAAACGAATAATGGAGGACACCCTTTACATAAGAGTTTCTGAAAGGTTACAAATTATAATAAGACATTTCGCCCTTTATGTTAATTTGGTTGGTACTAGCTTATTGATTTGATTATCTTTTGGCATTGATACAAAAATCCTAACAAATCTCTTTCTTGCACTTCCCATGCATAAAGGGGCAAAGTCTAATTGACAGATCAATGCGTTATTAGTAATAGTTATTTATGTGGATAAAATTGTTATGCAAGGCAACTTGTAACAGTATAAGCAAATACAATGAAATACATACAGGTAAACAAAATGGTAAGTAAAATCCAAAACCTAACAAAAAGTTAAGTATATTACACACAGCCATACAGGAGTTTCCATGCATGAGTGTAACATGCAGTGGAAAATGTGCACAGCAGTGTAAGGCAGGATGAGTTTAGTATCTACGAGTTCAGTCTGAACAGGTGGGTTTCCAATAAGAGAACAGAAGCTGGAATGAAATTAGCAGAATTGATAAAGGACTACTTTCTAAACTAGTTTGTGAAAGCACCCAAATGAGAAGGCACTTGTTTTGATCTTTTCTTTTCAAGTAACAGACAAAAGGAATAGAAGGGTGAGAGAAACATTTGGGAATTGGGACTACAACATGAAATCTTTTGAAGTATATTTTAAAACTTTACAGGTAGTCTGATTTACAATTCGAGAGGCTATAAAGGAATGAATCCAAGTTTAAAATAAGTGGATCTGAGGGCAGATAGATACATAACCAATACGAGAATGGAGGATAGTTACATTTCAAACATGTATTGCTTGAGGCAAAGAGTAAATGCATCCAGCAAGTAAACAAATCAAAGTCTTGGAAACACTGATCTAAATGGTTTAATAGATGACTTCAGAAAACCAGAAGGATAAATGAAGCACTTTGCAAGGATGTGAAATGGATCAAAACCAAAAATGGGCAGAGAAAAACATTTTACCTTCCGGACAGAAACTAGTACAAAATGTTGTTTTATAACATGCATCAGAAAAAGAACAGTAACATAACTAGATTATTCATTAACATATTAATGGTAGACGATGAAAAGGAAATGACAAGTGTATTAATTAGTGGTTTACACACGTGTATAAAGGTGAAACTTACATACCACAGATTAAAGAACTTTCCTGCTTAGTTATAAATAATCACTGCTAAACTATGGCTTAAGTATAACAGGGACGAGGAGCACTGAAAACAAACAATTAGCCTGGTCCTTATGATATATTCACATTTGTACTGAAAGAAATGAGGGTTGTGACATTTCCATGAAGAAGCAAAAGTAACAACACATAACAACAGAATTAATGAATAGATAGATTTCCTGATAAAGATTTAACATCTTTAACATCTGCAATGCATGTGCATAAGCATATGCATAAGGATTAACATCAAATTAACATGGAAGAAAAAAAACACTATAGCATGTATAGTAAACTTGGTAATTGTGCAGATCATATAAAAATATATGTGAATAATTGTAAAGCTATCTACCATGACTCATCAGACACCTGGTGATCGAAATGTGATGAGGATTTAGGATTTTCGCTGACTCACATCAGTCTGCTCATTAAGAGAATTAATGTAAAAGCCACCAAGGTGTCTGGTATATTTAACTCTTTAAATCAAGCTACATTGTAGTGCCTGAACTACTAAGATACATCAAGAAAAGGCTTGATTTGGACCCAACTAACAAAACAATATTGCCATAACAATTTAGACTGTTGCCCTAAGGTTGTGATTTGTTTGTGTTGGACATAACTTTGTTGCAATATTTACGCAACTTTGCTTAAATGTGTTTCTGTCAGAACTAATATAGAAAAGAGGATGTTTTATATAAGTCATATGATTATTAGTGATTTACACAACTATTTATTTATTTATTTATTTTCTGATATACAATTTAAAAATTTGTAATTTCACATAAGCAAAATGTTTGTGACAATTAAGTCTGAATGTTAAATTACATATGGATCAAGATAACCTGTTGTTTTTAGCCTTTCCTATGTTGCTATAAACATATTATTATTATTATTATTATTATTATTATTATTATTATTATTATTATTATTATTTGTTTTACATAACATTTTAGCTTAAAGTGTGAGGGGTTTCCGTTATTTGTATAATATATAATATATAATATAAGTATATACTTATAATTTACCAATTACTTTTTCATGCAGTACTATTTTCAAGTTTCATTTTATATGATTAAGTGATTGAATTCAAAGCCTATTTCTGAACCCATTTTTGCTGTTGCACTCTAGGCTGTGGTACTGGTGTATTATGTGATTGTTATATTTTAAGATAAAAGTAAAAAACAAAACAAGTAACACAAAACAAATAATAATCGACTGAGACCTGATAATATTAAAATAAGTTCCTGCCAGATTTAATTGGCCAACTTTCCCATTGTACTTCCAAGACTGTGTAGCATAATTATCACCTTTTGCATCACACCAGAGTTTTGTGTTTGGTATTTTTTTTGGATGTGTAATTCCTACACGTCAAATGTGTTCCTTTTAATGTGGCTCAATTTTAAATTGAACCTGATCTGTATGATTTTCTGATATTGGATTATGGGTTAAAATGTATTTAAGTAGAAGAAGTAATAATAATAATTTTCACCTGGATGCACTCACACCACCTCAAGCTCAACCTCTCCAAATCTGACTTCCTCTTTTTTCCCCCCTCCTCCTCACCTTCTGCTGACCTCTCCATCTCAATCCCCTTAAAATCTATGACACGCTCTACCTTTTCTTCCGCTAAAAATCTAGGAGTCACCCTCGATCCTCGATCCTGCGCTCTCCTTCTCCAACACATCACCACGCTGACGCGCACCTGTAGATTCTCCCTGAGCAACATACGCCGGATCCGTCCCTTCCTCACCGACTACTCGACTCAGCTACTCGTCCAGTCACTGGTCAACTCCCTCCTGGCCGGCCTGCCTGCATCCACTACCCGTCCACTCCGGCTCATCCAGAACTCTGCGGCTCGTCTGGTGTCTCTCTGCCCCGATTCGCACACGCTACTCCACTGCTGCGCTCCCTCCACTGGCTCCCGATACCGGCACGCATTCAGTTCAAGACTTTGACCCTCAACCACCGTTGTTTCGACCACCGCACTAAGCTGCCTTCAGACCATCATCTCACAGAGTCCCTAACCACCTCCCGGCGATTCCTCAAGACACATCTTTTCAGATTGTACCTGTAATTTAGTTGTTTATTCACATGTGGCTCAGCTCTCCTGTACAATTGCACTCAAGTGTTGTGCTCCTCCATTCTGCCGGTTGCTTGTTTGTTTTTTACCTTTGTGTGTGTGTGTGACGTTGCGTGGTGATGTCATGCACTATTTGCATGGGGATTCCCTTTCCATTTGATGTGATACGCTGCAGGTGCCCCTTTCAGTCAATCCTATAAAAGTCCTGGGGCCTTTGAGAAGAGCCATAACTGCTACAATGATTATGTTGCACACTGTTTATTTACCTGCAATGTTTTCTAAGTGTGTCTTTTAAGTGTGTTATTGTGTTAATTACTACAGACAGCGTTTGTTTTTCTGTATTTCTTTTGCAGCACGTTTTCTTTCAAGTAGGTAGTATAGGTTTTGAAATTATTCGGAAGACTCACTGGCTTTCTTTTATTTGGGAGGTAGGTACGTTTTCGTCAAGAAGAGTTAGGTGAGTCTTAGGGCAGGTTTAAATAAAAAATGTTAGCACTGCTAGTAGCATTAGCGGCATGTATGCGAATGGAAATCGCACTGCTAAACTATCGTGGTATTAAAGGTAGGAAGGTATCGACCTTCTCGCAGCTGCTTTTTTGCACAACGCGAGAGAATAAAACCCAGCTTTCACGGAGCCGCTACTACAGCACTACACCACTGTACTCAGTCGCGCTTTCATGTTTAGTTTGATGCTACTCTCTTCTAATTTTTAAAGTACAGTTGTGTAGTTTGCTATTAGCGGCTGGTTAAAATTGTATTTAATCCCGCCCAACAATACAGTGGGAGTGTTTACATTTTCGCTGTATTAAATCAAGGAAATATCTGCGAGAAAACACCCTGAAAACGCAGCTCCTCTAGTTTTAGACACTGTGGAGTTGTCTAAAGCCTCACGCGGTTAAGGCACAGTGGAGAGAAAGCCCGTCCAGCACAGGTTTGCGCAGGCGCAGCTTCGGGTTTATTCACAGTCTCCGCGGCTCTGTGTGTTCAGTGGAAATAACTGATTATTGCTACAGTAACTACAATACAGGTGTACAGTGTGGGTAACAAATAACATGTTGTGCCCAATATCCACACAAACAAAATGTTGCCTATTGTTCGTGCACAGAGAGAAAATGTTATTGAATGTCATTTTATATTGTAGCAGGTTGGGGGGCCTGTCACAAAAAGGGCTTGTATGTAGGCGGGGTCTGGTCATGAAACACACAGTAGGGAGGCAAGCAGAGGGTACAAAACACGATCGCTGTTGTTTTATTGCTTCCCTCAATGGCAGGCACAGTGTCAAAAAGCAAAACAAAACCTAGCTCTGTTCGAGCACTAACTAAACATAAACAATCCCTAACTACAAACCAAAACACTACTTACAATAATAACAGTAAATGCCCGGGTTGGCAGAGCCGAACACCGGGCACACAGAAGTACAACAGGGGTAAGGCAGGTTCCTAATCAAAGTCCGTAATCCAAGTTCGTTACCGGTGGGAGGTTGTCAGACAGTCCGGAGTCCAGGTCCAGAAAAAGGGTCTCAAGCTAGTGAATCCGTCAACTGTAAACTTCACCTTCTTTCTCCTGCTCTTCCACTATCTCGGTCTTCTTCTTGCCCTCCTGTGCACCTTGCTACCCCAGTCAAGCATGCACACCCTGGTCTGTTTCCTGGTTCCTTTTATAGAGGAAGTGGTGGGCGGCCATCAGGAGCTATGGCCATCAAGAGCCCTGCTGGCTTTTGGGGTTTGGAGTCTTGGAGGAGAGGTTTTATAGTCTCCTCCCCTGAAAGACCCGCCCTGACCCCAGCCTTGCCTCTTACACTGCCACAATATGTTGTTCATGTATGACAGAAGAAAGTCTTTATGGGCAGCGCACCTGTACATAAGGACTCACACTAATGTCTGTTGATGTTATTGATGAATCGGGCGTCACAACAGGAGACTTGCATTCACATAGAAACTCCAACACAGCGGTGGAAACAGCTGATTTCCAATGAACAGTTGGGGCTTATTTGTAGTTGCTAGTTTCTTCCAATGATAAATGTAACCACTATGACTTTTGTAGCTGGTGCATCACAGTTTGTTTTTAATCTGCACTGCACCACCACACATAACCCAGCTAACGTAATTCACGTTGTCACAATATTGTGGAAACGTTGTCTGCTAGCTGGGAAGTGGACACTGAATAAAAGATTTACACTGACCTGTTATTCACCCAACACTTCATTGATCCACCCGCTAATAGATAACGCCTAGATAAGGGCGTCTGCCAATAATAATAACTACACAGATTTCATCAATGGCAGCTTCAGTTTTTATTGTGTTATTTATTTTTCTACTCATATTTGTAACTGCTATGAAGTATAGGCTTGTAGTTTTGTGTCAGCGGAAGATTAATGCTGTGGATTTACAGCAAGGAGCTGGTGCTTTTTTATGGTTTTCTGATAAAGAATAAAGTAGAGATCTCCAATTGAGAATAAACCTTGCATGGTTTATATTGCAATGTTCTTGTGTCTGCAACATTTGTTTTCCTTTTCTTTATGTTGTGACTTAATGGGCGAATAGTTTATTAGGTCTGAAGTTTATTGTAACCTTGTTTGTTATGCATAACTTTGTTCTGGAGTTCTTTTGAAAGTTCCATGGTGCTCATGGTTAAGTCTTAGCAGAGGGAACCTAGAGGAACTGCTGAATTTATCCTGAAATCATGTGAATCAATCACTGCAACACAGGTGGATCCAAGTTATTTCAGTTTAGATTTTTAATACATTATCTACACATTTCTAAAATATATTAGAGGGGTAGGATGTGTAGATGTATTATTTATTAATTCATTTTTCTTAATTAATTTAAATTCCAAGCTATAAGACAACAAAAAGTGAAAATCTTAAATGGGGATGTAGACTTTCTATAGGAACTGTGTATATATATATATATATATATATATATATATATACAAAACACAAACCAAATTTAATGAGTAGCACAACACAGAGCTCTGTACTGGTTAAACTAAATCAATAATACACATAGTATTAAATTTATTAGTTCAACACCAAGTCATCTAAACCTACAGGTTATTGATTATCGCTGAATTAATATTATTAACAGGCTTTTTGCTCATGAGTTAGACGGGATTCCCGGGTGACCAGCAAAAAGAGGCAGGATGTCTATGCACTGTTTGTACTTGACAACACACAGTGGCCTATTGGCAGCTTTGTTAGATAACTTGTTCTTGAGTTCCCCCTAGTAACATACAATGTCCCATCCCCTTTGGGTAGTATTTTCAACTATATATACACTCACCTAAAGGATTATTAGGAACACCTGTTCAATTTCTCATTAATGCAATTATCTAACCAACCAATCACATGGCAGTTGCTTCAATGCATTTAGGGGTGTGGTCCTGGTCAAGACAATCTCCTGAACTCCAAACTGAATGTCTGAATGGGAAAGAAAGGTGATTTAAGCAATTTTGAGCGTGGCATGGTTGTTGGTGCCAGACGGGCCGGTCTGAGTATTTCACAATCTGCTCAGTTACTGGGATGTTCACGCACAACCATTTCTAGGGTTTACAAAGAATGGTGTGAAAAGGGAAAAACATCCAGTATGCGGCAGTCCTGTGGGCGAAAATGCCTTGTTGATGCTAGAGGTCAGAGGAGAATGGGCCGACTGATTCAAGCTGATAGAAGAGCAACTTTGACTGAAATAACCACTCGTTACAACCGAGGTATGTAGCAAAGCATTTGTGAAGCCACAACACGTACAACCTTGAGGCGGATGGGCTACAACAGCAGAAGACCCCACCGGGTACCACTCATCTCCACTACAAATAGGAAAAAGAGGCTACAATTTGCACAAGCTCACCAAAATTGGACAGTTGAAGACTGGAAAAATGTTGCCTGGTCTGATGAGTCTCGATTTCTGTTGAGACATTCAGATGGTAGAGTCAGAATTTGGCATAAACAGAATGAGAACATGGATCCATCATGCCTTGTTACCACTGTGCAGGCTGCTGGTGGTGGTGTAATGGTGTGGGGGATGTTTTCTTGGCACACTTTAGGCCCCTTAGTGACAATTGGGCATCGTTTAAATGCCACGGCCTACCTGAGCATTGTTTCTGACCATGTCTATCCCTTTATGACCACCATGTACCCATTCTCTGATGGCTACTTCCAGCAGGATAATGCACCATGTCACAAAGGTCGAATCATTTCAAATTGGTTTCTTGAACATGACAATGAGTTCACTGTACTAAACTGGCCCCCACAGTCACCAGATCTCAACCCAATAGAGCATCTTTGGGATGTGGTGGAACGGGAGCTTCGTGCCCTGGATGTGCATCCCACAAATCTCCATCAACTGCAAGATGCTATCCTATCAATATGGGCCAACATTTCTAAAGAATGCTTTCAGCACCTTGTTGAATCAATGCCACGTAGAATTAAGGCAGTTCTGAAGGCGAAAGGGGGTCAAACACAGTATTAGTATGGTGTTCCTAATAATCCTTTAGGTGAGTGTATAATATTGCTTCAATACCATTCAAGAGGGACAATTAATGATATGTAAGGGTGATGTTGTTAAGCTGTTGGACAACTTTACTGTAATAAGAAGAAAGAAAAGAAGAATCCATATAATTTGTTTAGTCCTTTTACATTTCTTTCCCAAAACACTTAATACAATAAACACTATTGAAATTCATATTAAAAATTCCCATATTACAACTGAAAGCCTTTTAAACCAGTATACTAATATTTAAAATATACAACAAAAAGCTCAAGATTCTCTGACCAAATGTTGATCAGCCATTGAGTGAAACAACATGATGGTGCCAAACCTTGAAGGTCCTGTCAAGATTTTAAAGTCAATGTAACCTAGACAACCATGAGAGGAATGACAGAATGGGAGTTCCATGAAGGTCTGGCAAAAATGCAGGCAGCTGCATTTTGAACACAATGTAACCTGAGAGGGACCATAGCAAAACTACAAGCAGGCAGAATCTGTATCTCACCTGGTGTTAATTATGCTCTGACAATAACTGAACCACAAAAACAGAGTTCTTCTCTATTTCATTAATGTTTAGGAAGTTGTGTGATAGAATATCCAGAGATTGTGCAGGTGCAACAACTAACAATGGGGAATATTTTTATCAGAAAAGTTCTCAATACAATAATAGTAAAAAATAAAACATAAATGCATTTATTTGTTGAGGTTAATACATTCTCACATATACAAATATTGTAAATGTATAATTGTTACACACAATAAATATAACTAAAACTAAAGTATTATTTAAGATATAAACTCTTCCTACAGAGGTTGAAGTACATTTCAACAAGCTATAAGGTCAATGATTAGCTGCATTAATGTTAATAAGTTGATCAGATTGTTATGGAGAAATAATTGTAACTAATTAATTAACAATTAATTAATTAGTTTGCTACTGGTGATCAAAATTGGGTAATGTAATTCCTTGATTATTGAAGTTAGACTTCAAAATGGCAACAGTTGTAAACTAAGACTTTTTATGTAAAATCAAAACTGTTACACATTTTTATTTCTTTCTTTCTTTCTTTCTTTATTTATTTATTTATTCATTTCTTAACAGACACCCTTGTCCAGGGCATTATTCTAAACGGAGTGTGACTAGTTTATTGTATGTCTTTGACATATAATTTTTAATTAAATTCTGCTACACTATTAACTAGCCTTACATTTTGTTAGCTATTTTAATGCTTTCCAACATTGTCTGGAGGAAAACAATAATGAATCAACATTAAAATAAATGTATAGGTAGCTTCTTCAAGCTCAGTCCCTCCATTGTTATATTTAAAATGGATTGTTTCCTACAAGTAGTAGTCACGTTTGACATGTTTTCTGATTACACTTGAATCTAAATCACAAATTTAAATTAGAAAAAGCCTAGAAAGGGCCTAGAAAAATCCCTGTGGTACTTCATTCCAGATTGAGGTATCACCCCTTATCACTATTTTCTATACCTTAACAAGTTCTAAAACCGCCTAAATAAGTTTCCCAAAATACAATAAACAAGTGTTGTTATGGCTTTCAGTATGAGGACTCAACTTTATTGAGAAACTTTATCAAATGCTTATCTGATTTGAAAGCACTACTGATTTGAAAACTGATTTGAAAATGTGTCTGTAGATCAGGATCATAATATATATACAGTGAGGGAAAAAAGTATTTGATCCCCTGCTGATTTTGTACGTTTGCTCACTGACAAAGAAATGATCAGTCTATCATTTTAATGGTAGGTGTATTTTAACAGTGAGAGCATGAATAACAACAAAAAAATCCAGAAAAACGCATTTCAAAAAAGTTATAAATTGATTTGCATGTTAATGAGGGAAATAAGTATTTGACCCCTTCGACTTAGTACTTGGTGGCAAAACCCTTGTTGGCAATCACAGAGGTCAGACGTTTCTTGTAGTTGGCCACCAGGTTTGCACACATCTCAGGAGGGATTTTGTCCCACTCCTCTTTGCAGATCCTCTCCAAGTCATTAAGGTCTCGAGGCTGACGTTTGGCAACTCGAACCTTCAGCTCCCTCCAAAGATTTTCTATGGGATTAAGGTCTGGAGACTGGCTAGGCCACTCCAGGACCTTAATGTGCTTCTTCTTGAGCCACTCCTTTGTTGCCTTGGCTGTGTGTTTTGGGTCATTGTCATGCTGGAATACCATCCACGACCCATTTTCAATGCCCTGGCTGAGGGAAGGAGGTTCTCACCCAAGATTTGACGGTACATGGCCCCGTCCATCGTCCCTTTGATGCGGTGCAGTTGTCCTGTCCCCTTAGCAGAAAAACACCCCCAAAGCATAATGTTTCCACCTCCATGTTTGACGGTGGGGATGGTGTTCTTGGGGTCATTCCTCCTCCTCCAAACACGGCGAGTTGAGTTGATGCCAAAGAGCTCGATTTTGGTCTCATCTGACCACAACACTTTCACCCAGTTCTCCTCTGAATCATTCAGATGTTCACTGGCAAACTTCAGACGGGCCTGTACATGTGCTTTCTTGAGCAGGGGGACCTTGCGGGCGCTGCAGGATTTCAGTCCTTCACGGCGTAGTGTGTTACCAATTGTTTTCTTGGTGACTATGGTCCCAGCTGCCTTGAGATCATTAACAAGATCCTCCCGTGTAGTTCTGGGCTGATTCCTAACCACTTTCATGATCATTGAAACTCCACAAGGTGAGATCTTGCATGGAGCCCCAGACCGAGGGAGACTGACAGTTATTTTGTGTTTCTTCCATTTGCGAATAATCGCACCAACTTTTGTCACCTTCTCACCAAGCTGCTTGGCGATGGTCTTGTAGCCCATTGCAGCCTTGTGTAGGTCTACAATCTTGTCCCTGACATCCTTGGACAGCTCTTTGGTCTTGGCCATGGTGGAGAGTTTGGAATCTGATTGATTGATTGCTTCTGTGGACAGGTGTCTTTTAAACAGGTAACGAGCTGAGATTAGGAGCACTCCCTTTAAGAGAGTGCTCCTAATCTCAGCTCGTTACCTGTATAAAAGACACCTGGGAGCCAGAAATCTTGCTGATTGATAGGGGATCAAATACTTATTTCCCTCATTAACATGCAAATCAATTTATAACTTTTTTGAAATGCGTTTTTTCTGGATTTTGTTGTTGTTATTCTGTCTCTCACTGTTAAAATACACCTACCATTAAAATTATAGACTGATCATTTCTTTGTCAGTGGGCAAACGTACAAAATCAGCAGGGGATCAAATACTTTTTTCCCTCACTGTATATTATATATATTATGATCCTGATTTACAGACACATTTTGTATAATAAACATATAACTTGCATATATACACAGCAAAAATACTGCCAAATATCTTGCCGAAATTGAAAGAGAAATTGCTCTCTAAAACGAAAGTCAGTCACCTCACCTGACTCGCTGACTCATTGACTCCAGACTCCCAGCAGCGTGACTTGAGCTCCCCTGCTCCTTCTCCTCTCATTATTTTTTCTTCCCCCACCCAACCTCTTTGCTCAAGTCTATAAAATTCAGGTCCTTTGTACGCGAGAAAAAAAAATATTTTCTAATTACTTACTTAAGTATTTAAGTATTTAATTAATTAAAAGGAAACTATTTGGTCAAAAAGAAGATAACATATATACAGAATTATAGTAATATGTATTTGTAATAGGTTATACAATGTTATTGTTTTGAACTAAATGTTATGCTGCCAAGACTTTTGCTGAGATAAAATAACAATTTTAAAATAACCCTGATAGATGGTTGGATGGGAGTGGGGTTGGGGGAAAGTTGCTGCCAAAGTAATGAAATAAAAGACACACTTGGCATCAGTCAGATCAGTTTATGGCATTGTATTAATATTTTAATTTACTGGACAAGACTGGACACAATATCCACAAGATTATTAATGAGAGCCATTGATTGAACTGACAATTTCAATTACACATATTGCCTAAGAGATGCTACAATTTGGCATTAGCTTACTGCGTAATGGATATGTAGCTTCTTGACTCAAAATGAAAAATGTGGATATAAACAGTTTGACCCCCCCACAAATAAAAAGTATTCATTTTATTGTTGTATTTTGGTTTTTCATGTTACTTACAAATTACATTTTTTTTATGTCACTGCATCTGAATTAAAGAAATTAACACATAAATAAATAAATGCATATATATATATATATATATATATATATATATAATTGAAATATTAATATTTTAAACATGAAATTTGTATTATTATTCTTTCAATATAGGAGAGACATTTTATCCTCAGTTGATTGCTATGTTATAAATATCTTGCAAAACCAGGTTAATATTGTCTACATATAATTATTTGCAGAGATCCCATTGCGGTCTGTCTTAGATTTTGTTTATTTTACCTTTCTTTCCTTCGGCACCGTTGGACAGAAACTGCTAGTGAGTAGTCATGTGTTTTAAATGCCCCCCATTGACACCAATAGGCTTGTGTCACAGCAAAGACGCTAATAAGAAGCTAAAGCCCTTGCATTATTAATTGCCACCGTGGCTTTCCTGCCTCTGCGGTGATAACACTGCAGAAAGCCTAGGTTGTGTCATTAAGAATTACTTTACTGCGGCATCCTACCACCACTGACAACAAGGCTAATCTGGTTGCTGTTAATGTGTGCATGGTGCAAGGGTTTGCCACTGTGCGTGTGTATGTGAGAAAGCACAAGGTGAGGTGACAGATGTGTGTGTGTGTATTTGCTAGTATGTGCCAAAGTATATTTACTGTGTATTGGGAAGTGTACCGTTGTTTGCATCTTTATCTTTTCGAGCATGGTTGAAAGAAAGCCTGTTTGCGTGTTTGTTTGTGTGTGCCTATGAGGGCTTGTCACAGTGTGTAAGGGCCTAGTGTCCTAGTTGTCTGTGAGAGTGGTGTGAGGGTCTGCATACGTGAGAGAGAGCAAGTGAGGGGTAGGCAAGTTGTTTAATTGGAAATACATTTAGGTGTGGGTGTTTTTAATGTGTATAGTGTATGTGTGTGTGGGGGGCTGGCAGGTAGGGGGTTGAAGGTTATTGGGGTGTGCAAGGAGGAGGAGGATGGGGAAGGTATGTGTTACTGGCTGCAATTGTACCACTGGAGGAGAGCTTGAGTGAGAGGAGGTGGGAGGTGTATGATATAGAAGCCGGAGGAGGTGGCTTGTTGTGAAGCATGTCTTTGCGTGTGAGTGAATGAGGGAACCTGAAAGCAAAATCCAATTGAGGCTTTTCCTGTGGCCATCTGCAATGAGCAATCAATTTAACTCAGTAAAATCAACCCAAAAATAAAACGACTTCCTAGGAAGTAGGTGCACACTATCTTTGGTTACTTATAACAAAGCCTGTAGGCTCTGCGCTATGTCTGGCACACAAAAATAAGCATACAATCCCTGCTTTTTAAGAGACACATTTGACATTTAGATGAACATGGCTGAGTTAACTTCAAAAAATGTTTTTCAATTTTCAAGTAGAAATTACATTTTCATCTCATCAGGTGTCCCTGCTATGTTTAACATGGGTCTGTGTATTATATTAAGGTCCAAACCTAATGAAATCTGTATACACTTGAAAGTCACTTCCTCTATATGCCCACCATCAAGTACAGTGTTCAATCTGTGGCAGATAGGTATAATTTGACACAGGTCTTAGTAAGTTGTGTCTCTCCTTGGCTAAAACATGTACATCTTTAACTTAATATAAAAATAAATGATGTAAAGTTTTAAAATTAAATGTATAGTGCTCCTATTTTTCATTTGTTTGTCATCTTCACTTCTGTTAGTTTGTTCTCACATTACTTGGATGCACAATTGCCACCTTGTTGCAAATGAAAATATATAATTGTCTCATTTCATATTTTAGTCATTTCAAACTTTTGCACTTAACTTTTGCAACAGAAACCAAATGCCGCAGAAGTTCCTTTGTTGCCAATTTCCAATGGCTAACTCAGGCATTAGATCCGGGGAGGAATTACCTCCTTTCCCACAGAAGGACATTGAGAAAACTGATACTCTCTCAGGAATGTGTGAGATCATCAGCATAGCAGTGTGAAAAACACCCACAAAAACTGATAGGTCTCCATGCAGACCGTGCAACATTTCAGGTGAGTTTAGGTTTAGGTTAAACCAACAAGCCTTATTTTTAAAGGAAAATACTTAGCACAAGATATATGGGTGAACATAAGGGAAGTTAATCAAGAAGGAAGTTGGATTTGCCTTATTTGATAAGTAATGTTAAAAATACATCAAACATGGTCAGTAGGAATGGAATTGATTCCTTAAGTGACCTGACCCTTGGCTGCTCCAGTGGGAGAAGTGGGTTAGTCTTGGAATACATTATCACAGTGAGCCAGACTTTTGGCTCCATGGAATTTTGACATCTATACTCTGGGCAAGTAGTCTGGAGATTCCTCCAAGCAAGCTCTCCCACATTGGTCTTTCTTCAGGAAGCTTTAACTGTAATGTAAAGCAATCTTTTCCCTCCTGGAATTTTTCAAAATGTAAGGTTTTGTGGAACATCATAATAATAACAAAACTGGATACATTAGTCAATATGAAGTAGATGTTTTTAAATATTATTATTATTACAAGGCTTGAAAACCTTTCTTCCCTAGAGCAGAATAACAATATCTCTCTAAGAAAAACTTTCTCTATAAATGATTATTTTATATATACATAAACCTGCATCTAAAGTCTGTCCTGTGAAAAGTTGCACATTGGATCTGTTAAAACCGCATCAGGTACATAGCCTGTCCTGCTTCTTGCGCTGGTATGTGTATCGTAAGCTAAGCCACTGTTTCTTTACCTCCTCAACTTCAATGATATGTAAAAAAAAAAAACAGCACACAAAAACTACCCCTCACTAAAAGCAGAGTGCATGGTTCAACATTAAACTATTTATTTGAAAGTGCAAATCTTTGTAAATAATGTCACATTAAGTCACATTTTTGCTGTTTATCTTTGCTTAACCACTTTCTAGAATTTCAGCTACATCAGTAGATATCACTCATGCCCAGCTCCTCAGCGATAACTTGCCATATACACAGATCAGCCATAACATTATGACCACCTGCCTAATATTGTGTAGGTGCCCCTTTTGCTGCCAAAACAGCCCTGACCCGTCGAGGCATGGACTCCACTAGACCTCTGAAGGTGTGCTGTGGTATCTGGCACCAAGACGTTAGCAGCAGATCCTTTAAGTCCTGTAAGTTGCGAAGTGGGGCCTCCATGGATCGGACTTGTTTGTCCAGCACATCCCACAGATGCTCAATTGGATTGAGATCTGGGGAATTTGGAGGCCAAGTCAACACCTTAAACTCGTGATTCATCAGACCAGGCCATCTTCCTCCATTGCTCTGTGGGCCGCTTTCGGCAGTGGACAGGGGTCAGCATGTGCACCCTGACTGGTCTTCGGCTACGCAGCCCCATACGCAAGCACTGTGTGTTCTGACAGAACCAGAATTAAATTTTTCAGCAATTTGAGCTACAGTAGCTCGTCTATTGGATCGGACCACACGGGCCAGCCTTCGCCGTCCATGACCCTGTCGCTGGTTCACCGCTTTTCCTTCCTTGGACCACTTTTCATCGGTACTGACCACTGCAGACTGGGAACACCCAGTTTTGGAGATGCTCTGACCCAGTCGTCTAGCCATCACAATTTGGCCCTTGTCAAAGTCGCTCAGATCCTTACGCTCGCCCATTTTTCCTGCTTCTAACACATCAACTTTGAGGACAAAATGTTAACTTGCTGACTAATATATCCCACCCACTGACAGGTGCCATGATAACGAGATTATCAGTGTTATTCACTTCACCTGTCAGTGGTCATAATATTATGGCTGATCGATGTATTGTCTATCTTTATTTATTTACTATGTTGTATACGTCTTCATGGTTAGACACGCAGATGATACGCTTTTCCACCAGTCCTCATGTCTTCCTCTTGTTTTTCATTGGTCAATGTCACAATGTACAACTGGATCGAATTGAACTTGTTTCGATTCCAGAATTGACACATCACAGTCATATGACAATTACAGAAGCAGTGTGCAAGCTGAGATAGGGATGCGCACACTAATTTTGTTTCTCTTTCCACGCAAGTAAAATCTGGATGCATCATCGGATCCCATTAACACAAAATTTTATATTAAAATACACCATTTTGACTTATAACTGGCAAAGATAGTTTATTTAATATCTAATGAAATCTATGTAGTACCTGATACTATAATTGGTAACATTACTGTGCCATTGCTATCATTAGCCTAGACCAACACAAAACGTTTCCCTACCCATGACACAAATTACAAATATATAATTTCTATTCATATACAACCCCCAAAATATACTTAAACATATACCATGTATTGTCAGAAGCCTCTTTCTAATTATAAATAAAAAAAACTTTATATGGTACACACTGGCGAAACCACTGGGGTGGCAAGGGGTGGCAGCTGCCACCCTAAAAAAATGTCTTGCCAAAGTAAAGTTATCTAGCTAGCAAATGTGCAGATGAAGTAGCTTGTAGCTAGGCTAGCTGCCATCATTGCCATGTAATGCTTGTCCTGATAGCTAGCTAGCAAAGGGGCATTGGACAATGTTGATGTAGCTTGCTATGGATAATTGTCAATTGTTAATTTAATCTGTGGAGAAAGTTAAGGTTTATCTACAGTAATTCTAAATTAGACATCCCTGGACATCTCTGTAATATCAGCAAAATGTGATGTGTGGTCATATGTGATAGAGAGTTGTAATTTAAATTGTGTTAGTCTATTTAATTGCTAGCTAGCTTGCAAATGTCGTTAGCCAGATTTCTTCCTCTACTTCACTCCTTTAACTTCTCTCTCTCCCCATCTCCCCCCACTCACAGGGCTGGCCACCAGCTAGACCTCATCTTCTCAAGAGGCTGCTCCCCTTCGACACTCTCCGTGACACCCATGGACATCTCGGACCACCACTTCATTTCCTTCTCCCTCCCCTCCCTCCCCCCTCCACCCTTGCCTCCACTGCCCTCACTCTCTTGCCTTCCATTGATTGTTTTTCAAATCTATCTGTCAACTGTGCTACCTCCTCTTTGTTCTCCTCCCTCACCTCCTCCCTTGACTCTCTCAGTCCTCTCACGTCTCGTCCTGCCCGTCCCTCCCCTCCTCAGCCTTGGCTCTCTGCTGTTCTCCGTGGAACACAAACTAGTCTGCGTGCCGCCGAACAAAAGTGGAAAAGGACCAAACTCGAACTCTACTGCTCCCTACTGTCCACATTCTCGTCCTCTCTCACCTCAGCCAAGAAGTCTTACTTCCAATCTCTCTTCGAATCCACTATCAACAACCCTCGCAAACTCTACACCACCTTCTCCTCCCTCCTTGCCCCCCCTCCCGCTCGCCCTACTCCTCCCCCATCTCTCACTGCTGATGATTTTGCCTCCTTCTTCTCCTCCAAGATTGCAGACATCTGCAGGCTCTTCAATACTCCACCCTCATCTTCCATCACACCCAAACCTCCCACCGACCAAGCTTCCTTTTCTTCATTCTCACCTCTCTTAGATGCTGAAGTTTCTGCTCTCCTCCTACATCACAAACCCACAACATGCGACCTGGACCCTCTCCCTTCTCGTCTCTTCCAAGCAACCACTCCTGATCTTCTCCCCTTCATCTCCTCCCTCCTCAACTCCTCACTCCTCTCTGGCTGTTTCCCCTCTGCATTTAAACAAGCTGCTGTCATCCCACTGCTCAAGAAACCAACCCTTGATGCCACCTCTCCTCAGAACTACCGCCCTGTCTCCCTACTTCCCTTCCTCTCCAAGACTCTCGAGCGGGCGGTCCACCGTCAGCTCTCGGACTTTCTGTCCCAACACTCACTCCTTGATCCCCTGCAATCCGGCTTCCGCACAGCTCACTCCACTGAGACAGCTCTCCTGGCTGTCACTGACTCCCTCAGCCGTGCTTGGGCGGCCTCCCTCTCCTCAGTCCTCATCCTCCTTGACCTCTCTGCAGCATTTGACACCGTTGATCACTCCATCCTCCTCTCCTGCCTCGCTGACCTTGGGATCTCTGGGACTGCTCTCACCTGGTTCTCCTCCTACCTCTGCCATGATTCGCACACGCTACTCCACTGCTCCGCTCCCTCCACTGGCTCCCGATAGCGGCACGCATTCAGTTTAAGACTTTGACCCTCACCTACCGCTGTCTTGACCACACTGCACCAAGCTACCTTCAGTCACTCGTCTCTCCATACATCCCCTCCAGACCACTGTGCTCCTCCAGTGCCAGAAGGCTAACTCTGCCTCCTCTCCACTCTCCTTCCTCCAGAGCCGCTCCTTCTCATCCCTGGCCCCTAAGTGGTGGAACGACCTGCCCACTGAGTCCTTGACCTCATTCCGGTGCTTACTCAAGACGCATCTCTTCCGACAGCACTTGTAATATTAGTCCTCTATCCCTGCTAGATAGCACTTCAGCTTATTATGCTCCTCGTGTTCTTTATTGTTTTCCTCCTTGCTCCCTTTCCCGTAGCCCTCGTCTGTAACCCTACATCTTGACAGCACTTAACTTTCACCATCCAGGATGTAGGAAGTCTCTTACTGTACTTGTGTAAATTGTAAATTGGAATTAGTAAAATGTATTATTTTGAATTGCTATGTTTTAGCTAAGTTTAATTTGTAATGATTGATGCCTTGTACTTCTCTGTATTTTTGCACTTTGTTTGCACTTATGTTGTAAGTCGCCCTGGATAAGGGCATCTGCCAAGAAATAAAAATAATAATAATAATTCCACCAACACGTCTCTCCTCCTGGCGCTGAGGCTCTGTGTGTGTGCGTATGTGTGATAGAGGGGGCATGGCTTTGGAGACGTCTCTGAAGCGAGGGTGGGCTCTATGCTTTCAAAACAAGCTTGCTAACTGCTGGCATCTCAGGATTGCATACCCTAGCTTTAAGTACATATATAATACTTAGGGAACTCCCAATACTCATAGAGATTTTACACACTGGAAAGACTCGTACCAAACTTTGAATACATAAACATCAAAGTGTAAAACATGTATGATATTTATTAGCAAGACATTACACTGTCCGTTTTCAGTAACTGTATTTTTATAAATAAAGTGGACATAACCAACAACAGAATGATATGCCACCCTTGAATTTCAACTTGCCACCCTTCTGCCACCCCATGTAAAAAAGTTTAGAAACACCACTGATGGTACAAGTTTATAATTTATGATTCACAGGCAAGACAAAGTCTTTATTTTTGGTCTAGGCTATGGTACCAAAGTGCATTTATCAATCATAGTATTAAATATAGTAGTGGTTTTCAACCCTGGTCCTGGAGGACCCCCTACTCTGCTGGTTTTTGTTCCAACTGAGCTCTCGATTACTTAATTGAGCCTTAATTTAAGCAATAATTTGCTTACACTTGACTTTTTTTAAATAATGTAACTGATAAAAAGTTGGTTCCTTAATAAAAGTTCCTTATACAATTGTATACTTCACTTAAACCCACCACTGTTTAAAATAGTTAAATGGCTCTGATTTTTGAATTATTAAATAATTGAATTAAGGGTTCAATTAACTAATTGGCATAGGGCGCAAGACAGGAATACACCCAGCACGGGACGCCAGTCCATCACTGGGCAACACAAAAACACACACACACACACACAGGACAAATTAGAGAGGCTATTCCACATAACCTACATGTTTTTGGACAGTGGGAGGATACCTGAGTACTTAGAAAAAAAAACACAGGGAGAGCATGCAAACACCACACAGACAGGACCCTGAGCTGGGACTTAAACCCAGGACCCTGACAGTGTGAGACAATGGTGCTAGCCACCACACCACCATGCTCAACTGGTATCCTAAGATAAGAAAACTTGGACTAGCAGATCATCCATCGGTGCTGAATACCCATTTGATCAGAGGAAAATTACATTTTCAATTTCAAATTTGTTTTCATTTCTGAGTAAAATGTTTGTTTGTTATGGGAATCCTTAGGAAAAGCTGCAGAGTATAGTGCATAATGGGTTTCATCATGTACATGAACTTGTTATAGGTGACATAACTCCAATGTAAAAAAACAGTACAGTGATAAGCCTCCTGCTTCGAGGGACCTGGTCTTTTGGTGTAGCTTATCACTGTACTGGATTGAGCTGTGTGGTGTGGAGCGCTCAGAGGAACACCTTTACGGTGGCGCGGTTCAAATCCCAAGCGGGTTGCTCCACCCCACACCAGCTGCATGTGCATGCTTAACACTGACACCTGTATGCCTGATAAACACCAGCATAGTTTCTTTATTCCACTCCCTTTTAATCACATCTTTCTTCCTTTTGGGTTGCCTAGCTTTTAATAAAGGTAGCTACTGTGCAGGCGGACAGAGTAGGGAGAGGCTTGGCTTTAAAAACACAGCACAGCATGTACCAGAACACAGCAGACAGGATGAAACAAGGAAGCTGAGTCCTTGATTGAAGGCTGCTGGACGCTTTGAGGTTCTGCTGAGTTGTAATTGTGGTTAATTTTAGGTTTTCTTTTTTCACCTAAAGCAAAGTTTAGCCAGAGAATGGGCTGTGATTGTTTATTTTTTCAGTTTACTTTCATTGGCAAAATACCAGAGACTCAACACTGTGGCCATGTAAAGTCTTTTTGACTTTTCTGACAACAGGAACATTGTGTTCTCTGTTGTCCTGTCTAGGTCTCATTTTTGATGATGGCCATGTGGATTATGTTTGGGAGATTTCTAATGGATAATAAAATTAAAAGAAATGGTGATTATTTTTTGTGAAGGAGCTAGTTACAGCCCTGTTAAAGAGAAGACTTACCTGTACAGTGGATATCTTTAAATATACAACAGTTAGTTCTGGTCCTCGAATCTGATTGGATGAGAGACGTTCCATGAGCACTGATGGTCTGACACCATCAGCACTCGGACGCATCACTGTGTATATCACTCCACCACATTAACCTTTGAAAACAAGGGGCTCTCGACACTGGATACAAAGTTTTCCTCAGCGATTTTGATCGATAATAGCTTCTTTGTTTATTGAATTGTATATGAGTCACGGCACACACTGGTAACCACACATGCTCTGAAATCAAGAAATAAGCATGTCAGACTGTTTTTCACCTTTAATAAGATCTTGTAACAAACACTATTTCAATGAAAAACAAATGGATAATTTATTGGAAAAAATGTTAAAAATATAAAACTCATTTACAAAGCACAGAAAAGAATCATCATATTTGTATGTTGTTTCTTGCCCCATATGCAACAGCCTAATGATGTTTGATATTTCATATTTAAATTATTATCTAGAACAATTAATTGCACTATAAAACATTATTTTATTACATTTGCTTTCATATCAATTTGCAAAACAACAACATTTGGCCATGAGAATGCTTTGAACAAAAGTCAAAGTATGCCCACATTACCCATATACTGAATCATATAATTAGATTCATAACTCCTTAATTAAAGCATGCAACACAATGATAATTGACACATTTTTAAATCTCAATATTACAGAGTAATAGAGTAAATTAAGACATATGCTGATGATTTGGTAGTTGTAAATATACTAGTATTGTACTAGTATTTACACATTTAGCAATTCCACTGCACCTGATATTTTCAATAGTTTATTTCTAAACATTTGTATCTATTCAAACTCTGGCTGATTTTTATATCATGGAGGAGGTGCTTTTTGTAGCTGTTGAATAGTTACTTTTAAGGAGGAATATTCAATCACTCCTCCATGATCTTATCCAGCTCCTCCCACTTTCAGGGCTTGCACTTTTGCTTTTTGCAGTTCATACCACACATTTTTTATTTAGATCTGGAGATTTTGATGGCTAATCAATCTTGTTTATTTTGTGCTCCCTTTCACATATACTTTGGATCATCATTGTGTTGGAAAGTCCTTTTGCAACCAAGCTTGAGCTTCTTGATGAAGGGTTCCAAACTAATATATCCTGCTAAATCAGATGTTGCTGTTTTTTATTCTTAATTTAATATTTTATAAATATATTACTTTTTGTATATATTATTTCTTGCATTGAAACATACAGAGGATACACTTGCATTTTCTTACTAAATCAACTTTAAGTTAGATTTCATTAGGTGCATTTGCACTGCCATTTGATCAGGATCCGCTTTCAGCCGCCACAGGGGTCCTCACATGCGCACTAGCACGCAAGTCCTAACTTCATTATATGCATATATTGCATTAGTCCTTTAGACTAAAACTGTCATTTTATATTGTTTTATTTATTTTTCGCAACCAAAGGATTTTAAATACATATACATATTTCTGCAAACCTAAAATAAGTTACTTTAAGCAACATAAAGTAACAAGCCTTTAAGTGTTTATTTTAACAATATTTTATTTGTAGGGAAGGGTCTTCTGCTCCACTAATGCATGTCTGCCAACTGCCTTTAAAACACCGCCGCATTAGCACTTCAGACCAAACTTAATTATATGTATATATTAAATTAGTCTGTAGGGCTGTATCAAAAATAGTATTTATCTTGTTACAAAGTATTATAACAAGTAAAACGAACGCACTTGCATATTTTTTAACAACCGAAGCACTGGAAATAAAAACACAATTATATATACACTGCTCAAAAAAATTAAGGGAACACTCCAAGTTCAGAAATCAGTGTTAAGTGTTCCCTTAATTTCTTTGAGCAGTATATTTGCTAACATAAAATAACAAGCCATTTAGTGCTAGTTTTAACAATATTTTATTTAAAATACTTGGAGTAGGGAAGTGTTCTCCTATCTGCTCCACTGATATGCAGGCTGTAAAACACATGCCTCAAACACCGCCGCACTGCATGCCGGAACTTGAGCCAGTCACTTTACACTGCCAGGATCAAATGCTACAGGTGCGTTTGATCTGGATCTGTACCATCTCCCTAAGAGGTACATTTAATCCGTTCGCCAAGCGTTTACACTGCCATTTCTGATCCTGATCAAATGCTACCGATGCAATTGATCTGGTGTAAATGCACCTAGTAAGGGTCTGCAAAAATTCAAAGCTTCTCTATGTATGTGAAGATTCTTGTGAAATACCTTATAATTACAAGTTAATTGGAAATAAACACAAGAAAGAGCTTTATTAAACAGTAAATTGAGCAAGAAGATGTTGTCTGGTGAGCTGATCAAAACCAGAAGACATTTTTAATATAGATGTTAAAGGTCAAGTGATAGCAATCAGACATGGTTTTGTGTTGATGTCTCAGCTGTAAAGGAGGAGACTCAAACCAGGACTGATTAGCATGAATGTTAATGGCAAGCTCCATAAGATGTTGTTATGGATTTCTACAGCAGGTGCATTTGGGAAAGATAAGCTGGGGGCCTCCAAAGTGAACTATGTGCAAACTGGAAAGAAAGAGGGGAACCAGGTTGCTTGAGGGTAAGTAGCAAACATGCTGTTCAAGTGACAGCTAGAGCTTTGTGTAATACTCAATTTACAGATTGTCAGAGGAAAGATATAGCAAATCATCCTTATAACTCAGCCACTAGAAGATGCAGAAAGCACATGAGGAGGGCATCTGGTTGATCCATTACAGTTGAGTAGGTAATTTGAGTGTAATGTTCACTGCATATGAACTGTAATATTTCCTTTCACTGAGTCCTTGTTAATTCAAGTGTAATTGTGTGTAGTTTGGGGGGATTGGACAGCTGAAACTAATGCTGTATATCAAGTTGCATACTTGTATACTTCCCCTTAAAACAATAAAATAGTATATTAAATATATTTCAGAAACATATATTTGAAATATTTTATATCAATTATTGCATATTTAGTATATGGTAAAATATACAATATTCTATAAAAAAATATATTTAAACTTATATTGTTATATATTTTTAAATATATGGTCGAATATAACAAATATATATTTAGTATATTCAGAATTATATGTAAACTTATATGTTTAATATATCTTAATTATATGTTAATATACTGTTACATATTTACACATATATGTATTTTATACTACTAAATGTACACCGATCAGCCATAACATTATGACCACTGACAGGTGAAGTGAATAACACTGATAATCTCGTTATCATGGCACCTGTCAGTGGGTGGGATATATTAGGCAGCAAGTGAACATTTTGTCCTCAAAGTTGATGTGTTAGAAGCCGGAAAAATGGGCGAGCGTAAGGATCTGAGCGACTTTGACAAGGGCCGAATTGTGATGGCTAGACAACTAGGTCAGAGGATCTCCAAAACTGCAGCTCTTGTGGGGTGTTCCCGGTCTGCAGTAGTCAGTACCTATCAAAAGTGGTCCAAGGAAGGAAAAGAGGTGAACCGGCGACAGGGTCATGGGTGGCCAAGGCTTACTGATGCACGTGGGGAGCGAAGGCTGGCCCGTGTGGTCCGATCCAATAGACGAGCTACTGTAGCTCAAATTGCTGAAAAAGTTAATGCTGGTTCTGATAGAAAGGTATCAGAACATACGGTGCATCGCAGTTTGTTGCGTATGGGGCTGCGTAGCCGCAGACCAGTCAGGGTGCACATGCTGACCCCTGTCCACTGCTGAAAGCGCCTACAATGGGCACGTGAGTATCAGAACTGGACCACGGAGCAATGGAAGAAGGTGGCCTAGTCTGATGAATCACGAGTTCAAGGTGCTGACTTGGCTTCCAAATTCCCCAGATCTCAATCCAATTGAGCATCTGTGGGATGTGCTGGACAAACAAGTCCAATCCATGGAGGCCTCACCTTGCAACTTACAGGACTTAAAGGATCTGCTGCTAACGTCTTGGTGCCAGATACCACAGCACACCTTCAGAGGTCTAGTGGAGTTCATGCCTCGACGGGTCAGGGCTGTTTTGGCGGCAAAAGGGGGACCTACACAATATTAGGCAGGTGGTCATAATGTTATGGCTGATCGGTGTATAACAATATATGCATAGCTATATGTCCATTTATAATATAAATATACATATTTTTTTTTTTTTCAAATCTTGTCGGGTTACAAACAAACTCACACAGTTTAATTTTCCAAATGTTTTTATTTTTACTCTTTTGTTGTACAAAGTAGAAAAGAGAGTTGATTTTCAACTGTGTTGAACTGTTTAAACTGCTGACTTCAAGTACCTAGAAATTCCAAAAAGAGTGTTGGTTACAAATATTGTCATTTATGGTACCTTGTTAGTTGTTAGAATCTGAGGTTTACACACTTCAAGCAAATTGAATCGTAAACAAGACTCTATGTTGATGATTCATCCACCTGCTGTGCTACCTTCCTCTCTTCAGTAGTCGCACCTTCCTTCTGATCCATTGGCCCATATTGAACATTATACAAGTGTGACATGTCAGACCTGTTACACGCTACATATGGGTGTGAGTGCTAAGCTAGGTGAGGGAGAAGAGATAAGTGAGGAAGAGGAAGGTTTCTTTACGGAGCAGGTAATTGCTCTTACTGTCATTATGGCATTAACAATTATAACTATCAATGTGAGAAGCATTGCTGAGAGGAAAAAGAGAGACAATGTTTTAAACTCTCTGGCTAGTATGAAGGCCGACATCATCTGCCTCCAGGAGTGTGGCATCCTGTTCCAGAAGGAATACAAAGATCTTCGGGACCGTTGGACCCTGGGCGAGTCTTTCTGGTCCGGGTCCAACATGTCCCAAGTGGACGGGATTGCCATGCTCCTGAAGAACCCCTTCATAGAGATTATAAAATTTAAAATAATAGAGGCAGCAGGTTGACCAGACTTGACTTTCAATACAAAGTATTTAAATAAAGTATTGAGGCTGGTCAATGTCTATGCCACCACTAGCCAGAGAGAGAGAGTCCTCTTTTTTTCCCCCAGCTACGCCCGCTCCTGATTGGCACCTTACCAGTTGTTATTTCAGGTGATTTCAACTGTACCCTGAGGGATGTAGACTGGAGTAAGCCCACAATGATAGATCCAGCAGGGATCTCGTTGTGTTCGTGCAGACTTTGAACTCTGTGACGCAGGTCAGGACCTGGTGCCCCGGTTCACCTGGGTGAGTTCTTCTGGCTCCTCCTTCTCCAGGATAGATCTTGTCCTCCTCAGCAAGACACTGGAGAGGACTGCCATGTCCTCAGAGGCAGTCTTCTTTTCAGACCACAGGCAACAGAGGTGCTCATTCCGAGCACATGGGAGTTGGGGCCTGGGGTCTGGAAGCTCAACACCTCTTTGCTCGATGCTGAGTCTGTTGCAGCTCAGAGGCTTCGACCTGGCTGATGAGGTGGCCCAACTGAAACTTAGCCTCTCCGCCCTCTATAGGGAGGAACAGGAAAAGATCAAGGTCCTTTCCAGGGTCCGTATCATGGAGGATGATGAGAAATGTAGCCGCTTCTTCTTCAAGAAGACTAAGGAGAGGCGGCCTACAATATTCTCCATGATTGACTTCTCGGGGCAGGAGGTGGAGGGCAGAGAGGCTGTCAAGACAGTGGTGCGGGACTTCTACAGGTAATTATATGACCAGAAGGTGGTGGATCAAAATATGATCCATCACTTTCTGTCCCTACTGGAGTCTCGCAAGTAGAGAGACGAGGAGGAGGAGGATCCTGAGATCACCAACACTGAACTCTCCCAGGTGATGAAGAGTTTTAACTCTGGAAGGACACTGGGTCCTGATGGGATCCCTGCTGAATTCTATAACTTCTTTTGGGAGGTGCTTAAGGAAATCTGGCACAGGTCTTGGGTTCGGTGTACAGAGAGGGTAGACTGGCACCTTCTAAGAAGGGAGACCTAAGGATCTAAAGAACTGGCAGCTGGTCAGCCTCCTGTGCATCCACTACAAGATACTGGCCAAAGCACTTACGCTCCGGCTACAGCGGCCACTCCCTTAAGTCAGGTCTGTGGTGCCCGGGGTAGATCAGCCAACCTCAAATGAAAGAAGGCTTCCCCTGGTCCTAATCAGCCTGGACCAGTAGAAGGTCTTCGACAAAGTAGGCCACAAATACCTGCAGCTCGTGATGGAGAGGATGGGTCTTGCTCTTGGCCTGAGAAATTGGGTTAAGATCATTTAAAGCAGGCTAAGCAGCAGGGTCCTTGTGAGCCGCCACCTGACCAAACCATTACCGGTCAGGTCTGGGGTTCAACAGGGTTGTCCCCTGTCGGTCCTGCTGTACATTCTCTATTTGGAGCTGTTCATGCAGGTGATCCGCCGGGACACCCGGTTGTCAGATTTCCATCTCCCGGGCGCCGGCAGAGAGCAACTAAAAGCTCTGGCCTACATGGATGATGTGGTTGTGGTCTGCACACACACGCTGTCCGTGGGCCAGAGCCAGGGGGAAGCTTTAATTGTTTTTAAAGCTTGATTGTTTTCCTCCTTGCTCCCTTTCCTGTAGCCCTTGACTGTGACCCTACATCTTGACAGCACTTAGCTTTCACCGTCCAGGATGTAGGACCTCACTTACTGTACTTGTGTGTAAATTGTAAATTGGAATTTGTAAAATGTATTTTGAATTGCTATGTTTTAGTTAAATTGAATTTGTAATGATTGATGCCTTGTACTTAACTGTATTTTTGCACTTTGTTTTGCACTTATGTTGTAAGTCACCCTGGAAAAGGGCATCTGCCAAGAAATATTATTATTATTATTATTATTATTATTATTATTAAAGTACGAAAGAAGATCCAAGGCTGGTGCACAGGGAACTTGACGATGACTGGTAAGGTGCTGGCTGTAAAGGCCATCCTCTTCCCTATCCTTCTCTATGTGGGAATGATATGTCTGCGGGAATAAGATGGAGAGGCTGACATTGTGTGGCTCATTATGGCGCGGGGGGTGGCATATGTGGTTAAGAACATCCAGGCTGCTGGCAAGAGAGTTGCTGGCAAGTGAGTTTTATGAACCACTTTTACTTTGCCAGCACTCTGAGACCACTCGGCCACTGGACCCAAAAGTCATCCCACTGAGGGGCATGGTCCTAGTGAGAGATCTTGTCAATCTGGAGATCCAACAGAGGGGCAAGGAGGAAGCCTTGAAGAACTGGAAAATCCAAGATCTGGGGGAGCTTAGAATCCCATGATGGGATACCACCTCTGGGATGGATATTCCAAGTGCTTTTATTCCTTTACTGATTAACGATTGTTTTTTAAAAAACAATGTTAACTGTTTTTAAAATATTGAATTGTTTATGTGTATCCTGATTTGTTTTGGTTTTGTAGTGGTTCTGTTTCGTTTATGATTTATCAGTTGTATTGACCATCATTCTTTCTTTAAATGCATTGGATGGTTTTGTTTGTTTTCTTGATGTTTTTTTAATGTTTTTATTTATCCAATGCATTAACCGTTAAGTTTCGCAATGCACCAGATTATTTTCATTAACCTTAAGATGTTTTGAATATTCACTTTTTTTGGCATTTGATTTAATTAAATTTTTTGTAATTATGGTTTTATATACCTGTCATTTGGTTTTGTTTTAAGTTTTGTTATGATTCATATCAGTATTACAATTTTGAATGTTTTTAATTTTTGTAATGTAAAATACTTAAACTAATAAACAGTATTTGTACAGATTCATATATATGAGAGAACCGCATTATCAATTACATGTGCAGTTCCCATCATACGCACACACACACACACACACACACATATATATATATATATATATATATATATATATATATATATATATATATATATATATATAATCCATGATGTGTACTGTGCAGTGCATTAGAGTCTGGGCACATCCCAAATGCATACATCCATAGTAATAAAGTGCACACATTTATGCCAGTAGTAGTAATAAATATTACATAATACCCATAATTATCTGTATGTAGGTTGTTACAGAATCAAATATAATGTTATTATGTACATTACTGCTGCTCTGTGTCCAACATTAATGTGTGCAGCACCTACTGCAGTGTTGTGTAGCCTCAATATCCTTGGTGATTTACATAAGTAAGCTATTCATTAGCTAACTTACTCAGAAAGTGATATTTTATTTTTATGTTTTGAAGAAACAGTCCTTACAGTGTGCTTCTGATAAAGCTATAATGGATGATTTATTTATTTTACTTAAGCTTAATAATAATAATAATAATAATAATAATAATAATAATAATAATAATAATAATAATAATAATAGGGCATCCAAATATGCAGTGAATTTAATAACAACACAGTTAGAACTCATAGCAAGGGAATTTAACTCATTGATATCCAGTTAGAGTGGATCATTAATCGACTTCAGCCAAACTAAATGTAAGAAATCAATATTCAATAAATGATTATTATTATCAATAAGTTAATTTTCCTGGCTTTGTCTTACATTTGCTTCAAGTTCACGTTCCCTGAACTGTGTTATTTAAGCGCAATTCTAATTTAGAGAAGCTGTGTAAAAGCCTTGTTAATCGCCTACAGACACCACAACCAACTCTCCTGATTAGTTGTATATGACTCAATTACTGAAGTTAGTCACAAATAAATGAATACATTAGGAAATAATGAGGTTACATATGCTCATTTGGAGAACGTATAAGGGGGCAAATTGTTGTATGTGTGAGGGGTTGCTGTTGCTGGGTGTATAGTGCAGTATTATTGTCCAAATGTCCACAGACACACTGAATGCTACTAACTACGTTTCATATGTATGTATTAATGTATGTATGTGTAGCCTGGAGTACAGTTTTCATTACCACCAGGGGAGCTGTTTTAATTTAGAACCCCTAGGGCAATTTAGAGCCTAGTCAATTATTTTTTGTCAGGGTCCAAATTTCTTGGTCAAGGTATAGTCAAGGTCCAGACTCCAGAGGGGGGGAACACCCTTTCCAACACACACAATTCTAGCACCTGCTAGAAATATGCGTCTTCATTGGAAGTTAGCTGTTTCCGCCCCTGATGTAGGAGTTTGTAGGTGAATACAAACTATGGCACCATGAGCCACCCTGGTTGTGTGAATGCACTTTTATATTTTGGAGGCGAGGTTGAAATATGTCCACACGTCAAACGATAAGCAGTTTAGCTGTTTATTTATAGAAATCGGGAATACAAACTGAAAACCTGTGTTTTTGACGAGTACAAAGTGACACTCTTGCCCCAGTCCAGAACGTATATAGAGACACCCGAACCAGGAATCTACGAGCAATCAACTAACTAACTAACTAACTAGCAAACGTGAACACGAGCTCTATATAGGACATCCTATATTAATACCTAACATCCTATTGGGACATAACTAGGAAGGGCTGCTACTAGGTTCCACACAATAACAAGCACTGAGTGCAACAAACCTCCACAACAATACAAAAAAAAAAATCTATCATAATAATAAGTTAATTAAAATTATTCTCATGGTCCATTCAAAAGCGTCTGGCGGTCCGGATTTGGCCCGCAGTCCGCCTATTGACTACCCATGCCCTAGGGGAAGATATTACTGTACCCTCTATTTGTGTGCTTCCAGGGGGCATAGGTTAATGTTGTGTTCCTGTTGTGATGGCCGGATGCCTGACTTGAGGTGACTGCATGTACTGAAAGAAAGAAAGAAAGAAAGAAAGAAAGAAAGAAAGAATAAAACTGTGATTAATCACCCGCAAAATCTAGTTGTTGAATTCTATTCATTTATCAACCAAAACATAAAAAAAACAGAATGCAAATTCATTCATGCCTACAACACTCAGGGCCTAATTATTATAATAAGGGAGGTTACTGTTCCTGGTATTGAACTGTATGTAAATAATCATATCAGTTGCCTGTAGTATTAGTAGGGCTATAAGAAGTGGACTTACATATGTATGTATGTATGTATGTATGTATGTATGTATGTGTTGCCAAAGGCTCTGTCCTGAGATGCAAAGCACAGTTACTTCCAGTGGCGAAGACAAAAACATGAAAATGTGTCCCTCAAATCCACTGTTGTGAATGTCCACACCACACACTAGTAATAATAATAATAAGAAAATAAAAATTATTAGAAGAATGTAAATTAGGAGATTAACTATTTACTGATATTCATAAATGACTATCTATTAATTAATTCATTGTGAACTTTGTTAATTTTTATGCCTTAATGTGCCTAATGTGAAAGCAATGCACACAGCTAATACAACTGTGACACAGTCCAGCATTTTTGTCTTGATATCTTGTCTACAGGCTTTAAGTTATGCTCTGGGATTTAATGAGATATTGGTTATATTGTGTCATTTTCTCACAGTTTAAACCTAGGCTTATGTCAAGTGCATTTTGTTTGATTTTCTTTCCTATTTAAAGAAAACAATCAGGGGGTTCCAAAATATGTAACATTATACACTTATTATGTCTAAGCCTCAACTGTCTAAGCAGCACATCTGTCTTTTTTTTTGTTTTTGCTATTCATATGCTGAGCAAACTTACAAGCATAACTTTCATGTGTCAGCATGCCTGCATTTGGGGGTGTGTCCTCAAGACTTTCAGCCTGGAGGTTCGTACAGCTGTTGGAGAACAGCTTCAGGGTTTTCCATGGCTTCACAGTTAAAAAATAATAATCTATTTAGCAGCTGCCACTGATGCAAACAGACAGCAGCCTTGAGACACATCCCTTGCAATACTTTTGGAAAGTGATTTTTATATTTAAAATCTGCATGTTTAAAAACTTGTCAAGGTGAGAACAATGAGAAGAATTACAAAAAAAGTTACTTTAACAACGGATGCAAGGTGATGATGTGTAATGCATTCATAAGCATGAAGAGTGCAATTACTGACATATACTTGTATGCTACTTCAAAGTACAGTATTTCGAATTTGTATTTCTTTGTGATACTTGCAATTAAAATCATATTTTTTATGACAGAAGTCTCATAGGCTCTGGTCACAAAAGAAGTTAAGAGAAATATCATTAAGAATCCTGTTTCTACCTCTTGTACCTCTCTGCATAATTAATTTTATTCTTGCAGATTTGTGATGAGTGGTATACATTTTAATGTTCATGTGTGAAGCCATCTGACTGGATGGTCGCATTTGTGTGAAGCACACAGTGAGGAGCAGTTACAAACACCATGCAGATGAGTAGATCTTGTGGATTTCTACCATGAATAGCAGAAGAAGCAATACCAATTATAGAATCCAAAACAATTATATTAGGGGGGGGGGGGGGGAACAAAGGCCATATGTGTCAAATACATGTACAATGACCATATGGCCCATAATCCCTGGGACATTTTAGGACAGGATGGGTTTTTAAACTGAAAGAAAATAACACATAACTATACACCACTTATAGAGACTCCCCAGGAACTGCTTCCTTCTGTTAAAAACTCTAGCTGTGCTGCTTCCATATCTTCATCCTGCTGGTTTCCAACACAGCTACCCAGGGCAAGAAATATTTTTTTTATGCCCAATTTTACCAGCCACTTAGATTTTGTACCAACCATTTATGTTCCCAATATATGTCCCAAATATAAAAACACACTAGCATATTCTGATTTGCTTCAATACATTCATTTTATTATTAATACATATTTTATTAATAACATGCTAACAATATGTGCTGGGCAGCTTTGTACTAGGCAAATTACTGATTGTGAAAGATGTATAATCATGTTGATTGCTGAAACATGATTTTCTACACATCATATATTCATATATTATTATCATTATTTACTTTATTAGCAGATTTGCACCTGATATACCTCTCATCTGCCTGTCCTGATCGGCTCAGCAAGTTTCTAACTTTCCTTTGGAATTCAATCTTGATCATGTTGGAAACCCAGGTCTCTGGATCAATGCCTTGGTCACCTGTTTGATCATGAATGTGAATTCTTTTGTATTAGGTGTTGGGCACTGTAGTGTTATAAAGCACGTTTTCTGCATTGATGTACACAGCTGTAATGGACAGCCAGCCATTTCAAAGCACTTTCACATTGCATAAGATGTTATATTTTAGTTTTATGCTATTTTTACAAGTGGTTATTTAAGTTTTATAATTGTATAAGTCTGCATAGATATGTACATATTGATTTATACACTAGTTTAAACAGTTTATTGCATAGTTTATTTTATTATTAATTGTTTCATGTTTATGTATATGCACTGGTTTTGAGAAAAAAAAAAACTTAAATTTTCAAAGTAAATTTTTTGTTGATAAAGAGTTTATGTGACAAATAGGCGATGGACGCGCATCAAATAAATAATAATGCTAATAATAATAAAAAAAATGGTCTGATTGCATTGCACAACAATTCTAAACTGAGTTTAAACATACTGAAATTAAGCAGCAAAAGACTGTCTGTAGCATAACTTCCTCAGGCGATCATGTAATAATTGTGTATGTAAGTCGCGTAAGTCTAGTGATACAAAATAAAAATAAATCTACATCTTACAGTCCACCCACCACAGTGGATGGTAGATAAGGCAAAGTTACCCACCACTGCGAAACAATATCTGCATTTGGCAAGTGGCGGGTGTTAATTTCCCACTCTGTAGCTACTCATATCATAATTTCAGGCATTACTCTTCTTTAGATCTCTTTCCACGTGTCACACTTCCAGGTTTCATAGAATGACTCTCTCCCTTTGTGGTGTCTCCCCAGGGATCAGCGCTAGGACCCATTCTTTTCTCTTTCCAGAACCACTCCACATTCTCTTATCTAACCACAATCATCTCCTACCAATATCAAGGCTACTTGCATCCCTTTTGCTTCCCATCCCCTTCTTATCTCTGTATCTCTTTTTCTCTTGATAGTATCACCTTCTATCCCTCTTCTATGATAATCCTTTGCTCTCCTACCCTCATTACTTTTCTATAAGGCTGCCAGCGCCAAAATGGTTTCCTATTGATGCCCATATTAAATTCAAGACTTGTATTTATCCATCCACTTCACCAAGCTGCTCCTTCCTACCTCCAGTCTCTATATGACCTCTTGCTCTCTTTGTTTCTCTTCTAAAGGTTGATTAGTCATGCCCTCCCTAAAATGTCTTACTGCCAAGGCTCTTTAATCATACTCAATCACTGAATTATATTTTTAGAGTGACTTGTATCCTTGTAAGATTGTGTAGAACATTATATTTTAGTGTTTGTAAAACTATGAAAGTTGCCTTAGATAAAGGCATCTGCTAAACTAAACTATTTCATAATAATTTATGGCATGCTCCAATTTAAGATTTCTTCCCTTGTCTGCCCCTATTGTCTTCACTCCTTTTCACTTTCCACCTTCTCCTATTACCCTTTTCATCCTTTCCACAGTCCTTCTGCTGATCCATTGGTTACATCTTCCCTTCACTCTATCACCTCCCGTACCCAGTGATTCTCACTTGCTTAATTGTGTGGGTAACCTACTTAAGAACATCATCTGAATCCTTCTAGCACCTCTATACTGACCTCACTTGAAAATGTTTTAGCAACAGATCACAGTGTGTGCTTACAACAAGGGATAATCAAACTCCTTAAGGCTGATTTATAGGTCTGTGTCTGCGTCTCTGCGTACATGCACAGGCATCGTATGCAGACATTCGCATAGGTGTCTGCCAACATACTTGCATGTAACATTAACACGTACATAGGGGCAGTGTCACAATTATCACAATCTACAGAAATCAAAACACGTATTCTATGATGCACCTAGGGTTGTATGGATGTAAATCAACACATACTGTTAATGACATGTTACAGATTTCCCGAACATAATGCATACTCAGTGTTTATTACGGGAAGGCAAAGTACATTTTACTTTTCATCCACAAAATTGCCAAGCATGAATATTTTCGGGGGCATTTCGTTGGACAAAATGTGAATTATGTGCACAAAATTATGAATGACACAAATGGCGCCCCATAATTTTAAGAGACCTCTGCACATTCTGTTAGTATGATAAATGTGTTTCGTGGATGAGGAGATGCATTTTAAATACTTTTGTATGTCACCACATCGTTTCTCTGACCTGCTGTAGCACCTACAGCCACGTTGTACACTAGTCGCCCCAGCACTGAGTGATTGGCCACTGCTCACAGAATCTGTTTCTCAACCAATGCACAGGACAACAGAAATGCACTGTTGAGATTTTGGAGGAGTGCGTGTCGGCTCCTCTGCAAGCTACACTTACCCAGAAACCCCTTCTCTGTGTCGTTACGTAGAAGCAGATTGCAGCATTTTTCATTTTTTTTGTACTGCATTTAAGATGATATTTACTTAATTAATTGAATAATTTTATTCATCAGATTAATTAAATTCCTTACTCTATGCAACTGCACCCCAAACCATGTAAAAAAAAACTAATATTTGCAGTTATTAAACTACTGAAAATAATTAAATAAAAATTGGGTTAAATTGATATGAAACCTTGAGAGCCTTGAGGATTTAATTTTGAAATATGTAGCCTAAAACAAACAGAAATAGAGATAATGCAAATTTAAAGCCACAACATGTCAGGGAAGTCATTTTAACAGGATGTAGTATCCTATACAGCTAGATATATCTTGAAAAGCAGAAATGCTAATTATCTACATAGGATAACCTATGGAATAGACTTTCGGAACAATTCAGCAGAGCTTTATTTCCCCCTCCCCCACCTGCCAATCACATGTAAGGAAATGAGGAAACCTAAAAAAAAAAAAAAAAAAAAAACTTTTCCTGAATATTAAGAAATAAGTTGCTTATAAATAAATTCAGATAATCTGATTACTTAAATATATAGTATGATTGTATGGAACATTTTGTATGGGCTAGACCAAATCAAAACTTTGACCTACTCGCAAATTGTAAAATACAAATCTGTACCATATTGCAGTTTAATTTATTGTTAGAAACCACACTCTATTCATGGTAGGGTACAACTTCATAATTTGCTAAATGTGGGTGGGTCAAATTTTGATTTGTTCTTGCCCAAATTTTACAAAACAATTATCAATTAATAATTATAAGGAAATTCAGATTGATTTTGTAACAACTGCTGTTAATAAGATTAAACACACTACTTTGAAAGTGTACGCAAATCTATGCTGATTTTAACATTGACAATTTAAAACTGATGTACACTCACCTAAAGGATTATTAGGAACACCTGTTCAATTTCTCATTAATGCAATTATCTAACCAACCAATCACAAGGCAGTTGCTTCAATGCATTTAGGGGTGTGGTCCTGGTCAAGACAATCTCCTGAACTCCAAACTGAATGTCTGAATGGGAAAGAAAGGTGATTTAAGCAATTTTGAGTGTGGCATGGTTGTTGGTGCCAGACGGGCCGGTCTGAGTATTTCACAATCTGCTCAGTTACTGGGATTTTCACGCACAACCATTTCTAGGGTTTACAAAGAATGGTGTGAAAAGGGAAAAACATCCAGTATGCGGCAGTCCTGTGGGCGAAAATGCCTTGTTGATGCTAGAGGTCAGAGGAGAATGGGCCGACTGATTCAAGCTGATAGAAGAGCAACTTTGACTGAAATAACCACTCGTTACAACCGAGGTATGCAGCAAAGCATTTGTGAAGCCACAACACGTACAACCTTGAGGTGGATGGGCTACAATAGCGGAAGACCCCACCGGGTACCACTCATCTCCACTACAAATAGGAAAAAGAGGCTACAATTTGCACAAGCTCACCAAAATTGGACAGTTGAAGACTGGAAAAATGTTGCCTGGTCTGATGAGTCTCGATTTCTGTTGAGACATTCAGATGGTAGAGTCAGAATTTGGCGTAAACAGAATGAGAACATGGATCCATCATGCCTTGTTACCACTGTGCAGGCTGCTGGTGGTGGTGTAATGGTGTGGGGGATGTTTTCTTGGCACACTTTAGGCCCCTTAGTGCCAATTGGGCATTGTTTAAATGCCATGGCCTACCTGAGCATTGTTTCTGACCATGTCCATCCCTTTATGACCACCATGTACCCATCCTCTGATGGCTACTTCCAGCAGGATAATGCACCATGTCACAAAGGTCGAATCATTTCAAATTGGTTTCTTGAACATGACAATGAGTTCACTGTACTAAACTGGCCCCCACAGTCACCAGATCTCAACCCAATAGAGCATCTTTGGGATGTGGTGGAATAGGAGCTTCGTGCCCTGGATGTGCATCCCACAAATCTCCATCAACTGCAAGATGCTATCCTATCAATATGGGCCAACATTTCTAAAGAATGCTTTCAGCACCTTGTTGAATCAATGCCATGTAGAATTAAGGCAGTTCTGAAGGCGAAAGGGGGTCAAACACAGTATTAGTATGGTGTTCCTAATAATCCTTTAGGTGAGTGTATTTTGTAATATTCTGAGGAAAATCACCAAGCTGTTTTTTCATTTTTGTATTGGTGTCACATGAATACATATTGATTCTGCTGTTTAAAACCAACTGTGAAGAAATTATATCTAGGTTTACATATCATTTACATATATGAGAATGTTACTTCTTTCTCAATTTGGATACTTGTATTAATTCTCAATTGCAATTGTTTGGTATTTTGTTTACCTGTAAATCAGATGTCATACAATTCTTAGTCTTTACAGAATCTCTTTGTAGGTCTCTTAGGCAGGCCAGGTTCTATCCTTGCTGCTCCCTCCTAACTTACTTTTTATCTTCACTGAGCTTAGATTAGTATTAGATTTAAATAATGGTTTATTTCTATACATTGTTACAGAATGTGGGTGAGGGCTATAGATATCTCATATCATTTATAACATTGCAATGAAGTGAAGTGTTGATCTGAGAAAAGAAGCAATACATTTCCCAGCAGTCCTGGGGGTTTTATATAGTCCATGGCAATACCAGAGGTTCTCAACCAGTCAAACCTGAAAACAACTGAACAGCAGAAACCTGTGCTGCTTTCTGAACAGACACTCAAAGAGAAGCGAGAAGATGCAAGTACAAAAAAGCCCCAAATATAGTTTGGTGTTTTTTATTCAAAAATTTTTTATTAGCTACAAATAACTCAATTAACAAGATATGCTCAGCACACTGTCCAGTTAATTACTCCTAGCTAGAGTTTCCTTTTAATGGAAAATACTTTTTAATAAATGCGTGATTCATTATCAGAATTACATTTAATTCAGAAACTAACATGGACTAATAACACTAATAACAGCTTAAAGGCAGTTTGGGACAATAGACAAAACCTTAAAAAACATAAGCAAGCCTAATCATAAGCTATTAACCAAGCATTTTAGCTACAAGTTGTGGCCTTGCACTATATCAAATACATACAAACATGAGCAAATTAAATAAAAATTGTAAAACAAAAATGTTTTTTAAAACGTGTTTGTTTGTTTTTTAATTGTAGAGGAATACATTATATGTTTTATTTAACTAAACAAAATTATACCATGCTAAGTGCTAAAGCAAACTAAAAGCATAATCCAAATATTTTGTATAGTTTTGTTTCTTCTCTTTCTTAGGAGAGCTTTGTAGTTGGTACCTGAATGTTACATTTTCCATTTAGTCTAAATTAACATTCTCACCCCCAGCACTGAAGTCAGTTGCACCAAGTAAACTATAGAATTTTTTAAACCATTATGATTTTGTAGGCTCAAACACATTGTAACATATTGTTTAACAGCAATATATATATTTGTGTGTGTGTGTGTGTGTGTGTATATATATATATATATATATATATATATATATATATATATATATATATTTTTTTTTTTTCCTTTGAGAATTTGTGCATAACTAGAATACCTATGTTGCTTCAGGGCTTGGACCAAAAGAATATATAAACAAAAAACAACAAAAAGACAGCCACTTAGGTGTTTTAATTTGCTGTCTCCCTCCCTGATTGTGTTGGGAAATGTAGATGTACTTTAACCTTTAATTTCCACAGCAAAAGTAGCTGTGTTGGCGATATGGTTGGCAATGACAGAGTAAACATTATTAAGCACATTCTGTTTTGATAATTGTCTATAATTATCAGTTAAATGAAGGCATCATAGAAGTGAAAGTAATTGACAACACACACACTCAGGCGCTCCAATACACACACTGAGACACACACAAACAGATTAAGCACAAATCAATGGCAGTGCTCATATGGGAGAGAAATTTCACCCCAGGTTCTTGTTAAGGTTTGACGCACACAGCGGAGGCTCGGGGGAGTGTTATTACCAGGGTGATGGTTGATAAGATGCTAGTTCCTACACTGATGGTCTCAGGGGACGAATGCATTGCGAAGCCATGGAAACGGTAAGGCTAGGTGTTACGCTATAATTGGGCCACTGCTTTTAACATCACAGCTGCACAGGCAGGTATGCTGTCTCTTTCAAATTAGAAATTATGGTGCATTGCGAAAAAAAAAAAGAAAGCCCAGGACTTCAGCGAACAGCTTTTTTACAAAGAAAATATTGCCCTGAATCTCTGAGACACATTAAGATATACGATTAACAAATGAAGACCAGATAAGGACTGTTGTAAAAGGGTCTTTTTACAAGAAGGAAATATAACCTTAAATAAGTATGTGCCTTTTCCTAAACGTACATGTCGAATAGCAGTCACAGGAACTTTTGAGCTCCAGGAAATGCAACCTTTTCTGTGTTTTTTTTTTTAAATGGAGGGCTGCCAGAAATTTGAGTAGTTGGAAACATACATGTATATATATATTTTATTTTTTTCACACATTAAGATTTTTGTAAAAACATTTACAGGCTCTTCATCTAATTTGGGAGAATAAATACAATATGGTGCTTGCATGTGTGTGTGTGTGTGTTTGTATAATATAATATATGTATAATATATTAAGGTGCAGTAGATACAGTATTGGACAAAGCTTTACATACCCTAAAATGTTATTGATGCTAAATGTTATAACCACTTAGAAAATCTGAATTATATTGGAATATTATCTTAAATATTCTGTACATTTAAAAGCTAAAAACTAATAACACCTAATTATAAAATAAATACATTCAATTTTAGTCACATTCATATTCTGTCAAAACATTGTTCTTATATAGTTATTAAAAGCAATTAAACACCATAGGAATTGAAAACTCGTACACAGACACAGTTCAGTGTCATGTGAGAGCCTGCACATACTATTTAATACCATTATTATTTAGTAGTTATCTTTTAAGTCAAAAATAGCTCTCAATGGAACTATGGGGTACATTGTGTTGCATGCAATAGGTAGTGCTGTAAACTCATAACAAAGCCACTGATAGGCCTTCGTGTGCCTTCACTAAAATGAGCCATCTCCCTTGACTCTGCTCATCGAGACACCAACCGCACTTCCTCTTTTGCCATTCACCTTCTGGGAATTGCTTTCTGTGAGCTCTCTGCATTTCCTGTCATTGCTTTCTCATTCTTGCAAAAGACCTCAAAAGGTCACCATTTGTAAGACTGGCTAGCTGACAACAGTCCCTTTCTCTGCTGCATATAGTGTGTTTTTATCACTGATAGTAAGTAATCCCTCCTTCCAATAATGTGACTATGCCACCCCTGATTAGTAATGAGGCAGAAGACCTCAAACCACCCTCCCTGTGCAGGTTCTGCTCGGATCCCAGGACACACCACAGACTCAGTTAAGTGAAAATATAATTTATTTTTATTTTTTCTTGGTGGACACAAGGTATAACTGTAGTGTAGGGCACAATCACAATCAACAAATTCAAAACTACAATCAGAGGGGGCACTAACCTAAAATACAAACTGCTGAAATTGCTTTTATTGAAAAATGGGGAATAAAACTATAAGGAAAATAACAAATAAGGAACCTAATCTAAAACCCTAAAACCTAATTAAAACTCCCAATGCTAAATAGTCCAGCACTAGAACATTCGCAGCTACACATGAAGCAGGAAAGAACACCGTTTATCAGTCTCTCTTGTCTCTTCATAACCAGTGATCTGTCTTCAGCCCAGGTGGTATGCAGGTAGTCCTGTGCGCTGTAGTCTGCGTCGTCCTCTGGAATTCATGACACAGCCTCCTGCTGCACACCTCAGAGTAGTGAGAGAGATAAAGCATGCCACAGCATGGTTTCAGAGGCTACTTAGTTAAGTGGAGGGCAATCCATGCTTCCATTCACCCCGTCACAAGCACCAGTCCACTTCCCTCTCATCACCTGACTCAGTGTTTCTCTGTCTCTGCAGGTGCAGCTCCCATCCAAGATCGCTGATCACTCTGCCTCACCAGAGCTGTAAGGTGAGATAGGACAGACAGATATGTGATTAACTCTTCTTTTTCCTCTTCCCTACAGGTAAGGGCTATCAGAGTGGATTAAGGCTCAGCAGTACTGAAGCTACCGCAAGCGAGAGCGACAAGTAAAGCCTTTCACACTCCCCTTGCCTTAGTATTGGTGTGTGTGCGAACACAAGCATTCACGAAATAGGGCACTTAGCTTTTAAAGTAGCTGGACCTCCTCACAGATACAGCCTCCTTTTTCCTTCTATCCATAGCCTTTGCTGTCCCGCTTGGCTCAGTCTCACAAAGAGTCCTCCATTGCGCTGTTTGCTCCAAGCTTCCACTCTTATTCTACCTGCTCCTCTTCTGTGAGCTCTCTTGTTCAGCCACCCCCTGCCTTTATGCAGACCCAGCCAGTCAATGGGGAACAGGTGTGGATGTGGAGTCAATGAGCAGACTAGTCATGCCCGAAAAGTGTGCCTAATCCCTGTGGGAGGCTCAGACAAAAAGGAATTAACTAATAATGGAAACACACTTAGTAATCTACCGTGGACAATAATCCACACAAAAAAATCTATTTTCCTTATCAATCAATAATTAAATCAACAGAAAAAACAAATGTATCCCTTTACTCCCTCTTTTAGTCACCCAGAGCCTCTGGAACCTCACCTAATTTTTGTGTTTTTCTTGCTATTTTATTATCTGCTTTGGTGCATATTCTATTTTTGATCATATCCTATTTCTCACTCTTCAGATTGAGAGAGGGTGAGCATGAGAACATTTCATAAACTTCCGGGCTTGTCGCAGGCTTTTCAATAGGCCGCCTCCAGATGGTTCAACATATTGGCGTTGCATCCCTGACATGACTGCTATTTCGGTGTGCTTGTCACTGTAGCCTGCTGGAGTCCTTCAAATCTGACCCTCTTGGTGGGCCTTGGGCTGATACACCATTGAGAGATCTTCACATCAAATGGAGGTTAGGGAGGCCACTTGGAACAGAAAGGAGACCATGTTCAGCCAGGTGAGTGCAGATCTCTTCACATCGGGGAGTCTGCTCAATCTGCTCAAGTCAATCAATGCATTTGCCCATGAGTGGCTGAGCAGCTCCCCCAATTATTATTCTTTCATCTGTGCTGGAGAAGGTCAGGAGGGAGAGAGCAACAGTGCGACTGGTTGCCGCCCAATGGCCTCGGAGGCTGTGATTCTTAGCCTTCATCATTTTGCTCTCCAGCAATCCATTCTAGTCTCAAGCCCCTGGTAAACTCTGGCATCCAGACCCAGGATTGTTCCAATTGTGCATCTGGCCCCTGAGGAGCGTCTGTCAGCCTTACGGCTGTCCCTTGCCATTATGACTACTATTCAGAGTGTGAGAGATCATAGTACTCACAACAATGGCAGTGTTTCTGAATACTATTGACTTGGGCTATGAGTCTACTGCCTTGCCAGTGCCTAAGTGGCTTGTAGCGCATTCAGCCATGAGGTATGTCTCCTCCTTGTCTGAGGGCTGTGCCGCAGTAAGCTTGACTACACTGCACACATTCATGTAGTTTTACAGACTTGACATAACAAGACCGGCCTATTCCATCAATGCCCCTGTAAGCAGTTCAGTGGTGCATCAGGTCCCTCCGTAGGGTCCCTACTTCTGATTGTGTCCTTTGTCACAGGTGACTTTTGGGCCCTTATGGGGTCTTATTCCTGCTCAAACTTTCTTTCAGTTCTGCTTCAGGCCCTCAAAGAGCTCTAGCTCTCTGTGAGGCCCTTGGTCCTGATTTTAGCTTTGCTTCATTTGAGCTTTGACCCTCTGCAATGCCCCTGCTATGGATTATAGCTTTGTCTCAGTTGAGTCTCAGGGCCCTCTGTAGGGTCCCTGCTCCTGACTGTGTTTTCTGTGTCAGTGGTTGCCTTGTGTCCTTACAGGCTACTGGCCTCTAATGTTGCTTCCATGGACTTCTGACAGTTGTCCTCCCTTGTTACTGCTTGGGTCCACAATATCCCATGGTCTCTTTGGGAGCTATTTTCAACTTGAAACGTAATGGTAAGTTGTGCATACAACCCTGGTTATGTGAAAAAGAAAAAAGTTCAAGAAACGCTGCAAGGTTGCTTGTAGGATTTCTGGCTACAGCAAAAGTGGAAGTGCTGTTTACAGTGCATCCGGAAAGTATTCATATTGCTTCACTTTTTCCACATTTTGTTATGTTACAGCCTTATTCCAAAATTGATTAAATTGATTATTTTCCCCCATAATGACAACGTGAAAGAAGTTTGTTTGAAATCTTTGCAAATTTATTAAAAATAAAAAAGCACATGTACATAAGTATTCACAGCCTTTGCCATGACACTCAAAATTGAGCTCAGGTGCATCCTGTTTCCACTGATCATCCTTGAGATTTTTCTACAACTTGATTGGAGTCCACCTGTGGTAAATTCAGTTGATTGGACATGATTTGGAAAGGTACACACCTGTCTATATAAGGTCCCACAGTTAACAGTGCATGTCAGAGCACAAACCCAGCCATGAAGTCCAAGGAATTGTCTGTAGACCTCCGAGACAGGATTGTATCGAGGCACAGATCTGGGTAAGGGTACAGAAAAATGTCTGCAGCATTGAAGGTCCCAATGAGCACAGTGGCTTCCATCATCCGTAAATGGAAGAAGTTTGGAACCACCAGGACTCTTCCTAGAGCTGGCCACCCGGCCAAACTGAGCGATCGATCACTCTGACAGAGCTCCAGCATGTTTCTGTGGAGAGAGGAGAACCTTCCAGAAGAACAACCATCTCTGCAGCACTCCACCAATCAGGCCTGTATGGTAGAGTGGCCAGACGGAAGCCACTCCTCAGTAAAAGGCATATGACAGCCTGCCTGGAGTTTGCCAAAAGGCACCTGAAGGACTCTCAAACCATGAGAAACAAAGATTGAACTCTTTGGCCTGAATGGCAAGTGTCATGTTTGGAGGAAACCAGGTACCGCTCATCACCTGGCCAATACCATCCCTACAGTGAAGCATGGTGGTGGCAGCATCATGCTGTGGGGATGTTTTTCAGCGGCAGGAACTGGGAGACTAGTCTGGATCGAGGGAAAGATTAATGCAGCAATGTACAGAGACATCCTTGATGAAAACCTGCTCCAGAGCACTCTGGACCTCAGACTGGGGCGAAGGTTCATCTTCCAACAGGACAATGACCCTAAGCACACAGCCAAGATAACAAAGGAGTGGCTACAGGACAACTCTGTGAATGTCCTTGAGTGGCCCAGCCAGAGCCCAGACTTGAACCCGATTGAACATCTCTGGAGAGATCTGAAAATGGCTGTGCACCGACGCTCCCCATCCAACCTGATGGAGCTTGACAGGTCCTGCAAAGAAGAATGGGAGAAACTGCCCAAAAATAGGTGTGCCAAGCTTGTAGCATCATACTCAAAAAGACTTGAGGCTGTAATTGGTGCCAAAGGTGCTTCAACAAAGTATTGAGCAAAGGCTGTGAATACTTACAGTGGGGGAAAAAAGTATTTAATCCCCTGCTGATTTTGTACGTTTGCCCACTGACAAAGAAATGATCAGTCTATAATTTTAATGGTAGGTGTATTTTAGCAGTGAGAGACAGAATAACAACAAAAAAATCCAGAAAAATGCATTTCAAAAAAGTTATACATTGATTTGCATGTTAATAAGGGAAATAAGTATTTGACCCCTTCGACTTAGTACTTGGTGGCAAAACCCTTGATGGCAATCACAGAGGTCAGACGTTTCTTGTAGTTGGCCACCAGGTTTGCACACATCTCAGGAGGGATTTTGTCCCACTCCTCTTTGCAGATCCTCTCCAAGTCATTAAGGTTGTGAGGCTGACATATGGCAACTCGAACCTTCAGCTCCCTCCACAGATTTTCTATGGGATTAAGGTCTGGAGACTGGCTAGGCCACTCCAGGACCTTAATGTGCTTCTTCTTGAGCCACTCCTTTGTTGCCTTGGCTGTGTGTTTTGGGTCATTGTCATGCTGGAATACCCATCCACGACCCATTTTCAATGCCCTGGCTGAGGGAAGGAGGTTCTCACCCAAGATTTGACGGTACATGGCCCCGTCCATCGTCCCTTTGATGCGGTGCAGTTGTCCTGTCCCCTTAGCAGAAAAACACCCCCAAAGCATAATGTTTCCACCTCCATGTTTGACGGTGGGGATGGTGTTCTTGGGGTCATTCCTCCTCCTCCAAACACGGCAAGTTGAGTTGATGCCAAAGAGCTCGATTTTGGTCTCATCTGACCACAACACTTTCACCCAGTTCTCCTCTGAATCATTCAGATGTTGGCAAACTTCAGACGGGCCTGTACATGTGCTTTCTTGAGCAGGGGGACCTTGCGGGCGCTGCAGGATTTCAGTCCTTCACGGCATAGTGTGTTACCAATTGTATTCTTGGTGACTATGGTCCCAGCTGCCTTGAGATCATTAACAAGATCCTCCCGTGTAGTTCTGGGCTGATTCCTCACCGTTCTCATGATCATTGAAACTCCACGAGGTGAGATCTTGCATGGAGCCCCAGACCAAGGGAGACTGACAGTTATTTTGTGTTTCTTCCATTTGCGAATAATCTCACCAACTGTTGTCACCTTCTCATCAAGCTGCTTGGCGATGGTCTTGTAGCCCATTCCAGCCTTGTGTAGGTCTACAATCTTGTCCCTGACAACCTTGGACAGCTCTTTGGTCTTGGCCATGGTGGAGAGTTTGGAATCTGATTGATTGATTTCTTCTGTGGACAGGTGTCTTTTATACAGGTAACGAGCTGAGATTAGGAGCACTCCCTTTTAATCTTGCTGATTGATAGGGGATCAAATACTTATTTCCCTCATTAACATGCAAATCAATTTATAACTTTTTTGAAATGCGTTTTTCTGGATTTTTTTGTTGTTATTCTGTCTCTCACTGTTAAAATACACCTACCATTAAAATTATAGACTGATCATTTCTTTGTCAGTAGGCAACCATACAAAATCAGCAGGGGATCAAATACTTTTTTCCCTCACTGTATGTGCATGTGCTTTTCTTTGTTTTTTATTTTTAATATATTTGCAAAGATTTCAAACAAACTTCTTTCACATTGTCATTATGGGGCATTGTTTGTAGAATTTTGAGGAAAATAATGAATTTAATCCATTTTGGAATAAGGCTGTATAACATAACAATAACCACATAACAAAATGTGGAAAAAGTGAAGCGCTGTGAATACTTTCCGGATGCACTGTATATGAGGCTATGAGTCTTCAGTACATGCCATTGTGTGCAGCAATGCCCCATAGTCTCCTTGTAGATATTTTATATCAGATTAGATTTATGAAGATATATATCTAGAAAAACAAATTAGAAGTTCTCATGTAATTCATTTGTTCTCCTATTCGGTTACATTTTTTACCATGGATTAACATAATTAGATAAAACAATGAATTGCCATCACACATCTTTTTCTCATGGAGAGCAGTTATTTACATTAGCTGGTGATTTTGAGTGCTCCTCTACAAGTTAAGGTCAATAAGGGTCCTGCGGTTACCTTATGTTATTTTAGTCCAGAACACATCCAAACTATTTAATATTTTTAGAACATATGGAAGGAGAACATAAAAATATGGAGACAGGCCATTCAGTCATCACTGTCAGTGCCCTTTAGATTTTCTAGAAAACAACCCTACAGCCAACGAATCTAATTGATTTCTTGATCATTAACTCTTATCTGCCATAAATCTTTTGCAATTCCCATGAAATAGTTTACCTTTAGCTGTGGATAATTGTTGCATAGGCATAGTTGTCCATTTTTAGTTTAAGTTGGATTTGAGTTTCTTGGTCTGAGATTGATTGCTGTGTTTCATTATTTGTTTCAGTTAATTGTTAGATTATTTTGTGTCCCATTAAATGAAACTCAAGGTCAGTGCAGACCATTAAACTGCACTTCCTGGCAGAATGGGAGAGTTTTGAGCACTGGAGATAGAAAGAGACCTCTGGGTATTTTTATTCAACAACATGGCCATAAATTCGATTTTAATGCTGATGACACCCAATTGTATGTCTTTTAATGGACATCCTGAAAATTCCCTATCAAAATTATCTATTGTTCTGGAGGAAATCAAAACTTGGACACAATCACATTTTGTTATATTTAATTCTGATAAAATCTAGGTAATGTTATTTGGTACACAACAATATATATTTCTGTCTCATTGTATGCTAATAAAGAGTTTGGAGAATAACAAAGTCTATAATGGACAAATGTACAGACTTTGTGTGCATTCACCATCTTTGTGTGAATGTACAGTGCTTCTGCTGGTATATTATTATTTTAATAGAGCAACTATGGGGATGCTAAATGAAATAATGGCATATTTATTACTGAGACCCTGAAATGGGAGCAATGACGCTATTTCAATTTTGGTTACATCTCAGGATACAGATGGGATAAACAAACGACTTTTCAGCCGTCCTCGTGATATTATTACCACAGTGAAAGTAAACCCCCCACCCTAAATCCCCCAATTGGAAATTGCCCCTTGATGTGTATGTGTATTGTTCTTGCTATGTGCTCTGCACTTCTGGGACGTCTGTGATAGGATCCAGATCAATGTGACCCCATACAAAATTCAGCAGTTATGGAATATGGATGGATGCAAGGAATAGGGACACAATTTAAAACTTTGACCCAGCTGCCAATCCTCAATTCGAATATTTTGAAGGAATATTCTTACTTATCCATCCATCCATTTTCAATAACTGCTTCATCCACTAAAATATCATGCTGAGCCAAAACCTAACCTGGCAGGCACAAGGCATTGTACACCCAATACAAGATGTCAGTCCATCCTAGTCCAGAAAGGCCAGCACAAATGCACATAATGCAAACTTCTACATAAAGCTAATTGAACATGATGTACTTACTGTATTTCTAATTTGCTTTTGACAGATAGGTTCAAATCTACAATTTGGCTAGGGTGATGCAAAACATTGGTATATAATTCAGTCAAAGGTGAGTCACAATGCATCGTATAGGTGATAAACTAATTTGCCTTTTATTTTAAAGAGCTGTAAGTGCATTCATCACTGTACTTATGACACAAAAATAAAATGGGTTGCCACAGTAAATGAAACATGGAATGAAAAAAAACGAAATTATAACTCCAGGATGCTTCATAAACAATGTTCAGACCTATAAATCCATGCATCTGCTGGACAGTATCAAATCAAAGTGACACTGATGGTAAATTATTCAAATTAAAGGGAAGTGTGCATGCTAACCAAAAATTATGGTTTTATGCAACTTTATTCATTGTTACAGTGTATAAGTAAGATACATACTACTGTTCCAGATTGAGTTGAGCTTTCATGTCATATGAAAAACTTTTTAAAACTTCAGCATGTAAGCTCTCTCAGATAGTCCAGATATGTTGTGTCATATAATCCTGGAATGGAATCAACAGATTTGCTTTCCCCATTTGCTATTATCAAATCGACTCAAGTGTTAAGAGTTTCATGACCTTACTCCTTGATGGTAATTATAGTTTCCATAGATAAAAGTATTACTATGTCCACGGCTGTGTGACAAATGGTGAAGACGGCATTATTCTTCTTTTACCTCGAACAACAGATGAGATTAATCTGCAGGGGGGATTGCATGTACGCAATCCCACATTAAACAATAGAAATAAAACTGTGATTATAAAAATGAAGGGACTATCTATGGAATTAATTCACTGTCAAAATTAGGGAGCACGGAAATACAACTTGTACATGCAAATCTGTACTTACAGTTTTTATTTTACACTTTTTACACTATTTTACACTACAAATTCAATTCTGCGCTCGTTCAATATCGTTTACATATTTGCAGTTTTGTTTACACATTTGCAGTTCTGTCTGCGCATAATGTAGAAAACGCTCAACGTGACTTACTGTACTAAAGCATTGCCGTGTACATCCCATCTATAAATGACAAGACTGACACTTTCCAAACTGTTACACAAAAGATTGGATGTTTAAAATGACATTAAAAGCATAACTGTCTTGTCATTTCTAAGCCCTATTGTATTGTAGCCAAGCTGCATTGTGCTTAATGTGGTTTACTGTACTTAAAACTTAACAATTGATATCCAAATTTAATAAATGACAAAACTGACGTGAAGCTGATATTGACTGTGTTAAGTTAAACGCCTCTTCATTTGTACAGGCCTGGTAGGTGCGGGTCTTGTCATTAGTAAAGCTAGGATCGAAGTGCTTCACTTAAGTACAAGAACCACATATAAGCTTTCAATATGAAGCACAATTCACACTTGGCTACAAGGCTTAACAAGATACTTTTGCTTTTAATATCAATTTGAACATTACATATTTTGTCTATCAGCCTGGGTGGTATTATAAATTATAAAGTTTGAATATAAATGGTTACATTTTAAAGTACAGTAAAACACGTGAGTTCAATATTAAGTGCAAACACGTCTGGCTAGGGCTTAACACAACACTTTAAACATCCAATCCTTTGTGTAACAGTTTGGAAAGTGTCAGTCTTGTCATTAAACCACGTTAAGCTTTTTTTAGATCTGGGTTTCCCTCTAAAACATTAAGGACTGGTTTAATAAATGGGTCCATAAGTACATAAACGCCATGACTGAGACGTGCACACTTTAGTTAAATTATAACCTTCTATATTGTAGCTGGATGATTAGTCGTGAAACGTGTGTATTTTGTTTCAACTGTAACTTGCCCTGGTTAAGGGCGTCTGCTAAGTACATTATAAATAATATGGCAACAAGTATTGTTTGCAGTTACAAATCTGCAGAAAGAGTAATAAATTAAGGGAGTCATGCTGTGCAGTTTAAAATACTGTAATGATCTCGAGCCTCGCTAAGAGGCCTTGGGCCTTTTAGGGATGCGGTAAGATCATTGCATTGCGGCACAGGAGACCGGGGATTTAATCCCCCATCTTGCTAGAATCCGAGACCCTTCAAAAAAGTGTTACAATACATATATATTAGCACAAATGATGAGAATAATAATAACAATACATATTTGCTATTTATTGTTGCACATGGAAACTTATTCTTAAGGGGACATGCGTGTCTGAATATAATGTTGTCTATACACGTTTATCTCTTCCTAATATCTCTTATGTATTTATTACACTGTTTACAATCATGTAAAGCATAAAGAATAAAACAGACACAAAAGCCCTTTCCACGTCAGCCTGTATTGCTCCCTGTGTTGTTCTCTGTCTCTGTTTTTAACACAAACACAAACCAAACCCACAGTCGCTGCTCCTTCCATAAGAGGGACGGACTCACAACGGCCTGGTTTTACAAAAAAAGCTCTGGGACGCGTCCAGCACGGCACGGCACGGACGCTTAAGCCAGTGGAACTGAGGCATATCTCATGTGAGGCATATCCCAAAAAGGGTCCAGACCACAGCCCAAAGCTGGAAGTAAGCCAAGCAGTGCTTATTATTATTATTATTATTATTATTATTATTATTATTATTATTATTATTTCTTGGCAGATGCCCTTATCCAGGGCGACTTACAACATAAGTGCAAACAAAGTGCAAAAATACAGTGAAGTACAAGGCATCAATCATTACAAATTCAATTTAGCTAAAACATAGCAATTCAAACTAATACATTTTACAAATTCCAATTTACAATTTACACAAGTACAGTAAGTGAGGTCCTACATCCTGGACGGTGAAAGCTAAGTGCTGTCAAGATGTAGGGTCACAGTCAAGGGCTACAGGAAAGGGAGCAAGGAGGAAAACAATCAAGAATGCAAGAAGCATAATAAAACTGTGAAGTGCTATCTAGCAGGGATAGAGGACTAATATTACAAGTACTGTCGGAAAAGATGTGTCTTGAGTAAGCGCCAGGATGAGGTCAAGGACTCCGCTGTTTAGAGATAATACCAGACGAGCCGCAGAGTTCTGAATGAGCTGGAGCGAGCGGGTAGTAGATGCAGGCAGGCCAGTCAGGAGGGAGTTGCAGTAGTCCAGGCGGGAGAGGACCAGTGACTGGACAAGTAGCTGAGTTGAGTAATCAGTGAGGAAGGGATGGATCCGGCGTATGTTGCTCAGGAAGAATCTACACGTGCGTGTCAGCGTGGTGATGTGCTGGGTGTAGGAGAGCGCAGGATCGAGGGTGACTCCTAGATTTTTAGCGGAAGAAGAAGGAGAGAGTGTGGTGGATTCCAAGGGGATCAAGATGGGGAGGTCAGCAGAAGGTGAGGAAGAGTGGGGGTAAAACAGGAGATCCGATTTGGAGAGGTTGAGCTTGAGGTGGTGCAAGTGCATCCTGGCGGAGATAGCAGACAAGCAGGAAGAGATGCGAGAGGGGATGAGAGGGTCAGAAGAGGGAAAAGACCTGGGCATCATCAGTGTAGAAGTGGTAGGAGAAACCATGGGATGCGATGAGGGGGCCCAGGGAGCGAGTGTAGAGAGAGAACAGGAGCGGGCCCAGGACGGAGCCTTGGGGAATGCCTGTGAGGAGAGGTTGGGGGGTGGATGAGGAGCCTCACCATGTCACTTGGTAGGACCGGTCACTGAGGTAGGAGGAGAACCAGGTGAGAGCAGTCCCAGAGTTTCCAAGGTCAGCGAGGCAGGAGAGGAGGATGGAATGATCAACGGTGTCAAATGCTGCGGAGAGGTCAAGGAGGATGAGGACAGAGGAGAGGGAGGCCACCCGAGCACAGCTGAGGGAGTCAGTGACAGCCAGGAGAGCCGTCTCGGTGGAGTGAGCTGTGCGGAAGCCAGATTGCAGATTGCAGAGCTTATATTATTTTTCCTTGCAGAAATGCAGCACCCACAATTAATTTTCTGCTACGTGTGCTCTACAGGCTCCCTGAATACACAGACACCTTGGAATTGTTTCATGCTGCTTGAAACTCAAAGAACTCTGAACCCACCCAGCAGCCCAGCCTCGGCCTCAAAGTCCTTATGAAGAATTCCTCTTAAAGTCATCAAACTTTGTGTATAATGCGCTCATCAAGTTAGCATTCTCGCCTGATCACAAGGATAGTGCCTACTTGACCGTCATACTGGTTTGGAATAATTCAGTCCAGTAGCTACTGTAGCTACTAAAGACTGTTTGTCCTCACTATGTAACGATCACCCTGCACAACTGTTAAGCAGCTGCACTGTCCTCTAAATTAGTGATTACTGGCCTATTTTATAAACAGTTAAACTACGTCAGCAAGGGTGACAAATGGCAAACTCAGGGATGTCAATTGTCTCAATTCGTAACAGTTACAGTTTATTGTGGGGATTCAGTATGAGGGAAACATAAATGGGATAGATAGGAAAGAAACCATGAAATAAGTAAAGGATAAGACAAGACAAGACAATACAAGAAAAACCACTATAGGATAAAGATAGAGAAGATATTTTAATTGATATACAGTAAAGGATTTGGTAAAAGGTAGAAAAGTACTGGGAATATAAGAGCAATGAAGGTTGAGGAGATTGGAAAAATTGAGAGCGTTGCAATGGTCTTGGTGAATAATCCTGGAATGATGAGTAAAGATGAATACAGCAGTTGTGAGGGAGTCCAAAACAAACCAACACCCAAACTGTAAAACACTTAACAGGATTCCACTAGACACAACAATAAACACCTACATAAACAACAGTGCTAATAGAAACAAAAACAAAGAAGTATATAGATATCTGAATGCACTGTTGGTAGGTTTGAGCAAAGTAAAAAATAGAAATAGAAAGGATATAGAAAGCATTGTGAAAAAACAACAACAATGGTAATGGAGTCACCCCAGCTATGACTGCCCTATATAAACTACACAGGTGCAGCCTAGACTGTGTTTGGGCAATAGAGGATTTGAATGAGCAAATGGGGGAAGAATGTGTAACATTGTGAGTGTTACAACTACACCAGCAGAACACTCATCTTGACCAGAGAACTGTCTCTGGATCCTGACCAGAGACTGTGCATGACCCCTGGGAAGAGCTGCAGCTTCAGTGAAATATCTAAATGACTAAGCCTCCTTATTTGTGCAATCATATTTCGGATCTACATTCTAAAGACTGCAGGAGCATGGCATCATTGGACCATCGATCCCTGCTGTGCGGACACACTCATTAAGCCCCTGCCTGCATCCTGACCAGCTCCTGACTAGGATGATCGACTTTATTGGAAGTATCTGAACATTCAATATTCGTTATTTATGAACTCAAGAAATATTGCAGTTTAAATTACTAAGTGTTGCTGATACACAATAGTCCATTACTTAATGTATTTTTGCTTAATCTAGTTATTTTAAACATTTGAATGTTTTTTATACATATACAAGTGACTGTCTAGCATGGATAGATAGATACAGACTGGTGACAAATTAAAAGATAAACCAACATAAAGTGTCTCAGTAAGGTGCTTGGCCACCACGAGCCACCAGAACAGCTTCAATGCTCTTGGCACAGATTCTACGAGTCTCTGGACTCTACAGGAGGGATGGAACACCATTCTTCCAAAAGATATTCCCTAATTTGGTGTTTTGATGATGGTGGTGGAGAGCAATGTCTAACATGTCCGTCCAAAATCCCCCATAGGTGTTCAATTGAGTTGAGATCTGGTGACTGTGAAGGCCATTCACATCATTTTCATACTCATCAAACCATTCAGTGACCCCTCATGCGCTGTAGATGGGGGCATTGTCATCCTGGAAGAGACCATTCCCATCAGGATAGAAATGTTTCACCATAGGATAAAGGTGAGCACTCAAAATAACTTTGTAATGATTTGCAGTGACCCTTCCCTCTAAGGGGACAAGTGGACCCAAACCATGTCAGGAAAATGCCCCACATAGCATTACAGAGCCTCTGGACCCCCCTCACTGTAGGGGTCAAGCAGTCAGGCCTGTACTGTTCTCTTGGTGTCCTACACACGCACTCGCCCACTTGTCGAGAATATGGTGAAGGATCACTTGTTTCCACATCTCTGTAGACCAGTGCCTATGTTTTTTGCACCACTGAACTCTCAAATGTGCATTTGTCTTTGTAATGAGGGGTTTATGCACTGCAACCCTACTATAATATCCATCTCTGTGTAGTTCTTGATGGACTGTTCTTGCTGACACAGTCTGATCATGTCCTGCATTGACATTCTCAGTCACCTGGGAAAGAGGTTTTCCTAACATATCACAGTAATGTACGAGCATGAGCATCACGTCATTGAATGTGCACTTTCGACCACAATTTCCAACCCTATTTACTGATGACTTTCCCATAGATCTAAATGCAGATGCAACTTAATGTATTCCTTGTTAATTTGTTGTCTGTAGATTTTCAATTGAATATCTATTTAATATTAAATTGGGCAACGTAATTTAAAGGGTTACCCATTGGGCAAATATATTAGGCAATGGAAATATACATAGCTTGTGAAATTAAAATGAATGTGTAAAATAGACAACCCAGTCTCACTAGATAAACATCAACAGGCTAGCATTTAGGCATTGCTGTTGTCTGCTAGAAAATGTTACCTGGCAAAGTACAATGCCTTGCATCTGTTCCTTCAATGGTGTACTCCATGGAATAAATAAAGATATAAAGAAATAAATATGCACTAATATTAGGCTATATAAACCTACCTAGCATTATTATTATATTTCTTCAATAATCTAGCACCTGTAAGCAGGGCAATTATTTCCTAATGTAACAAAATGTAATATGCAATATTAGTGCATATATATGTATATTGGAATAATGAAAATACAATCAAAATGCAATATGTATATTTGTTAATGTCAGTATTTATTCACTGCAAAATGTAAATATATAAAACAGTATATTTTACTTATATTCCAAGGTTTCACGATGAAGATCTTAAAGCTGATCGCCTGCTTGCATAACATTGCGAAATTCCAAAATTATCTTTTCCTGGTTTCTTGCTTAATATAATTCTAACCCGTCACAAGCTCTCTAACGTCTGATTGGTTACAGGCCTTTAGGAATAAGGACATATTTGACACACCTGATTGGGTAATTTCTTCGGAATTCCAACTCTCTGGGCTGTCACTGTACTTAGTCCCACCTTCAATAATGCCTTGGTTCCACTGGCTTGGCGTGCCGGACGCGTCCCAGAACTTTTTGTAAAATCAGGCCATTGTAGCAAGTCCGTCCCTGTTGTGGGAGGAGCAGAGCGATTGTGGGTTTGGTTTGTGTTTCCTTTTAAATACAAAGACAGACACTACAAGAGATAGAGCCTGATGTGGAAAGGACTTATGTGTCTATTTTATTCTTTATGCTTTACATGATTGAAGACAGCGTAATAAATACACTATTCTGTTAAGAGATATTAGAAATAGCTAAATGTGTATAGACAACATTATATTCAGACAACCATTACGTTACCATAAAAACGCTTCCATGTGCAACAATAAAAAAAATATTTGCTGTTTATTATTGTTATTGTTATTATTGTAATTATAACAAGGCTCATTCGTGCCATAATGAGCCCGTTACAAAGTGACGTACCCCCTCAGTAAAAAGTAGTACAGTGTATGTATTAATTCATTTGTAAATGGGCACACGTTAACTAAATTGTTGTTCATAAAATATTAATAATATCGGCTGCTACCAATCCGATTATTATACTTCAGTTTATTTTTAACTAGTCATGGCACTGCACCGGGGTCCTGTGAAATCTGTGTTCGGCAAGTTTTTAATACACTTGGATATTAACTGTAAGCAGTAATTGTTTCTGTGCCTGGATTTCACTCCATGCTGCTAATAAAACAAATTTCTTTGTGATCCCACACGGTACTTGAGATTATATCTTCTGACAAAATGTAGCTGATCTCTTCCCTGTCTGTCTGCAAGTCAAGCACACATCTCCGATTCAGAAAGAGAAGTATTTCTTTAGTGGGCATGACAGACGCTTACAGCCACGTCTGGCAGCAGATAGTTAACCGTCCACAAAACCTGGACACGTCCGGACACTTAAGCCAGTGGAAACACCTTAAGCGTCCAGGGCCAGTGGAAACGAGGCATAACTACCCAATCAGACCCAATAATGCACATGTGTGATGTATACACTAAATAATTTGTAAATTCCAGTTAAGCCAGTAAAAATTACTAAAACCACATTTGTGATGTCACAAAGCAATGACAAAATGAAAACAGCAGCAGTATGAAAAGTTAGATGCAATCCCACAATAGGAGCTAAACTATTTTATTTTTTAAGTAACCATTTTAAATGAAATCATATTTGCCGATAAACGACCCATGCAGGTGTGTTGCTAAAGGACTAGACGGCCAATTACTGGCCATTAATTCGGCCCACACATTAGCCCCAAACTTTTTTTTATTGGACTATTTTACAAAGCAACAAACTTTCTTAACCATTAGCAGAGAGGATTCTTGTGAATATTAACCAATAAAACAAAATATATATTTTTTATTGATTCAAAATTAGATGTGAAAAATGGCAGTGCGCGCTTTTTTAATTTGAATTTGAATTTTTTGAAGAATTTATGTCTTCTGAAACTGATAAACCTTTTAATTTGGCAAATTGTTCAATATTGTAGACAGTGATGACAGCAATTTGAAAGAGTGGGAGGCAGAAGATACTTATATTTTGTAAGTCGCCCTAGATAAAGGTGTCTGCTAAGAAATAAATAATAATAATAATAATAATAATAATAATAATAATGAGAAGGAGGATGCAGATTTTTCAAAAAATAAGTAATGGTTACTTATTACTTATTTCTGATATCTCAAAATAAGTAATGATTACATATTTATTTATTTTTCAGTTTCTCAATAAATTAACAATGGATACTTATTTCTTGTTACTGTTTTCAGTTTTTCTGCAAAATAAGTAATGTTTACTTATTTTTTATATCTGATTTGTGGTATTGGAAAAATAAGTAATGGGCTCATTCCTTATTTCAGATTTTTGTGAAAAATAAGTAATGGTTCCTTATTCTTTATTTCTGTTTGCCTTTTTTCGAAATATACATATGGTTACTTATTTTTACTTTTCCTTGGTTGGTTACTTTTTCAGTTTGCCTGTTTTTTTTATTTCTAGTTTTATAAAAAAATAAGTAATGGTTACTCATTTCTTATTTGTTTCCCTGTTTTTCATGAAATAAGTAATGGTTACTTATTTCTTATTTCCCTCCCTGCAACACTCAATGTTGCCACAATGGTGTAGCAACGTATTTTACGCATTGTTTCCGAATTTTAGTACATATAGGACAACACCCTTACAAACACATCAATACAATAACATATGACAATACTTCACGAGCTGACAGAGACACAATGTAATGTGGTTTTCAATGAATGATGCTTTCATTTCCCAATTTAAGGACACTTATCTCTACCTATTGTTATACTTCAGTAGTTCAGGCAGTCCCCTATAGAAGTCAGTGGAAGACATAGTGATTGAAGTAATGGAGGTATCTTGGTTTGAACCCACTTGGCGGAGGGAACAGCAGCTTGGCCATGGACCCCCACCCCCGGCACCCTCTATGGAGCCTCCGGTGCAGGGAAGGGACTTGTTGTTTGGTATCTTTGATGGTGTGCTTGTGTGTTTTTCAAGGTTTTTCTATATTTGACTTCCTGTATTGTCATAGACCCAGGGCACTTTTTGTCAGTGTTATTTTGTATTGTTTTGCATTGTATTCATGATAAAAATAAAGTGAAAACTCTCTGAAGGTGTGCATCTCATTGGATGTGCTTGTACGAGGAGTGAAGCGTGATTGGGGGTTGTCCTCCCCTGAACTCTAGGTCTGAAACGCTAATAAGGCAACAGTTCTCATTACTTATTTTACATACATCGATAAAATAGCATTTGGTAATACTATAAAAAGTAAAAGGTATATTAAAACAAATAAGTAATCATAACTTATTTCTGTGTCCTGGTTTGTAACAAATAAGTGATGATTAGGCCTACCTAAGGAATGGTTACTTATTTCTGTTTCCCTGTTTTTAATACATTTATAAGAAGCACAAGTGTTATTTACAGGTTGAAGTGTAAGTTACATGTAAGTGTAATTTACCACCGACCCCCATCTCACACGTGAGATGAATGTATGCCACTGATAAAAAGTAAGTAACTTATTCTCTAGCCTTGTTTGAAATAGCAATGATAACACTTGTCATAATTATTCTTTAAACAGTTATCCTTTGGATAGCACATAATGTGTAGCAAGAGTGTGTTTCCAGGTTCTCAAGAAATACGTAATCAGTCCCAGATAGCACAGCCATGAGCAAAATGATGACAGCCTGACGTCGGTCCAACGTCAGTCCATCCATGTTTGATCTGGAAATCCCCAAAAGTATCCTTTACGCTTATCCTGTATCCAGTGTTGCTCGTTGCTTCGCTGTCCTCGTCCTGTAGCCATCAGTGTTTTCAGAACCCGTTCTTGATCTTGTAGAAATATATTGCAGAAGAGCAGAACTACAATCACACTTTGTCAATGCTTTGTTTTCTATCTACTTGGTGAGATACGAATGCGGGAAGCTTGAGAGAGTTTTCTAAAAAATTGTATTATCCAATACACACACAACAGAAAGACTCAGCAGAGGCATTATTAAGGAATAACAAGCACCAATTTTATTCACAAATAGTTGATTAAACATTTAAAAGAATAAACTACAAACATCTGATCTTGCTTCTCAGTGACTGAGTTCCTGAACTGAACCACAGGAATCCTCTGGACAAAATAACTGTAAACTACAAGGCATTCAATAAATACAAGCTTTATTAATTCTTATAACTGTAATCTTAATTATCAGTATTGAGCACTTTTTAAATATTTATGAGTTATAAGTTCCCATCTGTCCTGTAGCCATTAAGTTACATTCGTGGCTAATTCAGTGTCTTCTTAGAAATACAAACAAAAAAATTATATATATATATATATACTTTAAACCATTCCGCGATACAGAAAATAAAAAGCCTATCATTTGATATTTTAAAACTGATATTTTGAAAACAACCACAGTCATACATACAACCTGGTACTTCAGACAATTAAATATTCTACTTTTCAGTACATTTAAACAGTATATTTAAACATTTTTCATTTTAGTTACGAAGGTGAACTTACTTTCCAGCCACTCTTCTGATGTCATTTGAGGAGACGCCTTTCCTGAATATGGTCTTGAGAAAGAGCGCTTGAGCGCTTTCAAATAATGAATCTGGAACACTTCTGACAGTATCAAACATAGTTATAATGATTATTATTCATACGTATGATATTTTAAAGTTGTATATGTCCATTTAGTAAAACAAGTTTCACTGATATTGCATATCCATCTCGCCGACCGTAACTGCCGTCCAACCATGCCAACCATATGTCGGTCAGCCTCCACCTCCCCGACCTGCTGCTGTCTGACCATGCCAATCATATGCCGACGTCGGCTATATGTCCCCCCCCCCCCCCGACTGTTGTCCAACCACATGCCTAATATCTAACCGTTAGCCTAATATCTTTTTTTTGAGTCGCACACTATAATAGATTTTTCATTTTATTTTTATTATGAAGGCAATGTAAAACAATACAGAATAACAGTAACAAAAAGCGCCAGGGGTCTATGACAATACAGAGATACAAGGCAACAAGTTCCTTCCCTGCGCCGGAGACTCCATAGCGCCACAGCGCCGCTGCCTCTCACTAAAACTCAAGAGGGAGCCGGGGGTGGGGGTCCATGGCCAGGCTGTTGTTCCCTCCACCAAGTGGGTTCTGGCCAAGATACCTCCTACGTCTTCCACTGACTCTATAGGGGACTGCCTGAACTACTGAAGTAAACAATGCTGGATCTTACTTTTTATTGATATATAACAACTGGGAAATGAAAGCATCACATTAAATTGTGTCTCTGTCAGCTCGTGAAGTATTGTCATATGTTATTGTATCGATGTGTTTGTAAGGGTGTTACAGAAAGGCAAGTCAACACACTCCCCACCTGGCACCTTTCAAGATGCCACCATTACTATTTTAATTATATGTCCTTCAACCTCTGAGGTAGGCCTGAAGAAAGTCTTTGAGGTTTGATGATGTGTTACTTTCACCTCTGCCTTCTTTACTACTCCATCTTTGCTGGGAAGAGCCTTCATGACGATTCCCATCGTCCATTAATTTCTCCTTGCTTGTTTGTCCTTCATGAGAACGACATCTCCTTCCTTAAGGTTCGGTCTCTTGCGATTCCATTTTTGCCTACTCTGGTGTGTGTTGAGATATTCTTTACGCCACCTTGCCCAGAAAGTGTCTGCCAAGATCTGAACCCAATGATGTTTGAGTAGTTCTGCCTTTGAGAACTCTCCAGGAGAAACTGGAGGCATGCCAATCTTCTGTGTTAAAAGCATTGAAGGAGTTAAGATTAGGGGTGCCTCTAGGTCTGAATAAATGGGAATCAATGATCTTGCATTGATTATAGCAGTGACTTCAGCCAAAAGGGGGATCAAAACGTCATGAGGAGTTTTTTGAACATGCAACTGCAGCTGTAGATCATGTGAAAACATATGATATGATATACTTAGATTTTCAAAAAGCGTTTTAATAAGGTTCCACACCAAAGACTGATCCTCAAATTGGAAGCTGTAAGTATTCAGGGTAATGTATGTAATGGGTAATGGGTGTCAATTAGAGGAGTTGCTTCTAATTGGAATTAGGTTGTTAGTGGAGTTCCACAGGGATCAGTACTAGGGCCTTTGCTGTTTCTTATCTATATTAATGGACTCTGGGATAGTTAGATTACTTGTCAAATTTGCAGATGATACTAAAATAAGTGGCTCAGCCAATACAATCTCGGCAGTATAGGAGTGAGGAGTCTACGTGGACCCCTCACTTTCTCCATCCAAACAATGTGGGGAAGCAATAAAAAAGGCAAACTGAATGTTAGGTATATTGTCAAATGTGTAGAATTTAAAACAAGGGAAGTAATGTTAAGACTGTACAATGCACTAGTTAGACCTCATCTGGAATACTGTGTACAGTTCTGGAAATGTCTTACTCAGAGAGACTGAAGGAACTGAACCTTTTCACCCTGGAACAGAGGAGACTACCTGGGGACTTAATTCAAGTCTTCAAAATCATGAAAAGCATCGACCACATCAAACCAGAGGAACCTTTCCAGATCAGCAGGGACATGCATCCAGGGACACAAATGGAAATTGGGCTTCAAGGCATTCAAGACAGAAAACAGGAGACACTTCTTCACACAGAGAGTTGTTACAATCTGGAACAAACTCACCAACAATGTGGCTGAAGCTGAAAATGTGGGAACATTTTAAAATAGACTGGATAGGATCCTTGGATCACTTAGTTATTAATGGACACCAAACGAGCATGATGGGTCGAATGGCCTCCTCTCATTTGTAAACTTTCTTATGATCTTATGTTCTGTGAAGAAGGACTTGGAAGGGTGTCGTCCACACAGAAATACCTTTCTATAAAGTGCTGGACATCACTGCTGAAGTCGTCTTCTCCCCTTCACTTGCTGCCTTCCTCGGCCCAAAAATGGAAATTGCTGGGTTGGGACTGTTCCTAAATATGTGCACTCTCATGCGGTAATCGACAACTTCATTGTTAAGGTTGTTGTCATGGTTCCACAAGAAACGCAAGTACCTGAACCTGACCAAGACTCCTACAAGTTGTTGAGATCAGGTCCAGAAAGCAACACGTAATTTAGTGACACACCATCAAACTTGGGCATCCATTTTCCAAGAAGCAGGTTTTTAGAGCACTTACTTTGGGCTTATGGGCTCTACCGAGGCATACGTCACCTATGATGGCCCAGCCAAGATCCAATTTTTGCGCATAGGGTGAATCATGATGGCCATTGAATTGCTTGCACACTTTGTGGACCCAAAGGTTGTCTCTCCCCAGTAGAAGTAGGATGGCTGCGTTTGTATCAAGAGGAGGTATCTCTTTGGCGATGGCCCTGAAATGACTGTGATGATAAGCAGCCTCTGGAGTTGGAATTTCCATTCTGTTGTTTGGTACTTGGTTGCATTCTATCACAGTGGGGAGAGGAATAATTGTCTTCCCATCCATTGTTTCAACAATGAAGCCATGGGAACTCCTTCCTGTAGCATCAACAATCCCTGAACAGGTTCTCAAGATGTATGGAACTGCTAATGCCTGAATGCTGAATGGCTCAACACGAGCTTTCTCTGTTTTTACTTTTATTTCCTTTTGCTCGTAAGCTGCTCTTGTTTGGGCTGCTTCTGCACATGCCTTTGCTGCTGAATGTGACTTAACAGAGCATGAAGCCACTGACCGAATCTCCATGTCACTTTGTGCTTGGCACTCAAGCTTAACATCCTCCATAATGAAAGGGGAGTGTAGCCAGTAGTAGACAATACATTCCTTCTATGGTGCCTGACTATCGTGCTAGAGACACAGAAATCAAAAGTTGTAATCCAGCTTCATATCATTTGCAGAACGGGTATCATTTTACTGTACTGTTCTCGTTAAATATACTCCCAGTGAGTGTGTATGTACACATCGACACATTATTTTCACATAACCTTTAACTACAGATCAAAGATGGAGATTTGTATATTTGTATATTGCCTCACTGATGTGTCGAGGAGTGTTGCCTTTCGAATCACTTGATACAGTCGCAATATCGTGTATTCACCAGCTGATGTTACTATGGAGAGCATGTATTGAGCGCTTGAGTGTGTATCAAATTAAACAGTCAGCTAAACTCTCCTCTAAATCACAGTCCTCCAAGTTACACACAGGTGTTGTCTTTTTGCAGGATTTTAATGTAGACAAGTATGAAACTGTATAATAATAATAAACTGTGTTACTATACAGCAAATAACCAATAATATTTACAAATACAAGAGTTGTCCTTTACAGCGACAAGGTAGATATGCAAGGTAGTCATACACAACTATCAATAGAACATTCAACAATTAGCTTTTAGCTATCATTCATTAATCTTTATGCAGATATCTAATGTAATACAGCAAATGCAAATAATGTTGTATATGATTTCATTTCTCGAAAATATCAACATATAACAGAAGATATAATGTTTAATAAATGCTTTACTTACTGATAAGGGTTATAAATGAAGGATGGCTGTAGATTTAACTGGCCTGAACACATGTACAAATTACGCATGGATGTAAACAACTAAACAGTACTTCCAGGTAAACTGAACTATGACCTATCACACAGGAAGTTACTCTAATACTGGATATTAACAGCCACCACTAGATGGAGACAAATCCTGAACAGAAAGGCAGGCCAACACAGTCGCTATTATATGACTTGAACAGCCGTATAGGCTACTGCAGAGTGTGAACTGTGCTTCTGCATTCTCCAAAGGGGAATCCTGGCTCTTTGTTTTGATCTGGCTGCTGGCAGAAGCAAGAAGACTAAAGAAGAGTAACTAAATTTTTTGAAGCTATGGCATTGAAAGCAAGCTGATGTTCAGTCAAAAAATGTAATTATTCTTCTTCTGGAACCAGGCTGGTGCGGCTCGGCACATTACCCACTGGCAATTTTATCGAGCCGACCCGGAAATAGGCCGTGAATTTTCTTCTCTGCTCCTTACCTATTGCTGGCCAGGGGCCGAGCCGGGCTGGGGGAGAAGTTAACTGAACTCGTCATCACGAAGCATCAGTCTACCCTATTACTAGGTTTAAATGCATTACACATACTTAGTACATTAATTAAATACATTACAAATATATATGTTTATTTATAACAGCTGATAGCTTTTTAATTACAAAATAATTTTGTAATTAAACAGCCCAAAGGTGTTCACAACTGAGATGTCTTACAAGTTGCAAATTCTTAGGTACTTTCTTCGGGGAGCTTGTCTCGCCTCTATTCGTAGTCAGCGGTTAGAAAAGTTATTAATGGATATGTAAAGGGGACACTACACTCAAAACAACACCCTTAGTAAAACCTGAGTGTGAAGCTGCCCCCTGATTGTAGTCGCCTACGCCACTAGAGGAATTTCACCCCTACGAGATTAACCAATTAACATATGGGTTATTTTTCAATCAAGTGAGGAAAAGTATGTAGCATGAGGACACTGGGTAAGAAAAATCAGGGACAGATTTTATTAAACAGGCCAAAGTCTAGATAAAAAACATGAAACCAAATGTACCAATATAAACTAAAACAGTTTCTGGACTAGCAAATCACAACTGTTCAATTACAAAAGTGAAGACTACCAATAACAACTTCAATGGTAATTCTACACCATAACACCTTAATTATCAAATAATCACACAATAAAAAGATAAAACACTACAGTTAGTTCTATACATTTTTGGACAGTGACACAATTGTCATCATTTTGGATCTGTACACCACCACAATAGATTCGAAAGGAAACAATCAAGATGTGCTTTAAGTGCAGACTTTCATCTTTAATTTGAGGGTAGTGGGTGAACGGTGTAGGAATTACACCTATTTTTATATGTGGTCCCCCAAATTTTAGGTGCTCAAAAGAAATTGGCCAAACTAACTTAATCATGAATTAAATTGTGAGTTTCGATACTTGGTTGCAAATCCTTTGCATTCAATGACTGCCTTAAGTCTGGAACCCATAGACATCACCAGATGCTGGGTTTCTTCCCTGGTGATGTTCTGCCAGGCCTGCACTGCATTTGTCTTTACTTCCTGCTTTAGTTCCTTGCAGCTTTTTGACTTCAGTTTTGCCTTCAGCAAATGAAATGCATGCTCCATTGGATTCAGGTCAGGTGATTGACTTAGCCATTGCAGAACATTCCACTTCTTCATCTTAAAAAAGTCTTGGGTTGCTTTCGAAGTATGCTTCGGGTCATTATTCATCTGCACTGTGAAGTGCTGTCCAATGAGTTTTGAAGCATTTGGCTGAATCTGAGTAGATAATATAGATATTCATCAATAAATACAAGGGAACCAGTTCCCTTGGCAGCCATACATGCCCATGCCATAACATGCTTCACAGATGAGGTGGTATGCATTGGATCATGAGCAGTTCCATCATTCTGGTACAAGTTGATATTTTTCTGATCTGTCCATAGGATGTTGTTCTGGAACTGTACAGGGTTCTTCAGATGTTTTTTGGCAAACTCTAATCTGGTCTTCCTGTTTTCTGTTTACATCTAGTGGTAAACCCTATGTATTTGCTCTGGTGAAGTCTTCTCTTGATTGTTGATTTTGACACAGATATGCCTACCTCCTGGAGGGTGTTCTTGATCTGGCCAACTGTTGTGAAGGGGGTTTTCTTCACAAGGGAAAGAATTCTGTCATCCACCACAGTTGTTTTCCATGTTCTTCTGGTGTTCCTGAGCTCACCAGTGCATTCTTTCTTTTTATTGAATGTACCAAATAGTTGATTTAGCCACACCTAATGTTTTTGCTCTCTCTCTGATTGGTTTGTTTTGATTTCTAAGGCAAAACTGAAGGCAAGAGCATCACCAGGGAAGAAACCCAGCATCTGGTGATGTCTATGGGTTACAGACTTCAGGCAGTCATTGACTGCAAATGATTTTTCACCAAGTATTGAAACACACAATTTAATTCATGATTATGTTAGTTTGTCCAATTACTTTTGAGCCCCTAAAATTGGGGGGACCACATATAAAAATGGGTGTAAATCCTACACCGGTAACCCAATTTGGATGTAACTACCCTCAAATTAAAGATGAAAGTCTACACTTAAAGCACATCTTGATTGTTTCCTTTCGAATCCATTATGGTGGTGTACAGAGACAAAAAGATGAAAATTGTGTCCTTGGCTGGGATGAAATCAAAAGTTTGACCCACCCGCTAATTGAAAACTAGAGAATTGTACTCAGCTGCGACCGCTATAATGTATAGGTTTGTAGTTTGCTATTAGCAGGTGGGTCAAAATATGGGTCAAATATTTTTGAACCTAACTGTATATATAAAATCACCAACCATATTCCCAGTTTACACTCTTCTTTTATACACCTGGGCCATTAAGCCTGCCACTCCCCTAATATGATTCTACAGGCTATCAAGGGAGTGTGTGAAAACATCATTTGTTTTCTAAAAACATAGATAAAAAGTACACATACAATAAAATGTTCCAAGTTATTAAACCTTCTACACCAGTTACAGATACTTAACAAACTAAATAATTAGTGCAAGTAAACTAATAATACAAGTCAAACGTGTACGTGATATGTGATACGTGATACTATTGACAATCAGCTGGGACTTTTTATATCCATCCATCAATTTTCTACACCGCTTGTCCTGGTGAGGGTCACGGTTGCACCATACTAAGTAGGGTGGACCAGACCTCCCTTTCCCCAGTGACAGATTCTCAGGCGTTCCCAGGCCAGCCGGGATATAATACCTCCAGCGTGTCCTGGCCTCTGGGTCTCCACCCAGTGGGATGTGCCCGGTAAAGCTGTAAAGGCAGCCTCCCGGGGGGCATCCTTACCAGATGCCTGAACCACCTCAACTGACTCCTCTCGATCCGGAGAAGTAGTGACTCTACAATGAGGCTCTCTTGGATTACTGAGCTCCTCACCCTATCCCGAAGGTCAAGCAACCCTGTGGAGAAACCTAATTTCTGCCGCTTCTACCCGCAATCTCATCCTTTTGGTCATTACCCACCATTCATGAACATAGGTGAGGATGGTGATGTAGACTGATGTGTAAACAGGGATCTTTGTCCGACTTAACACCGAGAATATGGACACAGCTCTTGCTCTGAGAATAAAAGGACCGATATGTACACATGGTGTCCACGTGGTGTGATGATGTGGGTGCAGAGGCTGGCTACATCCAGGAAAACTGCACGACCTTGACGAAGTTGTCAAAGAGTGGCAGTGCTTCTGTTGTCTTCCCTGCAGCATTGAGCGATTATCTAAGCATCTGTCACTAGAAGAAATGGCAGGCTGCAGCTGGCAGGAGGAGATTCTCACAGACGGCGGGGGGGGACTCTTCAAGTCGTTGTTTACTTACCATTCATCAGTTAACACTAGAACCACCTAGGCCATCATTTTCATCGGTTACACTTTTAATATTTTAATTAATCTGTGACTTAAAGATACATGGTTTTCTGTTCATGACTTTTGCTAAAATGTTTTATATACACACAAAAAAGATATAATCCAATTTACCTTGAACAGACAGAAGTCGTCACATTGACTACATAGAAAACAATATTTTGCTTATACAACTTAGTGTATGTTTATTTGTATGTATCAAACAATACATTGCAGCCAACTTATTGAAGTAATGATGAGATCAATCTGCAGTTCTACCATGAATTAAACTGTAGATACAATGAAAAATGTATTTATGCCAGGAAATATCCAGTGAAATATGTGTTTTGCAGTGAATGGAACAGAAGTTAGTTTATTTTTTATAATATATTGAAGCCAACAGTTAAATTCTTTACAATAGGCTACTGATTTCACAGACATTGTGATTTTATGTGCAGGAAAAAGATAACCTATTGCACAAGCCAAAACATTTCTCTAGAAGCATTATGTGCATAAGAAAAGTATAGCTGCATATACTGAAAGCGGTTTTGATCTGTACAGGTATATAAAGTCTTGGTTGTATAATCAGTGGTTAAAATGGGCCAGTATACAATGGTATTCATTTTGACTATGTTTTTATATTTTAAATAATAATAATATTTAAAAATGGCAACCCTATTAGTAATTATTGTGTGGCACTTCCTAACATGCCTTCTCCATAACTTGAGCCTTCTTCCTGCACATATGCATACATGCGTTGAAAAAAAAATACTTTCAAGTGCGAGAGAACAGTAAAATAAAATTAAAAAGTAATGGATCAGTTTGTTTTTAAAAGTCCAAAACTAGTGGAGGATATATGCAAGGTTCCTGCATCTGTGGATTAATGGAATGGAATGGAATTAAAAACAAATTAACTTTGGCAATGTGAGCCATCTTCTTTGAGGGAGGCAACAAGCGATGACATGGCAACACCAGGGTTTAATTTTTGTTGGAGAATGCTGATGCAGAGCTGTTTGTGCTCCAGGACCTCTAATCAGAGCTTTGACATCTCCTTATGACATGAAAAAAATGGAACATGAACGTTTAGCTTTTTTTTGACACGGTCACTGTTTAATTTCATTGACTCCATGATATACTGGACTGGCCTGCCCACTGAGCATGTTACCATTTCCCAGTTTAAAACTAAGGTTGTGTCATGTATGTCTGGCTTTCTAAAGGCAAGTAACCAATCACACATATCATATATGTTCTGCCCCTGGGGCAGTACTGTGCTAATCAGTTTCCAAAACCTCACTTGACTGATTGGGTTGAAGGTCGGACTAAGCAGAGCAGAATTATTAGAAAGAAAACAATGGGAGAAAGTAATACACTACTGGAATTTGGAAATGTTGTGGAAGCAACAATCAGCTGTAAGATCTTCACTGGGAAACCATTAAATATGAGTTAAATATACTGATCAAGGATAGTGTGAATGCTATAAACACCATTCAAGCATTACAGCAGGCTGATTGGTCTTGCTTTTGTCCCATCAATGCACTGATGATGACAGTCAGATCGGGTGCACTTTTGCAAGTGGCACGTGCAGCTTTTCAAAACTATAGCTAATTGAATTATCTTTGCTTAATGATGACTGAGCAGCGACTGCATGGAATGGCAACAATATATATTGAGCATGAACTGGCTCAACAGATGGATGTAATGGAGACTGTACGCACCTTTGCTTGGGATAAAAGACAGGCAGCACATCTTCATTAGTGGAAAGAATTTTACTTTTACTTTCCTGCTGTCTTGGGGGGAGTTAGTGTGCACATTAGAATTATGTATATATTTTGTCTATGCAAATATAGATAGAATCCAGTTTTAAGGAAATGCCAGGAGGGGTGGCAAAATGTACAGAATGCAAAAATTGCTGGTGCTGTCTACAGTATACAATCTACAATCTACAGTATAGTGAGAGATCATACAGTCATATTCTAAAACCGACGATGTGTCCGTGGAAATGTTTTAAAAATAGAGTAGGCTTAATAGCATATGATTATGGTATTTGAAATTACTACTTTAAAACTTGTTTTTATTTGTATGTTTCCTTGTTAGCATGTTATCTGCAGTGGTGGCTTGAAAATGCAATTCAAAGTGCATTATATTGATGTTAAGCTTTATACGCATGTTGTCACATTAAGCACTCCGGTACCTCCGCTCCCCCGCATACATCAACTCTGTCCCATTCACAGTGCACTCCGGCACCTCATGATTTATAAATTATGCACTGGGCGACACTCATTCATAAGTGAGTCGTGCAATGGACATTTTCCTAGTTACCGGAAGAAGGAACAGTGGTTGGAGAAATAAAAAACATGAGTGGTTAATAGTGATTTAAGGTAGGTGCAATTTAACATATTAAAAACACAATATTAACTACTATATAATAGGAATTTCTCCTTTGTTTTTTAAACTTCAGCAAAGTTTAAATGGAAAACGTTATTCTTTCTCAGAGGTGAAACAGTTAACATGGGCTGCAGGACAACTTTATTTTTCTTCTTTACCTACAGCATTACTTTCGAATTTCAATTTCAACCACTGAGTATAATATAGTACTCCACCAGAAATGTTTTGTGCAAAAGAAAACAAGGAAACGCAAACTAATTAGCTGAGCCCTTATTTTCTTTGCATTATGCGAGGTCTGACAACACTGCATCTTTTTGTTATTTTGACCAGTTGTAATTTTCTGCAGATAAATGCTCTAAATTACAATATGTTTATCTGGAATTTATGAGAAATGTTGTCAGCATTTTATACAATAAAACAAAAATGTTCATTTTACCCAAACACATACCTATACATAGTAAAACCAGAGAAATTTGCAGTGGTCTCTTAATGTTTTCCAGAGCTGTATAATATATAATGGTATTTTCAGTACAGTGTCAATTTGACAGCCTGTAGCTGTCGTAGTTATGCCTAAAAGTCCGGCTCTAGGGGATGTTCATACAGGGAAGACTTGTTGTTGTTCCTGGAAAAGAGTAACACATCAAAATCAGGTTATGTGTAATCTCATATCCATGTAGGCTCAGATGAGGCCTCCCTGGGATCTGTCAGTAGTCCTCCCTCGTGATGGCATGGGTACTGAGTATTGGGTACTTGAACCCCCTTTTGGGAGTTATTTTCAATTTGAATGATAACATTAGGTGTCATATGCGACCCCGGTTATCTGAAAATGAAAATAGCTTCCAAAGCTGGGAGGTCATTGATGACCTGCAAAAGAGGAAGTGCTTCTGTTCACTGTATAGATAAGCACAGAAAGGGGGAGGGCTTGTCTGAGTGACAGCACATAGTGGCCTATTTATTGGTAGCTTTGTTATGAGTTATCCAGCACTTATTACATGCACAACATCCTGTAGTCCCCTTTGGGAGCTATTATTTTTCAGATAACCAGGGTTGCATACACAGCATAACAATATTTAGTTTCTCTTTCACCTCTTTGTTGCATATTTTCCAGTGTACAAATAGTGATATTAAAATATGATTTCACCCAAGATGGTTTACATATATAATGTAGCAGAAGAAAACAACCCCCCCCCCCCCCCCCCAGATAAACACAAATGCATTCATATGGTTTGAGAGCACCATAAAAAAGTTTTGGGGATATTTTGTCATTAGTCACCATTTCACTTCACTTTCAATGCCACAACAGACAAGCAGGTAGAGAATTTTCTAGGTTTTACTGCTTGAAAGATCAATATGCCAGACATCTCTGTATTGCTTTGACTCGACAAGCTCGATATATTAATTGCATTTCAGAAACACTGCCACTTGTTTGAGGCCAAGTTTAGGTTTTGCTGTGGGGAACCATTTACAATTCCCCCTCCCCTGTGCTTGGTGGATTCAGCTTAATGACCCCCTTTTCTGTCTGAAGCAAAGCATAGTCATTTCTGTTTAACAGGGACTATATTTTCTACCACCTAATCACAAAGCTTTTCCTGAGATGACACTTATATATGTTTGTATATTTTAGCTTATGTGAATAAACCTTATTTACTGACACATGGAAACATTAAATGGTATATTTTTGGCAATTTTTTTTTTTTAAATGTATTTTACAGTTGGTAATGATTTGGATATTACTCAATGGAAATTTTGTGTGGATCCATTTCCTTGACTATAAAAACAATATTTAATATTTTCTGCTTGATAAACTGCTAAGATATTTTGATGCTGTGTAATTTGCAGCTTTGCCACACAATTTAATAATATTCTCTACTATCGTTTTATTTATATGTATGGCACTGCTAGTGTGCAAGCACTGCTAGTATGGCACTGCTAATGTAAGTTAGGGCTGAAATAGAATGATTGACTTAACTGGTTTTAAATCCAAAATTGCAAGCCAAGCCGGTTTGCATGAAAATTTATAAAGAATAAACAAGTCTTTAGAACATCAACTACTAACTTTATATAAAACATTGATTAATAAAGTGGGGTACTGATTGTCTTTCCACATTGTAGGTTGAGCCAGAATGCAATAATGTTTCATATCACAAAAACATGCAAGACTGACATAGTGCCATATGGTGATCTCTCAATAATATATACATGCATAAATAGATACATCAATAATTGGAGAATAGAAGAAGAAAACTAAGACAAAGAGTAACATTAACAACTGCACCCCATGGAAAAAAGTGTACCTCTTCATGATGCAGTATTTATATCAGTAATACAGTCATAAAGATTAGACTGCAAACGCATTGATAAAACACATTAACTCAAATTATTTTTTATATATTTTATAGTGATGAATGCTACTATATATATATCTATATCTATATATATATATCTTAAAACAAATTGCTTCCATTGAAATACCTTTATTTTTCTTAATTGTTTAGTAATACAATAAATCACATTTACAGGTTTGAAAATACTATAATAAAATAATATTGTACAGACGGCTCGGGGAAAAAAGGAGCTAAAACACACTTTGTTCTTTAAGGAGTATTTATTTGAGACCCGCACACGTCGTGGCAACAATCTCACACAAGTGCAGGGGGTAGCTCCACACTAGTGGGGCTGACTCACTAGATTCCCTGCATACGCTCTATATTAACCCCCCGCTATACATGACAAACCCCCTACCAGTAACTCAACTATCCTCACACATTCACCCTATGTGACCATCAACATATCGCAATCAAATAAAAAAAATAAACGCATGATAGGGACTTAATTTTGCAAGGACCCTCCCACAAAATCACAACACAATGCACTGTAGCTTTTCCATTGCATATAGTGTATCCCTACATTGATTTGCCAGAGGAATTAGACCACAACAAGACTAATCACATATGGCTTGCCCTATAACACCTCATGTACAGTGAGGAAAAAAGTATTTGATCCCCTGCTGATATTGTATGTTTGCCCACTGACAAAGAAATGATCAGTCTATAATTTTAATGGTAGGTGTATTTTAACAGTGAGAGACAGAATAACAACAAAAAAATCCAGAAAAACGCATTTCAAAAAAGTTATAAATTGATTTGCATGTTAATGAGGGAAATAAGTATTTGATCCCCTATCAATCAGCAAGATTTCTGGCTCCCAGGTGTCTTTTATACAGGTAACAAGCTGAGATTAGGAGCACTCTCTTAAAGGGAGTGCTGCTAATCTCAGCTCGTTACCTGTATAAAAGACACCTGTCCACAGAAGCAATCAATCAATCAGATTCCAAACTCTCCACCATGGCCAAGACCAAAGAGCTGTCCAAGGATGTCAGGGACAAGATTGTAGACCTACACAAGGTTGGAATGGGCTACAAGACCATCGCCAAACAGCTTGGTGAGAAGGTGACAACAGTTGGTGCGATTATTCGCAAATGGAAGAAACACAAAATAACTGTCAGTCTCCCTCGGTCTGGGGCTCCATGCAAGATCTCACCTCGTGGAGTTTCAATGATCATGAGAACGGTGAGGAATCAGCCCAGAACTACACGGGAGGATCTTGTTAATGATCTCAAGGCAGCTGGGACCATAGTCACCAAGAAAACAATTGGTAACACACTACGCCGTGAAGGACTGAAATCCTGCAGCGCCTGCAAGGTCCCCCTGCTCAAGAAAGCACATGTACAGGCCCGTCTGAAGTTTGCCAATGAACATCTGAATGATTCAGAGGAGAACTGGGTGAAAGTGTTGTGGTCAGATGAGACCAAAATTGAGCTCTTTGGCATCAACTCAACTCGCCGTGTTTGGAGGAGGAGGAATGACCCCAAGAACACCATCCCAACCGTCAAACATGGAGGTGGAAACATTATGCTTTGGGGGTGTTTTTCTGCTAAGGGGACAGGACAACTGCACCGCATCAAAGGGACGATGGACGGGGCCATGTACCGTCAAATATTGGGTGAGAACCTCCTTCCCTCAGCCAGGGCATTGAAAATGGGTCTTGGATGGGTATTCCAGCATGACAATGACCCAAAACACACAGCCAAGGCAACAAAGGAGTGGCTCAAGAAGAAGCACATTAAGGTCCTGGAGTGGCCTAGCCAGTCTCCAGACCTTAATCCCATAGAAAATCTGTGGAGGGAGCTGAAGGTTCGAGTTGCCATATGTCAGCCTCGAAACCTTAATGACTTGGAGAGGATCTGCAAAGAGGAGTGGGACAAAATCCCTCCTGAGATGTGTGCAAACCTGGTGGCCAACTACAAGAAACGTCTGACCTCTGTGATTGCCAACAAGGGTTTTGCCACCAAGTACCAAGTCGAAGGGGTCAAATACTTATTTCCCCCCTTAACATGCAAATCAATTTATATATTTTTTGAAATTAGTTTTTCTGGATTTTTTTGTTGTTATTCTGTCTCTCACTGTTAAAATACACCTACCATTAAAATTATAGACTGATCATTTCTTTTTCAGTGGGCAAACGTACAAAATCAGCAGGGGATCAAATACTTTTTTCCCTCACTGTAGCACTAATTGTGGGGGTGAACCCCCCTGACACACTACAATATCAATAACATGACAAAAACAGTGAAAGACTCTCAAATAAGCTCACTGAAACTTTTACTACAGATTTCTATTGCAGAGAAATTCACTCATGGCACACTTTAGGATATTATACTATACCTGCATAAAGTAGTCTTTGATTTGACACAGGCATTCCTCTGTTTCTCTTATATCTTACTCATGAGTTCAAGTAAATTAAATAAATAATTAGTATTCAGAAATAAATTATTATATGTAATTATATTATACATTACTTTGGTTATTAAGCAACTGGGCAGTAAACAGCTTTCTCTATAGTTATTTATGAATTCAGCAAGTAATGTAATAGTATCTTTTAATTTCTGATATAATGTGTCAAAACTAATTTTAATTAATTTCATTGGGTTAGCAAATCAGTTGCCCCTGATTATATATGTTTTTGTGTAAGATGGTCTATTCATTGATTCATATTAATTTGGCATTCACTTTTACCCAATACAGCTTATAAGATTTCCAAAAAACACATTTTATCAATACTATATTTACAGCATTATGCAATATAACATAACGGATTGTGTGTTGAGAAAAGAGCAATATTGCATTGCAATCAATAAAGTGCAAAGCAAAAAAGGGAAAGAGAATTATGTTATCTACTTGTTTTCCTCAGTATTTCTTTTTCACCAAACTGCCTTTTAAACTGAAATTAGTATATGTGTTTTTAAAATAGATTCACATTAAATATATTGTCATCCAATTCAGAGCTAAAATAGTCTAATAGCTCTATGTTAGAAATGTTACACAGATACATAAATGAAACAGGTGGGGCTGAAAACAACTCCAATTATCCTTTCACAGTGTTACACATTTTACTTGATCAGGCTTGTTTAATTTCTAAATTGGATGACAATAAATTCCATGAGTCTAATAAATAACTGATGTTGTCTGAGAATGTATTAATCGCATGGTAGATAAACCCAAAATGACTGGAAAACTGGAGGCTCTATGTTTGCATAAACAACAGTGATTCAGTAGGCGTGTAAGGAAAGCATCAGTCACTAAAGTAGTGCACATACACATGCAGTCAAAGGCAAAGGAGAAGATTTGCAGGGTCTTTAAGTGCAGTCTCAACAGATGAGTTGTGAGGATGTCACAGACGGTGACAGCTTATTACACTTATGTTGTTTTAGATTTTTCTTTATGTATTCACAGGTTTATTTTCCAAATGTAATCCTTTTTTGCACTTTATGTATTTTCATTTAAATATCATGTTTCACTGTTGCATTTCATTAAATGCTTAATTGCTTTTTTTTACTTTATTAATTCACAATTGTCATGTGTGTTTTGTTGTCCACTTCAGCTTCACTTCACTTCACTTCCAGCTGCGCCCCGACCCACGTTGGGAGATCAATGGGAGACCAGATCATAGAGGAGAAATGAGCAAGACAGAGCAAAGATAGAAGTGAAGGCGATGGCTCTCCCTGGGCAGGAAGGGGCCAGGGCAGCACATGGAGTGAGGACAGGGATTAGAGGCGGCTCAAGAGTGGGTAAGTGACTGGCCCTCCACCCAGGGTACATGAGCGGAAGAGCAGGGTGAGAAGGAGTTGAGTGCGTGCCCTGACCACCCATGTGGGTGCCTGTGGCAGCATCAAGACGGGCGTGAAAAGCAGGAACCCGGGAGCCATATGCCCCTGCCCTATGTACCCCGGTACCCCAGCCGGGTGAACACACAAGCTGGGAGATAGAGAGCATGATCACGGAGACCAGCAGCAGCCAATAAGAGTTGAGCTGATTGAAGAAAAAAAAAGTAACAGGAAGACTAAACATGACAGGAGCATTTGATTTTCTTATGTATTTATCCAAATACTTTTGTACAATTGTTGTTTCGGGGCAGGTTATTTAACTCTAATATAGGCAAAATACTATTTTCAAATACAAATACCAATTAGTATCTGTAATTGACTCAGGTCTGCGCAAAATATCGATACCTACAATGGCTATAGCCTGTCACTTTCTCACCTCCAGCTCTCACAGCAGTGTATACAGGCTATTGCCCTTGCCTTCCCAGCCAGGTTTCACCCGAGCTTATGGTTGCATTCTCGTTGCGCAGATTTCCGCAGTTCTGCACAGATTTGCAGAAATCCACCAATGCCATTGGTGGAGCAGCACAGATCTGCACAGAACTGCAGACATCTGCGCTACGTGAACGTGACCTGTAAATGTCCATGTCCATGTTCTTGCTGTTTGGATCTGCTCTCCTGGTGATGGTTGCAAACGAGAATATTCTGCAATAACAAAGACAAGAGTTACATTAATACTTGGATTGGATCCAAGGTTAATTGTGAACTTACCTTACAGGGCTGGTGTGACAGGGTCCCTCTGTGGCAGACAGCACTCCATATTCCGGACCATGCAGTAGTGGGAGGGAGAGAAGCGCAGTACAGGGGTGAGGAAGGAACGTGAAATTACCATCTCCAGTGTGTATGAGTGAACAGCACTTACCCGTAGCTGTGCATTTCCTTTTCTGAGCCCCTTTCTATTCTTGCTCTCTCTCTCCCTTCCTGGCGAGCGGCTGCACTGATGAGAAGGTCCAACTTGGGAGGGGTGCTGTGTAGACAGATCTGTGCCCCCAGCCCGGGACGGGAGCCTCTACAGGCCAGCACAAGACTTATACTTTTAAATCTCCTGGATACATTTTTTTTCTTCTCTTCTTTTGCTGTTTTTGCACAGATTTGTTGTTATTTTTGTATAGGTTCTTAGGGCTTAGGTTAGGAGTTTTAAGAGTTTAGGTTTCATTATAGTATTTGTGTAGCTTTTAACTTTTGTAGTATTTTATTAAATTTGCCCAGCCATATTAAAGGCAATTTTAACAACAGGTTTTAGTTATTAGGAACAAGTCCTGTTGCACTGCAGACTTTGTGCCCTGCTAGTTGTCCCCTGTATATTGACTGTGTATTACGTGTATTAATAATTGTGTAAGAATAAAAATGTATTGTATTGACTTCCTGAGACTGTGGTGTATGTGCTGAGATCTAGCCGAGCCTGCACGGGGAAAACAATTGGCTGCGAGCCCCCATCTCACCATAATAAATGTGGGTGGTGTAGTTGAACTATTTGCGGGTTCAGTGCTCGTCACCTGTGACACTGTCTCTGCAGGATATTAGTACATACACCATGGATCACCGCCAACGGTGAGAGCAGTAGTCATGCTTTGGTTTTTGGGAACATCATGAATCAAATGTTATGGGGAAGAAAGAGGAAATGTTTATGAAGATTGGAAAGCTCAGGTGCAAGCACAGGAACTTAATGATCAACAACAGGTTGACTTTGTGTGTGGGGTGCTAGCAGGGTGAGCTAAATGGGAGGTTTTGCTGCTGGAGCCTGGGGCTAGGGCAAATAAGGACCAGGTCTTCTCAGCATTAGACATATCAAGAGTGAGTATTGAAAGCAGGGTTATGAGCATAGTTCTCTAAGATCAGACTGGAAGGGGGAGATTTTGGGGGCATTTACTCTCCGGCTTCTTGAACTGTTCTCCAGGTGGCGGTGGGAAGAGCACAACGGGTCTGTGAGAGAAGACAACAACTTGAGGGACCGATTCATCTCTGGCTTGGCTTCTGGGATGGTGAAGTTGGAGTTGCAGCAGCAAGTTTGGAGAGATGTTACTCTGACTCTGAAGTGCTAAAGCAGGCTTGGGCATTGGAGACAGAAGAATGTAGCGGAGCGGAGGCCATAGTGCCACCAATGTCTTTGGCAGTCCCCGAGAAGAAAGCCCTCCCTAGCCCCTCCTTATGAGATTAATTACAGGATGAACTATAGAAGCAAGTATTGGAGCTTGGACAGGTTCTAAGAGAAGAGCTGGGGAGGCCTATTGGACCCAGGCTGGGAGTGCAGGGCCTGGGCCAAGTGGAAGCTGGAAGATAGCAGCCTTGGTCCAAACTCCAGTGGGACGAGAGGGGCCACCCAATTTGCACACAAAGTAGCTGCGGGGACACTGACCCCAACTTTAAACTCCTACCCCCAGCCATGGTAGGGCAAATGGGTGGGGGACAGGCAGAAGTTGGATACAGGCCAAAAACACTGGATCGGATATCGGAAATAATGTTGTAATCCGATACGATCCACCAACAAATCTAGCCTGAAACTTTGCCTTAAAGGGGAACCGAAAATACATATTTTCTCAGGGCAGGGGGCATAAGTCACATTAGAGCAAGGTTCCTGCAGGTTAAGGATGTAGAAAAATAATGACTTTTCATAGTCTTAATTACTGACTTTTTAATTTCCTGGATCAAAGTGTTCTAGGATTATAATAGTTTTATTTACAAATTCCATATCAGCACAATCAGTATAATTCTGCAGATCTGTGCATGTCTGCGGAAATCTGCGCCACAAGAACGTGACCAATGGCTTCCTGCCCTGCCCTGCCCTGCCCTGCCCTGCCCTGCCCTGTGGTGTGTGCTGTTGTGTTTGGACTTGTGGTTTTGTTTAGTGTTCTTTTTACACAGTGAAGTCCTTTGACTAGCCTGTGGGTATTTTGGTGTCTTTTTGATTACCTGTTTTGTGGACCGTTTATGTTGGCCCTCGTGCCGGTTTATTTTGTTTATTTAATAAAAGTCTGATTTTTGTTTACCCTTAGTCTGTCTCCAAGCCTCCAATACTGGCTACCCTGCCACATATGTGCAGTGCAATTAAACTACCACACATCTACAGCTGGGATGTTAACCCATCTAAAAGGGTTATTATAATAATAATAATGAATTCTTAAATAGACTGCAGCAATTAACATTTTGTCAGAAACTCTAGTAAATGATATGTTTTGTTTAATTGTCTATTCAGAATAATGGGAGAATTGTGATCTGTATTAATTTTTTTTTTTTTTTTTTTTTTTTTTTAATCCCCACAATTGCCCACCCAGGATATCTGCCAGCCCACCCTTCCATAGCTAGCAAGAACCGAACCTGTACATAGATAGTCTAATACATTTTGTATTTCGCTGTTATGACCAGAAAACATTGCCACAAGGACACTAATGTTAAGGCATTTTCGGTGCAGCTCACATTGATAATCTATTAGGCTATTGAATGAAAAATAAATTAAAACGAAGATCTTTAAGTGAAAACATAAATGTATGACTTAGGACTAACACTGGAGATGCTATTTACGCTATTTATGCCATTTAAGTAGTTACATTCTATATATATATTGTGTATTGTGATTTGAATTTTGCACAGTTGTACTTTCAGTGATATTTCAGTATTCATTTTGAATGTTTAAATGCTGCTTAAATATATATTTTTTAATTTAAAAGAGTTTCACTAAATAAAAGGAAGCAGCATTATTGCATAAGTCATGTTGTTGTGGGCTTTGTATTTTTTCCTTTAAGGAAATAGAGAATTTGTTTCACATCGCATCCATACATATGGCATATTAACAGCTTAGTAGTAAACAACAATATCAGATCGGTATCGGTATCAGCAGATAGTAAAGGTTGAGGTATCGGATTGGAAAATAAAAAGTGGTATCGATCCATCCCTAATTATAACAAAGCCTGATCATGTAGGAGAGTGTCCCAGGTCTTTGTAGAGCTGGGGATCTCAATGTCTGGTGATGGAGGGCCAATTTCTGGAGTTTGCATGAGATGGGGGGCCACAGCAGGAAATTAACCACCGATAAAAACAAAATATGTCCCAAATCATACCTTTTTATTTCCTATACAATTCTGTTAGGGAATTTTTATAAACTTTAATTGTTGTTTTATTATTTTACCCCAAATTACATGTGCAATTTGTAACAGAAATTCTTCAGAAGGTGTAGAAATACAGTAACGGTTCAGAAAAGAGGGGGTTAAAGGTTGGCTTTGGAGGGCCGCACCAAACATCCTCGAGGGCCGCATTTGGTCCCCGGGCCACACTTTGGGAACCCCTGGTAGAGAGTGCCTGTGTGCCCTGTGTATTGGATACACATTATTTGAACTGCACTTCAGACATCTGGAGCAGGTATTCGTCACTCTTCACCCTATGGCCTGAAACTCTATGGAAATGCAATTTTGTACAGAAAGACGTGGGTTACCTGGGACACCAGGTCAGCCAAAGTGGCCCCTGACCCGGAAAAGGTGGTGGCTGTAGAGTGATGGATGGTACCAGCCACGGTTAGGCAAGTACAGTCTTTCCTCAGCATCATGGGTTATTACCATCAGTTCATCCCCACATTCTACCCACAAAAAAAAGACTGCGCCTGTCCACTGGACTGTCACCTACCAGGAAGCATTTGAATGCATCATGAGTCAGCTGGAGAGTGCACCCTTTCTAGCCTATGCCAACTTTTCAAAGCCATTTGTTCTGTATACGGATGCCAGCTTGGAGTAGTTGGGGGCTGTTCTGTCACAAGTCCAAGAAGGGAAGGAGCGAGTCATCACTTTCACAAGCTGCAGCCTGCATCAACCGGAGAACAACAACCAAAACTTTAGCTCTTTTAAATTGGAGTTATTGGCACTCAAATGGGCTGTGACTGAGAAATGTAAAGACTTTCTTTAGGGGGCAACATTTGTAGTATACACAGACAACAACCTATTGGTCCACCTTAGCACAGCCCGGCTCTGGGCCGTGGAACAACGCTGGATGGCCCAGTTATCGAACTTTACATTTGAAATCAAATACCGTCCGGGCTAGACTAAACAAAATGCATGACATTTTATCCAGGTTGCCCGGGAAAGCCCTAGAGGAGGAGTGCAACCCAGTATAGGCTGTAGAGGCTGGGGGTGGACCAGTACCCTCGGAGGCCAAACAAGGTGAAGATTTCCCATGGGCCCAGTGGTGCCTAAGGAGGGAACTTTGAACCAGATACTACAAGGCGGCTGATCATGTGAGTAGCCTTTGCACCCTGTCCATCCTGAGAAAGAGCTACTTTGGTATGGAATGGGGGAAGACTGGGCAGCAAAGTGCGTCTGGTGCTCCTGGGAAAAGGCATGTCTGCAGGGAGGTGCCCCCTTGCTGCCTACTGTGACCTCATACACTTTATAGGTTGTAGCCATTGACCACTTGTCGCTGGGAAGGCCTGAGGCCTTATTTTCCCTATATTCTTGTCATAATAGATCCGTTCACCCGATATGCATGGGTTGTACCTGTTCAAAGCCCTGTGGAAGGCCTTAATACAGCCATATGGTTCCATAGTGACCGGCGGCCTAGTTTTTATTCAAAATTAATGACTGATCTGAGTAACATATACGGAAAAACAGGACCACTCCCAATCATCCCAAGGTAATGGGGCGTGTGGATGCATGAACCAGATCCTGCTCTCCCTGTTGGGGGCTTTAGGGGAGGCTGAACAATGTAATTGGCCCGACAAACATCCTGAACTAATACATGCATATAACACTGTGATACATGAAAGTACCAGCTACTCACCTTTTTTTTTCTTATGTTCAGCAGGCAAGCCAGGCTCCCCACGGGGGCCTTACCATTGGCACCACAAACGTTAGAAGAATGGGTGGTCAGTCACAATCAGAGACTGCAGGACGCTTATCATGTGGCAGCTAACAGGGCCCACCTGCGGCAGTCCCAGGATAGTTGGCGCCAGGATTGGAGGTCCAAGTATGTCCCCTTGGATGGTGCTTGATTGTAACTTCTGCAGGAGGGCTTAAGGCAAATTGGCCCCTTACTGGGTGCCGGAGCCCATTGTGATTGTGGCACCATTAAGTGGGGGGGGTCCAGCTTATCGGGTTCGGCCTGAGGGGCGGGAAGGTCCAGAGCGTACAAAGACTCTCTGGTATGAGGAGGAGAGATGGGGTGGTATCCCCTGCCTATGAGGATTGTGCCTTGGGTAGTTCCTCGGCCCGTCCCAGCACCAGTAGGGCCCCGGCACTAGGAGGACTAGGGGTGGTGAGGGTTAATGATCATGGGGCAGGCGTAGCACCAGATCCCCCACTTATACAGTCCGGAGGTCTCAACGTGACAACTTGTGAGTAAAACATCAACGATTTCAGGACTAAGAATACAGGAAAAACAATTTACTGACTGAGAACCACTTTAGTGGGGGGAGTGTCACAAATAGTGCCAGAGGTTCTGTATGTTTTCTCTTATTTTTCAATTATTCACTTGTATTATTCTTTATCTGTGTTGATTGTTTTCCTTTATATATTTAGTTTGATTAGTCTATTATCACTGAATGGTTTATTTGACTGTTAGATTTTTTCATAGCATATTCATGTGTGGTTTTTATTTGATTGCAAGAGACAACTAATGCAGCCTTTCTCAATGAATGGCACCCTACCCTTTACTCACAGCCACCACACCTGTTAGCACTTAAAAGCCTGCCCTGTCAGAAGGAAAAGAGACAGCAACAGAGACACAACGACAGTGAGACAGCAACAGAGCATCATTAAGCAGGGCAGCAGCAACATAAGAAACATAAAGTTTACAAACGAGAGGAGGCCATTTGACCCATCATGCTCGTTTGGTGTCCATTAATAACTAAGTGATCCAAGGATATGATCCAGTCTATTTTTAAATGTTCTCAAATATTCAGCTTCAACCACATCGCTGGGGAGTTTGTTCCAGATTGTGACAACTCTCTGTTTAAAGAAGTGTCTCCTGTTTTCTGTCTTGAATGCCTTGAAGCCCAATTTCCATTTGTGTCCCGGGGTCCGTCTGGAAAAGATCCTCTGGTTTGATGTGATCGATGCCTTTCATGATTTTGAAGACTTGAATCAAGTCCCCACATAGTCTCCTCTATTCCAGGGTGAAAATGTTCAGTTCCTTCAGTCTCTCCGAGTAGGACTTTCCCTTCAAACCTGGAATAAGTCTGGTTGCTCTCCTCTAAACTGCCTCTAGAGCAGCAATATCTTTCTTGAAGTGTGGAGCCCAGAACTGTACACAGTATTCCAGATTAGGTCTAACTAGTACATTGTACAGTCTTAACATTACTTCCCTTGTTTTAAATTCTACACTTTTGACAATATACCCTAACATTCTGTTTGCCTTTTTTATTGCTTCCCCAAATTGTTTGGATGGAGAAAGTGAGGAGTCCACATAGACTCCTAGATCTTTCTCATGCTTTAATTCTTCTAGTTCTATTCCTCCCAAAGTGTAATTATAGTGGACATTTTTGTTACCTGCATGTAATATCTTGCACTTCCACATTGAATTTCATCTGCCAGGTGTCAGCCTACAACTGAATATTATCTAAGTCCCTTTGAATACCTGTGCTGCCAAGATTGTATCCTATTTTAGTATCATCTGCAAGTTTGCTAACTATCCCAGAGTCCAGATCATTAATATAGATTAAAAAAAGCACAGGCCCTAATACTGATCCCTGTGGAACTCCACTTACAACCCCACTCCAGTTAGAGGCAACTCCTTTTATCAACACCCTCTGTTTCCTAGACATCAACCAGTTCATAATCCATCTACTTAGATTACCCTGAATGCCTACAGCTTCCAATTTTGAATCTTTGGTGTGGAACCTTATAAAAGCTTTTTGAAAATCTATGAAAAGTACACTCACCTAAAGGATTATTAGGAACACCATACTAATACTATGTTTGACCACCTTTCGCCTTCAGAACTGCCTTAATTCTACAAGGCATTGATTCAACAAGGTGCTGAAAGCATTCTTTAGAAATGTTGGCCCATATTGATAGGATAGCATCTTGCAGTTGATGGAGATTTGTGGGATGCACATCCAGGGCACGAAGCTCCCGTTCCACCACATCCCAAAGATGCTCTATTAGGTTGAGATCTGGTGACTGTGGGGGCCAGTTTAGTACAGTGAACTCATTGTCATGTTCAAGAAACCAATTTGAAATGATTCGACCTTTGTGACATGGTGCATTATCCTGCTGGAAGTAGCCATCAGAGGATGGGTACATGGTGGTCATAAAGGGATGGACATGGTCAGAAACAATGCTCAGGTAGGCCGTGGCATTTAAACGATGCCCAATTGGCACTAAGGGGCCTAAAGTGTGCCAAGAAAACATCCCCCACACCATTACACCACCACCACCAGCCTGCACAGTGGTAACAAGGCATGATGGATCCATGTTCTCATTCTGTTTACGCCAAATTCTGACTGTCTCAACAGAAATCGAGACTCATCAGACCAGGCAATATTTTTCCTATTTGTAGTGGAGATGAGTGGTACCCGGTGGGGTCTTCTGCTGTTGTAGCCCATTCGCCTCAAGGTTGTACATGTTGTGGCTTCACAAATGCTTTGCTGCATACCTCGGTTGTAACGAGTGGTTATTTCAGTCAAAGTTGCTCTTCTATCAGCTTGAATCAGTCGGCCCATTCTCCTCTGGCCTCTAGCATCAACAAGGCATTTTCGCCCACAGGACTGCCGCATACAGGATGTTTTTCCCTTTTCACACCATTCTTTGTAAACCCTAGAAATGGTTGTGCGTGAAAATCCCAGTAACTGAGCAGATTGTGAAATACTCAGACCGGCCCGTCTGGCACCAACAACCATGCCACGCTCAAAATTGCTTAAATCACCTTTCTTTCCCATTCAGACATTCAGTTTGGAGTTCAGGAGATTGTCTTGACCAGGACCACACCCCTAAATGCATTGAAGCAACTGCCATGTGATTGGTTGGTTAGATAATTGCATTAATGAGAAATTGAACAGGTGTTCCTAATAATCCTTTAGGTGAGTGTATATCATGCCACATGCTTTCATGTGATCTACAGCTGCAGTTGAATGTTCAAAGAACTCTGATAGATTAGTAAGACATGACCTGCCTCGTCTAATCCCATGTTGACTATCTCCAAGAATATGTTTTTTATTAAGAGAAGCATCTATTTTCTGTCTAATATTTTTTTCCAACATTTTACAAGTAATGCAGGTGACACTGATTGGTCTGTAATTTCCTGGCTCAGTTTGTCCCCTTTCTTGTGGATAGGTATTGACATTAGCAGTTTTCCAATCATTTGGCACATCCCCTGTTCTAAGCGTCATTTGGAATAGTTTAGTTAGTGGCCTATAAATAATTTCCCTAATTTATTTAAGTACTGTTGGAAATATACCTTCTGGCCTGGGTGATTTGTTTGTTTTAAATTCTGCTAGACCCTTTAGTACATCCTCCTCATTTATCCTGATCTCTCTTAGAGTTTGACTGGACTGATTGTTAACCTGTGGCATGTTATCTGTTTTTTCTCTGTGAAATACTCATTTAGAACATTTGCTACATCTTGTTTATTTTCTAAGATACTTCAATTTCTGCCCTTTAGCTGTTTCACTTCCTCCTTTATTGACCTCTTACTGTTGTAGTATTGATAAAAGCTCTCTTTTCATTAGTTTTAGCTCCGAGAGCTATGTTTCTTTCTATTTCTCTCGTTGCTTTCCTGATCCCTTTCTTGACATCTCTTTGTATTTTGTTTAGTCTCTCCCTTTGTATGCACTATACAACATTTTCTTTCTCTTGATATTGTTTTGCATACTTCTATTAAACCATTTTGGCCAATGTTTTTTGGTCCTCAATTTGCTAAGTTTTGGTAAAAATTTCTCCTGAGCCTCAAGTAATATATTCTTAAACTATAACCATCCATTTTTGACTGAATCTGTATCCAGTGTGCTCCAGTCTACTTCTTCTAAGTGTTGCCTCATACCTTCAAGGTTTCCTTTTCTAAAATTGTAGACTATTGTTTTAGACTTGGTCCTTGTTTTCTGGAAGTATGCCTCAAAGCTAACCATACTGTGATCACAGTTTGCCATTGGTTCTCTAACTAGTGTCCCTCTGACTCTATCTTGGTCATTTGAAAAGATCAAATCAATGCATGCGTGCTCTCTGGTTGGTTCTCTGACAAATTGAGTTAGAAAGCAGTCATTTCCCATCTCAGTCATTTCTATTTCTGCTTCTGTAGTCCCAACTGGGCTTTCCCAGTCTATGTTTGGGAAATTGAAATCCTCCATTATAACAGCCACATCCTTGCTATATGCAGTCCCGATTACATTGTACACCTTTATGAATATCTGAGTTGGGTGGTCTGTAACACACTCCTACTACTAATCCTCCAGTTATTTTATTCAGTTTAACCCACAAATATTCTGTTTTGTTACAAGGCTCTAATTTGAGTTCTTCTGCCTCCATGTCATTTCTGATATATAATGCTACCCCACCACCTCTTCGATTATTCCAGTCTCTCCTAAACTATGTGTATACTTTCAACTTGTATTCATCCCCATCATTTTCTGTAATCCATGTTTCCGTCACTCCTACAACATCATAGTCACCCGCCAGCACTGTGGCTTCTAGGTCTAACATCTTGTTCCTTAAACTCATGGCATTGAGGTACAAACATTTCAGGACTTTCCTACTAGCTGTTTCCCTTTGTTTTCTTTCCTTAGTGGTACATCTCCCATTGTCAGAGCTCCCTGCATTTCCTTTTCTGAGGCCCTTTCCATTCTTTCTCTCTCTCTCCCTTCCTGACGAGCGGCTGCACTAATGAGAGGGTCAGACTTTGGAGGAGTCCCGTGTAGAGGGATCTGTGCCCTCAGCCCGGGACAGGAGCCCCTACAGGTTACAGACTTTTCTATCTCTTGGATAAAAGATCCCCATCAATTTTCCATCTCTTCTTTTGCTGGTTTTTGCACAGATTTGCTGTGATTTTTGTATAAGTTACAGCTTAGTTTAGGAGTTTAGTTTAGTTTTTATTAGAGTATTTTTGTAGCTTTTAACTTTTGTAGTATTTTATTCAATTTGCCCAGCCATAATAAAGGCAATTGTAAGGTTTAGTTATTAGTAACGAGCCCTGTTGCAACTGCAGACTTCGTGCCCTGCTAGTTACCCCATGTACTACTTGTATTAATAACTGTAAAAATAAATATTAATTGTATTGACTTCCTGAGCCTGTAGTGTACAGTGAGGGGAAAAAAGTATTTGATCCCCTGCTGATTATGTACGTTTGCCCACTAACAAAGAAATGATCAGTCTATAATTGTAATGGTAGGTGTATTTTAGCAGTGAGAGATAGAATAACAACAAAAAAATCCTGAAAAATGCATTTCAAAAAAGTTATACATTGATTTGCATGTTAATGAGGGACATAAGTATTTGACCCCTTCGACTTAGTACGTGTGGCAAAACCCTTGCTGGCAATCACAGAGGTCAGACGTTTCTTGTAGTTGGCCACCAGGTTTGCACACATCTCAGGAGGGATTTTGTCCCACTCCTCTTTGCAGATCCTCTCCAAGTCATTAAAGTTTCGAGGCTGACGTTTGGCAACTCAAACCTTCAGCTCCCTCCACAGATTTTCTATGGGATTAAAGTCTGGAGACTGGCTAAGCTACTCCAGGACCTTAATGTGCTTCTTCTTGAGCCACTCCTTTGTTGCCTTGGCTGTGTGTTTTGGGTCATTGTCATGCTGGAATACCCATCCACGACCCATTTTCAATGCCCTGGCTGAGGGAAGGAGGTTCTCACCCATGATTTGACGGTACATGGCCCCGTCCATCGTCCCTTTGATGCGGTGCAGTTGTCCTGTCCCCTTAGCAGAAAAACATCCCCAAAGCATAATGTTTCCACCTCCATGTTTGATGGTGGGGATGGTGTTCTTGGGGTCTTTCCTCCTCCTCCAAACACGGCGAGTTGAGTTGATGCCAAAGAGCTCGATTTTGGTCTCATCTGACCACAACACTTTCACCCAGTTCTCCTCTGAATCATTCAGATGTTCATTGGCAAACTTCAGACGGGCCTGTACATGTGCTTTCTTGAGCAGGGGGATGTTGCGGGCGCTGCAGGATTTCAGTCCTTCACGGCATAGTGCGTTACTGTCACCGTCTATGGGGTGCGTAGGGGCGACACGCTCACGACCACGCCACCTCTTTTATTTGACGAGAGAGGACCTCGTTCACCCCCGTCAATTCTCTTCCCGGGCAGGCTCGAGCGGACCCCAGAACACCACCACATGGAAGGCAAGTTCACAAAAAAGTAACAATTTATTGTATATAGCTAGAACAGGGCATGAAGACTGTACTAGCTCAGAACCCTAGGAAGTTGGCATCCCTAAAATTCTAAAACCTAGATTAAAATGCCTTTAATAAAAATGGGCACATAAAACACTAAAAACCTACTCGGAATAACAAAGAAAAGAAAAGACTAAGTAGAATATATAAAAACCAATTTCCTAATATAAAACACAGAAAACAACGTCAAAGTTTCACAGTCTCTTCTGTTCACAATAGGTGACACCACACAGAAGAATCCCCCTTCCTCTCGGAGAAAACACAAGTCTCTTTGCAGCTGGGTTGGAACCCCATTGGCCAACTGGGACCCCAACAACTGCAGGTAGGAACAAGTATTAGTAAGTCTCAGATTGCACAAATTCAAATGTAAATACATTAATTTCTTCTATCCCGCAGTCACCCGTCCGCATCACAAAGACCGAAAAATAAATCACAGTAGGGAAGTCTCTAGCACCAGGACAGGGAACGCTCTCCACAAAGTAAACCGGCAGAGGAGATCTCAACAAAGTCTTAATAAAGAAAGTTCAACCTCTGCAACGTGTGGCTTCTCTTTTCTAATTATTCCCTTCTAAAGCATTACAACCAGGTATTTAACGCTCTGTAGCATGCGGTGTCATCTCCAGCAATCCAATGTCCGTTGTTTCCAAAGCTTCCTTTATAATCCTTTAAATTGTCGCCGTTCACTGCTTTCCCAGTCTCCTCCTCCCCCCCCCCCCCCCCCCCTCTCTCTCTCTCTCTCTCTCTCTCTCTCTCTCTCTCTCTCTCTCTCTCTCTCTCTCTCTCTCTCTCTCTCTCTCTCTCTCTCTCTCTCTCTCTCTCTCTCTCTCTCTCTCTCTCTCTCTCTCTCTCTCTCTCTCTCTCTCTCTCATTGCTTCACTCCAGCACTACTGCTTGGTTCCCCTCTCCACCAGATGTCCTGCTCAGTAGTCCATTGCTCTCTACCGAATGACCATTTCCCTGGGCTTAAGTACTAAATAGAGGGATAGGGGCACAGGTAAAAGTGACCAATGAGAAAATGTGCAGGTTAGTCCGTGTGGGAATGTGATCCGGCAGCTTGCGCTGGGCAACAAAAGCGATTAATCAATTAACCCAATAATTAACCCAAATAACAAATTAACCATAAAAATTGAAACAATAAGGAAGACAAAAGAACATACTTCATAAATAAAACCATCGTGAAAAACACAGTGCACAAACAATAACCAAGTGAAAAAAAATTATAATAAGTAAATAAATAAGTGATCAATTAATGCTAATGGCCAGTCACACCCCGCCCGTGACACTACCAATTGTTTTCTTGGTGACTATGGTCCCAGCTGCCTTGAGATCATTAACAAGATCCTCCCGTGTAGTTCTGGGCTGATTCCTCACCGTTCTCATGATCACTGAAACTCCACGAGGTGAGATCTTGCATGGAGCCCCAGACTGAGGGAGACTGACAGTTATTTTGTGTTTCTTCCATTTGTGAATAATCGCACCAACTGTTGTCACCTTCTCAATAAGCTGCTTGGCGATGGTCTTGTAGCCCATTCCAGCCTTGTGTAGGTCTACAATCTTGTCCCTGACATCCTTGGACAGCTCTTTGGTCTTGGCCATTTTGGAGAGTTTGGAATCTGATTGATTGAGTGCTTCTGTGGACAGGTGTCTTTTATACAGGTAACGAGCTGAGAAACGTACAAAATCAGCAGGGGATGAAATACTTTTTTCCCTCACTGTATATACTGTGTTACTACACCCTCTTAAGAATTATTTGGCAGTGTTACGTGCAGCTCCTTTGCATAGAAGTTACACTGTATTCCTACAAAAGTGCACATTGTTTGTTGGCTACCAACAGTGTTCTTGTCATATGTTCTCTGTTTTGTCTTACGGATTCTTCTTTTATTTGTAATATGATTGAGATGTAAGGACACGTAAAATAGTCTATCTCAGTATGTGAAAACAATTAGGATAATTCAATTATAGCCTACACATGGGCTACATGTCTGAAATTGACCCGTTACTCACTGTTAATGAATTAAGATCTACAGCACCTAGGCTGTAGGGCTGCCTGTATGAATTGAATGCTGTTGTGTTCAGAATAACTTCATTCTAACAATCATTTCAGCTGCAACCCCAGTGGAAAGCACACCTGCAACAAGTCTGGATATTCTAAAATCAAGTCTAAAATATTCTATCAGGTGTTGTGTATTAATAATACTCATCATTAATATGCAGTACAGCTGTGGTGTGTAGCCTACACTTATAATACCCTTTTCATGTGTTCACAGCAAACAGAAAAAAGGCAGAGATTGTGAAAACTGGAGGAGGGCATGATTCACGCATATTTCGGGAATTCACTCTTGGTCGTGGCTCACCACCTAATGTGTCTTTTATTGTCTTGAATATAAGTAGAAGTTTTAAGGACGAATTTCTTGCGAATTTCTTCCGATCGCATAAAAAGCCTCTTGGTCTTTAGAAGGCTTAAACAGCCAGGGAACACAACAAATGCATCTAGCAGTTTAGAGAAAGCAAGTGCCACTTTGCGAGCTGTATGGCAGACAGTATTCCTGCTCAGGTACCTCGGATAAAATGTACCCACCTTTCGTAGTACGGGTTAACCAGGAAGTTACACACAACCTCGCAAAGTTACTCCTGAATTTACCTGGATAAGCCAGTTACCTCACTTCGTAGTACAGCCCTCTGATCATGTTTAATAGTGAATCTATACTGTAGCCTATAGCCTACTGTTAGTGTTAACAATCAAAATGAATGTTGAAAAGTGTACATTGGAACAACAAAAACACAATGGAAATGCAATACATACGGTTGCTGCAAAATGTAAACACAGTTTTCATGTGTTCCCAGTTGTGTATTTAAAATAATCCTAACCTGTCACAAGCTATCTGACGTCTGATTGGTTACATGCCTCTTGGAGGGAGGACATATATATGACGCGGCTGATTGGGTAATTTACTTCTTGAAAGCGGGACTAGGCACAGTGACAATGCAACTAAGAAATACAAATAAATAATAATTAGGCAATGTGAAATGTACTAAACGAAAATAGAATGCGTATCATTATTAGGCATTGTACTGTACTGCGTGATCTCTTAATTTTTTCCAGAGCAGTATATTATCACTTTTCATTAATATGTTACTTCTTTATTTTTAGGACTTTTTCTCCACAAATTTCCATGTATAGCACCAATAGTAGCCCAGGCCCGGTAGACCCCATGCTTCCACGGTCCATGCACCAATTACAATCATAGACTTTTCTGGATTTTTCTACTCTGGCCAGTAGGAAATCAACCTTCCCAGATCAATCAATTCCACCCTCTCTGCCAGAGGCGGCCGCAGGGTATGGCTTGGTTGGGCTATAGCCCCTCCAAGAATCGTGTTAGCCCCACCATGCAACAACCAAGAATATCACCAACCAGAATAAACGCAGCCAGTTCCATCTGCGTCACTGCTGCGTGAAACTGCGGGCGTTAGCATGCAGTTTAGTCTGAGCCAAATTAGTTCACATTAGCTAACGCTATAGCTAAGTAATTTGGGAAATTGTAATATTGCTAACATTATTATGGATCGATGATCCAACCACAACAACCGGCGGATTGTGCTCCTTTGAAAATGTAAATGGTGAGTTTGAATATATTTTAAATAATAGGGTCGATTTGGAAACTGTGCTGACTTTGTCGCGTTTTGTGTGGACTGGGCGGCCACCTCTTGTGCTCTCTCTCTCTCTCTCTCTCTGTTTCTGTGTGTGTCTCTGTATGTGTCTCTCTCTCACTTTCTCTCTGTGTGTGAGCAGTGTGACGCATGATGTACAATGTGTTGGGTTTGTAGCGGACAGGTTTGCCAGACAACGTGAACGAGCATGAAATAGTACGAATAGTATCGCCTAAACTCAGTAGTAGTGTCCATCCAGTCTGTTGCTCTCGATGTAATTTTGCATGTGAAAAAAGTAGTGAGTGCAATCATCTAACCCAGCATCGGTTTTCATTCAAACTGTGGAACGCGTATCCAAAAATGCGGTCTGGTACTCCGACGAACACCTTTGCTGGCTTGAGCCCTCGACCCCTGGTAAGACCTTGCATTAAGTAGGGCCTGCTGGTTAGACCAGTTTTTATCTTTAGGTTATTCAAACTCACACATATGCACAAAAACATGCTAAGTTACATACAAGAACATGGTAAATACTAAGAGACATTGCTTCAAAATAATTTTCATATTACTTTAATAGAAATTGAACTGGTCACAAATTAAATGAGTAAAGGACATTAAGATGAGACCGTGGAGAGTTGTAACAAGACATGCTGGAAGTTTTCTTGACTGTTGGAATCCTTTAGCTTTATTAAACACTATTATAAAATTATTCCAAATTCAAAAGATCTCTTTAATTAATTTTATAATCATTTATTTGGTTATGATGGCAGTTTTGTATAATTCAAGTCTGAGATGAAATAAATAAATATCTGCTGTGTAGGGAAATTGTGTTTTAATTTTCACTGGGACCATCTTTGTACAAAATTGTATTTGTTTCAGCTTCTAGTTCAATGCAATTAAGAAATAGGTAGGATACCTCAGTGTATTAAAACTGAACTGTCACACACAGCCATGGGACCATCTGGTCAACAAAGGTAGATGACAAGTGGGTGAAGTATTTCTGACACCTTAGCAAGAGGAAGTTATTTTTGGGAAGCTAAAGAACACATTTCAATTTTTCCAGTTCTCCCTGGAATTTATGATCCTATGTCATTCACATCTTCAGAGATACCATAACATTTATGAATGCTGGTATCTAATAGTTACATTATTTTAAAAAGGGGGGGTGACATTTTTTATATCATGTGAGGTAGTCAAATAGTATAATTAAGTTTTAATAAATATTCATCTTAAATACACAACATTTCCTATGCAAAGTTTCCTTGCTATATAAACTGTAAAACATTAAATTATTACTTTTTATTCTTAGACAGAGTAGTGGTTAAAGTTGGGGCCTGGTTAAGGTAATGCATATTCTAATTTCAAAGTGTCTTGACTTTTGTTTCTTTTACACAGTCACAGTTTTAGGCACAGTTTTTCAGTAAAAGCAAACTCAGTGTCAACACTAAGGACTTATTTCACAGACCCAGGTTAGCACTAGTCATGGACTACCCATTAATTTTATTTTAGATAGAGTAGTCCTAATGCTAATGAAGAAACCAGCCGTAAGAGTTCTAAGTTTAACCTTGAACTGTAATCTTTGAAATATATGAAATAGTGAAGTAGGGAAGAAGCTTCCTGAGGATGAATCATTTTATAACAACTTTGAATAGGCGGATTGCAATCATGAGCAAATTATATAGGAACTACTTGCTTAGCAGAAACAGTAGAGTTTATGCTCTGCCTGCTGACCCTTACTTTAAGGGTAGATCACAGGGATTTTAGCAACTTGCAGTTATGTGGCACCAAAAATCCTTAGGAAAATGGAACCATGCTGTCGTCTAAGTACAAGGTCAGCGTAAAATGCTGAGGTTTTCATTGGTTGATGTGGTTTGTAACTTATCCCGCACTGCTGCGCTATCTAGTCAATAACACATGGGTTAGCTAATCAATAGAGGGTCAATACCTTTCAGGCCCTTGTGCTTTGTGCAAATACTGATTTAGCTTCTTCATTGTGCCTTTATGGTGACTATTCTTAAATATATGTGTCCTGTTAAAAATACGGTCACAGTCATAAATCTGAGATCTCAAGTGCTCTTTTAAAGTCTATGGAACCTAGTTTTAATAACAAAAACAGCAATTAGTGTGTTAGCTGTACTGCTGAATGCAAAGACTGACATGAATATTTGTAGATATGTAATTCATCAGAGTTCTAACATGGAAGTGTCTACTTTATGTTCATTCTTGTGCATTTTAAATCACTGTATATAACTGTTTATAGTTTTTTAATGAAATGCTATGGAACAACTATGTTATCAAAAGTCCATCTTTGAAGTGTTTTTTTTTCTTGTGTTTCCATAAATATATGATGATATAAATATGTTGACACATTATAACATCAATTAAATGTGAACAGCAAATGCAGCATAAAGCAATACTATCTTCAATAAATAAAGTATTCATGTATATGTATATATGTATATGTAAGAACATAAACAATGCTATACTTTAGCTAAGCTGATACATGTATCATGTATAAACTATAGTATTTACTATGATGTTGCTGCAGTTATTCTTGCAGTAAACATTTCTTTAGTAAATACTGTACATCCATTTGACTTTCCATTTTACATTTTTTATGAATATAGACACTTTACTGGAACCTTCCAAACCTGTTAAATATAATCTGATTGATGTTTGTATAGCAGTTATCCCTTTACTTTTAATATTCAATACAGAAGGAAGACTTCTATCATGGCAAGCCAAATGATGATTTAGAGATATCGTTAAATGATTTAGAGATATCTTTAAATCATTTAGAGATATCTGCAAATCATTTCAAGATATCTTCAAATGACTTCCTGTTCATTTAGAGATATCTCTAAATCATTTTGAGATATCTTCAAACCACTTCCTGTATGTAGCCCAAGATTATCACTTCCTGTTAACTTGTTCATTCATTTCTATGTAACAGAATGAGGAAACAGGAAGAGATAATCTCAGCCAAAATGCAGGAAGTCATTTGAAGATATCTCAAAATGATTTAGAGATATATCTAGATGAACAGGATATCATTTGCAGATATCTATAAATCATCTAAAGATATCTTCAAATCATTTTGAGATATCTTTAAAAAGTACCTTATTTAGATATCTCTAAATGCTTTGCAGATATCTCTAAATGATTTGAAGATATCTTGAAATGCATTTAGTGATATCTCTAAATGATAATTTGGCTTGCCATACTTCCTTAGTGGTCGGATTATTCAAATATTCCAGACAGCTTTAAAATGTGTCACTTAAGTCATTACTAAAAGCATTGCTGCCTTTCAAACCCTATACTCAAATCCAGTGTCGTTTTAAACCTTGCAGGAATCCCTTAAGTTCTGATTCCCCACCTCCCCAGGCTCTGTCTGTGTAGGCCTGCACAATGACTCACACTTTCACCACATTTACACCACAATTCCTGGTAGCAGAGTGGTCAATGCAGCTCACTGAGACCTTGAGGCAGCTCTGTTCTGTAAATGCATACAATGTGAAAATCATGCTCTTCAGTAAAGGTGAGCCTTAATTGTTCACGTATGCTTTAAACCTAGATATTGTCAATGACATAAAGTATAACATGGCAATTTTACCAAACAAATCAAACAAAACAAATAAAATAATGCTGAATATCTTTGATAACAATGCATTTATTATGATCTTCTTTTCATTTTACAAGAATTGAGGTGTGGGAGCAGCTGGCCTACTAATGCCTTTGTGAACTGCCCCATATTATGTCACCATGGAAGCAATGTGGATTCTTTCTTAGATGTATATGTGAATTTAATACAACTTAAATGTGTACTTCATAAGGTCTTGATCTCCACAATTGATTTTTTTCAGAGAAATGCGCAATGACAGTAAGAAGTGACAGCACGGCTTTTAAAATACAGATAGAGACTAGACATGGTGTCAAAGTTCTTGCCATACTTAATTGGGGGTGGAGGGGCAGACATGGAGTCTTTTATTGCTACTGGCCTTCACTGTCTACTTCAAATTCGTTTCAAAATGACCTGTGATTGAAGGTCTCCCTCTGAGACAAGCAACATTAACGTAATTGTCATTAAAGAGGGTAAAGAAAATACGTGACAGGCGTTATTACAAAAAGCGCAATTACAGCATCATTTTGTGACCTTGCTGACTAAAGGAGGTCATGCCTTCTCATTTAGAGCGCAGCAGAAAACAGCCCAATGTCTCCTCTGTGCCAATCAATAACTAATGCGCCTTCTCAATGCTCTAATCAGTGAGTCTTGCTCTTTTTTCTGTATGTTACTGTAGCTTTAAATATAACACCAATCTTCTAAATTGGCCTCATAATGGACAATTCACACCCCCTGCCCTCTACACATATATTATCTTTCAGAACAACAAAAAAGTTTCCAACTCATATTCCACAATATTCATCAGTTTACATTTTTTGTGTTGTGGCTTATTTGTGTAATTTTTTCCCCCAAAATGTATATTTATTCATGGTCATGTTTTTGTTTTGCTAAATGAACACGTCCACATTTTGCATGTCTGCGCCAAAAACAATGTGCATGTGTGCGTGTGTGTTTGTGTGCGTGTATGTATTTGTTTATGTGCATCCATGTGTGTGTGTGCAAGCAAGAAAATCTTCAAAGTGCAACTCATACATCTCTACAGAAGCCAGTGGTCACCCACACAGACACAGAGGCTGAATTTATGTGGGGCATTTCATACTCAGAGCCTGTCTGGATAAGTTTTTGAACCTTACCCAAAGGCAGGCAGGGAGGCCGAGTCTGACTCAGCTATCCACTGAGAATGGGGGGAGGGTAAGCTAGAAGGCTCCAGCAGATTTCTACAGTGTTTTCAGTCCAGTAGTTCAGTCACCATCCATGCCTATTAAATCAAGGGCCCCTTTTGAGCAAAGACTGCCAATTATGCCAAGCTGTACCATAATTCTTTCTTCCTTTTTCTTTTTTCTTACTTTTTGGGCTGTCGTCCAGCAGGGTAAACCTGATCCCATTTCTGTCCTTTCGCTTTCTGACTGCCTCAGTGTGCTCTGGCAAAAAAAAAATATTTTTTCATTAGCTTCGTTTAGAGCTCCTCCTACGACCCCCATTGCTATATGTGCAGCAGGTGTACCAGGTACACCATTTGATCTGTACTGAGGCCTTTTGGAGTAACAGCTGGGGAAGTTCTGTTCTTGAAAGTAGTGCATATATATCTTAAAATTGATACTGCATTTGATTTGTTAATTAGCTAATAGCTAATTGCCCACTTTGTTCAAAGCCACCTGTGTTGGAAGCATATATGTATATGCATACAGTGAGGGAAAAAATTTGATCCCCTGCTGATTGTGTACGTTTGCCCACTGACAAAGAAATGATCAGTCTATAATTTTAATGGCAGGTGTATTTTAACAGTGAGAGACAGAATAACATCAAAAAAATCCAGAAAAAACGCATTTCAAAAAAGTTATACATTGATTTGCATGTTAATGAGTGAAATAAGTTTTTGACCCCTTCGACTTAGTACTTGGTGGCAAAACCCTTGTTGGCAATCACAGAGGTCAGACGTTTCATGTAGTTTGCACACATCTCAGGAGGGATTTTGTCCCACTCCTCTTTGCAGATCCTCTCCAAGTCATTAAGGTTGTGAGGCTGACGTTTGGCAACTCGAACCTTCAGCTCCCTCCACAGATTTTCTATGGGATTAAGGTGTGGAGACTGGCTAGGCCACTCCAGGACCTTAATGTGCTTCTTCTTGAGCCACTCCTTTGTTGCCTTGGCTGTGTATTTTGGGTCATTGTCATGCTGGAATACCCATCCACGACCCATTTTCAATGCCCTGTCTGAGGGAAGGAGGTTCTCACCCAAGATTTGACGGGACATGGCTCTGTCCATCGTCCCTTTGATGCGGTGCAGTTGTCCTGTCCCCTTAGCAGAAAAACACCCCCAAAGCATAATGTTTCCACCTCCATGTTTGAGTTGAGTTGATGCCAAAGAGCTCGATTTTGGTCTCATCTGACCACAACACTTTCACCCAGTTCTCCTCTGAATCATTCAGATTTTCATTGGCAAACTTCAGATGGGCCTGTACATGTGCTTTCTTGAGCAGGGGGACCTTGCGGGCGCTGCAGGATTTCAGTCCTTCAAGGCGTAGTGTGTTACCAATTGTTTTCTTGGTGACTATGGTCCCAGCTGCCTTGAGATCATTATCAAGATCCTCCCGTGTAGTTCTGGGCTGATTCCTCACCGTTCTCATGATCATTGAAACTCCACGAGGTGAGATCTTGAATGGAGCCCCAGACCGAGGGAGATTGACAGTTATTTTGTGTTTCTTCCATTTGCGAATAATCGCACCAACTGTTGTCACCTTCTCACCAAGCTGCTTGGCAATGGTCTTGTATCCCATTGCAGCCTTGTGTAGGTCTACAATCTTGTCCCTGACATCCTTGGACAGCTCTTTGGTCTTGGCCATGGTGGAGAGTTTGGAATCTGATTGATTGATTGCTTCTGTGGACAGGTGTCTTTTATACAGGTAATGAGCTGAGATTAGGAGTACTCCCTTTAAGAGAGTGCTCCTAATCTCAGCTCATTACCTGTATAAAAGACACCTGGGAGCCAGAAATCTTGCTGATTGATAGGGGATCAAATACTTATTTCCCTCATTAACATGCAAATTAATGTATAACTTTTTTGAAATGCGTTTTTCTCTTTTTTTTGTTGTTATTCTGTCTCTCACTGTTAAAATACACCTACCATTAAAATTATAGACTAATCATTTATTTGTCAGTAGGCAAACATACAAAATCAGCAGGGGATCAAATACTTTTTTCCCTCACTGTGTGTGTGTATATATATATATATATATATATATATATATATATAACATACTTTATTATAATGATTACTGCATAGCATGACAAATATTTATTAGGAAAAATACTGTGAACATATGTTGGCATAGGCAAAGGTATTACATTTCTAATACTTTATGGCATCTTTGACATTTGACATCAACTACTATGTTTTCAATTTGTGATTAGAAGGTGGGTGTAAGTTTTGATGTAGTCCTTCTTTTGTTTAAGTATATTTCTTACTTGTAAACATCTAGTTTCTTGATGTCATTCAAATTAAGGTAAATTGTGGTTTATGAGAAATGATATATAAAAAATAAGAAAACAAAAGTACTGTATATGTAGCGTTAAAGGTCAAACCCTGCATGGATTTGGATCAGCACCTGAGACACATCCTTGGACGCCTGATCCACACAGCCCAAAACAAGCAACAATCCCAGACGCTCATGTACACTATGAGACCTGCTATCCACTCCCTCTCTAAAACTCTGCAGCAATCTTAGCATTGAACATCATCAATCTCTTTGTTCTGGGTTATGGCACCCTGCTCAGATTTGTATTGCCAACTTCAAATCAGTTCTACTAAGTCTAGGGCAGTGGCATCACCAAACCATGTACACGATGAGACCTGTTACATATAAAACACCTAGAAGAAAGACTGGGAGAAATTAAAGAAATGTTATAGCAGATAGACTAGGGCTAGGGTATTGATGTAGGGTTAGAATAGTTTAAAATGAAGTTCTAAATGTATGCTAAAAATATCTATATAATTAAGTATTTCAAAATCAGCAAGTAAACTATTTATCTCACACTATCAACACCATATCTAAAGATAAAGCATGTCTAATTATAAACATGAAATATGAATGTAATATACATACTATACTATATATATATAGTGATGCTACACTGGGTTGCGCAGTGAGGATCTGCCCTGAAGTGCTCTGTACCTCTCCAGACCCCAGTGGAGGAAAACATAAACCCCACATTGTCACTATATATATATATATATATATACTGCTGGTAAAGGTAAAACAGACATAGCTAAATACTGCCCCTTGCAATTAGATCGAGAATATAGTTTTGGCACAACCAACTTGTATAATTATGGAGGTAACTGAACACCAGCACTGAAACTGTTTGAGTTTCAGTATGTCCAAACTAAAGGATGTTTAAAATCAAATGCAGTGTTTATAATCCTACAGGACACATTCAGCTAATAAGCCATACCAATAAATGTTCTTATAAAAAATACAGAATTGCAAAATGCCTTTGTTGCATTTTTAATTAGTTGAAGGGCTGTAGAGTTGTCTCCCAGGGGGTGTCGGATTGACTTATTGACTGGCATGAGAATCTAGTTGAATTCCACAGTCTCATTGCTCAGTCATTTATTCAATCAACTAGGTGGGGGGACTGCAGCAATATTAAATGCCACAATAGTGTGTAGTTCAGACTTCTGCTTAGATGATCTTTCCAGACAATCCAGTGTGCTGTCAGGACAAGTTGAGTCTGATTCAACTTTCAAACTATATGTTGGCAGTCACTATTACTCATAGTGTTCTTTGATGTTTCCTGAAGGGACATTAAAATACACAAACTAATGTGCAGAGTATCAGTCTGGTCCTAACTGTTTGATCACAGACCTTAGTGACTTCTGTCCCATGTTGTCCTTTTCCTCTTCCTTTTTAAGATGGTGTCTTTTCTTTCTTTTTACTCTTCATCGGGGGATCCATTTGGGGTGTATATAAATAAATAAATAAATAAACATCCCAAGACCCCAAGAGATGTGAAGATCTTAGAGGGATGCCTTCAAGTGGACGTGATTTTACAAAGACTCCTGCTAATAATGATGATAACCGGATGACTATACAAAAATGTGATATGCTGTAAACTTCTCATTCACTTTTGCCAGAGGGTACCTTCAAACCTTCATATAGGATAAAAGGTTAAATTTGTGATATCTCCTTTCTCAACTCTGCAGTGCATCTAAATTCATGAATATTCTTGTCTAACATTTAAAAAAAAAAGAAAAAAACTTGTCCTTCACAAGCCTGACCATAACTCTGGAAATAACCAGTCATGCTTTTTCACTTTGGATGCCTCTTCTAGAATACAATAAAAATATGTAATTAAACAGCAACTGTGATTTGATCATTGCTGATAATTGTTGATTATTAGAAAACGATTGTGTGCCAACAGCCAATCAGCTTCCAGATCTAGCAGGCATTACCAAACGTTAATACCCGCTGGAACGGTGAAATGCCCAACTGTAAATTCAACAGAATTAAACTAATAAATCAATACACGCATATATCAGCTTTTCCTGGCTTAGCAAAAGATACACCAACCACTGTATAAGAGCCACAACTATTCAGCTACTTTCTGATGCTGGTCTAGATATATCATCTCAGTGATAGGCCACCAGAATGAAAGCTCAATTCCCAGTTACTGCTCAGCAAATCCACAGGTGGGACACAATTGTTCCACAGTTTTAACTTCAGCAGGATCCAAAAGTCACTCAAAACCTCAAAACCAGCCAGTTAAACTGAAGCACTGTTTCAGCACCAGCCAATCCGCTCCCTGCCAGCTTGACTGATGACCCGCTTCCAGCAACAAATTCAGCTGGAATACCGTCTAGAGACTGTTCAGTAATTTTCCAGATCAATTGTAAGAGAGACAAACAAGACAACAGTAATTAAAATGAAGAAGGATATATAGAACCAAATAAAAACAATAATGTTCTGTACATGTAGGCCATATGTGTCTTTTTTCATTCAAATTAGGTTGGGAACTATTTTTTCAGTGGAAGGTTACTGGACAAAATATCAGAATTACAAGGTAGGTTTTTAAATGTATTAAATTAAACACATCAATAGTTTTCTAATAGGAATAGAGCCCTCTTGATTTTCATTACCACCCTTGCCTTCGGCTTGGGACGCATAACTCCTGTCGGGGTCATCTATCAAATGTTAGAGCCCGAATCAACTGGCTTTATTGCTTACATTTTTGAGTGCTAGGTGTAAACATGTAGACCTTGAGGGATTCCAAGTCTGTAGTTAGCAAAATCATAGAAAGGGAAGTTTCAGAGGAACTTGCATGCATTGAAAGTCTGTAAGACTAGCCTACAATACAAAACTCAGTTTGTATCAGAGAAATGCATTAGTTATATAGCTTTCCAATGTAAAAAAGGTTTGAAACAAAAATATAAATTTTACAGCATGTTTTGGGCAAAATTTTATTTATTGTCACACTTTCAGTACATTCCCATTACATACACACACTCATCTTTTGCACCCTGGCAACAGGATATGGATTACAGCTCAGCAAGCAGAACACTAGTTAACAGCAGTCTCATGGACATTTAGTTATCAGTTCTAATAAATAAATAAATACATAAATAAAACTAAAATCTAAAGTCACACTCTGCAGACTGCATATTATATGCTGCTGAAGTACTGAAGATGGGCAGTAAATAAGTGCTATCAGTAGTCTGTTTTGATACATTTTCTGCTAAGCTTTTCTCTGACCTGGCACATGTAGTTTCACTCTTATTAAATCATAACACTGTCCACATGCAGTATAATCAAAGGCACTGGGTTTTGTGTCACAGTGGACTTTTTTTCTTTCCAAGTTAATGGCATTATTTATGCAAGTGAGTGAGCGGTGGGGTGTAAGTTGAACAGCTGGGGAAAGAGAAGATGCAGAGGGAATACGGCATTCATCCTTGGCGCAGCAGGACACTGTCTAAACCAAGTCAATGGCAGATAAGGACTGGAGCTCCTGCAGCAGTGTCTGGAACGGCATCCTGGGACTGTAAGTTAAGTACGGTGGGGTATCAATGACATTAGGAGACAGTTGAATGAAAGACTGTTATTGAAGGCTCTGTTCTTCCCCCAAGCTGTGCTGCTCCCCCTGAAAACTTTGACCTGTGATCTACTGTGGCTTTTCTATCCATCTATATTCTATGTACTTTAAAAGTTACCTGGGGTCAGCTACTGGGACCTAGAAGGAAACAAAGTTAACAGATCAATTCAATAACAATTTGCAAGTTTCTACGTGTGTATTTTACTTACCTTTATTTGTGTCCACCTTCAGCCAGAAGAGCTGGCTGAAACTAGGAGGAAGATCTGTTATTGAGATAAGATCCATTTTAGCATAGAATTGTATTATCATAGCTAGTTTTTATGTAAGGTATTTTAGCAGTTTTATTAGCTCTTACGATTTATTGTGCCCAGCAGCTACAGACTTCATGCCCTGTTGTTCTGCCCGTTTATAATTGTGTATTTTATGAAAATCTGCTTATTTATAAACTGCCCTTTTGTACACTTACCTGTGAACTTATTGGTATGCTCAGATCCAATGGTCCTGTGTGGGGAGGGGGTGGTTGAGTTCTCTGAATCGGGTGCTAAATCAGAGTGGTGTAGTCCGTCAGTGTTCCTGAATTATAATACACCCAATAAAGTGGGACAATTGTGAACTGAGTATCGGTAAAAATGGTGAATTGAAAGAGAGTACAAAAATGTTCAAAAGTAGCAGACAGACTTTTATGCATTTGTGGATAGGTTCCACTGTCTAATTTGTAGTGAGAGACTGTCCTCAAGCAAAACAAAATTGCTACAAAATACCCAGAGGGTGATGCAAATAAATGTACATTGAACAAAATAGCCTGCTGGCGTGGTCGAAAGGAAGGTGAGAGCTTAAACTCTGCAAGTTTTGCAGGCTCATATATTATTTGAGAGAAGAAGCCTTTTACTGATGGGGATTACAAGAAGACGCATGCAAAAATGGGTCATGAACTATTTGAAAAGTTCAACAAAATACACAAAATCTTACAGAAAATGTAAGGCATGCTGTTATTGTCAAAAACAATTAATGACAGAGCTGTGAAAATGAGCCATCAAATCTACAAGTTATAAATGAGAAATCTGAGTACATCTACTTATTTGTTGTTTGCTTTGGATGAGACAGTTTTAGGGGATCCAAAGTATTTGGACATACCAACATAATCATGAATTAAATTGTGAGTTTCAATATTTGGTGGCAAATCCTTTGCAATCAATGACTGTCTGATGTCTGGAACCCATAGACATCACCAGATGCTGGGTTTCTTCCCTGGTGATGCTGTGCTTGGGGTGTTTTGCCTTCAATCTTGCCTTCAGCAAGTAAAGTGCATACTCAATTGGATTCAGATCAGGTGATTGACTTTGCAGAACATTCCACTCCTTTGCCTTAAAAGAGTCTTGGGTTGCTTTTGCAGTATGCTTCGCAGCAGTCACATCATCAATAAATACAAGGGAACCAGTTCCCTTGGCAGCCAAAAATGCCCATGCCATAACATGCTTCACAGATAAGGTGGTATCGGATCATGAGTAGTTCCTTACCTTCTCCATGCTCTTCTCTTCCCATTATTCTGGTACAAGTTTATCTTTGTCTCATCTGTCCATAGGATGTTGTTCCAGAACTGTACAGGGTTCTTTAGATGTTTTTTGGCAAACTCTAATTTGGTCTTCCTGTTTTTGTGGTAAACCCTCTATATTTACTCTGGTGAAATCTTCTCTTGATTGTTGACTTTGACACAGATACGCCTACCTCCTGGAGGGTGTTCTTGATCTGGGCAACTGTTGTGAAAGGGTTTTTCTTCACCAGGGAAAGAATTCTTCTGTCATCCAACAATTGTTTTCCATAGTCTTCTGGGCCTTTTGGTGTTCCTGAGCTCAACAGTGTGTTCTTTTTTTTTTTAAGAATGTACCAAATAGTTGATTTGGCCACACCTAATGTTTTTGCTATCTCTCTGATTGGTATGTTTCGATTTCTAATGCAAAACTGAAGGCAAAACACCCCAAGAAAAAGCAGGAACTAAAGACGGCTGCAGTACAGGCCTAGCAGAGCATCACCAGGGAAGAAACCCAGCATCTGGTGATGTCTATGGGTTCCGGACTTTAGGCAGTCATTGACTGCAAAGGATTTGCAACCAAGTATTGAAACTCACAATGTAAATCATGATTATGTTAGTTTGTCCAAATACTTTTCAACCCCTAAAATGGGGGGACCACATGTAAAAATGGGTGTAATTCCTACACCGTTCTCCCAGTTTGGATGTAACTACCCTCAAATTAAAGATTAAAGTCTACACTTAAAGCAAATCTTGATTGTTTCCTTTCAAATCCATTGTGGTGGCGTACAGAGACAATTGTGTCACTGTCCAAATATTTATGGACCTAACTGTATATGACATTATTTAACTGTGTATTTTGGGACAATATAATTGTATAAATACATTGCAATTATTACAATAGAAAAATCGATCAAGGGGCAAAAACTGTGATGAACTGTGTAAACAAGAAAGAAATATAGTGGGATAATCTTGTGTCTGTGTGAACAGATGGTGTACTAGCATGGTTGCATATACAGGGGATTCCTTACTTTTTATCACAACTTTCGCTTTTGAATTGTCATTTCATTATGTATCAGGAAGACTTGTGCGCAATCTCATGGAACCAAGAGCCAATGAAGGGAGCGGAACAGCGGAGTAGCATGTGCAAATCGTGGGGCGGAAAGAACACCAGATGAGCTGCCGAGTTCTGGATGAGCTGGAGCTGGTGGGTGATAGTTGCAGGCAGGCCAGGCAGGAGGGAGTTGCAGTAATACAGAAAGGAGAGAACCAGCAACTGGATGAGCAGCTTAGTCGAGTAGTCAGTGAGGAAGGGTCTGATTTGGCATATGTTGCTCAGGAAGAATCGGCAGTTGCCTGCCAGCGTGGTGACAGAGAGAGAACAGGAGGGGGCCTAGGACGAGAGGTTGAGGTGTGGACGAAGAACCTCACCATGTCACTTCGTAGGTCCGTAGTTTGTAATTAAATAAAATGGCAGTTTTCATATAGCTCTGTATTCTAAAGGACTAATTTAATATACACATAATTAAGTTTGGACATAATTGCTAGTGTGCATGCGAAGACTCCTGTGGTGGCTGACAGTTGATCCCGATCAAATGGCAATGTAGATGTGTCGCCACTGATCCTTATAAAGACAGGAGACACTTCTTCACACAGAGTTGTTGCAATCTGGAACAAACTCCCCAGTGATCTGGTTGAAGCTGAAAATTTGGGAACATTCAAAAATAGACTAGATAGGATCCTTTAATCACTTAGGTATTATTAGACACCAAACGGGCATGATGGGTCGAATGGCCTCCTCTTGTTTTTTAAACTTTATTATGTTCTAATGTTCTTATGTACTGATGCATTTGCATTTGCATCTGGATCAGACATGGTGGTGGAAACATGCCTACTGTCAATGTAATTTACTACTTAAGGAAGTGGATTCTGAAGTGGATTCTGAATACCCTAATAATAAAATGCAATGTTTGCCGCTTATCTTGTTGCACATTTTAATTTGTTTTGCTGCCTGCAGTAACAAGATTAAGTAACATGGGTGTTAAACACACAAAGCTTTCAGATTGTGACTGGTTGCTCAAGTTTTACTATCTCCCCGACAGGGCTGTCATGGTAACTGAAATATTGGGTATACCCTAAATCGATTGTTAAGGTGCGACATATATACAGCTAACATAATCAAGATAAAAACAGTACAGTGTACAGTTCCTCTTTAAGCTACAAGTACAAGGGAATACAGTTTTGAATCTGCAATATTTGTTGGAATTTGAGTCAAAACTGACTGTCTTCATCAAAGATATTGAGAGAGGCAGACCATCACATTTTGAATCATTACAATGTTTCATGATTTGTATCAGACGGTGAATCCAAATAACAAAGATGATTTGCAGCAGCTTTCTGGCAGTTACAGATGGCGTTCAAATCTTGTTTTGTTGACTTATGCAAAAACAGTGCTCATGCTCATGATTCATCTACATAAAGTGTACATTGAAGGGCACCATGACAATTCGTCCCTATCAATTCGCCCCGCGACAATCTGCCACATCATACGTTCTCCACATGAGCATTTGTAACCATAAGTTACATATATAGGTGTGTGTGTGTGTGTGTGTGTGTGTGTGTATATATATATATATATATATATATATATATATATATATATATATATATATATATATATATATATATAAATTATTATTAATTTATGAATGTATTTGAGACTAACTCCAATAATTCAGTCATAGACAACTAAACAGGACACTGGGCTGTGGCAATAGACTACTTAAAACAGGTTTCATATTAAAGCTGGCATATTGGTTAAGGAAACTGCTATGAGCCAGGCATTATAGGCTCAATTCCATGTTATTTCTTATGTAGGTATTGATTTGTGTTTAAATATATATTATTTCCTGGAGTTACACAGTATCAGAGTAGACTGAACAATTTTCAGGTGATTAACAAGACTTTTACACAGCTTCTTATAACCTTGCTCAACAACATGCAGAATTGGCAAAACTACACAAAAGGGCTGACATGAAGAAATTGGAATGCAAGATAATTTAATTCTGCAAACTTGGAAATAACGTCCTATCACATACAACACCATGCAACTGTCAACTTGGCCTTACCTTCAGTGTTTGGGTACAACTATATGTGTCACTATTATACATTACTTAAAAGCATGTTTTTATGTTATTTTGTGTATATTACTAGTTTCTATGAGAATATTAATTCTTAATACTAACAAAATTTGATTTGAAATATTATGGAGAGTGTAAATGGCGGACACAATACACGGGGAGAGAGAGAGTCTTGGGTTCTGGTGGTGTCCGGGCTTTATTGAGGGTTAGATTGGACCAGTAGGGGAATACAAGAAGGGGAAAAACAAAGCAAAACAAGCACACAAATGTCTACACAAAGAGGGCAGTCAGGGGTTGTAGTGGCAGTCCTCCTTCTCAACAGGTTAACTGCCTCCGTCGGGGAAGGAGAGAGACTAAATAGAGAATGCACAGCTGCCGCTGATGTCACAGTCGCCACGGTGCTCATTGCCCACAGCTGTGAGTCCGCCTGTTTGCGAGGCAGCGGACAACACAGCTGTGGCACATGAGCACCTAATCAAGATCGTCAGTAGCAGCCGTGCCGTGAAAGACAGCGGCCTGTCACACACACACACACACCCCTACGCCTGACAGGGCTGGGAGAGAGAGAGGAGGGAGAAGAGGAAGGGACAAGGGAAGGGGAGGCAAAGGGGTGGGAGAGGAAGTCGGCATTGAGGTGTTAATGGCCGGTGGGCGGTGACGCACTAGGAGGTTGAAGTCCTGCAGGGTGAGATACCAGCAGGTGATGCGGTGGTTGGAGTCTTTCAAGCGGTGCAGCCACTTCAGGGGGGCATGGTCCATTTCCAGGGTGAAGGGACGCCCCAGGAGGTAGTAGCGGAGCGTCTCCACAGCCCATTTAATGGCGAGACACTCCTTCTCAATGGTGCTATACTTACGCCCCTGGGGCGATAGTTTTTTACACAGATAGACAATGGGATGTTCCTGACCTCCAAAATCCTGGGAAAGGACCATGCCCACTTCAACTTCCGAGGCATTGGTCTGTAAAATAAAAGGGCGAGAGAAATCAGGACATTTTAACACAGGGTGTTGGCAGAGGTGGTCCTTAATCGCCTAGAAAGCCACCTGGCACTGCTCCGTCCACTGGACCATATCTGGAGCACTTTTTCATGTCAGTTCAGTCAGGGGATAAGCCAGGGTGGCAAAGTCTGGTAGAAACCGGCGATAATACCTGGCAAACCCCAAAAACTCCCGAATTTCCTTTTTGGACAGAAGGCGATAGCGGTTACCTTGTCAACGACTGGCCGTACCTGTCCCACCCCCCAAGAGATACTTGGTCTCCCTCCTCCCAACTGCGCACTTGCCCGGGTTTGCCTTGAGCCCCGCCTGCTGAAGGGACCGGAGCACAGCTGCTACGTGGATGAGGTGGCTATTCCAGTCTTTACTGAAAATCACCACATCACCCAAGTACGCAGAGGCATATCGCTGGTGGGGCCGAAGCACACAGTCCATCAGCCTTTGGAAAGTGTCTGGGGCTCTGTGCAGCCCGAAAGGCATAGTGCAGAACTGGTACAAACCCAGAGGAGTGGAGAAAGCGGTTTTCTCTGTGGACGCTGGACTGAGGGGGATTTGCCAGTATCCCTTGGTTAAGTCCAGTGTCGAAAAAGAGTGAGCAGCGCCTAGCCGGTCCAGCAACTTGTCCAAATGGGGCATCGAATAGGCATCAATCCTAGATACTGCATTGAGCTCCCTATATTCATTGCAGAATCTAGTGCTGCAATCAGGCTTTGGCACTAAGAATATAGTGCTACACGACTGTGACTTTTCAATGGCTCCCAGCTCCAACATCTTCTGCACTTCTGTATTGACAGCCTGCTTTTTGTAATAGGGGGTGCGATAGGGTTTCACACGCATGCAGGTGTCCAGTGCCATGTAGATGTGGTGTTCAATGAGAGGTGTGAGCACAGGTCAGTGAGAAAAGACATGCTGGAAGCAGTGTAATAAAGAGCGAACCTGCTGTTTCTGCGCATTTGTTAAATTGGGATCAATTGGGTGTGAACGAACGTAACCGGGATCCCCTGTTGTACAAGCGCTGTTGTTGCTCCTTGGCCTGTAAGAGATTCGACTGTGCAAGTTTCCCCAGTGCCTATAGTCAATCTCTCAGGTGCAGGACATGCTGTACCATAGAAGTCCGGGAGGGGGCATTAGCCTCCCAGTCCTCCTTTATTAAATCGAGGATGCCCCTCAGCCGCCTCCCGTATAGCAGCTCGAAGGGAGAGAAGCCAGTGGACGCCTGGGGCACCTCACTTACAGCGAACAGCAGGGGCGGCAATAACTTGTCCCAGTCCCGAGCGTCTGTGCTCACAAACTTACAGATCATGTTCTTTAGGGTTTTATTAAAGCGCTCCACTAGGCCGTCGGTCTGGGGATCATAGATTGAGGTTCTCTGGATTTAATCCCCAACAGCCTACAGAGATCACGCATCACGCGTGACATGAAGGGAGTGCCCTGATATGTCAGAATTTCCTTTGGGATCCCCACCCGAGTGAAGACCATAAACAGCTCCTCGGCGATCCTAGTCGCTGACATTGTCCGTAGAGGAATCGCCTCCGGGTACCGAGTGGCATAATCCACTTTGACCAGCACAAATCGATACCCCACGGAGCTTTTCTCTAATGGACCGATCAAATCCATCCCAATGCGCTCAAATGGTATTTCCATGAGAGGCAGCGGCACCAGCGGAGCCTGTTGTACCGCACTGGCATTCGTCTTTTGGAACTCTGGACAGGCAGCACACCATCTTTCTACTTCCTTTTTGATGCATGGTCAGAAGAACCGGTCCGTTATCTGGCTTAAGGTCTTGTCACGACCCAGATGACCCGCCATAGGTACTTTGTGTGCAGAGAGAAACACAAAGCGCCTGTGCAAACATGGTACCAGCAATTGTTTCGTGACCGGTTCCCCCCCACAATTTTTGGTTACTCTATACAGTAAATCTTTTTCTATATGGAACTGGGTATACGAGCGCGCCCTCTGTGCATTCACTATGCGACCATCCACAATTGCGACCTGGTCATATAGCCGACCCAGGGCATTATCCCGGGACTGGTCCAGAGCGAAATCGGAAACCTGGGAGAAGACGGGATCTGGGGCTGCGCCAGAGGTGTCGGCCCTCCTGGTGGAAGAAGGAGGGAGCTGGTGAGTCCCAGAACTCGTTCCTTCTCCCGGGTCCGACAGAGTACTGTCGGCTGCTGCATGACTGGGGTCGGAGGGAAGGCTGTCCCCACCCCGCTCATCGCCGGCAGCCACTAAGGGTGATCGGCCCCCAGAGCCATGTCCCAACTGTGCCCCAGCCAAATCAGACAACAAGATCCTAGGATCTTTAATATTGGACAGAAATTCAGGCCAATCCCGCCATAGGACTACCGGGAATGGCAAATGAGGGGCGAGCCCCACGTTCATCTTATAGCTTTCCCCACCTGGGCCGTGGGGTACCAGTGAATGTCCTCATGAATACACCATATAGCCACTTTAGTGCCTCGCCTGCCGGTGCCCCGGTGAGACGGGCCATCCTGGACCAGCGTCTTGCTGCAGTCGCAGTCCAGGAGGGCCTTGACTTTACGTCCCCCGATTCTTACCGGTACCATGAAGTCTTTTGCTGAACCGGGGTGAGCGGAGGGGTGGGCAGCACAAACCGTGGAGCAATCCGTTGTCAGGCCGACCTGGTCCAGGTCCACCAAATGTAAATGCCGGACACAATACACGGGGAGAGACAGAGTCTCGGGTTCCGGTGGTGTCCGGGCTTTATTGAGGGTTAGATTGGACCAGTAGAGGAACACAAGAAGGATTAAAACAAAGCAAAAAAAGCACACAAATGTCTACACAAACAGAGGGTTAGCTGCGGGGAAGGAGAGGGATTAAATAGAGAAGGCATAGCTGCCGCTGACGTCACAGTCGCCACGGTGCTCATTGCCCATGGCCGTGAGTCCGCAGCCTGTTTGCAAGGCAGCGGACAACACAGCTGCGGCACATGAGCACCTAATCAGTGAGCGTCAGCAGCAGCCATGGTGTGACCGCGGCCTGTCACAGAGAGGTAGAATGCAGAGAAAGCAACATACAAAACTATTTGTTGTTTTCTTATTCTGCCTTCCTGGCTATTTCTTGCTGTTTTCTGCCTCATCTAAAATATTCAAAACATCATTTAGTTGTTGTTTTTTTACATTTCCATTGTCTTGCCCACTTTACATGATATGTTTTTTTACCGCCTTTTGTTGGGCTTAGATGTTTTGTTTTGGTTGTGCAAATTGGAAGATGCAAACCAGCAATAAACATGTTGCCTTTATATTTTTTATATATTTTTTAAATTGGTCCAGCTCTTAATTTGAAAATACTGTAATAATTACAGAATGTCTCTGACTTCTTTGTTCTTATCTTCTGTTGCAGCAAAGGTCCTAGAACACCCCCCTACTTTTTCACTGGTTGATTCCAATGTCAATGACCCCAAAAGCTGTTTAAGGAGGTGAGAAATTCAACATAGCACAGTGAATATCTATGCTGTAAGAACAGAATTCAGTTTCTTTGACTACATCCTTGGCAGTTTTTGTATTTGGCGTGAATACCATAACCACAGGGGGAATATAGTACTTTTTACAGATGCTGTTTTCTCTCCTCTTCATTAATTTCTTTACAATAACATTAGATATTTTAGACTCCAATTAGGAACTGCTGCTTATTTAGCCACTACTCTGGCACTGACCTAACCCAACATGTGCATATGGAATCTTTTGAGAAATGTCAGGCCAGTAGGCTGTTTTCACATAACATACCTGGGGCTCAAATGCCAACCAGAGGAGAAACACAGACCTTCACTTTGTGTTGCAGGAACCACAAGAGTTGCTGCAAGCAGGAATTCACTAGCTGGCTCTGTTTCTCTCAGTTTCACAATTTGGTATCCCCTTCAGGAATCAATATGTGGCACGGCCTGGATTTAAACTAGCAATATCATGAATTTTGAAAATCCTGTTATGAGATTCCTGGTTTACTGGCAAAGTGTTACCTGGGGTTTTCTGCCTTTTTTCAGAATATGTGAAGCTGCATGGCAAGAGTTAATCTGGGGCCAGGTGTTGCTAAGCACCAGCCCTCATGTGGTCTGTTCGAGACGAGCTTGAGAGTCAGAGCCCTGCGTGTCTGCGGCACTTCTCTCTTAACATGTGATGTCTGAAACACAGGCTCACTCGACCCTCACAGAAATATTTAAAAGAAATAAGTAGAGCACTCATTTGATTTGAGGAAAGCCAAAAATCAGTTTTATAAACTACTTGTAAAAATGCAGTGAAAATACAGCACACATAACTTTCCTCCCTACAATTTCATCTCATAGGTTGACATCTAAAAATGTGGGACTAATTTTGAGATTGTCTGCAGTAATGCATTGTCCAAGTAGATGTATTGTCCTAGTAGTTGAGATATTTCATACAGTATATAATTATGTAAAACACTAGGGATATATTTAGGTGATGACGTGAAGGACTTCTTCAAACTCAACAATGAAGCAAGGACCAGTTCATGAAATTGAAAAATAATAATAGGATTTAGGATTTAGGATTGAAAATAGCGTGATGTTCTATATACAAATATTTATAGGTGTTTACAATGAGCTCTTCAGCTTTACAAAGCATTTGTATGTGCATTTCTGGTGCATTAATCTGTGGCCTCGTCATCTGTGGTCCAGTAATGTCCCAGGAACACAGAACCTGCCATCCACCCGGCACCCCACATGTGTCCCTACACTACAAAACAGCCAGAGCTGCCTACTCTTGATACTTACTATAGCTGTCCCTACAAGTCTTTAAATGTGTAATTTGAGATGTTATTCCTTGTTAATTCAGTAATTCAGTCAGTTAAATCATAGATCTGGTGATGAATCACACATATTATCAATAATTAAAACAACACTCTTTAGACTGCAATCAGGTGATACAGTGTAATTAAGAAGTCAGACAGTGTGCCGTACTGTAATTGTTTGAGGGAAGAGTCATTGAGGATACATCTCATTAGATGATTATTATTTTTTCGTATTTTTAAAAATACTAAAAAGATCTGCTCTATACAACTTTCTTTTCAGTTACAAGATTATGCAATACCACACTGACTATTTAATTAATGTAATAAATGCAATACTCTGTATTAGCTGCTTGTAGTGTAAAAAGTGTATTTTAAATAGAATGCAATTATAAATAAATGCATGATTTGTAATTAGATCTCCATGATTTAATTTAGAACAGACTTGGATTAATGCTAATAACAGATTGAAAGATAAGAAGGAACTACTAAAAAAATGTGGATAACAGGCCTCCAACTATTTGAGATGTACCTGGTTTTGTGGTGCAGGGTCACATATATAAGCAAGTCCTCCCTTTTTGTAGGTATTTGTTCAGACTTGGTAAGGATTTAAACCTATTTTATTAAATCCATTGGAAAACACATAAAGCCACCTTCATCAGGGTATCACAAAACAATACAAAACTGACAATAATTAATAAGCTGGCAGCCTGGGTTCCCTTTGGGATATGAATGGATGACTGATCATCCACTAGACACCAAACAAGCAGGACCAGCTAGATAGCAACCTATAGCTTATAACCCTTGTTTATAACTTCAAGTTCTTATAGGTTATATTCTGATCGTACAACAACCTTATATCCTGGTGCAGTTAAAACGCTTTTTTTAACTGGCTAGTACAGACAGCAATGGCTGTTAAAAATACATATCCAACTAGAGAACAATTAAGTAATATCATTATAATATATTGATTGGTTCTATGAGGATATTCCTGCCTTGTGCCCTATGCCTCCCGGGATCGGCTCCGGCTTCCCCAGGACCCTCACCAGGATAAGCGGTTTCAAAGATGGATGGATGGTTTTATTAGGATGTCCTAATTCAGAAAAAATATTATTAGTGATTGAAAGTTTGTCCCTTATATTGTAGCCTTATGTAGCCACATAACAGTACTGTAAGAACCTATAGAAAGACAGAAAGACTGTATCATCTTAGTTTTAAAGAAATAACAAAAAATGTTTACTGTTCCTCTTAGTACTGCAGGTTTCTTGTGGGACAAAACTTTAGGGCTTTGTTCTGAGCCTCTGTGATGATTTAAAGGCCAATACTGAAGCCATTTTCTCTTCATGCTAGGCACACAAGGAAGCCATATAATAACACAAAGTAGATAACAAACAACAGAAGAACATTCAGCCCATTTTCATGCTCCACTGTCAGTTTCCCCAGATAATCAAAATGATGTGCTCATTATCAAAATAACTGATGGTGGATGTTTGATGGACCTTTTATAATTTTTTAACTAAAATTAATACATTTTGTGTATGTACAATCCTGAATATTTTATGGGGCATATACAAACTTAAGATTGATTGTCTATATTAGGCCTACTCCATGTTAAAGGTTCTGTGTTATAATTTAAAATGGTTTTTTTTTTTCAAGCAATTATTTCACATTTTAAGATTATATATAAACATGACCAGCTACTACAGCAGGCACCCATATTTTCCTTTGAAGAAAATATAATCATATAAAGATGAGAAGGATTAATCAAATCATTCACCTCTTCTTATTATAAAATGTCACACTGTGACACAAATCATGGAAGATTAGTTAAATAAATAAGGTTCCTTTTCTGTGCATTATTTCTTTCATTGCATGTCAGCAAGCTGTGTATTGAATATTTTGGGAAAACATCAACAGTTCAAATCTTCAGACCTAAGTCTATTACTTGGGAAAACGTGACTGTTGTGCATGTGTGTTAGATTTACCAAACATGTACATGTGTTGCACCCTAAATTGTAATAATTATGAGTAGATGTATCACACTTGATTTGGAGTAGGGTAAGGCAAAAATGTACAAAAACCTTATGAATATTGATCATGGTAATGATGGCTGGGAGACCTGACCCACAGTGTAGACTGAAACCACTCTCCCCTAACAAAAATGACAGAGCTTGTGAGATGGAAGCGACCCCAAGCAGTGATCGTGTTCTTTTTGTCAACGCTGCTCCTCGCTGTAAAAGACAGATTTCCCCAGGAGACTTCTGCTTAGGTTTCTTTTTTTTTACTTTTTTATTCAGGCTTAAAAATAGCCAATGTCTTAGTCTGTGTGGTGTATTGTTTACCATTTACCCATGTACAGTGTAGAATATAAACAGTGAATATTTTTTGAGATACTCTGCTTGAATGTTTATAATCTAAGCTATCCTTCTACCCTACAGTAAATGCATTATAGGACTTAACATATAGTTCACTCAAATAAATATGTTTTCATTATTATATCTTGAAGTCGTATCTATTTCTTATCTAAAATCTAGAACAGTCTATACAATTAAACCAAAATCTAATTCATCCATCCATTTTCAATAACTGCTTACTCCAGTACAGGGTCACAGTTATCCAGAGCCTAAACTTGTGGACACATCTATCGCAGGATGGCAGCAACTGTCCTATTATGTTCCCTAACCAGGTAAGATGATCCAATAAGCAGTCCAAAGGCATCTGTAACCATTCACAGGTTTATTTGCAGAGAATATAATTGTACATAACTGGGAACACAAGTCTGTGCAACTCAAACAGAACACTAACTCGGGCGCTTAAGGATAATGTCATGTTCGCACACCAACTTATCTTAACATGTCCAAACAAGGTTTTATTAAAAGACTCTTGTTCCATAAGGTCAGACATTTCTATAGCATGTTATTTTCTAATTGGAGTGAAAACATTTCTCTTTGACAGCAAATGGCTATTAACTCTCGTTAAATGGGTAGAATATCTCATTATCTCATCTCGTAGCATTATCTCTGAAGATCCATTGCATCTCCTTGAACATTGAGGAGGTTTTCTGGAGGAAATTACATCAAACAACATGGGAAGCTGCTACTTTTTCTCATGTCTTCAGATTGTGATGGTAAATTCTGTAGCTTTTTACAAACTGCTGTGGTGGTTTCAAGTTGACTGTTTGTCACCACATCTTGCATGAGGTGATTCAAGCTCTCCTAAAAATGAACGTGTTTTTTTTTTTTTAATTTTATAGAAATCAAAAATACATCAAAGTCAATTAGGGCCATTGTTATTGTTGGGCACCACTGTATCGTGAAGAGGCTCTGCAGTGCAGTCTGTGATGTTGGTTTGTTTATTGGCCTCATTATGTCAGCCTTGTTTTGGATGTTGTGGCAGGTCACGGCATGGTTTCCCTTTCCTCACATCACAGCCCAAAAGCAACCTGACGCTACAGTGAGATGACATGGGGACCTCACGCATTTGGTTTGCATTGTGTCTGAGAATACTCATTGTCTGAAGGCACTTTTAGATTACCTTTTGCATCGCAGGCCAGAATTCACAAGCAGGGCTATATTTCCAGCAGGTATATGAAGTAAGCAAAAATTATGACTCATGAAGAATTATTGCATTTGCTACCCTTCTGTATATCTTGCATTCAGTGTAGGAACAAATGGATCAGAACCTCAGATTTATAAGTATATCAATATAAAGTGATTTAAAATTCTGTGTTTAAAAGTCTTGTATCTGAGTATGTAAGGTCACTTTTGTGTAGCAGCTACAAAAGACAGGGTCTAGGGTGTCCTTAGAACACCCTGAAAACCTCTCCACCAGGATTAGCAGTTTGCAGATAGTGACACAACAGTCGTTTTTATTTTCATTAATGGAGTTGCATTTGTCAAACCTGATTGTGGATTTATGCAGACACTCATAATATATATATACAGTTAGGTCCATAAATATTTGGACAGTGACACAATTGTCATCATTTTGGCTCTGTACGACACCACAATGGATTTTAAAGGAAACAATCAAGATGGGCTTTAAGTGTAGACTTCCATCTTTAATTTGAGGGTAGTTACATCCAAATTGGGTAAACAGTGTAGGAATTACACCCAATTTGTATATGTGGTGCACTCAATTTTAGGGTCTCAAAAGTATTTGGACAAACTAACATAGTCATGAATTAAACTGTGAGTTTCAATACTTGGTTGCAAATCCTTTGCAGTCTGACTGCCTGAAGTCTGGAACCCATAGACATCACCAGATTCTGGGTTTCTTCCCTGGTGATGCTCTGCCAGGTCTGTACTGCAGCTGTCTTTAGTTCCTGCTTGTTCATGGGGCGTTTTGCCTTCAGTTTTGCCTTAGAAATCAAAACAAATCAATCAGAGAGATAGCAAAAAGATTAAGTGTGGCCAAATCAACTATTTTCTTAAAAAGAAAGAACGCACTGGTGAGCTCAGGAACACCAAATGGCCCGGAAGACCACAGAAATCAACTGTGGTGGATGACAGAAGAATTCTTTCCCTGATGAGGAAAAACCCCCTCACAACAGTTGGCCAGATCAAGAACACCCTCCAGGAGGTAGGCATATCTGTGTCAAAGTCAACAATCAAGAGAAGACTTCACCAGAGTAAATACAGAGAGTTTACCACAACATATAAACGGGAAACAGGAAGACCAGATTAGAGTTAGCCAAAAAAACATCTGAAGAACCCTGTACAGTTCTGGAACTACATCATATGGACAGATGAGACAAAGGCAAATAAGGCAAATAAGGCAAATAAGTGGAATGTTCTGCAATGGCCAAGTCAATCACCTGACTTGAATCAAATTGAGCAGCATTTCACTTGCTGAAGGTAAAACTGAAGGCAAAATGTGAAAAGAACAAGCAGGAACTAAAGACAGTACAGGCCTGGCAGAGCATCACCAGGGAATAAACCCAGGATCTGGTGATGTCTATGGGTTCCAGACTTCAGGCAGTCATTGACTACAAAGGATTTGCAACCAAGTATTGAAACTCACAATTTAATTATTATGTTAGTATGTCCATATACTTTGGAGCCCATAAAATTTGGGGGACCACATATAAAAATGGGTGTAATTCCTACACGGTTCACCCAATTTGGATGTAACTACCCTCCAATTAAATATGAAAGTCTACACTTAAAGCACATTTAGATTGTTTCCTTTCAAATCCTTTGTGGTTGCATACAGAGCCAAAATTATGACAATTTTGTCACAGTCTAAATATTTATGGACCTAACTGTATGTATGTATATGTGTATACACTCACCTAAAAGATTATTAGGAACACCTGTTCAATTTCTCATTAATGCAATTATCTAACCAACCAATCACATGGCAGTTGCTTCAATGCATTTAGGGGTGTGGTCCTGGTCAAGACAATCTCCTGAACTCCAAACTGAATGTCTGAATGGGAAAGAAAGGTGATTTAAGCAATTTTGAGCGTGGCATGGTTGTTGGTGCCAGACGGGCCGGTCTGAGTATTTCACAATCTGCTCAGTTACTGGGATTTTCACGCACAACCATTTCTAGGGTTTACAAAGAATGGTGTGAAAAGGGAAAAACATCCAGTATGCGGCAGTCCTGTGGGCGAAAATGCCTTGTTGATGCTAGAGGTCAGAGGAGAATGGGCCGACTGATTCAAGCTGATAGAAGAGCAACTTTGACTGAAATAACCACTCGTTACAACCGAGGTATGCAGCAAAGCATTTGTGAAGCCACAACACGTACAACCTTGAGGCGGATGGGCTACAACAGCAGAAGACCCCACCGGGTACCACTCATCTCCACTACAAATAGGAAAAAGAGGCTACAATTTGCACAAGCTCACCAAAATTGGACAGTTGAAGACTGGAAAAATGTTGCCTGGTCTGATGAGTCTCGATTTCTGTTGAGACATTCAGATGGTAGAGTCAGAATTTGGCGTAAACAGAATGAGAACATGGATCCATCATGCCTTGTTACCACTGTGCAGGCTGGTGGTGGTGGTGTAATGGTGTGGGGGATGTTTTCTTGGCACACTTTAGGCCCCTTAGTGCCAATTGGGCATCGTTTAAATGCCACGGCCTACCTGAGCATTGTTTCTGACCATGTCCATCCCTTTATGACCACCATGTACCCATCCTCTGATGGCTACTTCCAGCAGGATAATGCGCCATGTCACAAAGGTCGAATCATTTCAAATTGGTTTCTTGAACATGACAATGAGTTCACTGTACTAAACTGGCCTCCACAGTCAACAGATCTCAACCCAATAGAGCATCTTTGGGATGTGGTGGAACGGGAGCTTCGTGCCCTGGATGTGCATCCCACAAATCTCCATCAACTGCAAGATGCTATCCTATCAATATGGGCCAACATTTCTAAAGAATGCTTTCAGCACCTTGTTGAATCAATGCCTTGTAGAATTAAGGCAGTTCTGAAGGCGAAAGGGGGTCAAACACAGTATTAGTATGGTGTTCCTAATAATCCTTTAGGTGAGTATATATATATCCCCCACACCATTACACCACCACCAGCAGCCTGCACAGTGGTAACAAGGCATGATGGATCCATGTTCTCATTCTGTTTACGCCAAATTCTGACTCTACCATCTGAATGTCTCAACAGAAATCGAGACTCATCAGACCAGGCAACATTTTTCCAGTCTTCAACTGTCCAATTTTGGTGAGCTTGTGCAAATTGTAGCCTCTTTTTCCTATTTGTAGTGGAGATGAGTGGTACCCGGTGGGGTCTTCTGCTGTTGTAGCCCATCCGCCTCAAGGTTGTACGTGTTGTGGCTTCACAAATGCTTTGCTGCATACCTCGGTTGTAACGAGTGGTTATTTCAGTCAAAGTTGCTCTTCTATCAGCTTGGATCAGTCGACCCATTCTCCTCTGACCTCTAGCATCAACAAGGCATTTTCGCCCACAGGACTGCCGCATACTGGATGTTTTTCCCTTTTCACACCATTCTTTGTAAACCCTAGAAATGGTTGTGCGTGAAAATCCCAGTAACTGAGCAGATTGTGAAATACTCAGACCGGCCCGTCTGGCACCAACAACCATGCCACGCTCAAAATTGCTTAAATCACCTTTCTTTCCCATTCAGACATTCAGTTTGGAGTTCAGGAGATTGTCTTGACCAGGACCACACCCCTAAATGCATTGAAGCAACTGCCATGTGATTGGTTGGTTAGATAATTGCATTAATGAGAAATTGAACAGGTGTTCCTAATAATCCTTTAGGTGAGTGTATATATACACCTTTTTTTTTTCAGCATAACCTTAAGACTTGCACTTGTATTTCTTATGTTCATTATTATATTTATGTTTTGTGTTTAGTTTTTTTCAGAAAAAAACTTAGAGCATGAATACATCAAAACTAAATAGCAAAGCCTGTACATTATAGCAGTTACATTTATGTAGAAGAAAATAGCATCTTACACAGAATGAATCCACCACTGAGTATAGGTTTGTAGTTTTCTATTAATGTGTGGGTCAAAGTTTTGATTTAATCCTAGCCTTAGTCTGTTAAATGTTTGCATCTTTTACTGTTTACAATTACTTTATAGCATGAAAGTCACTATATAAATAAATACAATTTAATTATATTATTTAATTTTACAAGGTCTTCACCAAAATGGTTTGAATAGTTTAAAATCCTCTGTTTACAGTACCAATTCTATGTCCAATTACTCAACAAAAGACCATGCCTGGCTCTTCACTTGCTTATTAATTTAACCCTATTTTAACCCTAGCACTGTCTCAGTATATATAAAATGGAAAAGGATAATGGGTATTTATTCAGAAAACAGATTGATGTATAATTATGTATAACACACACATAATAGCTATACATTACAGCTAACACTTTTAAGTCATATACAATAACTTTCTAGTACAAAAACTTTGCCAGTGCAGAAAACAGCAAAGTCTGAAACTTGAGGGGCAGAATGAATTATTATTTTTAATAGTGTGAAACACAAAAGCAAATACATTACTTTATGAGGCCTTACATGTGTTTAATTTAAACAAACTAAAGTCTCTTTCTTGAAAATTGCTGTCGTTCAGAGGAAAATTATTTATCCTGTCAAAGACAAAGATAAAAAAAAAAAAAAACCTAAATTATTTCAGGTGTAAGAAATCACCTTCAAAATCACATCAAGCATTTTAAAGCAAAGACTCAACCATAAGCACCAAGGAACTTTCTAAAGAACTCTGGATCGGGGATGGGTCTAAAAAAAACATGTCTTGAATATCCTTTGGAACATGGTCAAGACAATAATAAAGAAATGGAAGGAGTATGGCACTACTAAGATCCTATAAAATAGGCTGTCCCTGGATGACTAAGCAAGAAGGAGACTGATCAGAGAGGCTACCAAGAGGCCAATGGCAACTTTACAAGGGCTAAAGGGTTTTATGGCCAAGACTGGTCAAAGTGTGCATGTGACAAGAATATCCCAGTATTCCACAAATCTGGCCTGTATCGTACTTAAGAAAGCCCAGCTTGAATCCCATTTGAAGTATGAAGAAGGAAAAAAAAACACTCCGGAGATTCTGTAGCAATGTGGTCAAAAGTGTGGTCTGACAAAACTAAAATTTATCTTTTTGGACTAAATGCAAAATGTTACAGTGAGGGAAAAAAGTATTTGATCCCCTGCTGATTTTGTACGTTTGCCCACTGACAAAGAAATGATCAGTCTATAATTTTTAATGGTAGGTGTATTTTAACAGTGAGAGACAGAATAACAACAAAAAAATCCAGAAAAACACATTTCAAAAAAGTTATAAATTGATTTGCATGTTAATGAGGGAAATAAGTATTTGATCCCCTATCAATCAGCCAGATTTCTGGCTCCCAGGTGTTTTTTATACAGGTAACGAGCTGAGACTAGGAGCACTCCCTTTAAGAGAGTGCTCCTAATCTCAGCTCGTTACCTGTATAAAAAACACCTGGGAGCCAGAAATCTGGCTGATCAATCAATCAATCAATCAGATTCCAAACTCTCCACCATGGCCAAGACCAAAGAGCTGTCCAAGGATGTCAGGGACAAGATTGTAGACCTACACAAGGCTGGAATGGGCTACAAGACCATCGCCAAGCAGCTTGGTGAGAAGGTGACAACAATTGGTGCGATTATTCGCAAATGGAAGAAACACAAAATAACTGTCAGTCTCCCTCAGTCTGGGGCTCCATGCAAGATCTCACCTCGTGGAGTTTCAATGATCATGAGAACGGTGAGGAATCAGCCCAGAACTACACGGGAGGATCTTGTTAATGATCTCAAGGCAGCTGGGACCATAGTCACCAAGAAAACAATTGGTAACACACTACGCCATGAAGGACTGAAATCCTGCAGCGCCCGCAAGGTCCCCCTGCTCAAGAAAGCACATGTACAGGCCCGTCTGAAGTTTGCCAATGAACATCTAAATGATTCAGAGGAGAACTGGGTGAAAGTGTTGTGGTCAGATGAGACCAAAATCGAGCTCTTTGGAGGAGGAGGAATGCTGCCTATAACCCCAAGAACACCATCCCCACCGTCAAACATGGATGTGGAAACATTATGCTTTGGGGGTGTTTTTCTGCTAAGGGGACAGGACAACTGCACCGCATCAAAGGGATGATGGATGCGGGCATGTACCGTCAAATCTTGGGTTAGAACCTCCTTCCCTCAACCAGGGCATTGAAAATGGGTCGTGGATGGGTATTCCAGGATGACAATGACCCAAAACACACAGCCAAGGCAACAAAGGAGTGGCTCAAGAAGAAGCACATTAAGGTCCTGGAGTGGCCTAGCCAGTCTCCAGACCTTATTCCCATAGAAAATCTGTGGAGGGAGCTGAAGGTTTGAGTTGCCAAACGTCAGCCTCAAAACCTTAATGACTTGGAGAGGATCTGCAAAGAGGAGTGGGACAAAATCCCTCCTGAGATGTGTGCAAACTACATGAAACGTCTGACCTCTGTGATTGCCAACAAGGGTTTTGCCACCAAGTACTAAGTCGAAGGGGTCAAATACTTATTTCCCTCATTAACATGCAAATCAATGTATAACTTTTTTGAAATGTGTTTTTCTGGATTTTGTTGTTGTTATTCTGTCTCATTGTTAAAATACACCTACCATTAAAATTATAGACTGATCATTTCTTTGTCAGTGGGCAAATATACAAAATCAGCAGGGGATCAAATACTTTTTTCCCTCACTGTATGTTTGGCACAAACCCAACACAGTGGGAGCATGGAAGAATGGAAGCATGGTGGTGGCAGCATCATGTTATGAGTATGTTTCTCTTCGGCAGGGACTTGGGCACTTGTCAGGATAGTAGGGGAAATTAAAGGAGCAAAGTATAGAATTGTCCTTGAGGTAAACCTGCTGCCCTCAAGAAAGCTGAAACTAGGATGGACGTTCACAACCTGAAGAACATAGCCAACACTACACCAGAGTGGCAATGGAACAAAAAGTTAATGTCTTTGAGTGGCCCTGTCAGAGCCTCGACCTAAATCCAATGATAAAGATTGCCGAATATTAACGCTCTGCAAGGAATGTGACAGAGCTTGAACAGTCTCGTAAAAAGAATAATGGTGAAATATTGCTAAATTTCCCAACAGACTCACAGTAGTAATTTCTGCTAAATGTGCTTCCACCAAGTATTAACTCAGTTTTGTATTTTAAATATATTTATATTTTTCACAATCAAACCCCCCCTCCACTTAACAGTGTGGAGTACGGTGTGTAGATAATTGGACAACAAATCTCATTTAAATGCATTAAACTCTGAGGCACTTACACAACAAAACATGAAACAGTTTAAGGGGGTGTATACTTTCTATAGGCACTATATAGATAGAAATGCACCATGTGTTTCTGCAAGAATTAAATTAAAAATATATACACTAAGCATTCCAATATGCTGCTGAACTGCAGTGTGCTTTGGCTCAATGACATAACAATGGCAACAGAGGGAACAGCTAAAAGTGCCAAGAGAGAATGCCAACACAGTCAGTAGGCATTCATTGTCAATGTGACATTGGGAAGACCCTGTAATCACACCTACCCAGGAACCCTAAAATGTGTGCCATGGAACGTAGAAAACAAAAACCTGCAAAATACAGGACATAAGAGGAGTACAATCTTGTTCATACAGGACAGGCCAACATTGATTTAATATTCCTGTTCATCAGAGATGCTGCTCTTCTTGTCAAAGTAGATAGGGTTCAGAGAGAATTATGATTTGAACTCTGAAATTATAACCTTATGAGACCTCTAATTTCAGATGTCTTTTTATTTGGTGACAAGGAGGAATATTTGTGTCAAACAAAGCTTTGGTCAGTTATTTTCCTTTTCCACCAAGATATAGGGTTCATCCACTATACAGAAATCTTACAGTAGTATATATTGTGTTTAGTACCTGGAAAAATCAGGAGTGTACCAATAAATAATAGACTGTGCAATAATGTTTGCTTAACCTATATTTTAACACTGTTTTTAATAGTAGAAGCAAAACAAAATACAAATGTGTTATAACTAAAGAGCTTTCATCAGTATATGATTACAGTCTTGCTTATTTGTTGAAGCACAGATGGTTTTCAAATCATTAACATTAATTGGCAATTAGAAATAGTTACCACCCCCCCACACACACATATTTGACAGGGTATGACTAATCCATTTCTACAGTAATTACACCCATCAGTATAGAATCTTTTAAAATCAAACCTTTAGTCATCCACATATAAATATCTATGTGTTCACTTTTAATACTTTATTTTTTTTTAACTGGCAAATCCTGTAGTTTCATTTTCAAAAGATTATTTTTGTCAATTTGTTTTACTTAGTGAGAAATCACCTGCTTGATTGTATTTGTTAGCTTTTGAAACATTGGAGAATGCCATGGACATGAATACACTATTTCTAATAGATTAAATGTGATATTACAATATACCTGAGTATAGGTACTTGTTAATTTGTTATTTTAACATATCTTACATAAAATGTGCTAAACAATTACAGAAATGAACAAATTTAAACAAAAGCAAAACAATCTGTTAAACAAAAATCTGTCAAAAGAAAATATGTTGTCAAATCTATTAGTCTTTATTAGCAGTAGAATTATAAATCAGAGAAAAACTGATATACCACCAAAAAGTTATTTATGAGTTCAAGGGAATGCCAGTGTAGTTCTTGGGGTGGCGGGGATCCAGGAAATCACTGCAACAATAGAAATTATTGGAATTACTCCAGTGACAAGCCGCTTCAGCAGAGACATACAGGTATAATAACAAATAAAATTATCTTGTTTATAATTTTAAAATAGAATTACACATTTTAAAAAGCCTGCATTGTTATTTTATAACTGTATGCCTTTATATCTAAATTTTACATGTGGGTTAATTAATGTGTAAAAATGAAAAAAAAAAAAAAGAAAAGCTGTGGAAATATTCATTTCATTTTTTCTGTTTGTTTTAGGGGGTATACATTTTGCATGAGATGTGTGTTTATAAAAGGCTATGCACTAAATATATGTCATGGGATATTACTAATGTTTGATATTATAAGTTTGTTTTGCTTATAAATGACCTTATTTTTGTGGTTTGATGTTAAAGTGTTATTTTTTTTGTGTTTTCACCTTGTTCTTTTCTTTGTGTGGTATGTCCAGTTATGCACTTATTTTCTTTTCAGTGGAGCACTATTTACATGCACTGGCACTAATGAGGTGACACCCAGCGTCAGGTATACTGACCAACAGTGCTATTATACACTGACTCTGCCCCGCCTCAGAAGGATGGCCCAGGTTCAAAAGTGGTGCCAGAACCGAATGGAGGCATCACATTTTCAGACCAAGATTGCAGTGCAAACAGCGGGCATGGGCGGTTCACTCGGTGTGAGAGAGACACTTACGGGAGGGACCGACAGGTACCCTATGCCACATGCTCCTGCCTTCATGCCACAGTAATCCCCTTGCCCGAGGAGCCACCCACCCCCCTTGGATAGCCCCCCACCCCCAACTGGAAGAGACCAGCACAACATGACTTTGTTTACCAGGGAGAGAAAGAGCTGAGTTGTTTTGGGACAAGGACATGCCTGGAGTGTACTGAGACAGAGCGGGATCAGTTGCAGGCAGACGAGTGCGGCGGCAAGGACGGGATTTCCCTTCGGCAGTCACCCTGGCAAGGATCCCCGGCAGAGCTAAGTGACACTTTCATTAACTATATGCTGTGAAAGGAAAAAGACGCGGTGTGTTCGATAGAGACTTTAGTGACATTTATATAGAGCTGTATGCTCCTTCACGGTCTCCCCCTTTGCATGATTGTTTCCTGAAAGACATTAATAGATAGTATCAAGCTATTCTGTATAGGTAGTTTTAAAGCAGAGTAAAGTAAATAAGTAATACTTACCTATAGGCCTGCTATCTTCCTACTTCATTTGAACTGTCCACGCAAGAACGACATCCATCAAGGTTGCACATTGGATATACTTTGCTGCTACTTACCTGTACTTACTTATTTACCTGTACTATAGCGCCCGGGTTCTCTTAGGACTTGTGAAGGAAGAGGACTGTGAGAGTGCGAACTTGGACTTAAGTATATATATATTAAATAGTGATAGTTTTAGAGAGATTTGATTTGGTTTGTATATCATTTTTAATATTAGTCTACCCCAACAGTTTCTCAAAGGGCTAGCTGTGAAAGTTTGAGTATTTTCAGGGGCTACATACAAATTAAAGCAAATAATTACTCACGATATCAAACTACAATCACTTGAATATAATGTAAATAAAACATTTTACTTAGAAAAGTTGAGCATGCATTTCACTTGCTGAAGGCAAAACTGAAAGCAAAATGCCCCAAGAACAAGCAGGAACTAAAGACAGGCAGGTAGTACAGGCCTGGCAGAGCATCACCAGCAGGGTTGCCAACTGTCCGTAAATGTACAGACATCTTAATTTCACCGTTTCAGTAAATCTGTAAAAAAGTTTGACTGTCCGCAAAAATGTCCCGTTAATACTACTACTTCTGCCATCAAACTTTCCTCCTAGTTACAAACATTTTAAAATGTAGTTTGATGAAGAGCGTATTTAGTGTTAACCAATCAACCATGCACTTAATATCTTGCTAACGATAGCTAACGTTACGACAAAATGGAGTCTGACAAAGTACAATACAATGGATATGTATGGATAAAGATAACTGTAAAAATGCATACTGCATGTGGTGCAAGTAGTTTTCTATTGCATCTGGTTGTGTTTGGGATGTGCAGAGCCATGCTAGTAGTTTTATCAGAAGTAGTCAAATGTTAGACTACATGTAGTAACTTTATTGCCGTCATTATTATTATTATTTATTGGCAGACGCCCTTATCCAGGGCGACTTACAAATAAGAGCAATACAAAGTGCAAATTTGCCGGCAATCATTTTCCTGCTACATTCACACAGAAACGTTGCCGGCAAATTGTGGGCAATTAGACTAGGACCCTTGCCGGAAAATTGCTGGCAACGATTAAAATGGATTTGGCGGAGAGATTCAGAACACAACCCTTTACTCTTTTATTGGAGGAGTCTACAGATATTAGCATTTCACAGAAACTCGCAATGGTTGTGATGTTGTTTTTCCATGAACAAGGGAAAGTGCAGTATCGATTTTATCGTGTTAGATGTAGCAAAAGCTGATGCAGAAACAATTTTCACAGAGATAATGACCTGCTTTGAGTGACACAAGTGGCAGTGACCACTGGGTCCCAATGTAGTCCCACTACGCCACCCCAGTTTAATAACGCGAGATGGGGACTCGCTACCACTACAGTAGTCCCCTGTACAGGTTCAGCAAGATCACAGGACATACACCATAGACACAAGACAGTCGATAAAGTAATTGTTTTATTCTAGATAAAATATGATTCACAATACAGTCACAGTATGGGGCAACTAGCAGGGCACGAAGTTTGTTAGTCCCAAAGGCTAATACTAATTACACAGTTAAAATTTCCTTTATTGGTCTGGGCAATAAAATACTAAAATCAATAGAAAAGCTAAAAACTACATAAATAACTATACTAAAACCCCAACTAAAACTATGCCCACAACCAAGGACGGATCTGCATATTACAAGGCCCCTGGGCACGAGTGTCTTTGGAGGCCCCTCCACCACCCCCAAACTCACATGATGTGAACACACACAAACACCCGCACACCCCCCACACCCATTGCTTGTTATGACACACATACCTGTATTAAGGCCTTAGTACATAAAAAAAAAAAAAAACACCTGTAGATAACTCACAGGATTTACAGTGTAATCACTGCATCATGTAAAAAATGTATATTCTACAAGAAAGGGACACTGCCTAAGAACACCTGTAGATAACTTACAGTAAGGGAAAAAAGTATTTGATCCCCTGCTGATTTTGTACATTTGCCCACTGACAAAGAAATTATCAGTCTATAATTTTAATGGTAGGTGTATTTTAACAGTGACATTTCAAAAAAGTTATAAATTAATTTGCATGTTAATGAGTGAAATAAGTATTTGACCCCTTCGACTTAGTACTTGGTGGCAAAACCCTTGTTGGCAATCACAGAGGTCAGACGTTTCTTGTAGTTGGCCACCAGGTTTGCACACATCTCAGGAGGGATTTTGTCCCACTCCTCTTTGCAGATCCTCTCCAAGTCATTAAGGTTGTGAGGCTGACGTTTGGCAACTCGAACCTTCAGCTCCCTCCACAGATTTTCTATGGGATTAAGGTGTGGAGACTGGCTAGGCCACTCCAGGACCTTAATGTGCTTCTTCTTGAGCCACTCCTTTGTTGCCTTGGCTGTGTGTTTTGGGTCATTGTCATGCTGGAATACCCATCCACGACCCATTTTCAATGCCCTGGCTGAGGGAAGGAGGTTCTCACCCAAGATTTGACGGTACATGGCCCTGTCCATCATCCCTTTGATGCGATGCAGTTGTCCTGTCCCCTTAGCAGAAAAACACCCCCAAAGCATAATGTTTCCACCTCTATGTTTGACGGTGGGGATGGTGTTCTTGGGGTCATAGGCAGCATTCCTCCTCCTCCAAACACGGCGAGTTGAGTTGCTGCCAAAGAGCTCGATTTTGGTCTCATCTGACCACAACACTTTCACCCAGTTCTCCTCTGAATCATTCAGATGTTCATTGGCAAACTTCAGACGGGCCTGTACATGTGCTTTCTTGAGCAGGGGGACCTTGCGGGCGCTGCAGGATTTCAATCCTTCACGGCGTAGTGTGTTACCAATTGTTTTCTTGGTGACTATGGTCCCAGCTGCCTTGAGATCATTAACAAGATCCTCCCGTGTAGTTCTGGGCTGATTCCTCACCGTTCAATGATCATTGAAACTCCACGAGGTGAGATCTTGCATGGAGCCCCAGACCGAGGGAGACTGACGGTTATTTTGTGTTTCTTCCATTTGCGAATAATCGCACCAACTGTTGTCACCTTCTCACCAAGCTGCTTGGCGATGGTCTTGTAGCTCATTCCAGCCTTGTGTAGGTCTACAATCTTGTCCCTGACATCCTTGGACAGCTCTTTGGTCTTGGCCATGGTGGAGAGTTTGGAATCTGATTGATTGATTGCTTCTGTGGACAGGTGTCTTTTATACAGGTAACGAGCTGAGATTAGGAGCACTCCCTTTAAGAGAGTGCTCCTAATCTCAGCTCGTTACCTGTATAAAAGACACCTGGGAGCCAGAAATCTTGCTAATTGATAGGGGATCAAATACTTATTTCCCTCATTAACATGCAAATCAATTTATAACTTTTTTGAAATGCATTTTTCTGGATTTTTTTGTTGTTATTCTGTCTCTCACTGTTAAAATACACCTACCATTAAAATTATAGACTGATCATTTCTTTGTCAGTGGGCAAACATATAAAATCAGCAGGGGATCAAATACTTTTCTCCCTCACTGTATCATACAGGATTTACAGCACAATCACTATATCATGTAAAAAATCTAATATTCCATGGGAAACACCGCCAATAATATGCAATAACTTAGATCCACAATATTGAAGCAATAATAATACCAGCAAAAGTGCTCCAATGAAACAAAGCAAATGTTCTGCCAAGTGTTAAGTAGTAATTCCTAATAGTAGGCTATCCAATAAACCATAACCAGCGCAGAATAGTAAACAATTTCTTACCTTACTGGAGTCTATTTCTTGTCTTCCTCCTAGCAAAGTCATCCACCACTTCATCAAAGTTAAGCTGTCTGACTAGGTCCGATTCTATGGTCATAAGTGAGAGAGAGTTGAGATGCTTTTGGCACATCCTTGTCCTTAGTTTATTTTTAATCCGCACCAATTTGGAGAAAGAGCGCTCCCCCTCACTTAGTAACAGGCAGTGTCAGGAAAAGTTTAAGTGCGATGAAAACATTCGGGAAGGATGTTTCCGAATCCGAGTCGATCATTGTTTCGAGCATCTTCACTGGGCACTTCTTTTGTTCTTCAGGCAAAAATGATCTGAACTGGATCAGCTCATTCGCCAGGCTCCTATTCAAGTGTAGCGTAAGGTACACTTATAAATTTCAATTAAAGAAGTGAATTTATAGTTTCACCTTATCACGAATCCTGGAATCTTGTAGAACTCAATTTCTGTAATAATTGGACGCAGACACCAATTCCAAAGATATAAATTGTCAAATTTATTCAAAAACAAAGACTAAATGTAGCACTACACTAATTATACAAAAGGGGAAAACTAATTAAAATTCAACTCTAGATCAACAAATCAATGACAAATCACTTCCGTGACCAAATCAAAGACCATGGGATTGCATATGATATCACACAAATCGTTAAACAAAAAAGGTTATATACACATTGACTACAATACCGGTTAGTAAGACGAAGGTGAGTCTCTCATTAATATTGTTAGTCGGACATTAAATAACTACGCAGGTTAGTATCTCATTTACGTTTAGGTGCCGAGAAAGATCCTATCATTACTTGTTACCACAATTTCCCTTAACTGATTATTATTCAATGATTAAGGATAGGCAGGGCCACCTATAATCTGGTGTCTATTAACTTGTGTCAATTTCAGACTAAACAGTTAAACAGGATTGAGAAGATATTTCTCGGCGTTGACAGATTTTATTTCTAAAATTATCAACAAAACAGTTTAATGCAACACACATTTATATTTAAGAAAACGAAATGATATTACACATTCTAGAATTTTGAATCACAAACTCCAAACTGTTAAACTTATCTGAACTTCAAGCTCCAAGGTTGTGCACAAAATCTTCTTGGCAAGCAGTGTCTCTCACCGTATTTATTTGAAGACAAAGTCTTTGAGGAAAGCAGGGCCCTGTTTGGTTCCAAGGGTCAAGTTTCTTAAGACTCAAATAGCTATTTAAATGACTGACACTTTCGTATACAGTCGACTTAGTCAATTGTCCAGCTGTAAAACTCCACTGATCAGGTGGGCACAGGTGGGCATGCGCAGTCTGTAAAGTTCTTTATTAAATAAAGTCCTTTAAAAGAATTCTTCGTACGGCTCAATCTCCTTCTCCCAGTTTAACTCTTCTGTTGCCGGCAAAGACTTAGTTGGTTTCTGGTTCTGGTTCTGGCAACAGAGCTACAGGTTGAGCTGTGGCAGCGAGTTACTGGTTCAGGTGAGAGAGAGAGAGAGAACAAGGCCGTGCGCTGTTCTTTATAGTCTGTCAGATCAATAGGTGATTGGTTCTTGAGTTTTTGAGATTGGATTTCGGTTTCAGCCCCCAGTGTCCTATTGGAGGGGGGCTTGATTTATGACTGATGTAAATCCATGCCATCTTTTGGAAATGCCGGTTGGCCCGGGTTCGTAGCTCTGTGTCGGGATTTCGGCTCTCGTCCATTTCAAAGAGTTTTTATTACCTACCTTCCCCAGACATCTCACAGCAGGATTCCAAACTATTTGGCCTATTCTCGGTGCCATCCTCCCAAAACTGTCACTTTGATGTAAACCAGTTCCACACTTTAAGGAAATCTGATAACTTTGGGGGGAGAGGTCTTCTTTAGATCAGTGTTTCAGCTCAGAGCTAAAATGCTCTTATCAAAATACACCCAACATATTGCTACACAAGTCAGATGCATATTTAGCACCTACAAAATAGCTCTTAACACCAATAATAATCAATTTATATTACTGATTATTCTTGGCTCAGATTCATGGAAATATCAAATATAAATATACTGTAATATATAATATTAAATACATAATTCTAAATGTACCTATTATCTAACACGCGCTGGTAGTTAGAGGCCCCGTTAATGGTTGTGGAGGGACCGAGGGGCCCCTGTATAGGTTGTGGACGGACCCTGGTATAGGTTGTAGAGGAAGGGCCTTAGTATGGTTTGTGAAGGAGTCCTGCTAAGAGTTGAGGTGGAGCCAGGGAAGCTTGGTCTGGTATGGGTTGAGGTGGAGCTGAGGGGCCCTGGTATGAGTTGTGGAAGGGCCCTGGTAAGGGCTGAGGTGTAGAAAGTGCAGTCATGGGGCACTTAATGGGCTTAAAGGGTCCATATATTCAAGCACTATCGGCCTATCTATCTACATTTTGCATTCACAGTAGATTGTCTCGGGGGCCTCGGACCATTAGGGGCCCCGGGGTGCCTTTTAGCTCGAGGCCCCTAATGGTCAGAGGCCCCTGGGCCCCATTTGACTGGTTCATAATCCGGCCCTGCCCACAACCATAACCCCTAATCACGTTCGCTAGCAGCAATATAGGAAGGAAAAAGGAAATAGATAGTCCCAATGCACAGTCCAATGTCCGATAAACACAAGTTCCAAATCAGCCGGGAACACGGCTTCTGTCCCACTTGGGGGATAAAGATCCTTCCCGACGGCACTTCTCCCCAAGCAGACCTGCTCGTCCACGCAGCCAGCGCCGACCAAAGAAAGAGGGAGAGAGAAAGAATGGACAGGCTCAGGAAAAGAACATGTTTGCTCGCAGGTAAGTGCTACAATTACACCCACACTCGTGGATAGTATTGTATACGTCCCTTTCTCACCCTTTACTGTGTTTCTCTCCCTCTGTGCTGCTTGATCCAGAGCCCGAGGTGCCGTCTACCACTGCGGAACTTGAAGTTGTCAATCTGCAAGGTAAGTTCAGTAGTGCATTCGGCTCTGGATACAGTTAATTTAATTGTCCTTCGTCAATCACAATCCCAATTTGCCCTAACTCCAACCAGCCGTCCTCCGCAAGGACCCGCTTCGACCCACGGAGGCTCAGCTCCCACCGGCTGGAACCCTCACAGTCAGTATACGGTGCTGCGCAGCCTATCCTGCTGCCTTCACTGCGGCCCTGCAGTCATGGCTGGTGCTGGTGCTGGTGCTCAGAGCTACTTTCTCTCTGGTGCCTCTCCTCTTCTTATCTTTGTTCTGGTCAGTGCAGCCTTTATCTAACGCTGAGTGTCAACAGGTATAGTTGCTGTGAATGAAGGGTGGGGTGTTGCTCAGTGAAGCAGGTGAGCCGTATTTGTTGTCATAGTCCCATGCATTCATACAAGTAAAAACAGGTGAAAAACAATCAATTAATGCAATCAGTGAAAAGCAAACAATTAGTACACAAAAAGATAACTCAATCAGTGAAAATAGGAATTAAATCAACAACCAATAAAAAAATATATATACTTGTAAACAAAGAAAATAAGGAATCACACGGAGCCTTGGCACCCTCTGTGACATGAGGAAGACTGCATTCCGCCATTAAATGTAATTGCACTCGGAACTGACAGAGCAAATGTAATGATCGGGACTAAAAACTCAGTGCTTTCGCGATTCAAAGCTTTGCAACCTAAGGTGTTCCACAAACATTGCAGTTATCACAATGCTGCCCTCTGTTCCTCAGATGCATGTTAAGCGCTGCCTAAAACATCAGAGCAGCTCTGCAGAGAAATATTTAGCCACTTTTCCAATAGTTGTAAATGACAGCAGCTTTCAGGCGTTCACTGAGGCAGATGGCTCAGTCATCTTGAGTGTGTCCAAAGGATCCTTAACCAGTATGATGCCCTGGTCAGTTACTTTAAGTCATCTGATGAAAATTACAGATTCTTAACAGTAGTGTGAATAGCTCAGCAGCTTGCAGATCCAATTACAAAATGTAATTTACTTTTTTTAGCCACAGTGTTACCTGTGTTTGCCAACTTTAACAAGCGTTGCCAGCAGAACTTTTGTACCATCACTGTATTATACGGTGAGTGTGTAACAGTGTGTTAAACACTTATCTCATATTTAATTAAACCTTCTGCAATCGCACATCTAACTGTTGAAGACCTTATAGAATTTGATATTACAGATTCAAAAACCTACAAGGAAAAACAGTGCATTTTCATTGGAACACAATCCATAAGAGCACTATTGGAGGTTGAGGACAAACAAGCAGTTGAAAAGTTTATGGACATTGTAATACAATTAATTGAGTAGCGTGAAAAAACACATGCTAATCAACAATGAAGTGCTGAAGATAGCAAGAGCCCTTCAACCAAAACTCAGGGTTTCAGCAAGCTCAACTTGTATGCTTTTTCCTACAGATTGTGAATGAAAATTGAACTTGATCAACTGGAAAGGGAGTTAAGTCACAGATTTGACTAATATCAACCAAAATGGGGCCATTGATCAGTATTGGCACTTAGTGCCCCATGTTCCCTAATTTAGCAGAGACATGGCAGCTCTGCACCATAGGGTGAGTCTATATATATTTTTTTTCACACTTTGTAAGACCACAATATGGGTGTCAGTAAAAAATTGTCCACCTCCTCCTTATGTCAGTAAAAACACAAATTTATGGTTGGCAACCCTGATCACCATGGAAGAAACCCAGCATCTGGTGATGTCTATGGGTTCCAGACTTCAGGCAGTCATTGACTGCAAAGGATTTACCACCAAGTATTGAAACTCACAATTTAATTCATGATTATGTGAGTTTGTCCAATTACTTTTGAGCCCCTAAAATTGGGGGGACCAATTTGCAGTGAGAGAGTGAATGCAATGAGTGTGGAATCGAAGAAATGTGTTTTAAATTCCTCACTGCTGATCCTCTCACGTGCACTGCTTGCTGGTTGTGTATTTTAAACCTTTTAAACCATGTATTTAATTGATTTTAATTAACAAAGACCTGTACATTTTAAACAAAAATAAATGTATTACTGTCTGGCTGCTCTCTCCCACAATGCCGCTCCCCTCCTTCTGACCCTGTGGCAGCCCCGCCGAGGTCCCGGGTGCTAAAATCATGATAAATCATATACGTTTATTGATAGTTTAAAAATTAAATTCTTAATGGTTCCTAACTGTATTAATGATGCTATAATTTAAATTATTTATTAAAGATTTAGGAAGACAGGCTTTTGAATTAAGTAATCTCAACACATAACATCAGACAATTCAGGGCACTGCATTTTGTAATATTGTAATACAGTTTATGTCATGGTTTGGATTTGACATAAACAAAAGGTATTATTTGGACTCTTAAAGTTTAATGATCATGGAAATGTAAAGTATTTTTATATCCGTAAAACTATCTGACTTTACCTTTAACAATGCAGTGTATGTGTGCAAAATTAAAAATGAAAACTGAACCCTACACACCATAAAAATTAACAAGGAGATATAAGTACGCAGAGTCATGGGCAGAATCCAAACCTGAGCAGGCAGTGTATGATTGGAAAAATGGAAAAATTGAAATTTTGATGCCAATTATGTGCAATTCTACACTATTTGCGGTGGTTGTTACTAGCCTTATAAGGCTATAAGTCTCTAATAGAATCGAGGTCCAAATTTAAAAGAGAAGACTTGGAATATGAAATGAGGCAGGTTTTCCATTATATAGATATGGAGAAATCACAACTGGAACTCCTTGCAATCTCATAATGCATCCCATCTCAAAGATGTAAGAAAAGGGGGAGTTGTCTGTCTAGTTGTCTAGTTTAAATGGAGTATCTTTGGTTTCATCAGCTGTCCGGGTGGCTGGTCTCAGATGAACCCGCAGGTGAAGAAGCCAGATGTGGAGGTCCTGGGCTGCAGTGGCGCCGCCAAGGGGTGGCCATGGCTACAGTTGCTGGTCTCGCAAGTCGCATCCAACTATCATTGCGGACAAAACACCATCAGCATCCCCCCCCCACCCGCCCTCAGCACCATCGACCAAACACCATCAGCACCCCTCCCCCTTAGCACCATGGACAAAACACCCTCAGCACCACCTCCCACCCCCCCTTCATAACACAGCGGCCAAACCTTTGTCAGCACCCCCCCTTTGCATACATTTAATTACAATACCACATATACACACACATATATACATATATGTATTAAAGTATGAGTGCTGTATTACATTCATACAAACATAACACAACAACAGTGAATCATGGTAACGGTTTCCTCTGATTTCACTCGATGAAATTGAGGGATTGCACACAATCGGATTGCATGAATATCACGGCATTTAGAGTGGTCTTTTATTGTCCCCAGCACAAGGTGCACCTATGTAATGATCATGCTGTTTAATGAGCTTCTTGATATGCCTCACCTGTAAGGTGGATGGAAAAGCTCACTAACAGGATATAAACACATTTGTGCACAAAATCTGAGAGAAATAAGCTTTTTGTGTGTTTGGAATATTACTGGGATCTTTAATTTCAGTTCATGAAACATGGGACCAACACTTTAAATGTTTATTTTTTTGTTATTGTTTGATGCATATTGTTTATTGACTACCGATTTAGCCTAAAAACAAAATATATATATTTCAGCTGATTGAACTGAGTTAATGGGTTAAAGTGTTATGGCTTTAAGACGTAAGTGTAAACTGTGTATGTATCTCTTTATTTATGACTGTAATGGATCACAAGTAAAGCATAAATATTAGTCAAATTTGACACAGGCCTGCATATCAATCTCAAAATGATTGTGCATGGGTGGCAGTATTCAAAGCAGGACTTCTCAGTGATTGCTTACCTGCTGGGTGTTCATGCTGCTGCAGTTAACCCACAGAAGAATACTGTCATCTGTGAAGACTGTTGGTTTCAGCTACATGATGAAGCACCAGCGCTGGTGATTTCATCCACATGTCAATACAAGTGGTTAAAAAGCAACATAATGGCTGCGCCTGCAGCCAATCCCATTTGAATTTCAATGATAGAGACATTGCCAAGTGAAAAAGTACAAGTCTATTTTTGTGGTTTTGGGAAGCCAAAGATTCAAGCTCCAAATTTTGTATATGTGTTGTAGTATGTCCAACACCCTGGCATTAGCCATTTAAAATTTTAAGACTAGTTTCTGACTACTTTCTTTTGTTTTTACAATTTAAAACAAGTGCTCGTTTTAATCCAGATAGTGTTGTGGATCTGCACTATGACAGTGTGTTGGAGAGGGTTACTGTAGATAGAAGTCTTAGTGGAATAATCTTGTTTTGCTGCAATTCTGGTGTCACTATGTTGTCATGCTTTAGCATTACTTAGTACTACTGCAGCACAATATACATTACCTTTTTAATGCTGGTACTGAAGCCAGTAATCTTGGTCACCCTTGATTCTGGGATATGGACAGTATAAGTATTTTTTTCTTTTTCTGTGTATTACAATAATCTCCTCACGTTAATGGACAATTATTGAAGAAATAACATTCCGGGTGTCTTTGTATACATATTAGGAATTACTAACATTTAATTTCTTTATATATGCTAGTTTCATTTTCAATAAAGCTTTTTTAACACTAGAATCACCAGGATTTCAAATGACATTATAACCGCCATACCCGCGTAATATGCAGCTACATTTTAAAACGGCTTTGATTATAAAAATGAAAGACAAACAATACAACTTAATATTTTTATTTATGAACACCTAATTAAAAAGAATTAGCATACACCTGAAAAGATCTTTCTTGTGACTCATCAAGGCCTTTTTCACTTCAAGTGGTTTTCAGTGCTCATGATGAGATTATAAACGTCGCGCGTGACCAACATGATGAACTTAGTCGGGGGGTGGTCAGATGTGAAAGTAGGGTAGCTATATGTACTGTATTGTGATTGTTGACAGCTGCTAAAAAAATAAATAATAATACTACTACTAATAATAATAATAATAATAATAACAACCACAATAATAATACCAACAATGTGTAGAATGACATTTGTCAGTTTGTTAGCACTCGAAAGGATTGTTATTTCACAGTAAATCTGATTTTATTACAAAGCCCAGACTAAATTGTGAGCTGTATTTTATTGATTTCAATATGCCACATATAAAGAAAGTGCTTATAATGTATTCATTTTTACAATTATGCATCTGAAACACCGCATGCATGTTTAATTCAAATATTTAGTAACACTTAAAAACGGACATGCGCGAAATATGAACAAACACAAATATATTTAAATTTGATTGTCAAAAGTGTTGCTATGATGGTTCTTGTGTTAAACAAAGCATAGAGAAAATATGATGTGTGATATGTGGAAAGTATTAATTAAGTGGACCAAAAAAAAAGTGAAATGAGTAAATGGTTTTCAGATTAACAAAATGGGGATGGAGGTAGATTTCTTGAATAATGTCAGAGAGGTGTTCAGAATAGGAAATGTTACACAGAATTTTTACAGCATTTAGGTATCATATAAACTGATAATTTGCTATGATATTCTTACAAACTATATTGGAGCAGCTGGTAATTCTTACATATATTATTCTACATTGTATTATGACAAGTAGACATTGCAGTTTTAAGCTTCCGTGTCCTTTACCTGCAGTATCATTCAGTGAAGCAGTTTGTGATTGAGGGATGCCATCCCACGCTAAGAGAGCAGAGTTCTGAGCTGAAACTGTGTTATCTCTGGTTTCAGGAAACTGCCTCCCAGGCCCATCTGGCAGGCATTAGCAAATGTGCTCATGGCTTGTGAAGAAATTCACTACACCTGAGATGTAACACCTGGAATGTTTGCAAGGTCATATCTTGCTGCCCCAGTGCTTCTGACATTGTTGTCACCACCATGCTACGCTCCACATAGCACTCAGAGCTGCAGAATTCTGCTCACAGTGTTAATTTTAAAACAGACAAAGGGGGGCGGGGTGGCACAGTGAGTGGATTTATTACTGCAAATGTGTTTTCACCTTAACGGTTTGAAGGGGTCAGAGTGAGCTCCATTAAAACCAGCCCAGGTAGCACACAAAAACGTGGTTGTAGCTTTGGTTTCAAATGAGTACCAGGGGAAGAAGAAGATACAGTACATTAAATAAAATGGTGGATAGTGCACAATTAAAAATATATGGGTGAACTTCTGGGTATTTCTTTTCAGGCTGATTCAATATCCAAATAACAGATTTAGATGATGGGGGACCTTGAGACTTGCTTTGCTGACTTAAAAAAAAAATACTTGACTTGATTTGATGATTCATGGAGTTGGACTTGGGATGGATGGTTTGGCAGATACTCAACCTTCTATTGTTTTTTATTGTATATGTTTATCGTGTCATGGTTTTCAGCCATCGCCCTCTCCCTCCACTAGAGGCCGCTATCTCCCTGTCTTTCCTTTCCCCTTATTGTTCTCTTTTCACCTATCTATCAATCGCCTATTAACATTCCGGTCTCCCATGTGCACTTCTTCACTCTTCCTCTGTTTCCATTGGCTCTGCACCTTTCTTCCCAGTTCCTGCTCCCTGTCTTAAACCCCTCACTGCCCTCACTCTGGGTGAAGTCTCGTCAGCACAGCTTACGACTCCGAGCCCTGTTTCCTCCGAGCCCTGTTTCCGCTCCTCCGACCATCACCAGTGACCTCGACCACGTCTTCGCAGAGCCCTTGTTTGCTCTGTTTGCCCGATCCCACGACCCCCGCCTGTGACCTCGACCATGACTCTGCCTTGCCTCTCTTGCCCTGATCTGCCGGTACCCGACCCACGCCTTCCCGACGATCCCGCGATCCAGCACTGCACCTGGGTCCTCTGTTCCCGAGCCCCCAAGGCACATGTGACATATCGACAATATGTATCTTTTACAGTTATAACATAAAAAGCCAAAATGAAAAATAAATAAA